>NC_044355.1:19841997-20478872 GCF_007364275.1 Archocentrus centrarchus | reverse complement strand
ACTGTAGTGATGGACAGAAGCAAAATTGTGCTAAATTGCTTCATTCTCAAAATACTTACAGATGACTCTACACATTTATCAGTGTGTTTAAGATTATTGTAGCACCTTTTCCTATATTGTTTTTTTGCGTTTAGGATTATGCATTCTGTAATATTTTTGTATTCGTTTTAGTGTTGAGTTCATTTAAGACTGGGAAATGCTTTGAAAACTAATGAGTGTAGGCCAGTGGCCTCAGCGTCAGCTGTCATGCACATAAAACAGAAAGAAACAGGAAAAGACAAACACACACACAAAAAAAAAAACAGTGTACTCCTGAAAAATGCAGCCTGCCAAGTGGCAGGGGAAGCAGGTGAAACCGTGACCCTCTCTATCAAAAGACTGTCACCTGTGGTCATCTGATCTCTGTAGGGCTGTAACTTTGCTCTGGTTCAAAATCTGGAAATATGAAGTGGCCTGTCAGTAATCTAAAGTCTAGGAGGACATCGGGAAACTGGAAGGGAAAAATATTAAAACTTATCATTTCTGACACGGAATGTGTCGAAGCATTTTCAGTCTCATTTGTATTCAGAGTTCCCAGAGGCTTTTCTTTCCATTCATCCAAGCATGCCAGCTGAAAGGCAAAATAAAAATGAGGCTTATCCATATGGGTGAACATATACCATTGGACCTAAAGCAAAGTACACTGGAAAATATTTTCTCGAAGAAATAGTAAACACAACTATCTTCAGGGGTATATGATATAGTGTACTGTGAAACTTATTCATAATTTTACTTTAATTTAAAAAAAAAAAAAAGCTGCAAAAGATTACCATCATCCAGTCACGCTTACTTGCAGTAACTGCCGGATTAGACAGTCATCCATTACATCAAAGAAGAAGAGGCATGCATTATGTATGAGCTTTATCATGAATAAGTGACTGTTGCAATCTTATATGTAAGTGCATCAAACAGCCCAGAGTAATCATTGATAATGCTGAAACAGTTCCTGAGTCTCATCTTCTTTTTTACGGAAGCGGTACGACTTTGGGTGCAATTGGGGTCAAAGTTGCCCAACTAAAAAAAACACTGAATCACTTCACTCTGACTTCAAAACAAAAAAAAAACAAAAAACAAAAGTCAAATTAATATGAATAAAGTTTCTGTTAGCAATGGGGTTATTCATCAAAGAGCTGCATGTGTTCAGACAGTATTGAAAGACCCTCCTGAAACTGTGCGCATCAGGTTTTCCTTGGGCTGCGTTATTCCAGCTGACCTTTTTGAAAATATAATCTCTGATTATGTTGAATGGAAAAATATTGAAAACAGCGTTCAGGTCTTATTGACAGCTCACATTTCAACTCACAGCTGTACATTTATGTATGGGAATATGAAATACTGGTGTTTCTCATATTCCAGGTGGAAAATAAGCAATTTAAAAACAAGTCTAATAGACCGATCTTCTATTATACTGACCTTTGAGAAGTGATATCTGAGTGGCCCTCTCACTACATTGTATACGTGAGTGTGTTTTTGTTTCTGAGGTCTGCTTCACATTTTAAATAGAACGGCGTAAAGGTTTGGTGGCATTCAAATAGAAAATCAGTGTAGTGAATTACTATACTGAAAATAAAACAACAAAAAAACTATTGATCTCTCATAAGTGTTTTCTAAAATTCAAACTCAACAAGGAGCAAACATTGCAAAGAACTGCACAAAATTGCATGTTAAAATGAATTATTCAACTGGGTGTCTAAAAACCTACAGTCTTGCTGATAGATCTAAATGGACTTGTAGTAACTGCTGAAATATTCATGCAATTAAACACTGCATACAGTGTGCAGAGTTGAGAGGAGGTTAAGTCCCATAAGCATTAGTCACACTTGGAAATCTTCCTATAGAATGTGTGGAACATCACATGTCATCAGTCTCACCCGTTCTGATATCCAAGACCTTTTTCCCATTAGTGCATGTGTGCATTTACCAAAGCATTCCCTATTTAGACCTTCCTGGCATATTTTCACTGGTCTGCAGAATGATATATATTATGCCCTTTTTTATTTAGAGGTTTTCTTTTTTCAGTTTTTGAATCAGACATTCTTGTGAGTAACTCAGGATGAGGATGATTTGCTAATTTCACCAAATGTGAACTGAACGCTGTTAAATATTTATGATTGATTTTAGGTTGAATTATATTATTGAATCAAAAACTGTGATGTTTTTAATATTTCAATAAGTTCTGTCTCAGTCTCTGTTGTTTACAGTTTCACTTTAAACTTTAAAAGAAAGGGGGGGGGGAGTGTGATGCAATGCTCACCCACCACTGACAATATGATGCTTTTTTGACTTATTCATCAGTTTTCTTAACCACTCGTCCATTTCAGGGTCACAGGGGCGCTTGAGTCTATCCCAGCCGTGGGATTTGAAAAATATCTGAAAATTGGTATCACAAGTCCAGCATCAAAAGTAAAATATCACCTGTGTTTCAACAACAGGAGTTGCTTATTTGAAGAGAATTGTTGAAACTCCGTTCTTAGCAAAGCACTGTTTAAAACAAACAAAAAAATAGTATCAAGGCAATATGATTCAATAGCTTTTTGAGTTTTCTCAACTTTTTAAAGTTCTTGAATTTTCTTGTTAATTACAATATACTTGTGAGGTTAACAGTGGCATATATTTCTACCTTAAAAACAGTGAAAAAAACTTTTGTTCAGTAAACAAAAAAATTCGGGTGTCAGCAACATAAAACTTGTAACAGCTTGTAACACAAACATGCTAACTCCTACACTATAGAAACACATTATGTTGTAGCTAGCTTTCAGCTGTGTTCATTTTATTTAATGAGCGTCCTTAGATACAATTATAAAAACATAAATATCCTTAAAAATTTAATGTATCTTAGTAGTGCAGGGGTTAGCATGTTTGCCTAAAAGGCCCCCAGTTTGCAACTAAGAAGAGGAAATGCAACCCTAACTTTGTGCTAGGTTGGCACAACAAGCTAGCATTCTCCCGCTGTCGAGCCCAAATAAATGGGAAGAGTTTGCTTCAGGAAGGGTGTCCGGTGTAAAAATCTGCACCAAACAAACATTTTGATTATATTGAATGTTAGAAATAGGTGAACAAGCAAATTCAAGTTGCTAACACTAAACAATACTCAAAATGCTTAAGAAAACTAAAAAACAAACAAACAAACAAAAAAACTATCAAATAAAGTTGCCTTGATTGTTGAGTTTTTTTCAGCTTTTCTTTTTTTTTTACAGTGCAGATGAATACCGACTGCTATGTGTGTATTGTCTGAATGTTGGGGTTATTTACTTACTTGCTCTTATACTACCCAGAAACACAAATGCTTAAAAAAGACACAGTCCTTACACAAGTAGATATTGCCTATTACATTTTTTGTTATAGTAATTAATTAAGAAAACCAGATAAGGCTCTTTTCGTCTTGCCCAGAGGTACCTCCTGTGCTACCAACCCTGTGATGATTTAAATGTCATCCACTATGATCACAGATTTTTCCCTTCTGTCACATTTTTAGGAGACGATCCCCACTCTTCTTTTTCTGAATTGATTATTTTTTTTTATAATGATCTGTGTTTATAGAGTTTAATTGAAGCCTTTTAATGAGCTAGTTCACATATTTAAAAATTATTCACCTTCCCTTCACAGATGATTAAATATCTGTGACAAGAAAAACAATAAAGGGGGTAAATGACCAGTTTAACCTCCATGGCAAATTTAGTGGTCCTTTCAGGAAAATGAGATACTAGACTGTAATTGCTTGACAGTGATTATAGGTTTTATTTTGAAGTTTTTGAAAGAGAATGAAAATGAAACACCATCCGGCCGTGATTGGTCTGTTCTCGTCATCATCAACTGGATAATTGTCCACAAGTTCATGATCTCTCTACTGTGTTAACTGAATTGATTTTTGGAAATTAAAATTACAGTTTCAGCATGATCCTACTCTACTGAACCACCTCAGCAATAATTCTAAGCTTGAGCCCCAAATTTCCAGCAACATTGTGCTTACTGAATATTGTGGTATGATTTGCGCTGAAGAAACTCATATTTTGTTTATACCTGAGTGTAATATCAGGATATGGGAATTAAAAAATAGCAAAAAGGTAACATGTACATATTAGGATACAATCAGAGAACATATGGTTTCCCCTATTTACTGCATGTAAAACGTTGTAATTGTGCCCTAATTTTGCATTCTTCATAAAACATTCTTTGAAGAAATCATATACAGTAGCTTTAATGTCAAATGTTTTAAAACATGTATCTTTAATTTTAAATAGAAATAAGCACTTTTCTTAACCCATTGTTGAGGTAATGGCAAAGGGTTGAGGGGAAAGAGGACTAGGTCTGAGGCCGATACTGGATGGAGGTCCTCTCCAGCAGCCTGATAGCAAAACTGATGAGGACAGCAGACTTAGTACTGCACCAATCTGGCCTCCTCCAGACAGGCTCCATGGACATCAGCAATGAGATCTCCATTACTCTGTTAAACTGTATCTGAGAACGGACCCTCACTATTATGTCAATGTCAGGGGCTTAATGCTGATTCATACAGCCACCTAAATCCCAGATTAACCTCCAAGCTGGAAGACCTCTTCCAGCAGAAAACTGCATGGGCAATTTTGTGTCTAGAAGGAGATTTGATTTTGATAGCTGAGGCAGACAGATAGACAAATGTGCATAAACTCAGATATCTATATTGAAATACACAGATTATGCAACCACACAGACTGATAATAACAGAACCATTCAACAACATTTATCTTTGACTGTTTGACTGGAATTCCTCTTTTTAAGGATAAACTGTGCTTAACGGTACAACTTCTAAAATATGCTACGATATAATGAAGAAAACATGCACCGTGTGATTTGAGTAAAGCTTTCAAAATATTATGTTCTGGGCTACACTTTAAAATACTGCCCAATGTCAGAGGAAAAAAAAAAAACCCTGAAACAAAACTGTCCTTGCTCAAAGATAATATAGGGAAATCCGAGTTACTATTGTTGAACTGAGCCTTCTTTGCTGCAGTGCACCCCCACCCTGGCCTGGCTTGTTGGGCACTAAGAGCTGCAGTGTTCCTGTAAGAATGAGTATTAAGCCATTGGGGGTGTGGAGCACTGGCAGTGGGGGTAGTATTCAGCTGCAAGCCCTTGTGTGCCGCCCAGTGGTATCAGTCTCTTTGTACAAAAATAAACCAAGCAAAAATGATCAGTTATATTATAAATTAATACACACACACACACACACACACACACACACACACACACACACACACACACACACACACACACATACATACATATTGGGGTTACTGATAACATTGTTTGACTTTGTGGCATTTTTACAACTTGCCAGTGCTGTAGTCTGGCTGTAGTCTGGCACTCCTGAAGCTGCACAGTTGTTTGAGCAGGTTTTGTTTTAGCTGCAGCTCAGAAACATGTTGAGGCATGGTAGGGGAAATTGCATTGTAGCTTGTGTGAATCAACAAGCTGCAATCTTGCTGAATGAATGGGTGAAATGGCTATGTGGTGAAAGAAGTGCAATACAATAATCAAAAACACGTAGGCATGGGATGAATTTTTTTTTTTTCCCTCCTGGACAATGGCTTGGAGGGTTTATTCGAGGAAATTACACTTTGGTGAATGAAGGGTCCTTCTTGAAAGATGTGGTTTCTTCATCATAGCAGCACTTAAGCTTCGAACTTTGAGATGTGATTTAGATTTTGGAATTCATTATAGATCACTGATGGCCTAGTTGCTGAGCAGTTCATGTATCATCAATCACCCCTCTGCCCTCAGGGTTATATTTTCACCTTATAGTCTGCGTGGGTCTGTCTTATTTGATGGAGCTTACATCCAGTTTCCAGTCACTTGAACTGAAACATCTGTGATTTGAAGAATGCAGGTTTTAATCCATTTCATCTCGGTCTGGAGAAGATTGAGCAGTCCTAAATATATAAACATGGTAGACTTGGAGGACTGCACTGTGTTTCTGTCCAAAGTGTATTTGTTTTTATTTTGTATTTGTTTTTTGCTCATCTTGTCCTTTTAAAAATGAAAATCAAAGCAAACCTGCTGCAAATAAATTGAGCAATCAAATCAGCACCTTTGCTTTAGTCTTAAATGCCACGCCTGGCTTTCAAGAATGAGTCAAGTTATCATCAAGAACAAATTTTGTTGCCTTTTTCCTTTACAATAATGATGTTCTGAATTGCTTCAGTTTTAGGCACCTCTAGTGTGCCAGGTGCACTGTTTTCAAATACGCAATGATAGCTGAGACAGTCTTCAATCACTGACCCATAAGGTAATTACAACATGTTCTTTCAACACAATGAGAGATCCACATCTTTTGAATAGCTGTGATTGAGCTCACATATGCTAACGTCATTGTTTACTTCCACTTCCTGTTTTCTGACATGCTCACATAACAGAAGAACAAGATGTTGCTGTTTTTTTTTGTTTTTTTTTTTAAATAGAAGCACAGTTTAATTATTATTTAAGTATCACATTTTAATGATTTTTAATATCTTCCACTGATGACATTCAGCATGAACTAGTTGACCTGCAGCCATACTGTATCATCATTACCTTTTGCAGATGTTGCATGTGAAGCCTTTTTCTAGCAGTCTATATTTCATTAAAAAAAATCTAATTTTTATTATTACCTGAGCACAGAGCACAGCCTATGGATGGTTTACTTTTCAGGAAGTAATATGCAGATGTTTCAGGTAATAGCTAATCTGATATAGACAGTAAGGATGAAAATGTGCTAATGTCCTCTTGGGTTCAGCTGCTGGAGATACGCTATACACACAGAAGTACACCTACAGGAGCTGCTCATCCATGGAAACTTATGTCTGTACCAGTGCCATGGAAACCTTGATTTATACACCTGTGCCAATGGGACCAAAAACACCTGAATTCAAAGATTCAGAGGTTTGGGTGGACACTTTTGCCCATATATTGTGTATTGGATAACCTTGGTTCTTTAGGAGCGATCAGAGCTCTGAATCTGAGATGTGTTGCGATTGCTTTCAAGACAAAAAAAAGGGACTACTATTCCTCTGAGTGCCCCCTAATTGCTATAGCACTTCACCTCAAACTAATATAGCAGTAACATAGCAGTAGCCTGTAGTAAGCAGAGTCCTCCTATCAGTCTTGCTGGTGATATTTTAATATAAGCTTTCAGCCCTTGTTATCCTAATTCCTTCCACCCTCACAAACCCACCATGACCACACACACACACACACAAACACACACACACACACACACACACACACACACACACACACACACACACACACACACACACACACACACACACACACACACCACCCCCAGTCTCTGGACACACATTCAGCATGCACTTAGTATTAATATTAATCCCTATAAATGTGGCAAAAAGTTTAAACCAAGGTTGGATACTCTCTGGGAATGCCAGCACTCCCTTATCATGACTTCATTTTAGGTGATACTGACGAATGTAATTTCCTTGAAATGAATTTCAGATTTATTATGACACTCTCTTCCTGATATGAGTTCAAGAACATGGTGTTAAATTCCTGCCTGTTGGTCTGTTATTGATTCATATCTCCAAAGCTCAGTTCTACAATCAAAGACAATGAGAGATCGCTTCCCTTGATACCGTGGGACGCGAGATGAACTAATCTGCTTTGACAAAACAGATTGCTAATATTTTCTGACATGTATGTTGGCATGCACTTTTTATCTACTTTGCATTTCCAAGTCAGATTAATGAGAGCAAAGGCATTGTCATTGGATTTATCGGGCTGACTTTGAGCTTCAACTTCATTGAGACAGCCATGTAGCTTTTATTAAAAAAAGAAAAATTGTCTCTGCATTGCATAAGGGGACTAAGAGCAGGAGCTAGTCTCTGGATAAAGTGGGAAATGAATCCATAAGAAGCAGCTCAGCAAGCACAATTGGAACTAAGACATGGTATATTATAGGGCATGTGCAGCAAGGTCATGGAGATCTTGGTCTTGGCATAAGCGACACAGACACAATGAAACAGCCACAAAAAAGAAGAAAAGAAAAAGAATTTAAAGAAGCAGGGGTGATGCGTACATGTGAAGGAGTGCAAAGAAGGATTTTTAGCTGTATTTCTCGTTGTGATCTTTGAAATAGAAAAAGTGCTGTTCAAAAATTAGTATGCTTAAAACCCCAGATGCACTTTCCACTGGCTCAATCTAGTGTATCAAAGCATGATCAAAATACCAAAGGAGCTTTTATCAGTCTGATGAAATATTGTACATCCTTCCTGATTCCTTAGTTTTATAGTTTTTTCCTCTGTATATTGACTTTCTAATGCTGCTCAGCAGGTCACTTTATGCTTAATATTCCCAGGGCCTCACTTAATTCTGTTTTTGAACTACTGAATGGCAGTTTTATTTCAAAATGAGCCAGCTGTTCCATTACTGCGTGACTGGCAGTAAAAATCCTGTCTCTAAAATTCTGACTTCATGCTACGAGGGTCGGCTGACCCATTAAACTCTGATTGCTGGTTCAGTTCAGTGCCGTTCCTGAACTGCTGAATGGCAAGTTAAAAAGCCGCAATGTCTGCTATTTTACTAAATGCTGCAATGGAGACTGACTTGTGATTTGAAATTTAAGTCACAATTCTGCAGAGTACAATTGTAGCTATAGGTGAAGTAATTGTGGTATGTTGGATGTTGGTTTCTTATTAATAACAAGAGAAGCGATGGATGGTTACAGCAAATGTTATATAATGTAAAGTATATTTACCACAATATTACTGTAGCCCATAAGATATTTTTCAACCCCATTTACTGAAATGTTTCTCTCTTTCTATAGGGACCCTGCAAAGTAGGCAAAGAACCTCAGTGATTACTTATTGATGTAACTACATTTGTTTTCACACTGGTCTTTTATCATAATAAGAAACAGGACACTGAAAAATGAAATGTATATTTAATTATTTAAGCTTTTCACACCTTTATGCTTTTCATTTTAAAAGTGGCTGCAAAATACACCCCTTTAAAACATCCACTCCATTCCATTAATCTGACAGCATCTGAATGCCTGTTTCATGGCTGAATGAGCACCCTGGTCACTTTTCCATAAAAGTCAACTAGTTCAAATGTTCATTGGGGAGACGTACATATCATTTTAAAAACTTTCAAAACAGTATAAATTTGAACATCAGTCGCAGAATGAGAGTGACACCTGATGTTTGTCTTGCGTGCATCATGATGTGTTGCTCATTAAAAGATGAAAGTTGTGGGAATTGCAAAAACACTGGAATAATAATCTATGTTGCGACAAAACATTAATAGAAGCAGAATATTGTAGGAATCTTTAGTCTGAGTTTACGCTACATTAAATACCTGCAGCAGTATGCAGCAGCAGGGTCTCATGTCAGCCATTCAATGCATTTAGGCATGTGGATATGGTCAAACATCCTGCTGAAGTTCAAACCAAGCAGTAGAATGAGAAAGAAAGGTGATTAAATGAAGCATGGTTGTTGATGTCAGATGGGCTGATCTAAATACTTCAGAAACTCTTGATCTACTGGGATTTTCCCACATAGCCGTCTCAGGGGTTTACAGAGAAAATATTTAGTGAGTGGGAGTTCTCTGGATGAAAATGCCCTGTTGATATCAGAGGAGAATGACCAGACTATTTCGAGCTGATAGGAAGGCAACCATAACTCATTCAACCGCTTGTCTAACAAACAAGGTATGCAGAAGAGCACCTATGAACGCACAACATATCAGGCCTTGACGCACATGGGCTACAGCAGCAGAAGACCACACCAGGTGCCACTCCTGTCAGCTAATAACAGGAAACTGATACTACACTTAACATGGAATCACCAAAATTGGAAAATATCTCAGTCCAGCAGAGCACCTTTGGGCTGGTAAATGGTAACGGTAGAGGTAGCGCCGGTAAAACGGCTGCATGACCTCAGACGCCTGTCTCCCCTGTTTGTGTTTGTCACTGTGTTCTTGGATGGGTGTTCTGGAACGTAATTTCATTGTATGTCTTGACGTATAATGACAATAAAAATCTTCTTGAAATGGACTAGTTCTTATATAGCACTTTACTATTCTAGCTGAGCACTCAAAACACTTTACACAACACATTTGCATTCACCCGTTCATGCACATACAAGCACTGTTTTCTATTTTAAAGTGCTTTCTATCTAACATTCACACACATTCATACTCTGACAGTTGCATTGGAGAGCAACTTGGGGTTCAGTATCTTGCCCAAGGATACTTTGGCATGCAGACTGGAGCAGCCAGGAATCAAACCAACAATCTTCAGATTACCTGCTCTGCCTACTGAGCCACAGATTGTGGTTGAAGAGGAAATTTGGATGAGCAACTGCTGACAAATCTGCTGCAACTGTGTAATACTGTCATGTCAAGATAGACCAGAATCTCTGAGGAATGTTTCCAGCACCTTGTTGAATCTGTGCCACAAACAATGAAGGCAAAAGGGGGTCAAACGAAGTACTAGCAAGGTATGCCTAATAAAGTGGTCGATGAGTGCATATGTGTAGTATATGCATGTGTGGAATTAGCAGTGCCATGATATGCACCTGTGACACAAGAGTATGTATTTCAATTTCAACTAAACCTCTTCTGAGAACGTGTTTTTATTTGCTTTCAATTAAAGGGAATTTCACTGCTTCCACTGACAGTGTGTGGTTGGCCTTACTCTTTCATTCATATGTGAAAAGTAATTAGGTTGAACACATTAATGCAGTGCTGGACAGCATTCAGGAAAGTGAGACATCTAGAGTTCTGACTGAAAAAGATACAAACTGGTTTGATGAGTTGTGAGATTCAGATGAGAAGTACATCAACACAAAAACAAATATCTTTAGTAGTGAAGTATACTCAGAAACTATAGCAGTGTGTACAAAAACAATGAGAAAAGCTAATGTTGAGGGGGGAACTGATTTGAGAACTGCATTAAGAGTGGTGGGAATGACTTTTCTGAGAGTGAGAACTGCACCAAAGCGATTGGGAAAAACTGTGACTTTGAATGTGGTTGTTGGTGCCAGAGGGGCTCGTCTAAATATTTCAGAAACTGCTGATCTACTGGGATTTTCCCACACAATCATCTCTAGGGTTTAAGGAGTACAGTCCGAAAAAGTGAAAATATCCAGTGAGCAGCAGTTCTCTGGGTGAAAATGCTGATCTCAGAGGTCGGAGGAGAATGGCCGGACAGCTTCAAGTTGATAAAAAGGCAACACCGACTCAAATAACCACTCCTTACAACCAAGCTATCCAAAGGAGCATCTCTGAATGCACAACACTTTCAATCCTTGAAGCAGATCGGCTACAGCAGCAGAAGACCATGTCAGGTGCTGCTCCTGTCAGCTAAGAACAGGAAACTGAGGCTACACTTTGTAAACATTGCCTAGTCTGATGAGTCTCAATTTCTGCTGCAACATTTGGATGGTTGGAGCAGAATTTGGTGTAAACAACACGTAAGCATGGATCCAGCCTGCCTTCTCTCGATGGTTCATGCTGCTGCTGGTTGTGTAATGGTGTGGGGGATATTTTCTTGGCACATGTTGCGCCCTTTAGTTCCAGCTGAGCATCGTTCAGTCATAGCCTACCTGAACATTGTTGCTGACTATGTCCATGCTTTTATGACCACAGTTTATGACCTGCTTCCAGCAGGCTAATGTGCCATATCACAAAACTCAAATCATCTCAAGGTGGTTTCTTGAACACGGCAGCGAGCTCACTGTACTCAAATGACCTCCACAGTCAGCAGATCTCAATCCAAGAGCACACTTTTGGGATGTGCTGGAATGGGAGATTCACATCATGGATGTGCAGCCAACAAATCTGCAACAACTGTGTGATGCTATCATGTCAATATGGACTAGAATCTCTGAGGAATGATTCCAGCACCTTTTTGAATCCATAACATAAGAATTAAGGCCTTTCTGAAAGTAAAACAGGGTCCAAAGCATTATTAGCAGGGTATATCTAAAAAAGTGGAATGTATTTATGGATGAGGTCTCATGACTGCTTATAGAGGTTGCCCTTTAGTAACTGTTAAAACATAACTGGCATGTTAAGAAATCTCATCATTTTACCTTTCTGAATCCAAGGTAACCTTTCCAATTGTATGCATGATGGCAGTGCTTTCTCCATCACTGTTATGGGAAATATTAAATGTAAAACTAACCTATGAATGTTAAAGTGCAGCAATATTGTGCACCCTGTGGCTGAAAAGGTCTACTCTGGGCCACCGACTACAAGCTTGTTCTGTCAACATCAGCAGATAATAGATTGAATTCCTTGTGTTAAATATATTGCAATTTGCTGCGCTCATTTTGTTGATGCACCATAAAATCCTCCACTGTGCTGAAAATAAAATGTATGATATGTCGAAATACAGTTAGGATTACAGCTCAGCGGATTAGGCTGAACCAGCTGAGCTCGTTTAAGAATTACATGTTAAACATCACTGGTAAGTGTGTTCAGGTGAGACTGTTTATTGATATCCATTTCAAACCACCCCTGACAAAATAAAATACAGAAAACCTACAGCTCCTCTGGTGCGTGTGAGCTTTATCTGATGAGAGACAGCAAAAGTAGGATTCAGCAGATTCGAGCCATTCATCACTTGCCACAGCACCACTGGGTTGTGTCACCGGCTAGATTGCTGGAAGACTTTGGAATGGATGTGCAAAATTTTGTTGTAAGTTATAAAAAGGCAAAGGGTTTAAAATAAGCACTGAAAAGCCGTACTTGTTCTCTTCTCCCTGGCCAGTTTGTATTGTGTGTTTGTTTGTGGTGGACCGAATGATAATGCAGAAGAATGGCATGTGGGTCTCAAGGCTGTTTGTTTGAGGGGGTGGTGACAGTTAATCCCGGGTTAAAAGTGTACAGAGAAAAACAGACTCAGCTGAATTGTTTTACTCTGCTGTTCTTGCTGTGCACAATATTCAAAATGAACAAATTTGCCAGAAACATAATTGGTAAAATAGGTGATAGCTAAACATGTCACATGGTACTTAAACTTTTGAGCAGATTTCGTAAATAATGCTGGTGTTATTAAAAAAATTGTTTGAATGAAATATAATGTGAATATAATGTCATATTTCTACTTTGTTATGACCAATTATTATTACAATAATTGTAATCATTATATAGATTCCAGAAGATAAAGTTTAAAACAAAGCCATTTAAAAAAGATCAGCTTTTTGGATGCCGTAGTGCCCCATATCCTCTTTGGTGATGGAAGGGTGCATAATGCCTTGTGACAGCTATGAAATAAAGTAAACCCAACCCTGCTGTGAGCAAGTATTTATCTATAAAGCCTAAAATTTTGATGGCACAAACATTCAAAAAACGATGACAAGCGCTCTATTTTTTCATCTTGAACAAAATATAATTTCATGCTGGATTAACTACATATTGACCAGAAGTAAGAAAGAATAATCTACGGGCCCTGGGCTTAGAGATCTTCATCAATTCATTGCACTTCAGCACATGGCTGAGAAAGAAAAGAGAGGGAGGGAAAGAGAGATGCACACATGTGAAGTAAAGTGAGTCTGATTTTGACTTGTGACTTGAGGCCTGTCGTGTCCTTAATCTAGAGACATTACTTCTGACACTGCAGTCTACGCTGCCCCACACATCTATGATTAAATTCCACTATTTTACATTTTAATTGCTTTATTTCCATGATAGTTCAGCATGTAGGAATGACTTACAGGTCTAGGATAGTAAGATATCCCTGTGTAAATGCCATTATAAAGGCACAGATAGCTGCATTTAGGAGACACCTGCAATCATTCAACCAGAGTCAAGTTACAAAATCTGATACTGTTGTGTCTTTGTCTTTGAATGCATTTAAAGACCGCAAGTGCACAGGTGCACTTCGAGTCCACCTTTTATCTTTTGTATTACTTATATACTGTCCCAGCCAGTGGTCAGATATTCCAGCAATCAGTGTTTTCACATCATGCAATAGTGTTAAAAATCAAACTTTCTGCTCTCTCTTTTGATATAATCATCGAACAAAAATATTCTGGGAGGTCTTTAATGATTACTGATTCATGAGTCACTGGTTCAAAGCAAAACTCTGATGGTGAAAGTGTTAACTGACATGGGCACTGATTGGAACGAGACCTGACATGAAGAGAAAAAGTTTGTCAGATTTGATCTGACACTCAAAAACTATGTGCAGGTTTTTGCCATTTTTAATAACTGGTTACAATAAGGACAATCATGAGAGTATTTCTGAAGCCTGAAATCAGCATATGATGCACATAAAACTAACACATTGGTTATTCATTTAGATGACAGAAATTAATCTTTCACTACTGAACTACATACATAATACTGACTCACAGTTTTTCTCAATTGCTTCGGTGCAATTCTCATATCAGGAACGACATTCTCACCACTCTGCAGTTCTCAAAGCAGTAACGCATTTCCCCAAACACATCAGTCTTTCTCATTGTGTTTGTACATATTCCTGTTGTTCCTGCACATACTTTACTGCTAAAGACATTTTGTTATTGTGTTGATGCATTTCTCACCTGAATCTGGCCCAACTGGAGGTGACAGAGTTGAAGATGCTAAGATTTTCACTGGGAGTAACCAGGATGGACGGGATTAGGAACGAGTACATCAGAGGGACACCTCAGGTTGAGCTACAGTATGAGGACAAATTAGAGAGACAAGGTTGAGATGGTTTGGACATGTGCAGAGAAGGGACAGTGGATATACTGGACAAAGGGTGTTGGAGATGGAGCCGCAAGGCAGGAGGAAAAGAGGAAGACCACAACGAAGATTCACGAATATAGTGATGGAAGACATGCAGAGGGTTGGTGTGAAATAGGCTCTGGGCTGTTTGTTGGAGCCAGTCGTGCACAGAAGAGGAAGCTAGAGATAGGGTGAGATGGAGACAGATGATCTGCTGTGGCAACCCCTAAAGGGAGCAGCCGAAAGAATGAGAAGGAGGAGGAGAAGGTTTCACATGTATCATTTTGCTCTTTTAATCCTTGACATTTCATTTTTGTTCTACATTAGGCCCACATGCTTACACACTCTCACACAGTCTTAAAACAGCCATCAAATCAATATCAATATCAAAACAGTACTTTTGTCAGTCAGATCTCTCTTTCCTGTAACACTCCAGCACTGCATTAGTGTGTTCAATCAAATTACTTCAAACTTATTACACAAATACATATGAAAGGTGCATCTCATGGCACTGCTAATTACACACAAGCATACGCTATACATGAGCACTGCTACTACAAGGTTGGACCCCCTTTTGTCCTCAGAGCTGCTGTAATTCATCGTGGCATAGATTCAACAGTGTGCAGCTGAGAAAAACTGTAAATATTAGAATTAAGGAGGAGTTGAACAGGTGTATTCAGTAGTGGCTGCTGAATATCTATAGCATGACTTTACTGGACTATACAGTAGCTGATGTTCTCAGGTTGTATATGGGTATATTTTCTTTTCTGATGCGTATCATTTCATGAGTATCATCCTGCTTTCCTCGATTTCAGCAAGTATCAAATAAATCCTTCACATTTAATTTTTGTGTCAGAACACTTTTTACTCTACAGTAGGCCCACATTTTTGCAGGGCTCTTTCCAAAGTCAGTAAAGTTTTGATAAAAGTAAAAAGAAAAAACTATTTGGTGTCTAAGTTTTAAAATACTGGTGTAAGGTTTTTATTCAATGACCTTAGAGTTGAAGTGATTGACTGTATGTTTTCACATATGTGGCAAAAGGTATGATTCTTTTAGAGTCTTTTGCACAGGTTAGTCTGTATCATGAGAAAGGCCTAAATTGTTTTGAAACCAAGCAGCCGAGAAAAATTGTAATAATATTCTCCTCACAGACAGACAGACGGACAGACAGACAGACAGACAGACAGACAGACAGACAGACAGATAGATAGACAGATACGGCAGAGAAAACAGAAATACTCAGTGCTGTGATTCAAGCATACAGAAAAACATCATGGGGCTTTTGGGATCATTAAACATCTTTAAACATTCGCTGTGCTCTGAGAGAATAATTTCACAAATATTAAAATACATTCATTCATCACCAGTAAAATGATGTAATCAAACATCACTGTTAACATAGATAAAATAGATAAAAGATAAAATAATATAGATAAAATACTGGCAAAATTTTCTTTTGTTTTTTTACTGACTGTTTTATGTAGAATGTGAACTTGCTGTGCCACACGGCTTTACACTTTGGCTTTGGCTTAGTCTAAAAGAATGACAAACTGCTGAAACTAAAACATTTTGTCAATTTTATTTTCAGTAATATTCTTTAGTTGAAGCCAACAAAATCCGACGAGCTTTGACTTCACTATACGGGGTTTTGAGCAAGTGTTTTGCATGCAGAATGGCATTGTTTGAAGCTTTCTGTCTTTGTAACAGAGCTCCGGCTACTTCAGAAGCTTTGGGGGTGGGATGACTGATTCAGTTCAGATTGTGTTTATTCACATCAGCCCGACATGTACAACAACCTGAACCAGACCTCTGTAACAGACAGTAAATGGATTTTTTTGGAATGTAACATCTGTGCTGTTAGCTCTGCCTTCAAAAGTTTGAAATTTCTAATTTTTTAAATTTGAAGTAATGCAAGCTGAGCTGTTTGTTAGCTGACTTCAGAATGGTCCCTTTCTAATTTAGAATATATCTCCTAGTGCTTTTTTTTTTTTTTTTTTAATGTGAAAATCTTGATGGAATAGAAAAGTTGATGGAATGAAAATGTGTAGTTTCTATAGTACCGTCATCGGCTAATCGGGGAATTCTGCAAGTGTATTGGTGTTTACATGTAACTCGTCCCAAAAAGACAACAAAGAGCAGATGACAGCATGTCAGCAGCAAGTTATAGAAGTGAAAACTAATAGAAGAAGAGCAGTTTTCTTTTTGAAGATCCTTAATCTGAAAGAAAGCTCTGCTAAATAATTGAATCAGACTGAATGCTACAGCAATGCTAAAGTCTACACAGAGTCAGTTTTAAGGCAATCTCACCTTCACAATTGCTCCGCAGTGATATCTGAATTCATCGTGTCATTGTCAACACGTTCTGTTATGTTCCTCTTTATTCTTCTGCAGCTGTGTTCACACAAAATGATGCTGATGGCTTGAAGGCGGCACACATCATGCACAGTAACACATTATGACTCGTGATGGCACCACAAGAAGAGGAAAAATATAGGCAGTTAGCATACCTCTACCAACACAGTGAACAATTTCCATGATCACCAGCTGCTGCCTGCTAGCGTGTACACCTGTCTAGCTAAAAGTCACATGCAGAGTGTAAGCCTCAGTGGCAGTCCATGGCTCTGTGCCCTCTGATTGCTCCTAGTTATCCCCGGGTTTCTGCTTAGCTGACAGGCAAGACACACAGGCCAGATGGTCAAAACCCACAAAGTGGGCTTCAAGTTTACAGTTTCACTTCCAGAGCTGTCATACAATAATAATAACAATAAAATGGATGATTTGCTATAATTTATTTTCAATCAGTTCCAAACACTTGAAGAGAATTTCATGACCTTAAAATCGTGAACATTATATTCTGAAACCATCGTTAGCATCATATTAAGTCTCAAACAACTAAAGCCCTGTGTAGCCGTTCAGTATAGCTATCTATTATGAGCTGTTATTCTGATTTGCAGTTGTGATCTGTGTCCAGTCAAATTTATCACAGTATTATGGGAGTCACGTCAGAGTTCTACCTATAATCAGGTCATTAAACAGCAGTTAAAACTTTGTAACATCAGGCCTATCTAATGCTGATTTCTTCTTTCTACAAACTCACCTCATATCGCTCATCCCGTGTTATGTCCCTGTTTAATTATCATGATTTTAAATATTTCACGTGTAGTTAAGGGCTTGTTTTTTGTTTGTTTTTGGTTGGTAAAAACTGGACAGTAGTGAGGATATTGATGGCATCATAAGTAATTCATTGAATTTCAAGTGGGCATAATTCTGAAAACTTCACATCACTGTACAAGCTTGAAAACAGAATTTTCCTTTTAGAAGTATTAATAATGGAGGAACTATACAGCAACTCTCTTTCCTCACTCCAGAGACTTAAGACTGTTTTCCTTGAGAAATGAAGGAAATCATTGGCATCTACCAGACCTGAGTCAAACTCATCAGCAGATCCCACACTGATGAAGGGAGAGGCAAATGCTAATAAAGGTGTCCTTGACTCACATCAAATTATGTTATGAATCCTAAGATCATTTAAGAGCAGTTTTATGGCAGTTACCAGTTCAGTGTAGCTTTCTTTGTAAAGCATTTTTATTGCCTTGCTTTCTATCTGTTTTTTTTTTTTCCATTTGCACCAATTTGCCTTCTTTTGTTTTCGGGTCATAATTGGGAAAACTCTTTCTCTTTCTAAACGAGATCATTCCCTTTCGTGCACTTTAGAAAGATTTTTGTACTGTTCAAAAATCTTGAACAGTACAATTTAGAATCATCAATTGACCTAACCCCTTCTGTGCATTTGGAGTTATCTTTTCCCCCTTGCCGTGAAATGCTGACGCACTCAACTTGTTCCCCTTGATGACCGTATGATGTCCTTCACCTGAACTGTGTTTCTTCTGTGTCTGTAAGGACGGCCCTTCTTCGAAGAGCCACTGAGAGGATTCTCTGTGCAGGAGGTCAGCAGAGCGTGTGATATCTCCCCAAGGTGCTTTGTCAGGGAGCTATTAATAGGTTCAAGGGACATCCTCCAGCCCCCAACACTCCCACCCACATACACCCCTTTTGCAACTGTCCACAGATGGGTGCACCTCTCTTGGCGTGCCTAGTGAAAAGGGATGCGCAGCCAGCCATGATGCTGTGTTTAGATGAGAAAAGCCTAACATGGTGAGAGACACTATGCTTGTTCCTTACAGGCGACAGGGCTTTTATTTCGTGTTTAGAATCTCAAGAGACTGTTCAGAAAAATGGTAGTGAGCTATCACAGGATATTATAGGTGAATGATAGTGGGAAATGATCAGTTCTTTAACTATAACCATGTCAGTGTACTGTAATTTACTGTATTGAATTGTTATTGAATTGGTGTGATATTGGCGGTAGTAGATCCACAAGTGAATTTCATGTGTTGCTCACACAAATAATACTTGTGGATCTATTACCATCAATCAGACAGATGGGAAAATACACAGCATCTGTTGAAAAGTGGTAGCCCATAAGAAAAGGAGCAGGAAAAACTGATATATCACCTTTCTCAAAGCTAGCGCATGTCAGTTAGGTAACAGTATGCCAAGAATCAATAAAGGAATCAAAGTTTTTCTCCAAAACTAAGTGTGTGTGTGTGTTTTTTTTTTAATTCTTAAAACTCTATGATTATGAATAGCTGCATTGAGCATGGGTGCAGCTATGCATAGTCACATAGTGCAAACATTATAATGTTAATTTTATTTTTTTTGGCATTTTGTGTTTCTATGCATTCATTAACAGTAGAATGATATATCTGATGCACGTGTCATGTGTTTCATGTCACAAATAGGCAAAAGCAAAGCTCCACGTGTGTGTCATACAGTTTCCCAGTGTCCACCGATGCAGTCATGCTATTAAGTACATTATTTCCATGCTAAATATTTGCCCACAACAGCACCTTGACAGAACTGGGTAAGTCAATATTTGTCTTTCATTTTCAGCGTGATGGCAACAATATAAAATGAGACGACTTAAGACTTTTAATGGCACAGAGCTCGATAACGCTGATAAAGTGGTGGGAATGTTTGCTTTGTTTAAATAGTTTACTCACCTTTTCTGCAAAATAAAGTTTCTTGTAGAATTTTAGAAACATGGACAAACACCCCCCACCCCCATAAAAAAGTAAAGATTGAGAGAATGACCAAAATTTAAAAAAGGCAATTTAGTCACTGTTATCCTCCAAACTTTTCTCTTCTCCTTCTCTGTTTTCTTAAAATCAGGCATCACCAACTTCAGCCTGAAGAAGCTCAACATCAGTCTGCATAAAGCATATCTCCAGCTTTTTTTTTTTTTTTTTTTTACACCTAAACAAAACTAAACTTCCCTTCAGCAGAAGCTACACCAATCAGCCACAAGATTTAAATGGCTGACAGGTGAGGTGAATGACATTGATAGGCTCATTAAAATGTAATGTTCTACTGGGAAAGCTTGAGTCCTGACATCCACATGGATTCCCCTTTAATACATACCACCCGGTTAAATATTGCTAGAGAACAACCCCTACAATCCGTCTCCTATATACAGCCCAACAGCATCAGTCTCCCTCAGCGGGACGATGCACCCCATCACATCACAAAATCTACTCAGGAATGGCTCTAGGAACACAGCAAAGAGCCCCAGGCGTTGAATTGGCCTCCAAACTTCTCAGATCCCAATCCAGCTTATTATCATTTGTATTCATGAGAACGAGCACAATCCACTGAGGCCCCACCCCACCATCCAACAGCTCACGGGAGCCAAATGATTTGCTGCCAGCCTCCTGGTGCCAGACACCACAGGACACACACAGAGGTCCTGTGTCCAACTGGTAACACAAGAGGAACCTACACAATATTAGGCAGAGTTGTGTTTGAGGTAGACGTTTTGTTGGCAGCACAATGAATGTCGCTTTGCATCATCTTCTTACAGAGTTAATTTATTTGTCATAACATTTCTGTTCTGTAAATGCAGGTTGTGCGTTGTGAGAAAATTCTTTCATTAAGCAAGAATTGATTGGATGTTGACTCCTTTACCTCCTGGCCCCTCTTATTAGCGGTCATTAGACTGATAATATGTGAAGTAGTATTCTGCCATTGACTGACTCTTTTCCAGACTTGTGATTAAACCACAATAACATTCATATCTAATTAATCAGAAAGCAATTGCCAATGCAGACAATTCATTCTATTCATTTATTTATTATTTTTGCATTTTGAAAAAGATTCACCCGCATTTCCAACATAAAAGTCAACAGTAATTTACAACCCTGATTCCAAAAAAGTTGCAAGACTGTGTAAAATGTAAAGGAAAAACAGAGTGCAATTATTTGTAAATGTCATTAACCAATGTTTTATTCACAGCAGGACATAGAAAACACAGCAAATATTTAGACTGGTAGATTTTACTATTTAAAAAAAAATATTTAAATATAATTTTGGCAGCAACAGAAAAGGAAAAGAAGGCAACAAAAAGGCTTTTAAAGTAAGCAGTACTAAAAAGAAACAGCTGCAGAAACATTTTGCAACTAATTGGTTAATTGGCAACAGGTCAGTAAGATGATTGGGTATTTAAAAAAAATTTAGAGATGCAGAGTTTCTCAGAAGTAAAGATGGGTAAAAGATCTGCAAAAATCTGCACCTACAATTTGTGATTTGTGTTCAGAATAATCTTCCTCAACATAAAATTGTAAAGACTTTGAATATCTCATCATCTATAGTACATAAAAGACAAATGAAAAGATTCAGAGAATCTGGAGAAATCTCTGTGCACAAGGGACAAGTCTGAGAATCAAGATCAGATACCTGTGATCTTCGGGCCCTCGGGCATCACTGCATTAAAAACAAGCACAATTCTGTCATGAAAATCACTGCATGGGCTCAGGGGCCACTTCTAGAAATCATTCCTCAGGCCATCCACAAATGCAGGTTAAAGCTCTGTCATGCAAAGAAGAAGCCATGTGTGAAGATGATCCAGAAATGCTGTCATACTCTCTGGGCCAAAACTCAAAAATGGTTTAAAATGGAGGCAAAGTGGTAAAACTGTTCTGTGCTCAGACAAATCAAAATGTGAAATTCTTTTTGGCAGCATCATCCAGACTAAGGAGGAGAGAAACTATCCAGCTTGTTATTAGCGCTCAGTTCAAAAACCCGCATCTCCGATCATATGGAAGTGTATTAGTGCACATGGACTTGGCAGCTTGCTAGCGCATCTGGAAAGGCACCATCAATGCTGAAAGGTATATACAGGTTTTAGAGCATCCAGACATCCACATAATGCCTTTTTAAGGGAATACCTTGCATATTTCAGAAAGACGATGCTAAACTATGTACTGCATTTACTAAAAGAGCATGGCTTCACAGTGAAGAGTCTGCCTGCAGTCCAGACCTTTCACCAACTGAAATCATTTTGGCTCATTGTAAAACAAAAAAATATGACAAAGAAGTCCCAGGACCATAGAGCAGCTAGACTCCTATCAGACAAGAATGGGAAACATTCCTCTCCAAAATGTTCAGCAGCTGGTCTCCTCGGTTCCCAGATGTTTACAGCTGCTACGCAGTGGTAAACACAGCCCTATCCCAACTTTTCTGAGACATGCTGCTGCCATCAAATTTAAAACAAGCTAATGTTTTTATTAAATTAGTACATTTTAATGAATAAAATATGGATTCATGAGATTTGCAAATCATTATATTCTGTTTTTTATTATCTGTCACGAGCATTCTACATAAGGTACAGTAGGCTGACATTGACGTGGTTCATTAAACTGCAGATAAAGACTGTAGGAAGCGTCAGTCAACTTTTTTTTTGTTGAAGGGCTGTATATTACTGGAAATACATGAACATATGTTGAGTAACTGATTTTGTCTTGCCTGCAGGCTCTTGTAACTCTGTGCCAACTTAAGTCCTTGAACTGCCTTTGCCCGAATCCAAATTTAATTGAGCAAATTTTGGCCCCGTTTCACATGAAATCATGTAGTCTCCTATGGTACACACACACTTTTTATGTATGTGCCAAACCAGTTAGTGTCTCTTAAAAAAGGGGGAAACATTGTCATAAAGAAATCACATAACTCAGTTGTGATGCTGAGCCAAGTAAGAAATTAGTATAGTAAGTAATATGTCCCTCCATGAACAATTCACATAAGTGGACATTATCAGAATAGTAATGATATACTATGGTACGGTCAGGAAGCAAAACTGAAACTCTTTCTTTGGCAAGGTCACTCTATTTGATGATCAAAACCCGTGACTCAATAATTAAGTATATTAAAACACAATGAATTAAGAAATATAATTAAAATAGTCTATTGAAATATACCCATCAGTTGACCATTGCATAGGCTAAGGTTACCCTAATTTGTTAGCAAGAATCTGTCAGTAATGACAGTCCTAACCTTGATGTGCTCTTCTTAAACTTCAATTAAGCCTGTGTGATTGTGTGTATTGTTTCTGCATGTAGATCAGTCTCTGCGGTTCGTGCTTCCATTTTTCATACTTTGCTTGGCAGGTAAAGGACATTGTAATCACAATCACACTAGACAGCATCACTCAGGGGTTTCATTGCAAAAATGAATACCTGAATCATTTGTAATGCACTGCACACTCTTCCTCAGTGTTTGTCCAGATAGTTATACAGTACAGCTAAGGTCAAATACTTTCAAAATTATATTACTCATTGTTAAGCAGTGTGACAGTCCTCACCCTTGCCACAGAAATCTGTCGTTTGCTGGATTATTTTTGTTGGGCTTGACTGCTTTCCTGAATGATACAGTTCACTTTAAATTATTAATGAAAATATAGAAATGAAGCTCATGCGTAATTTCAGTATGGAAGATCTGGAATCACTCATCTGGCAGCTTTTATAGGTGTCCGTTCTTTACATCACTACCACTTCCCATGCTGTCAAATTCAATACTGACATCATTATACTAGTCCAGTCATCCTCTTGTCTGCCTTCTTTAAGCCAATCAACCTCCTCTCTGTGCAGTTTAAATCTCTGTGCTCTTCGGTCATTCTCCTTTCTGACTCCCATTCATGCAATCCACTTTCTCCCCATCTCCACCTCAGTCACATCATTCAGAGCTCCATCCAAGCCTCCATCTTCATCTTCACCTCCACCACCAACAGCAGTGTCTAGGTTAGAATCCTAAATTATGTCCATCCATCCATCCATCCATCCATCCATCCATCCATCCATCCATCCATCCATCTTCTTCTGTTTATCTGGGGATGGGTCGGAGGGGCAGCAGCCTAAACAGAGAAGCCCAGACCTCCCTGATGTAGATTGACCAGTAAATTGACAACTTTGCATTCACGCTCAGCTCCCCCTTCACCACAACAGACTGGTGCAGCATCCACATTACTGCAGACGCAGCCCCAATCCATCTGCCATTCTCCTGCTCCCTTCTCCCGTCACTCATGAACAAGACCCTGACATACGTAAACTCCTCCATCTGGGGCAACAACTCGGACCATCAGAACCACCCTCCTCAACCTGCAGGACATTTACACCAAGCAGTGCAGGCTGAGGGCCATGAAGATCCTAAAACAGCCCAGCCACCCCGGACACTCTCTCTTCTCCCTGCTCCCATCAGGCCGGTGTTACCGCTGCCTGAGGACTAAGACTGAAAGGTTGAAGAAGAGTTTTTACCCACAAGCCATCCGTCTGCTCAACTCTGAGCCCTAAATGGACTATTATTGCACAATGTAAATATTATAATATTCTATAGTTCCATGTTAAGTGTGTATAGTGTATAGTATATAGTGTATAGTGTATAGTGTGAATTACTTATTTTTATTTTTATTCTTCTTATTTATATGTGTGTGTATATATGGTTGCAGGTACAAAATACATTTCACTGTGCATTGTACTGTGTATAACTGCGCATGTGACAAATAAACACTATCTTATCTTATCTTATCTTATCTTGTTCCTCTTGAATCCGAGGTTCGACTAATGGACCCTCCTTTCCAGCACCCTGGCATAGACCCTACCGGGGAGACTGAGGAGTGTGATCCCCCGATAGTTGGATTACACTCTCCGGTCCCCCTTCTTAAAGATGTGGACCACCACCCCAGTCTGCCAATCCAGTGGCACTGCCCTAGATCTCACATGATGTTTCAGAGACATGTCAACCAAGACAGCCCTACAACATCCAGAGCCTTCAGCAACTCAGGACAAATCTTATCCACCCCAGGGGCCCTGCCACCAAGATGTTCAACCACCTCAGTGGCCTCACCCCCAGTGATGGAAGAGTCCTCCCCTCTTGTCCCCAGACTCTGCGTCCACTAGAGAAAGCATGTCAGTGGGATTAAGGAGGTCTTCGAAGTATTCCTTCCACTGCCTGACTATAGCCTCAGTTGAAGTTAGCAGTGCCCCACCCACACTAGACCGTGTGAGTAGAGCACCACTTTCCTTTCCCAAGTTGAATAACGGTTTGCCAAATTATGTTAAATTCTTCCAAATTATCTCTCCTTATTAAAGATGCAACCTTGTAGTTTACATCCATGTCTTATGAGGCTCATGTGTGTAATGGGGACTTTTAAGGAATTATCTGGTCCAGCACACAAAACATTAAAATCACCAGTTCAGTATTCAGCAGAATGAGAATTATAGTCAGAATCTCTCATTCATTTATATCTGCTGTCATGATTTGGCCTTGTCTTCTCCACCCTGAGAAATGATATTTGTTTTAGACCTGGTTCTCTGCAAGCCCACAATAATCTCCTTGGTCCTGTCCATACTCACAAACAGATGGTTGCTCTCTTCCTTCTGCTGTTTGACAACATATTCCATAACTGCAGAAAAACATCTGCAAATGGTAGCACTTGCACAGAAAGTCAGAGGTGTGCAGAAACAAAGACAGAGGTCCCCTGGTGTGCTTAGTGCTGAGATGCTACCAATAAATAACACCATATTGTGTTAAGAAGCATTCAACCAGCAAAGTAATTGAGACGTAAATATTAAAGACGATTTGTAAGAGACAGATTGAAAAAAAACAAAAAACAAAACTGAGCCACAGCAAAACATATCATACTCCCCCTGATGCAGCTTAATGGCATATCTTTATTCCCAGGTAAATGCCTGAATTCTTAAATCTCCACACACCTGAGTTTACCATTTACAGCATTTACAGCATTTGTTTATATGTGTAGTCTCCAAGAGCAATGGCATCATTATGATACTATCGGGGTTATTTTCTCAGTGTGACAAAGCTCACAGCGCCGCAGAAGAAATTATACTACTGTTTTCACAGGCTTCTGTTCTGACAGGTAAACTGATATTAATGTGCAAGAAACTAAACAAAAAACTACACATTACTAGAAGAGGACTTGTCATGGGTAATGCTTTGAGATCTAAGTGGTTTTCAGTTAAAGGGCACAAGACATATATGGATTTGTTCTTGGCCATGCACGCTATTATAATCGCTATTGTCACAGTATTTGTATGTCTGTATGCGCGTGTTACCTACAATGAACATGATATTATAGCTGACAAGCACATACTAGATTGCAGGTCTCTGACAATCTCAATGACTTTTTTTGTGATCCAATGGAAGGGAAGCACTCCATCAGGGAGAAATTGAAAGATGAAAACGAGTCAAAATGGTGAAATTGTGAAAAGGCCCTGACAAATAACAGGGGGGCATCAGTTTCAGAATAGGCCCTGTTATTTTCATTAACGTCTAAAGGGGATGGATTTGTCAGGGTGAAATGGGGAAAGCACAGGGCAGCTTCATGCATGTTTCCATTCCCATTATTCTGTCATGCTTGTTTCATGGCACACGGAGGCTCAAAACCCTCACTGCATTACTTTTCAAGTGCAGCTGCCGTCTGAATCAAGGACACAGGCATTTTAATAAGAATGGTTTGCCAGCTTACATCAATGAAACGCAGATATCGTTCACCACTCCCATGCTTCCTTTTCCAGTTTTACATAAGTGTGTCATGAGGTTTTACTTTAATTTCTGCAGCTCCAGCACTGAAAATTAAAATACTTAATAATTAAGTGGCATTAATACTTAAATGATTAAGTGGCATGCGCAGCAATTTTTCCTTTTTCTGCATTTGTATGGATACAGATTTGGTGATGGTAAACCTACATATCATCAGTTTGCTGGAGAGATGTAGAATGTTTATAATGAGCGAGCTGGTATTCTAGCTCTGTGGGTGGGAAAATGCTCTTCTCTGTTTTCAAGCAGTTCCACTCTGAGAGAAGGCTCCCCTCTGCTATCCAACATGTAAATGTAAACTGTAGGTAGGTGGTTATGCTTTTTCTGCTCTCCAGCTGTTCACAGTCTAGATTAGAAGACCAGTGCCACCCAGTGGTGTCATTCAAATATGAAGTCCAGGTTTATCAGCATGAATGGTTCAGCTGATTAAAGCTCAGTTCATACATCATTATTACATTATCAAATTATAAAGCAATATATTTAAATGGGGGCAGCTTTCCTAGAACAGTAAAGTCAAGTTGTGCGTGATGAATATTGTACTCATTTTGGGAGCGCCATGCACCTCAAAGACATGTCCGACAATAATGGCCTGTCTAAAACAGTGTTTTGCAGTAACAACTGCATGACTGTAATTAATACAAGATAGAGCAGGTTACAGTGCCACATCGGCAGTAACATTATAAGGTCAGTGGTCTCTCACTTCTTCCTCCTTTATCTCTGCGTCAAAGTGAAATAAATGGCTTGGTTTGGGCCCATGATTCTCCAGACATGTGATCTCAGGAAACCACTCAGCCATGCCATGTTCATCAGAGTAATTATGTTTTGTTGTGCCCACAGAAGTGACTCACAAAAGGACAGCTGCATGTGTTGTTGCAAAACTCGGGCGCACGCATGCAAAAACAGACATGCACATCTGCTCTCCATCCAAATTAGACTAGGTCAAAGAAAGGGTAAAACTGTTAGCAAACTGAAAGCACTGATGAAAATTAAAGTTAGGGAGCGTTGGGTGAATGTATGAAGAACTTAAACTGAGCTTCATGGAAATCTGATTAAAAAAAAATAGTTGTGTCAAAATAAAGTTGGGATCGCAGGTGAAATGAAAATACCAGCCAGGAGATCGTGGGGATTAAGTTCTATAGACAAGGAAATAATATCAAAAACACTAAAAACAAGATCCTCACAGGCAAACGCATGCACGCGCGCGCGCACACACACACACACGCGTGTCAAAAGGTGTACAAAAATACAAAAAAATTATTTCACCCACCGAGGCAGGCACTCAAAAGAAATCGAAAAGCAATACAGTTTTGCAAAGAGGCGAATCATAAATTATACATGACAGGTTATTTCCTTTTATACTTTAAATACTTTGTTTGGCACCTCACGAGGTACTATAGCAATGAGCTGGTTCAGTGGCTGATAACAAAAATGCTTCAGTTCTTGACTACAAATTGTCTTGGAGTGCAAATGTGTTTGATGATTACATTTCAAACTATTGAACAATATTCAGTAAAGTGCATCAGCTCAATGGCACAAAAATATTTGTCAGCAAAACCTTAATAAACAGAAGCAGTGAATTAGAAACTAAAACTGGTGCACATTTGATCTCTTACGGGGGAAATTAAAGGTGCAAATTCACCGCTCGGCGGAAGAAATTCTGCTATGAGCAAGAGTACGGCTTTTCCTCGTTGCTGAAATGAATATTCGGAATGAGGAATTGATTGGCCATTATGAGAAACTAGCAGTCTTAATTTGCTTGTAGAAATGTGTCAGAAAATAAATTTGCATATATATTGCAAAGGCTTCAAGATATAAGTAGCTTGTATTGAATTCAAACCAGTTTAGGTGTAACATTGAATTACAGACTAATTTAATCCATCATTTACTCTTTTGAAGGATCAAATTTGGTATCTGAGAGGCCAAAAAGTTTATCAAAGAAACCTTCTTTTGCAGCAGCTGTTGGGGACCACAATGCCTTAGCTTTTTAAAAGATCATTCTTAATAGTTTACAGTATTGTTTTTATCAGCATTAATGATGTTCCAGTAGAAGTTGAAAACTGTGGTTCCTTAGGTTCCACTGAAACCGTACGCTATCTGTCCCCGTCTCTGACTCCATCTCTCTCTCACTCTCTCAGTATTTCTTATCATGCTCTCCACCACACACTGTATTGTTCAGCTGATGATGAATGACCATGTTGCTGGAAGCCAAAATGAGCTCTCGCTGAGACCACACGAATGCTACACTTTCAATACCTCTCCAGAAAGATTCATTACAGTAATTAAAGTTTCTGTTTTCTCACATTCTTCCACAGAAGTCACTTCTTGCAATCATTCCAGACTTAAACAGAAGCAGAAGCCTGCTGCAGTTCTGCTGGCATTTGGAGTGGGTGGCTAGACGGGTTTTCTATTTTTATCGAGGTGGACATCAGCAGCTTGGATAATCAACTCCAACAGATTGCACTCTGAGAAACAAATTGCTTCATTTAAGCATGAAAATGATTGAGCAAAAGGATGACAAACAGCGGAGTGCATTTATCAAAGCTGTTTACATGAGACACAAATCACTGCTGCTAGATCCACTTGAAAAATTGCTTTGTTATAGTTACAATTTATCATTGACATGTTGTATTTACTGAAAAACAAATCTGTCAGTTGGGAGTCAAAACAGATCCAATATGTCAGTTATTACTACTGAAAAAAATGACAGAGAATCGCATGTCTGTGACGTACATGCTTGAGTGTTACAGGTCAATGCACATTCATGCTTTTTACACACACACGCCTAAAAATTTGGCAAAAAAAGGTTCAATAGAATGCTACGTTGACATCTATGTCCTTGTTTAGCTTGATATCAATTTGGCATGTTCTGTATTTGCATATAGATGGGTCATAAATTACAGGAAGCCAAATAAATGAGTGTAGAAACACACGAGTGCAAATCCATCAGTGCAGGGTATGACAGCTCACTGTATAAAAACATTTTCAACTTAGTTTCATCTCAAACCCCATCATCAACATAACAAATGATGATGAACCTTTTAGAAGAACAGTGTCCATGTTCATCAGAACTGAGACACTTGTATGTACAAGTCTGTCTTGCAGAGAAATGTATATATGTATATTTCTACCTGCACATTACATACCTGCAGAATGCACAGTTTATCCTACCAAGCAGCATTTGCCTAGCCAGAGCCTAACCCAGCCATTATAGGGCAAGACAGGTTACCAGACTACTGCTGGGTGAGAGTCGGTTGGTGTAAATTTTCAGACAGAACAATGTCCAATTGCGCGCACAGATTTGTTCTTAATCTCATCATATTTCTTGCTCGCCACAGCAAGAAGGGTCTGACTTCCCTACTTGGTATCTGGTTGGAGCCTTTTATTGTGAAGTTTGCATGCTGGCAGTGTTAGAAGTTAAACCAATGTAGGTCAACTGAATTACAAGGTGTTCCCACTATAAAAGGTTTACCTCATGTCAAAATTGGTCCTTTAAATATAAACTTGAAGCTAGTGATTCACAACACATTTGTGGTCAATATATTAGTGGCCAAAAACTGACAAAAAAAATTGTTATGGCTCCAATATTATAATTTCAACCCATAATTACTGTTGATCATGCAAAGCAGGGCTGTTGGGCATTCCGTTTCAACCCTGGTTCAGAGTGTTTTGCCTGTTTCTCCTCTGCTGCTATCAGAGGTGGTTTCTGTTTGCACAAGACCACACACACTTGCATAGCAAACAGGTCATTGAAGAGAGAATAAAACTGACCTGAGATTCTGCAACGACTGCTAAATAACCATGTGAATCATGCTACTAAGCAAGGGTGACAGCAGTAATTAGTAATTGCTCCTCACATTACAAAGCCAGGGGAAGGCTTTTCAGTTAGAATATTGGCCATGAAATTCCCTGTTGGTGAGTCCCTACTTAAACACATATGTTTGCATTTTTCTGGAAAGTGATGCTTTGTGCTTAGTGACTGTCCTCTCCAACAAACCAGCAACTGTGACTTGTTGTCATGTGTTTACATTCACAGCAAAAGCAGAAGTGACATGACAGTGGTCTACCACCGCAAAACTCATGGGAAGGATGGTCAGGTTTGATTCTTTTGTCAACAAAGCATGTGAATTTGATTAGACTGTGCTTTCCATCTCATTTCCTTCAAACAGTCAACAACTGACATTTCTAACCATGCGGATATTTCCCTAACTTTAACCTCAAGGCTTTATGAATCACCAAAAGATTTGTCTAAACATCATGTAAACAAAATCATAGAGTTAGCAAATCAACAACCACTGTTTTCAGTGAGCCATTTTTGGAATGCCTGTGCACTCCAGGTCATTTTGGAAGGTACCAATTATCAGCCTACTTCTAAATTTAAAATACAAACATTTAAATTAAAAACATTCAGTTGCACAGCCACTACACCAGGCCAGAAGAGCAGCAGAGATTATCGGTCTTTGAAGAAAAAAAAAAGAAAAAAAAAAAAGATAGGCCCAATGTGACTGTTTTCCTATTACGACCACATTAAATGCCATTAACCACACAACACTCTGCTCACACAGCAGACAGTAACCGTAACAATTGCTTGGGGCCATCTCAAATCAGAGATGATGGTTTCATCAGAGGGAGTTCAGCATGCTGCTCCCTCCCTTTGTCTTCGGCCTGATCTTCACACCACAAAAACTCTCCGTGCACACGTGGCACACTTGAGAGAGATGAATATTAAAATGTGTGAGAGGCCTTTGGATTATTCTACCTGCCTTTGTCCTTGACGTTTTTCACAGACATTAGCAACAAGACATTAGCCCACACAGAGAGACACTCCACAGCCCAAATCCATAAGAATACGTGCAGGCTCAGGCAGTGGTGGAGACACTGATGAAAAAGGACTGAAGGCTGAATGAGAATTGTGCTGCAGAGAATCAGATTTAAGGGCTGTGTTTCCCGATAGTTCCAAGCACACAGGCAGACAATGAGACTTACACTTTGCAGCATTGCACATTACTACAGTCAGTGGGGTAAGACTCTTCAAATAATAATCCATTTTCTTTCGCTTATCCTTTACAGGGTCAATGGGAGGTTGGTGCCTATCCCAGCTGACATAGGGCGAGAGGCAGGATAGACCCTGGACAGGTCGCCAGCCTGTCACAGAGCTAACACAGAGAGACAGATAACCATTCACACTCACACCCATGGGCAATTTATAATCACCAATTAACCTGACCCCACTAACCATGTCTTTGGACTGTGGGTGGAAACCAGAGTGCCTGGAGAAAAACTTTGCACCACGGGGAGAACGTGCAAACTACACACAGAGAGGTCCCGGCCAAACAGTGGATTCGAACCCAGGGCCTTCTTAAATAAATGCAGGAAAAGGACTTGATCCACCATCTCCCTTTGGCTTCACTGCGAGTGCCATAATACAAGGTCCACTCCTTAAAATCAGCGTGGGACTAAAGCACTTAACCTTCTTGTTTATCAAAGCTTTCTTGAGAATTTACCACCGTCTTCTGCATGAGCGAGATTCCGTACAACATTGTCTTTTTTTCAGAACAAAAGCTTAGGAAATTGGCAGAGAGATCAAAGAATGAAGTCTGTGATTCGGAGAGTGGTGTGTATGCTTGAGAGATTTCCGCACAAGTCTCTTCATTTCCCTGGAAGCAACATTAAATCCTATTCAGCTAGGCCAGCCATATTTTTTGGATTTTCGTCCAAACAAGAACTTGGAAAGAGACCAGTTGTAGCCCTCGTCGGGATTTATTGGCTCACTACTAGACAGTTTTAAGGTGCAAGATGATAATCTTCTCATCAAAATTAGATTCAGCGTTCCAACTACCCCAGATGGCACCTAATGCATACTGTGCTAGTTTCTTACATTATAATCGCACAGTGTTTTTCCTACAGCCCGGGTTGCCTTTTGGGTTTGTTTTCCCTTGGGCTCTGTCAGGGTAAGGATTAGTTCATGAGATATTCATACTTAATTAGTACTCTGCTCATATTAACTTTATTGTTACGTTTCTGCAGCTACAGAGAAGTAATGCTGTCTGATAGTAACCACTCTAATTAATTAACTTGTGGTGTTTAAAATGATTTTTGTGTAGAATAGGGGTCCTGTGGGTATATTGAGTGATAGAGGAATTTTGTAATCTGTGTTTAGCATGTCTGCTTTGGTGCTTCTAGTGACTTGAACCTCTTCTGAAAGCCGCATGTATTCATCAGTGTTTTATGGGCCTCAGGCAGAAATCTGCAGGCCTGACACAGCACAATTTGTTTCAGAAAATATTTAACACGTGGTGAGATTTTGTATCTCTCAGACCTCAGTTGGCTTTGCTATAAATTGCTTTTTGTGAGACAAGCCCCAAGCTCCATTACCCTCTGTGGAAAACCGTCTCATGGAAGGAGTTGTCACCTTGGGGGCATTTTTTTTTTCTCGTGACTGACTGACAGCACTCCCTCTCTCCGTCTCCCTGCCTTTCTCTGTTTGTCTCTGTTCCTCTATCTCCACTTTCTGTCCCTCCAACCCCTCATTCTGCAGTCTGTTTAGATCAAACCGCTCCTGCAAGCATCTCTGATTTTCAATCAATTTCAGCAACAGCACTTCTCACTGTTGTCTGCTTGTCTGTCAGTCTTCAGAGCACCCACTGGTGGAGGGAGTGGAAGCTGACTCCCTCAGGGACACAACATGATAATGTTCACCATTTACTTAAAAGTTTGAATAGCACTTTCTGACCACTGTGATCCGTCTGTACCTTTTATTTTTAGTGTACGGCATCTCAATCTTAGTTAAAAGCTTCAGAATCCAACTTAAGGCTAATCTAAGTAATTACCTGCGATGCTGAGTGAATAGCAGCGTGGCAGGCCCATCCATTATGACCAATTACACAAGAACCGGCAGTATTCACAAAACTTAAAAAAACGAAAAGAAATGCCTCATATATATATATATATATATATATATATATATATATATATATATATATATATATATATATATATATATATATATATATATATATGTGTGTGTGTGTGTGTGTGTGTGTGTGTGTGTGTGTGTGTGTGTGTGTGTGTGTGCGTATGTTTATAATACCTTGTGGGGACAATTTTCCTGACATATACTACGTTGTGGGGACCAATTGCTCCTTGTGGGGACTGGAACCTTGTCCCCACAAGGGGAAACCCTGTTTTTGGGTCAGGGGTCAGAGTTAGGGCTAAGGTATGAATTGAGTTTAGGTTAGGGTTAGGGTTAGGTATGTGATGGTTAGGGTTAGGAAAAGGGTAAAGGTAAGGTTTAGGCTGTAGAAATGAATGGAAGTCAATGGAAATTCCCCACAAAGATAGCAAAACACACTTGTGTGTGTGTGTGTGTGTGTGTGTGTGTGTGTGTGTGTGTGTGTGTGTGTGTGTGTGTGTGTGTGTGTGTGTGTGTGTGTGTGTGTGTGTGGGATTACTTATGAGGCCTAAAATGAATCAGAAATTTGAAATAAGAAGTAATGAGCAGGTTAAAAAATTGTGCAATAGTAATAATAATATGTGCAATAAACTGGTGGCCAGATTTTGCTGGTTCATGAACGAAGTTGTACATTTTTTTGGCAACATAAGGCAGTCTTTATTTCTTAGAACAAAAATAATCTGACTCACCAAGCACTCTAAATGTATTGCCTCTTTAATCAGCAGAGAACTTAGCAGCGCTCACATAATGAAACAGGACTGAATCAAGATAAAGATGCGTTAGGTAACAGTATGTGCCACTGGAACACTGATATTTGCAGAAAGCTGGCCTCTGTATGGCTTCAAAGATAGAAAGACAGTGGTTGGAGACTGCAAAATTATTGCAACTGTGTGGAATGAACTTGTGATCTTGCCTTTTGAAATAGTTGCTTCAAAGACAGGAAGCGGTCTTCAAAGCAACGGAGACAGTCTGCTATCACTTTGCGATTGAATGGGGGCAAGCTGGCAATTACATGCAATCTGTTTGTGATAATATGGGGACTGACTGTAATAAATTGGCAGAAACTGAAATTCACATTCTGGTTATACAGAAATATAACCAGAATACTGTTTGCACACTGTCCAGTTTAGACTGTGAATGTCTGGATACAAGTTGCCTCCCACCGGGCAAAAGTGTTCCTCTAGTGATGAAAAAAAATTCAATGACCGGGCATTTTTATCTTGGTGTGAATGAGCCATAAGAGACCTCAAACTTTTGAGTGGTAGTGTGTTTTGAGCTTGTATACATGAAAACCATTACATCATAAAAAGCATCTATACTTAAAAGTGGTCCTTCAACAATACAAAAAGGCAGTTGTTTAGCAGGTATTATGTTTATAATGTGGACTTTCAGCTATTCTGTTAGCATGCTCACACCTTCCAAATAGCAGTAAAAAAAATTAATTAAATTCTGTACGCATCTGTTCACACAGGACAGCAACGCAATGCAGTGGAATCATTCAATTCAACACTGAACCAAACATTTAGTAAATATCACTGTGTTCATGTAAAAGGGCCAGTTTTATATGTTTTCTGGGTAATATCAGAATGGTTAGGTACTTAGTCAGCCAGATTTTGTGTCACATTAATAAAGCCCCAGAGAAGTAAACAAACGCGTTTTCCACTCTCATTAGTAATGTTTCTGCACTGGTAGACTGCAAGGAAGCTGCTGGGTAATGGTGTGTAGATCACAAGGTAATAAATTAGACACAACCCAGATTTAACAAACCCTGACAGTTCATGGACAGAATATTATGGCTACTTGAGCAAAAACACCTTATATGGTGTCAGGAATGAATAAGAATATTGGTAATAGGGGCTGAATGCAATACATGAATGATCACTATTAAAAAGGTAAGAGAAAACAAAGTAGAAAAATAGAACAAAAAGTAGTTTTGTGGTCCATAAGCGTCTGATAAAAGCAGAGGAAAGCATTGTAAAATCACTGGGAAAATGACTATATGTCATGTCCCATCCATTTTTCAAGTTGGTGCACAGCAGCTAAAGAGTTCCAGTTTTCCTGGAGGATTATAACTTGAGGAAAGGGATTATGAACTGAATCCCATATAATTAGGTCCACTGGGTGAATGTCTTAGAAACAATACATTTCAGAGGAAGCAAAAGTCAAGGTGATTGGGTGTAGAAATAAGGCAGAGGAAGACAACATGTTTACATGATTACAAGATGAGTCTGCATTTCACAAGTTGCACAAGCTATATTTCGGTCCTTGATAAGAACCCCCCCCCCCCGGGTATTAGAGGCACAGCTTTTAAATTATCTTCTGATGGGAGCAAAATCAGCCTTCTGCATCTGCCTTTGCTCACACGATCATCTCTTTCCTGCTGTCTGCCATGAATCAGACATCTTCTTCACTGTGTGCCATCTCGGTCTACCTAAGCCTTTGTGCTTCCTCTAAGATTCTGCTTCTGGTACCTGCCTTTGGCTTGAACATCTTTATTTTGCTCTCCCTTGTGTCCTGTCTGCTCAGCCAGCGAAGCAAGATAAGGAGCAATGTGGCGATGTTCATCCTTGGAAGCACCTGTTGCAACCTTGTCAACCTGAGTCTATGGCCCATGACCATTCACTGGAGGCAGCACGGCAGGTGGATGCTGGGCTCTCGCTTGTGTGAAGTCATGGTGAGCGCCAAACACCTGACAAGCTCTGCATCCTTTCACTATGTGTCTTTCATTACTTTCTCTATTTACCTGACAGTGGTATGTGACTGCAGGCACCTGGTTGACAGCAGGGTTTTCCTAGCCCTAGAGCTGCTCTTTCCTTTTCTTCCAGTGGGGCTGAAGGAGCTGACTGTGAAACTCTTAGGGATCGGTGTGGATCACCTGGATCATGTCAACCTCACTTGTTTCTCTTTTATTAATGACAAAGTTATGAGGGCCCTCTTACTGGTGAAGACTGTTGTGTTTTTGCCATTAAACCTGTATTTCTATGCTCATGTTCTACACACCATCATCAAAAGTGCCAAGCTGATGAACAGGAGCCAGAGAGTTAATGTTCAGCTGGCAAAGGTGTTCAGCCTCATATCTCTCATTACCTTCACGGCACATATACCTGGTAAGTGAAGTTACTTTACGGAGTGTTAAGCACTGTTTGGACTCTGTTTTGGCTAAAATCACAAGTCCACATTTCTTAAGTCTCTGATGTTAAAATAGTTCTTAGTCAGTGTAACGGCTCTTTCTCCATTTCCCGTCCTGATTATGTAATTTCAAAGCTCATCCTCTGGTAATATGAGGCTTTAGCATTTTAGAAAGTAAAATAAATAAATAAATAACAATATTCCAGAATTTTCTCAAGCTGTAAATTTACAACAGTGAAATAACTCGAGTGCATTTCTTTTTTTTTTTTTTTGACTAAAAATTAATAAAGCACATAAGAATTTTTTAACTTACTTAACATTTCCAACAACAATAATAATAATAACATATTTCTGTAGTGAACATTATGTACTTTACATGTACAAAGATATAATACTTAAGTAAAGTATATTCTGTAGCAGAAAATTTCTACTAGTAAAACTTGTGTTTTTATTCATTTTATTTCAAACTGACCAGCAGGAAGTGTTTTGCATACAGAGTATGATCTCATTTACATTGTATGACAGATATATTCTCATAGCTATAGACTCAAAACTTAAAAAGACAGGCTTATGTCCATTATGAAAGTTGAATAAATGGATAAAGTAAAAATGGTGCATGTAGCATTTGAATAGACAGCACTTTTTCTTTGATACTCATAAACATAGTTTTACACACCAAGAACATCTGCTGATGCCTCCCATACACACTCCCAATATGATTATTCACAATACAGTGCATATTTACTTATTTTGATAGCTGGGTAAATCTTTCTTTTTTACTTTGGGCCTTTCTGTCTTACCATCTGTCAATAAAGATGCTTTTGAAAAGTGTGTTTGTGATTCTCTGCATATTTCTCATTCTACCACAGGTGCTGTGTTTGCACTAATGGATCACCCCTCTGTGTGTCAGGAGATGGTCAGAGACTTATTGCTTGACCTGCCTCTGCTCTCCAGCCCCATAATCCTGCTCTGTGTGAACAAAGAGCTGAGGAACCAATGCCTGTTACTGCTGCAGCGCAAGCCCACCAGCCACTCCATGAAAGCGAGCTCTATGAGTAAGACGGGCGAGCAGCACGAGAACTTAACCACCGAAGAAACAAATACAATTCATCTCTAATTTCTAAGAGTGTGATTTATAGATCATAAAGTAAAACATTTTCTCATGTGCTTAGGCTGCTTGTGTATATGCCAGCTTGAAGAGCATGTGTTGTAAAATACTGTAGCAGATTCTAAAGTATTTGAGATTTTGTAGTTTTTCAGTTTGTCAGTAATCAAAGTAGAAAATCCATAAAATATTAAAGAATAAGAAAGCGCCAGTTTTGTTTTGTGGTGTCTTTTTTTTTAATTTTTTTGTATACATGTGTGTTTGCTGCACTGTAGATTAATATGCTTCAAAGTCTCAGTGACAATAACATTAGTTCCCACATGTTGCCTGAGTTCAGTGTCACCATTTTTTTCCCCCCCATAATTTATTTGCAGTTTCACTGCACAACTGAAACTCTGCTCATGCTTCACTCCTGGTCGTGCAGTGCCACCTAGTGATAATTCACTAGACTGCATCTACATCAGCGTAAGAAACTTGATCATAAATATTAATGAAACATTTGACTAAGTCCACTTTTGTCACCTGACCTTTAATTCATTTACATTAAATCTGATTGGATTTCTCAACATCTTTGCTGGCATTAAGTTAAAAGCTCCTTTCAACCTGAGATCAAGCTGGACTCTTACTTTATAGTGACTGAATATATTAATAAGATATGAAAATAGCAGCTAAGGTTGATTTAAAGAAACAACAGGTGATAAAAAAAAATCACAAACAAACCTGTGTGCTGTATAAAACATCAGTAAAGCTGACTGTGAGACTCTCACAATAAAGCAATTTCCTGCTTAATGTCAGTTGGTGGTGCTGTCTGCCCGTGTTTGAAACGGCAACTTACAGTAAATCATGAATGACCGAATAATAACCATTAATCTTCATGATAGATTCTGTGAGAAGGATGCAGCACTGGATAATGAATATGAATATTTATGAGCTTCTTCACTCATGACTTAGATAATCCAGGCACATATAACGTGCATATTTCCCTGCAGCCAGTTTGCCTTCATTTGCTGGAAGCTTCTTTAGGTCACCCACAGCATGGAGCTCTCACCGCTGGACCTTTAACCCTGGTAATTTCCCATGGGTCTCTGCAGCACCGAGAAGCATATAGAAAATGGTAATTACCGGTGTCTGAGACTATCCACATATTATATCAACTAGATGAACCGCAATTAACATATTACTGAAACAGTCTGGTGTTTTGCAAGGTGGATAGCTGGTGCAGTGCAGTGTTAGAGTATTTGTTCACACAGGCAAACTAATATGACAAGAAGTGATGGCGTGTGTACCAAATAAATTTAACAGGATGTAAATGAATGGAAATAAAAGGTTAGTTAAAAATAACACAATTAGTTGCGGCACTTGGGTCATGTGCTGTAATTGCTTAGATTTATGTATGAGCTTATATAATGACACAATCAACACATGTGAACTTAATACAGTGGTTTTTTTTTTTTGTTTTGTTTGCATTAACATATCAATCAACACTGAAGTCCTGTAGTAATTGCTGTCCTAGTCAGCACAGCATTCATTCAGCCATTATCATGAAGCGAATGTGTGTATTTTACACTCCACATTCATGAGAGCAAAGCTACTTTATGCAAAGTAAGTAGCTTGAAGGGAAATATATTTCAGCGATTTCACTGTTTCATGTTGAGTGAGCTTCTGCTTTTATTCACAATGTTGTGCCAACTGACATAACATTACAGCTTTTCTAATTACAAAGACAATTTTTATGCAATTATATAAAATTTCTCCCCTGTAAGGCATTATATAAGATCTTTCCTTGAATCAAAGAATCATTTCAGTCTGCAGCAAGTGTCTTCAGTTGCCTAGCAACTCCAGCCCTAGTGCGGACTAATGCTGTCTGGTGTGTGGAGGTAAATCGGGGGGCAATCTGATTTCAAAATAGGTTGAATGTAGGCGGGGGTCAAACTTTGCTGTTGCTCTAGGACAGTTTTCCCAATCAGTGCCTGATTCTTGTTGTGCTGTTTGTCTTTAAAAAAAATAAAAAAAGGAATGACTGTAGCTGACAAGGGAAAAATGCGCTGCAATTAATATTAGATTAAGAGACTAGAGTCCAAGGACTACTAATAAGATAGTATGTAGTGATGGGAAAGTGTCGTTTTGTTGCTGACCATGTAGGCTAAAGCTTACAACTTCTCACACAGTGAAATTAACCATGCTCGCCACCTGAGCTGCCAAGTCCGCAGGCAAGCTGTGGCTCCGTTCAGAGCATGGAAATTTGTTTTGTGGATTGCAGCCATGTCCTTACTTAGTGGTATGTATAATTGCAGTCTTACACTCACATGTGAAATGCAAATGCCTATAGCAATTGTTCTTCACCCAGGTCTCCTCCTTCTTGCCCGTTATGCTTCACTAAAACAGTTCCACATCGCCTTGAGCAAATCGGCTTCTCTTTTGCGCCGCTCCCTCTATTTCTCCCTTCATTAAAGTTTCATGCCAGATTTTTTTCTTTGATAACATATGCATATTGTATGTCATGCTGCTGGATGCAGGTTGGATCACAGGGGCTGAAAGAAGTCCACATCCTTTTGAGCGAGGCTCTCTAACTCGCCGTGTGCTTGTGCTTTTTTTCCCCCTTCATATCTCTGCAGATGTGTCACTGCAACTTAAGAACACTTTTGACGGCAGGGAGACCCGTTTTATTGTGTTTAAAATCATCCGTATATCTCGCCATTATGAAAGAGGCAATATGCGTTATTGGATATGCTATTTGAATTTCCATAGGTTGTCATGCTTCCTATCCTATCCGCTGGTGACAGGCTGCATTTCCAATGCACACGCAATCTGTGAGGTGCCATCTCAGTTTTGATGAAGAGAATAAAGTATGAGGAATTCTTCATTCAGACAGATGCGAGCTGCAATTTCCACACTCAGCAACCATATGGTCAGCATTTTCCACATTGATTTCTAATCAAAGACTGAATTTCATGAGTAAAAGACCATCTCGCAAAAGTGGTTGCACTTCCGAGATCATTTTGAGTATAGATTTTAAAATTTTTCGGGGCCGTTTCACAACAGTTCAGATTTGTCTTTTCAAAAAAAAAGAAAAAAGTTACAGGTGATTTATGTCAACAATACAAAACAGATCAATACAAAAATAGAAAAGCTGATTGAAAATGTGAACATATGCACGGTGAGAGCTACATCACGATGTGTGAGTGAATTTGAGATTTGGCTTAGTAAGCTAGTATTTAAAGGATTTCTATCACCTCAAACTTTTGACAGTTACATCAAGTAAAATAATTTGATGCTGTCTGACTCAGTGGATGTCCCACCCCATATCACTCCTTCTTTCTTCTCTCAATCTCGCATTTTTTTCCAAAGCTTTCTGATGCATTTGCGCTACTCTCTCTTCTTGGCCCGAAAAATCACTTTGTCACATAGCGACGCATCATTTCACATGCTAAATTTTTAAAAAGTGGAACTGGAAATCCTTTCTCAGCATGCAATATCCATTAGGGAGAAAATTATTCATATGATTCCCCTGCATTATTTATCTCTTAATGAAGAGAAATATATGCCCCTCGTGCTCTCACCATTGTCACCCACCAATACTTCTCAGGAGTTCAGGTTTGTCTTTACAGGATCCCATTGTGGCTGGATAATCTAGAGTGGAAAATGACTTTTGATCACATAGTAATAGGATTTAAAGTGGCCTCATTCCTCTATCACTGCTGGAAGATTCACTTCATGGAGGTCCCGGAAATCTCCTCTCTAGAGGTCTTTGGGATCTACAATATGTTGCTGCATTATTACTTCACTTTTTGTCTGTGTCTGTGTGTGTGTGTGTGTGTGTGTGTGTGTGTGTGTGTGTGTGTGTGTGTGTGTGTGTGTGTGTGTGTGTGTGTGGTGGGGGTGGGGATTTGTGGAAGGTTTTTTGGTCTTTAGGGCAGATACACATGAATAACTAATGCTGGACCAAAAACCTACCTACCAACCTACACTCACTATCTTTCCTCTCCAGCTCTGTGTGTCCCACCATCTCTCATACTGATTCACTGCAGATCACCAGCTTAAAGAGCTGAGATATAATATGAAACATGTTCGGAATGCAATTCGGGAATACAGCAAATACATTTATTCTGGAGACAATTGTAACGGATATGCCTATGTCAAACACAAACTGTCACTGAGTGTTGCAATCGAGGTTGCTTGACTGTGCGTTGGGTTATGGGGCTTTTTGTTTTTGTGCTGTGCAGGGAGAGCAGATGGAGACTTTGCAGGTGGGAGAATCAAGCTTCTGTTCTCCATAGAAGCAGGGAGAGGAGGAGCTGTGTGTCTGCCTCTTGTATCCCAGCCTCTCTGGGGTTTCTAATATCACAGCATTGAGGGTGATAAATGGACCTGCAAAAGCGACACTAACCAAGTTCATGGTTCAATGATTTGGTCACTCAGCTTCTCTTGTACACATTTAAACAGAATAGATAGTAATTCTTCAAGGGATCCTTATCAGACTGGGGCTTACATATTTCAGTGCACGTGCTCATATATATATACATGACCTTGCTGCCTGTGGCAGCATGTGGCATGCATAGATTAAATTTTACGGATAAAAACACAGGGCCGTATAATGTTTTGAATATTTCTGCATTTACATACAATACAGTAAATGCAATCAAGTTTGACGGCTTGTGTGCACATGCTTACGTGTTTGCAAATTGAGGTAAATACCAACGACAGTGGAAATGTGCACATACTGACCTTTACCACAGATAAACACTAGCGACTAAAGCTGCTGGTTCCCCGTGCCCTGCAGCTTTCATGGGTCACAAAGAACACTTAAATCTGTACGCATGTAGCGACACTAATGCTTTTGGCAGTAGTGTGTGGTTAAACAAACAAAAGACCAATGAATAATTTTAACTTGGATACAAAATCGCTTAAAGTTTGACTTTGTGTCAGAATATTTAACATATTCTACATATTCCTGAGCAGTTTGTGACTGTAAGCCCCGGACTTTGCCTTTGAGCTGTTCTCTTTTTGTCCCGTTTTCGTCTCTTTCCAGCACCATCCCGTTGACCCTTTGCCGTTATTCACGCATCTGCCCTTGTGGTTTTTTTTTCTCACTTTGATAAATAATTGACACGCTCTTCTCCTTTGATATGTACTTTAATGCTCTTTTCACCAACCTTGTAAAAATCTGCTCTCATAGCACTCTATTCCTGCTGAGTTCAGAGTGCGCCTCAGCTCAGTCACTGATTTTATGGTGACAGTCGCTTTAATTTAATATTTATATACAGTTCAATTCCTTTTTTTAAAGAAAAAAAAAAAAAAAAAAAGAATTCTCGGAACAAAAGAAAGAAAAGCGAGCATGAAAACACAAATTCCGCGCCTTGTGCGACGCGACTGCTGCTAATTTACAAAAACGACAGCCGATAAGTGCGTTTACCTTCACTTCCTTTTGTACCTGGAACATTCCATTAGGCTTTTAATGTGGTTGTTTTGTAGGATGTCGTTAAACTACATACTGCACATCTATAGTTCACAACATTTAGTGCATTGTTGACAAAACTTACTGCCTGCTCACCGGAGCCTCATTTATTGTACGCTTCAGGCAAGAAGCATTTCAAAGTGAGAAATTGTCTTTGAGAAAAATATTTTTTTTCTCTGGCAAGTGCTGTATTTTTAATAGAACTGCTCGACATACAGACTGCATATACTCAAAACAATTTGGAAATGGTATTAGTGCAGCCTCTGAAATGTTTAGATTTTTCTCATTTTTATAATCAAGTTAAGGTCTCAAAGTCTGGGGAACAAGTAGATGTGCGATTCCTTGAATGTCTTACCGCTAAATTATTCACTATGGATCCATCTGTTATTGACAGAAACATTAGTATATTTCTACTGCTGTATTGGGCAATTTAGAGAGCTGGTCATTATATTTTTCAATAAAAAAAAATGCAATTTTTCCTTTCTTCTCTATGTTGCTTAAGCTCATAGCAACACTGACAGGAGAAAACCTGCTACTTAGTTCCTTCTGTGACAGGGCAGTGCGCCAACAGTCCCCAGCTGTCATTACTACCCATAATAAAGGCAGGAAACGGTGTGTGGCGCTCAGGAGATACGGCTGAGATTTACAGTAATTTCTTGTGCGGCATCTTGTACGCTTCAGCCTGGACATCATTGGATGCTGCTTATTAGTTGCTGTTATCTTGTGTTTAATCATGAGTATTAATACATAAAAAGACACACTTAAGGAAATTCCCACAAGAAAGATGAATACCAATTCTCAGCAAAATTCTAGGAAGGAAGATCGGAGGGGGAAAAAAAAAAAAAAAAAATGTTCTCCGCTAGCATCTTTTTCTGCTTATTACAACTCAATGAAGACAATTTGACACAAAAGTGATTATGCATCCAGGCTAGGAAATGGGAAAATAGGAGCGCCGACAGGACGCAGATTCATAAACAGCCAGTGAAAAGTGATATTCTGTTGAAATGCAAATTCTTTGAGGGTTTTGTTCCAGAGGCATGCAGGGTGAAATTGGCCTTTAAACACATTGGCATACTAATGTCTTGAGGTGCCTCCACCCTCAGGCCTTTCAGAATAACCACTGCATTATAATTGACTTGTAGTTTATAATGACACTGCATACATTTGCATTAGATAGACACTTATATACCCAAAGGTGTGTCTGAGAGTATGGTGTTAAGTGAGAGCGCATGTGTCTGTGCCCGCAGTCATGGAGACAAAAGAGTGACTTGATTCAGCCTATGCAGAGCTGAGGGTGGAACTAAGTTTGCTTTGAGATCTAAGTGCGATGGCACTGCTAACCTTGGAAGGCTCAGCAGGTCTGTTGGTTTGCTTTGTAGTGCTGCTGTTTGATTTCCTAAGCATGCAGGTCTTTTCCTCTTTTCTGTCTGTTCCTTTGAATTTTGAGATAAAGAGCTGCACAGCAAATGAAATCAAATGCACAGAAAGGAGCAGGTCATATGTATGTATGCATGCGTACACCCACACACACACACACTAACATGCACAACTGACACGAATAAATCTTAAACTTGACTTGGTGTGAAATCTTCTGAAATGACTATCCTGATTTACTTACAGCACTGAATTTATTCATATCTATTTTAATGAAATGGGTTGATTTTAAAATGCCTGTTGGTTCCAATATGCTGCCTGTTCATTTTTAGCACTGTTTTTTTTTTTTTAAAGTGCTCTATAAATGGTTATATTGGTTGTTTTGTTGTTAGAACCTGGAAAAGAGCAGCAGTCGATCAGCCGTGTTACAGCTCCCTTTGTTACACAATGAGCTGCTTAAGCTATAATATTTAGCTTGAGAAGGTAGATTTTCATCAATCAGGTGTCATACAGTATGGCCTGTGTTGTATGGCACCGGCTGCAGATGCACGTTTGTCTCAGTGAGTCAGCGCTACGATTGGCATTCAGTTGAACTCCCTGCAGGATTTCAAGCAATAAATATGGAAATCTGAGCATGAGAGCCAAGCTCTTGTCTAGCTGCTTTTTGCCTATTGCACAGTTTAGTCAAGTATCACTTCAGCATAAACAGACTAATAGCAAACAGTTAGATTGGAGTTTTCACAACTGCCAACTATTTACTTCAACATGATCACCCTTTTAAAACCTTTTAAGACAGAGAAATTAAACATTTCGGATTTGCACAGTCCTGGTTACCTCTGTCACTTTGTCTGTAATTCCACATGGCAGATATGATCATTTTTATAGTGAAATCATGTGTACACATTAGATTTTGCATGTTACATTTAGCTTTCTAAAGACTAGTGTAAGAAAGAGCTCAGCTGAGCCCTGGGCGCTTGGCACAAAAATATCCTTAAATCCCCTCTCCAGCCCTGGCCAGTGACACATGCTGTGACTAACCCTTTTCCGTGATAATGCTGTTAAGAATATTGTAAAGAAAATAAAAGCTTGCCCTAATAAATACAGTATGGTAGTAACTATTAAGCCCAGTGAAAAGTGTGTCTGCTGAAAACATTAGTATTAAGAGCATGCTTCAACAGCTTGATTAAAACTCTTTATTCCCTTGACTATTGGAATCCCAGGGAGATCTTCTGATTTTTGAGACTACCTGGGAAAGTGCTTGATGTGGGAGCCACAATCAGCCACTGCCTGAGACCCCATCAGCACAAGAGGAGAGTGTCTCGAAATACTATAAATGTGTCCTGAAACCGCAAAAAGCAGTTCAGCCAAGCTGAAAATGGATGTTTATAATGAGAAACGGTGAAAGGGTCTGTACAATTTACAGAGGGGATTAACGTGAGTTGACTGTGGGCATAAACTGTGAGTAAACCATGAAAGTCTTACAGCGCTATCAAGATTCCCTGGAAGTCTGAAAAGCAGAATTATCAGACTTCAAAAATAAATAAATAAAAACATTTTTAAAATGTTTAAAAATTAAACAAAGGAAAAGGGTGAAAAGCATCTCTGCGTGAGTTTTTATTCAATCAGCCAATGTTTATTCTTTTCTCCTTTTTTTTTTTTTTGACGTTCCTGTTTTTAAGATAACTTGTGCTTTTGTCATCTTGCGAGTGCAATATTTTGAATAAGGGACGTATCCTGATGGATCCTGGCAAAATGTGGGGTTCTGTGTGTCTGACTGTGTGCACTTTGGGCTGTTTGATGTCCAGTGAGATAAATAAACAGGCAAACAGCACGGTGAATGGTGAAGCAGTAAAGCGCGAGGTTATCATCCCCTCACATTTTCAGGCTTAAGCGTGTAATAGTGGAAATCTTGCATTTTTTATAGTTATCTTTATATGCGGCAAGCATCGTTTCGCAGTGAGATCAGGATGTCATATGGCCTCAGTTTTCTGGGTTCAAATTCATGCCATGGCTACGTTTTGTTTTGTTTTGTCTTGTCTTTATGTTTCAATCTGCAAACCAAAGGGTGAAGAGCACGAAAGGTGCTGAGAATGGCCCGCTTTGGCAGCATTTGCTCTCGAAGTCTCGGGAGTAATGCTACATTAAGAGAAACAAGCAGGCTTTAAATTACTCAAAATACAGCAGGAACTATTTTATGGTGTCCATATGAGAACCATGTAATGCTCTGCCCTGGACATCTGTTACAGATAGAACTGACAGAAGCACTCAATTTATCCAACCGTAAACAACAGAAGAGAACAGAAGATCCTGATTAATCTGTAAAAGGTTCAGCTGAAATACATGATGTCAGCTTTAAACTGTCAACATGAGTCAGATTTCTCTTGAGACAGAATTCATGTTATGTTTTTTTTTTTTTTTTGGGGGGGGTTCCATCCTTTAAACTCTATCTGCACTAGACAAATTGGTTATTTTAAGCAGTGTTATTCATCAAATTGTTTTACATTTGTTCTGTTATTGTCCTTTTTAGATTTCATGTTATTGAGCTGCATTTGCTGCTGTGTAATTTTTGGTGTTCTCCTGGAGCGTGCCAGGCCACAAGTTGGCAGTGTGGGTGTAGGAGTCGCAAGTATAGTGTGCATGCACCAGTGCCTCCCGTTTTCAAAAAGTAGCTGTAAACCTCTGCTCGGATCAGCTGACTTGTGTGTTGCCAACAGGGAAATTGCAGCGTGCCCTCTGGTGGACAAACCATGCAATATCAACATTCATGACATAGTTGAAGGGTGTTTCTCTCGTCTCTTCTTTACATTTTTAATTTTCTTTCACCAGCCATTATAAATTCCAATATTGATAGACTGGTAAATGGCTAATATCTGCAGATAATATTGGTCTGGCTTCAGTTTTGATGTCAGTGATGGAAAGTGCAATCAAGCACATCGGTCCATAATCTCCTGTAAGGTCTTCAACTGGGCTGAGATCTGTTAACTGAAAGAGCCTTGGAATATATTACACATCATTTTCATAAATGTATTATCCCCCTCATGCTGGATGGATAGAGGCATTGTTATAAATTGTCATCAAACAGGAAACAATTGGACTCATGCCAACAAAAAGCCACTGAATCACATCAACATGGGGGTCAGCGGTTCAGGTTTTTCCCTTTAATGTCTCACCCGTCTGTATTTCTGCAGGTTTCTGTCATGTACAAAAGCTATATTTTCTCAAGTGCACCTTTTCAGGATTAGCTTGTTCTTGGATATGAAAGCATGGCCCAAAGAGTTCAGTGTCTGTCAATGTGCCCCACAGACTCTAAGCAGGCTGTCTGAACTAGGCTTGACTTTCTTCACTGCGATCAGACTATTTGTGGTTGTGTCATCAAAGAACTGATATTTGTGGATAAGATGATTCAGTGTGACCTTCTAAAGAAGTACTGGAGTGGGGATCTGTTTTACCTGCAGATTACAGACGACAAATGACAATCTGTCAACATGACACAGTCACAAAGCACTGTCATCAGGTTATAATCACTTATTTTATTATTTGAACTGTGTATGAATCTGTTAATGTGTTTAATCTCAGTGCTTTTATCCACAGATAAACCCTCTCCCTATTTCTGGAGATCCCAAATATAAAACTGCATTTTTGAGAAATCATTAGTCCCAGTCCTTAAAAAAGCACCTGACCACACAATTGCCTGAGTCACTGCCTTTATCTGTGATCACTAGCAAATGTAAGCTGCATTATCTTACTCATTATGCAGCCATTTATCAAACATATTAATCATTTCACACAAGACATCGATTTTAATGATTTTTATTACTAGCTTAAGTACATTACAAGCTTGTGGGGAAAATGAATTTCATTGAATTGAAGCCCCAGAAACACTGAGACCTACCCTCAATTTTAAACTGATTTATCAACACCCCCCCCCCCCCCCCCCCCCCCCCACACACACACACACACACACACACACACACACACACAATGTTATTATGCATGAAAATGTAGTCATTTACTAGCCAGGCCAGTATGTCATTATTAACAATTCCAACAAAAGTCTGAAATGTGGAGTGCAGATACCATGATAGGGAGACACAGTTACAGCCCACAGGCATCACAAGACCCAGGCACAAGGCAGAGTTTGAAACAATAAAGTCTATTCTAGGTTAGCAGGTTAAACATAGAATCGACTCCCTTAAGGTCAACACAATGTGGCTGTTAAGTGATGATATAACAACCCTGTTTCCATCCAAGCACTGGATGAAACTAAAGTCCTACAATGCTGTGCCACTTGTTTTTTTGTTTTTTTTTATAGACACAGCCCCCCAAAACTACTTAGTTATCAACCTAGGCCACGCTTCACTTTTTCTGTGTAGTATGTCTTTAGCTATACCAAACCAATTTTAAGTGAGCTTAGGATCATGGCTTTTTCATAGTGAGTAATTTAAACCATTCGGCAACATATTAATGACTAAGTAACAAAATATAAATGCTTTGTTACTGCACTAATGCCGAATTCTCAGGTGCCTGTACTTTTACTTGAACATTTATTTATTTATTGATACATTTTTTCACTTTTACTCCATACATTTTAACACAAATATCTGTACTTTCTACTCTTTACATCTTCACAACAGGCTCATTATTTTGGGTTTAACGCATCTGCGGGGAGTTATTATTACCCATCACTGCTCGCCTTCCAGACATAGATTTGAACCTAAATGCAGGGAACAATAACACATAGAGGACAATCTTGGTGTATCCATCACTGGTGCTTATCACACGTGACAAGAGGCAAAAAAAAAAAAAAAATCATGTAGTTTATGTATCATTTATAGCACTATACTTAAAGTTAAAGGGTAAAGTGAGTGATCTGGAACGGCACTTTTGGTGCAGATGTTCATAAGTCGTGCTCATCTTGGCGCTACAGATGAGGAGCGAGCATAAAGGGAGTAATTTTTTTTTTTAAGTGGTCATTTCAAATGCAACTTTCAAACAGCTCAACAAATATGAGCAAAAAAACAAAACAAACTGCTTCTGTGCAGTTTGTCACACAAAGTGTGTCTGCTAACTAAAGGTCCCGCTGCTGGATTTCCCAGGGAGAACAGAATGTGAGATAAGTTCACTCAGAGATGGAGAAAGATGGAAGGAAGACAGGGCAGAAGAGGAAGATGAGAGATTATTCTTAAAGGTAAGGACTGCTTAGTGACAGTTGATGAATTGGAAATTTAAAGAATTCATGGATGCTGAAGTTGTGTTTATTTCATATTGTGAAACATCCTGCAAAACAAATTGAAGTATGCTAACTTTGTGTTATAACCATAGAAGCAACAGCAAACAGGGATTTTTTTTTTATTATTCCCTTTGTTTTTCTCTGCTTATGTTCTACATAACAGATGTTCAAGCTGAGTGAATTCATTAGAATTTAAGCTGAAATAATTTTTTTAATGCATTAACATTATTGTATTATTATGTTAATATGACATGAGGTTCAGTTGCCTTTGCATGAAAATAGCTGCTAGAAATGTCCCCCAAAGAGCTGCTTTTTAGTTTTAAATAAGTTTAATCAGTATTTCAACTTTCACCAGAGTATTTTTTAAACATCTGTATTTCTACTTAAGTGAGGAATGTGTGTACCTTTGCTGCCTCTGATGACTAACCTTAGACTGTGGATGCAGTCATATCAAACTTTCTGCTGGCTCAAGTTTTGTCCATTCACATCTCTCCTTCCTTCTTTATCTGCCGATCAGGGAACCTCAACATGTACATGTACTGACCCTCACTGTACATCTTCCCTGTGTTTATAGTAGCCCAGTGGTCCTCAAACTTTTTCCGTCAAGCCCCACTTCACCAGATGAAATGTTTGCACGCCCCACAAACCCATGGGGGTTGTGGGAATTTCCCTCTTGGCGGTGAAGCTAGCAGACGCTAGCTCACTGGCCTCTGTGCTTATGTACCTGCTAACATTTCCTTGTTCCCCCGTGAGAATTAATGTTCAACATTTTTTCTTCATGAGCTTCCTCCCAAGTTGTTTGCACCCCACCTGTCATGACACAGTTTGAGAAACACTGTATTAGCCTAACCACAGCTCTGTAGTTAGCTTTAAAGCAGCGATAGCACCAGGGAGGGGAACCAAACTTATCTTTTTTAAGAGAAGAATGTTTTTTAACTCTCGGCGGTGCCTTGGAATTGAAGGAAGGCTTGGACCTGGAAATGGCTAACGGCATCAGACTTAACAAGTGGATAACACAAGTTTAGTCTCATCCTGGTAGTGGCTTACTTACTGCACAATTAACAATAGCAGCTGGGGGAAAAAAATATTTAAAAATAGGTAGAGAACTGCAGTGAACATTGAGATTTTTATCATACCAGGAATACCAGCAAAGAAAAAATACACAAGGTAAAGTTATATCTTAGCAAGAATTACAAATACATTCTAACTTATAAGCATGTGTCTAAATACTCTGAACTTTTGTGGTAGTTCTAGCACGCGCACACGCACACACACACACACAAACTTGCATGGTGAAAACATTACAACAGAAGTCAAGGCAAAAAGATTAACCAGACTGCTAATTAACTAAGATTGGTAAGTCAGGTAATTTGCGGTTAATGTCAAGTTCTCATTTGGCAGCGTCCCGAAGGAAAGTTCACTTTTAACAGGAGCACAGTGGTAACTGGTTAGCACTGTTACCTCACAGCGAGAAGGTCTGGGTTCGAATCCACCTTGGTCCGGACCTTTCTGTGTGGAGTCTGCATGTTCTCCCCGTGTTTGTGTGGGTTTTCTCCGGGTTCTCCGGCTTCCTTCCACAGTCCAAAGACATTCACTTAGTGGGGTTAGGTTAGCTGGTGATTCTAAATTGCCCATAGGTGTGAATGTGAGTGTGAATGGCTGTCTGTCTCTCTGTGTGAGCCTTCAACAGACTGGCCACCTGTACAGGGTGTACAGGCCCTATGACAGCTGGGATAGCCCCCACCCTGCAACCCTGAAAAGGATACGCGAAAGACGATGGATAGATGGACAGTGGTAACCTATGCTCTTACTAATGTCACAGATCAAAAAAATTGGAATGACTGCTTCCAACCAGTCAGTCAAAATAATAGAAAATCAGCAGTATTCTTACATAAAGGAAGTGGATTCCAATATAAAATCAGCAGTGGGATCACTTTGCTTTCCATGATAATCCATCAGGGATGTCATAAATGTCAGCTGAACAGCCCTACTCCTTCTGTAAACATGCGTATAGCAGATCGCTGACCAAAGCCGGTTGGAGTTATTCTCCTTATTACTGACAGTTTCTCTATTTCTGTTGTTTGTTGTTTATTACGGACTGAATGATTTTTTTATTTATTTATTTAATTTTATTTATTTTTTCTTACATTTTTGTGCAATTCCCACTGGTCTTAACAGAAAATTGAAAATTTTGTTGTTTTTTTTCATATGGATGAAAGAAAAGTTGGTTAAAATATACAAATTATATTGAACATGTTTTCACTTTGATTTTTTTTTTCTTTCCCTACTAGACGTCTTCTGCAATGTTTTTCTATGTTTTCTTCAAATTGCTCAGGTTTTCTTTATGTTATTGTGCTTCATTAAGCACAGCTGTGTAATTGTGAAGCTTTTTAATAGTTATCTACGCTAATCACTTTCAGCAACCGCAAATCAGAAGGGAATGAAATAAGAGAAAATATTAATCTTCTTTAGAAAATGATGTTCCCACAGACAAAGAAATGATATGCTCAACTTGGGTTAAAGATGAAAACATTGTTATTGGGTACTATAATTGTAAAGTTACTGCAGAAGCAAATAATAAAAGTCTAAATAAAAAGGCTTTGAATCTTAATGTATTCTGCAGTACTTCACTTACTTGTATTACATTTAAATATTTCTGTCTGAATAGAGGATTCTATATCTTTGACTACTGGATTGTCTGCTTTTCTGTCTTTGCCTTTTCTGTTTTCTCTTGATTTACATGAAAGTGTTCTCGCCGTGTTTGTGTGGATTTTCTCCGGGTCCTCCAGTTTCCTCCCACAGTTCAAAGGCATGCACTTAGCAGGATTAGGTTAATTGGTATTTCTAATTTGCCCATAGGTGTGAATGTGAGTGTGCATGGTTGTTTGTCTCTCTGTGTTAGCCCTACGACGGGCTGGCGACCTGTACAGGGTGTACCCTGCCTGTCTCCCTGTGACAGCTGGGATAGAGCTGTCACAGGGACACTTTTAAAAGGCACTTGCAGAGTGCCTTTTAAAAGTGTGTGGGAACTAATGAGACTACTTTCTGTAGTTTTAGAAAGATAACTGCTTCCCCATTCCTGCTTGATAGTGCATGTCATCTAGCGTCAGTGGTGCCTTCACAAGTACTGTATGCAAGTCATCAGTGCCATAATGCATCCATATACCAACGCCAATGCGGGCTTTCGAAGTGTACACTGATAACAAGCCAGATGGTCCCTCTCCTCTTTGAACTGTGGGGATGCAGCGTCCATGATTCCCAAGAAGAATTTCAGATTTTGAGTGGTCGCACCAAAGGATAGTTTTTCACTTTGCTTTTGGTCCATCTTAACTGAGCTCAGTCACAGAGAAGATGCAGTATTTATAGATGTTGTTTATATGTTTTTTATATGTTTTTGTTTTTGTAAAGCTTTAACTTGCATTGGTCGATGCAGCAATGAACTGCTCACAGACCACAGTTTTCAGAACTGTTTCTTCCCATGCACTGATTTCCACCACGTAATTGTGTTTTTAATGTAGCGCTGCCTATGGGTCCAAAAATCACAGCATTTCACTTTTGTTTTTGTTTTTGGCCTTTTATCTTGCACACAGAGATTTCTCTGGATTTTAGCAATTTTAGGGTGGGGTTCTTAAATTGTTGAAGTATTCATCCACCCAGTCTTTCACAGAGAGCGCTCTGTGATACTTTTATATTCAGTCATATGACTGACCTACTCCCCGTTAACCTAATTAGCTGTAAAACTTTCTGCTGCCAATTTTATACAATTTTAAAAGATTTTTGTTGGGATTATTCTGAACGATCATACACCCCCCCCCCAAAAAAATAACACCCAAATATCAGTTTCCACATTGAACATCTTTGCATCATTGTAAACTAAATATTTGGTTTTAAATTTTTTGCAAATCATTTTATTATGTTTACTTTTTCCCTTTGGACATGTGGGATGTAATTCTTTGAAAATGATCTGCATTAATATACAGTAGTGGTCATCAGAATGTCTGTTGCTCTCGTCGCTGTTCTGCTGACTCCCTCGTCCTGCCCGCCTGTCTCATTTACTTGTCTTTTCCTTCTTGTGCTTCCTGCTGGACATATTTTTCTAAAGAATGATCCTACAATATTTGACAGATATGAACTCTATTTTTGTGTGCATGTTTATTTGTTTTGTGCTGCTCTGTGAACTGTTTACCTTTATGTTTTTTGACTAATGTCATCATATTTAAAATGTGTAGTAAAGACAGCCGAGGAAAAAAAAAAGAAAAGAAAAACTTTTACATTTACATTTTAGACCGCTCCAGCTGTTGGTATTCCTGTTTTGTGCACTATGTGTAAGAGCCATTTCACATCAATCAACCTTCAAACTTCAAACATAGTGTTGCACTCTAATAAGCAGTTTTTATGTGTGCATCTAAAATCCCATCCCACTCACACTCAGTTTCCACCTGCTTCTCTCTCTCATTGGTGACGTGTGTATTGATATTAATATAGACAGTGTTTTGAAACTTAATATTTTAAAATAATGTTGCAAAAATGTCAGAAAATGGTCTTGGGACAGCGAATTCCTGACATTTCTGTAATGCTCACATGGCTCACTTCTAAGGCATAAACACTATTTCTGAGCGTGCTTTTGATGTAACCCATCCAGTTGCCTCAGGCACGACATTCATCTGTTTGTGAGGAGCTGACGTTATCCTTTAGAAAAATAAAAAAATGTCCTTGTGAATGAATGACTTTACTGTGCCCACCTTTAAAACTCAGAACTCAACACACCTGAAGTTATCCCTCAACATTAAGCGCTCAAGGGTTACAGCACTTTACAGTACCCTTGAAATTTTTGTTCTTTTTTTTTTTTCTTTTCCACTGACTGATTCATAAACGTAACAGCGCGTCATGACTGAGCATCTTGCTCAAACATAATATGTCTTGTGGATGCATTGCACCCTGGTTTGCTTGTGTCAGTACCCCCCCCCCCCCCCCCCTTTTTTTTCTGTATTTTTCATAGTGTGAGTGTTGAATGTCAGTTTAAAAAAGGAAAAAGAAAACAGCAGCAGTGGCATCAGCCCTTTGCTGTTCTATAATTAAAAGGTCTCAACTCACAAGAGTCGTGTGTACGTTAGTTTCTGTTCCAAACACCAAATTAGATTTCAGTGATTTCCAGCTTTCACTTAAAAATGTATAAGTGACTCATATACATCTGATTAAACCTGCATTTATTACTACCTATTTTCAGAGGTTTACCTTGAAGTAGTGCTGTTGTTTGCAATTAAACTGTCCTAAAATGCATTTGGCACTATTTTTATTTCACAGTTTTATAAATGGCTCAACTCTGCCAGATCCTTATAGAGAACTCCTTGTAATGCTGCAGGGAATTTAAGGGACTGCTATATATTTCACACTAATGTTTGCATTACTTATGGTACAGCTAAAATAATTAATATCGACCATATTACAGTTTCAGTGAATTGAGAAGAAGAAACAGGTAACAATATACAGTATAAACAGAGCTGAACACATGCAAGGGCAAAAGAGGGACAACAGGTGATGCAGTATCGATCTCAAAGAGGTGGCCAATGAGAAGAGATGTGTTTCCAGCACAGATTTGAAAATGTCAATAGAGGGAGCTGAAGTGTGGTGAGATAAACTGTTCCATAGTATAATATAGCTGCTGCAGAGTTACTAAAATTATTTTGCGTTAAGTCATAGAATTGGTTTTACTGCAGACTCGCATTAATATTTCAACAATGCTTTATGGTTCGAAGAAGATACAGTAAATGTTTTCAAATACTCGAGAGCTTGTTTCATTAAAATTATATAAAAGTTACTTAAATGTTTTACTCAGAAGTATCGATTTGACAGTTATTGCATGACTGCCTGCTCCAGAGGAGGAAGTCTTTCTCTTGCTTGTTCTTAGAGACTTCTTTCTTTCTCTTAATCAGTTTAATCTTATTTTGCGTATCTCAGTGGAGGAACCAAAATCACTGCTTTCCACACGTTGACACTGGCCACTTCATCTCTCGTTATCTATGTATTTTAATGTAACTGCATAATACATATTCTATATAAAGTATCCTGAGACTGTTGTGGTGATATATAGAGGTAGTAATGTAATGACTTGCAATGAAAACGAAGCGTTTGAAACCACAAATTATCCATTTGTCTCATCTGTAATCCTTTTATCGCAAACATTTTTTAAATAAGCGCTGAAAAGAAAATGATGATTTCCCAGTAATGAGTACTTGTTTGAAAACAATTATATAATGAGTTCTGTAGCTCTGGAGGAGGTATGTCAAGCCTGAAGGAATTAGTCTGATGATGTCATAATGGCGTAAAGTATGATTTATAGTAGAAAGCCTGCGCTGGAAACTGACGGCAGGAAGAAATGTGGGCTTTTATGATGCTTAGAAACCAATCAAAAGCTGCCATAGTTTAATAGGGGATCCAGTGTTGCTTGATTATTAGGATTCCTGGTTAAATCTGTCTCTCACAGGGTTCAGCTTTACTCACCTGTGCTATATTTTTTTACATTATTCTCTCATCGGCTCATATAAAGATGGAAGCTAAATAAATGTTGTGCAAATGTTATGGAATACTGTAATAGTTGGTTGATTTATAAAGTGAGTAATGCTATCAACCTGAAAATATGCTGTCATAATTCTTAGGATTCTAAGCAGCTTGTTCACCATTTATAGAGCGCACCTCTTTTATTCTTCTCCAGCCTCATGCGAGTCCTTGGACATTGTTAACATTTAATCATCTTTGCAAATTGCTCATATTCACTAGATTTATAATCTTAATTTAAAATGAAGTTCCTGGAACACGTAATAACTCTACAGTTGTTAATATACAGTCTACATACAGGTCCAACTTGCCCTATAGATTTTGTTCTGGGCACAAACGTGAGTCCAGTGAGAGGAAAAAAGGTTATGTTTGATGAGCTGTCAAAGAAGGTAGCGAATAGTTGGAAGGCATAAACCGTCTGCTCCTTTTCATGTATGATGCGTGTGCCCTTGGTTACCTAGTAACTCTGTTCTCCATCTCCAATCGGCGCTCCCGAATATTCATACGGGATAGCGCCGCGCGTCCCCGCGAAGCTCGTGTTGAGCTCAAGAGTCAAGGCAAAAGCAGCAAAAACGCACCAGGACTAGGAGGAGACTTCCCGCAGGAAAAAAAAAAAATAATTAATTGAAAAAAAAAAAAAAACGTGGGAGAAATCCATTAATATGACAGCGGAGTGAGGATGATGAGAGCCGTTATCGTTTCACAGGAAGGTCATTCCCGAGAAACATATAAGCAGTGCGCAGACTATACGGATATTTGGAGTACAGAGAGTCGACTGCAAGTGAAGACCCCGGAACAGTGACACATTGTCCCGGCTTTTTATTTCCAGAAAGGCATGGGGGGATTTAGATCTCGACAAGGCAGGTGAGTCATTTCATGAGACTTGATGAGCAACTGGGGGAAGATTCTAAGGCTGTCTGCTTTCTGAGCGACTTAGGAAGATGCAAGGGGAAACAGGGTACATCGGGATACTTGGATTTAAATTATACGACTTAAGCTTCTATTTTTTCTTCTATTTTTTAATTTATTTATTGTGCGTGCGTGTGGAGAAGATTAAGAGTGGGAGTTATTTTGTAACGCCACATCGACGCAGCCCTCTAACCCGGCACGGAGGCACGTATACTTCCAAAACGCATTTGGATTTTGTGAGTTGCACGGACTGCCCCGAGTCTTAATAGAGGCAGGGATTTGGATGCTGCTAACAGTGTGTGTGTCTTTTCCTCACAGTGGCATATGCAGCATGTTGTAATACGACTGCACGGCAAACGTCAATGCAGAAAATAAATGCTTGTGATAGACGTCCAGAGCACTTGTTACTTGGGCATAAAGACATCTTGTGCGCGTGATGGGCGCAAGCTCGGTGTCATCGCTCATCCTGTAGCAAAAACGAAAATGCCAAATGACTTACGTTTGTGCAGAAAACAAAAAACAGCGAGCTCTGAACTTTAAGATTCATTTAACAAAGAATCACTGAATTGCTCAGGATGAAATCTGATCTAAGATTTCTGAATGTGAGTGGGACCAGTTTATACCAGGCTATAGACCTCCATCTGGTATGAGGAGGAGCAGGATGATCTGCCATGGGGATACATGGGGATCCCCAGTTTCCTATTCCTTTTTATAACATTTTCTCCTAATTGGTTTGTGGATGATTCGATTGCTAGCTCAGTATCAGCATTTATAGAAGCTTCAGTGTGAGTTTTCCTGGCTATTTAAGGGTATTGCTCGTCGTGACAGATTCAGCTCGAAATAACGTCTTATTATTGTGGTGAATGTATATTTTATTCTGATTCCCACTCATCACTTATTTTTAGTCATATATTTAATTTTTTTTTGTCTCATTTTGCAACTCTAACATAAAAACATGTAAAAAGTAATACCTATAAAAGCTGTAAAAATATTGCTGCAAAGAAGAACGTATATCGTGTGTAAAGTAGTATAGTGATCTTGGAGGCCACACAGGTCTCTTTCCTTATACAATGTGAAATTCCTGGACACATGGCGTAGGAAATATGCTATAAATAAATAGTCTGGTTGTTATAAGTGGCAAAAAGAATAATTAAGAGAGAGAGAGTCGAATTCCAGAAAGAGGAGGAAGTGGAAATGTCAAGCAGGAGTTGTCATGGTGATTAGTTGAATAACCAATGTGTCCCTGAAACCTAAACATTTAGGAAGTGATTCAGCCTTTTATTTGGCATGCAAACCAGCTATTGATTAAAGAAGACCCTAATGGGTGATAATCACGTAGGAATCCTAGTTTTTGTTGCACACATATTAAAAAAAAAAACACCTCATGAAATTTGAGTCGGACTCCTCGAATTCAGTTTTGATTTGCAGGAAAACTGTTTGTCTATATTGGACGTGGCTCTTCAATATCATGCAAACAATTATGCATGCCGTTGCTGCAGCTGCTGTTTGTGAATTCTCTTTCTGACCCTTCAGTGTTTGCATTCCAGTCAAGCAAAGTGCTATTTTTCAAGTTCCCTGCTGTTTTAATATCCATTCTTCACCCCCTTCTCTGAATATTTTTTCTGGGATGTACTTGAGCTGTGTAACAATCGTGGCAGCTTAATTTACAACAAAAACGGAGCTTTCGGGTTTCAGCCGTTGGAGAGTAATTACAGAGAACGCTGCTCGCCCAGTGTGTTCATTTGCTAGACAGATTACACTGGAAGGGTTGGGCCATCGTGAAGCGGTCAACATGTGATCACTGACAGGCACACATGCTGACACACTCCTGTAGACAAGCACATGCACACACGCACACACACACACACTGCATTGAGTCTGTTGTTTACCCCGTGAGTCTCAGGGCTGCTCAAGAAAAGCTCCATGAGACTCTCTGTCTACTGCAAAGGTCAGCGAGGCTTCGTGCTGACCTAACGTGAATACACCTGAGTGTGTCTTGGCCTGACTTAACATGGATGAGCCGCTCATTGGTCTCTGGCCCGAGAGGCCTCATGTTCCTTAGCCTTCAGTTTCTCTTTAAGCATGCGCTCCTTATTGCTTTCTCATCCAGACACATGGACAGAGGTGTGCAAGCACATGTGTGCCTCCGAGTATATGCAGCGGTGTGTTGTTGCACATATAAGGAAGGCTGTGGAAGGTTATTTGTGTTTTCTAATATTCTTCATTGCGTTTGACGTGTTGTCTTGAAGCAGCAGGAGCAGGAGCTGAATAATTTCCCAAATGGATACCTCTGACCTTCTGAAAATATGTCCTATCACTGTTTATCCCGCAGCCAAGGAAAGACCTGTCATTGTTCTAGCACCGTTCTCACAACATTGCAACATCATTCAAAGCAAAAGGAAGAAGGGTGGTGTGATGTTTTTGAATTTAAAACAGATTAGCTTATTAGCACATTACCAAGCAAGCAACACAGTTGGATTGACTCGACTGCTGCTCTTGAAGTTGTACCAAACAGACATAAAGTTTACAGACTTGTTTGACTTCTTGAGACTCGTCTACAGAGCAGATTTAGTTTTTAGGTTATTGCTACTTAAAATGTAAATGATTCTGAGTCGTGCAGGGTCTTAATTGTCTCTCACAATGGCTGCGGTGCAGAGACCTCTGAAAAAGAGCTCAAATCTTCTAAAACCAAGTGAAACTGCCTCACGACGTGTCATCGGAGCTCCTTCTCTGCCCTTCGCAGACATGGATGTACAGTGACTAATGTAGGAGGATCAACTTGTCTCTTCGGATTTGCTCAGAAGGATGCGCCTTCATCATCATTAAATCACACCCTTTATGACTGAATTGCTGCAAAACACTCTGATTTTTTTTTAAATTAAATATTAGTAAAAAACAAGCAGCAATCAATGCCCTATACAGCTGTGCCGCCATCATTTCAATCATGAATAAGACATATTTATTAAATCAGTGAAAAGATGAAAAAGTGTTTGTTAGACTAACAAAATGGTTTTTGGCCTGAGGCACAAAGACATGCCTCAAGTCTTGTGCACATAACATATTTAACTGAGATATTACATTGTTCATGGCCCAAAAAACATCTCCCCTGACTAACAGGTTTCCCTGCCAAAGACCAATGTCTGCTTAGTAAACAAGATTCTTTTGGACATCACCATTCTAACTACAAAGCAGATGTCACACAGTATGTCTCCACTCACTCTCTGCCAGAAGTTATCTACTTATTAATTATTTATTAATTAGTCAATTTACTCTCAATAACACAGAGACCAAGGACGAAGCCTACTGAGCTATAATCAGGGACAGCTGAACAGCTCCTTGCTGCAGCAGCCGCAGCAAGGAGCTGTTTTTGATTGTTTTCCCTTTTAAGTGAGACTTTTTTAAAAAATGCGTCACGTGGAGAGAGAGAGACAGCAGGAGACGGGCGCGGGAGACGATCATGATATGGAAATTCAAAGTTGCGCTTTAAGCTTATGTAAGCTTACATAAAGTTCAATTCGTTTAATTCATGTGTAACATGCAAACATAAATGACCTTTTTTTTTTTTTTTTTTTGCTGTGGCATACAAGACTCAACCCACTGAAGCAGTGCATGTTTTACATTTCACTGACTTTACTTTGTGAATCTGTTGCGTTTATTTGTGGACTCTCGACTGTGATTTGCATGCTCGCTGCATGTACGGCATACCAGCTACAGTTCAGATGTATGTATAGATTTCTGTGGCTTTGACTACTGAGTCATACAGCCCTTTTAAAGACCGCATATGAAGCTTGCCAGCTCATTTAAAATTTAAAATATCTGTCAACCATCATAATATTTAAGGCAGGTCTGAAATGAACAAAGAAATAGTCTTTCTTTCTGTGCATTTTGCTTGACAGGGGTGAAACCCTGCCTGTTTGTTTTCAAAAAGTCACCTTAATCCTTATGATTTAAATCGCATTTTATTTTACCTAATCCACCCTGCAAATACAGAGACAAGTGACAGGGAGTCAACACGTTTTAATCCCACGGGATGAATGTTACTGTCCAGGTAAAGTTTAAGTGGCAGAGTGTGCCTTTCCTCCGTCAATTCCTCAGCTTCTTATCCAACTAAGCAATCACTAAGCCCCTTTCTCTCCTCATTTTCTTAACACGGAGTGAGTATTGTGTGGGTCTGGCAGTACACAGAAACACGGGCCCGTCTAATTCATGGGGTAAATTAGTGGAGATAAGGCCTGAGTCAGTACCTCCAGCCTACCATAGATCCCCTGGGGCAGGCTCTTAAGGAGCTTAGTAAAAGCCTGTCGTATGAAGACATGACATGGAGCTGGCTAAATGGGCTACGTTGGAGTGTCTTCCATCAACCTAATATTCATATATGGGTCACTGTCGTTCAGGCTTAATCCCATTCAATTTATTCACTCTTGGTTATTAATTCAGAGTTTTAGGAAAATAAAGCACCACGTGCAGGCCAGGTGAAAAAAGGTGTATTAGTGTTTCTTTAATGTAATTGTGCGCCAAAGTGACAGAACACTTAGGCCCACTCATAAGACCACGTTGTGTGAGACTATGAGTTTGTGCCACCAAATCAATAATGAATGCTGGTTCGCCCGTAGTAAAAGAACAAGAAAGAGCTCCTCCAGAGTCACTGGGTCACATACACTGGGGAAACAATTAGAGGCTTCTTTGCACTTCACAGTGCTGCAGCTTGTTTTTTTTGTTTTTTTTCATCTGCACGCATTTCCTGTAATTTTTCTCTAGGGTTCGGCAGCATGTCTGTTCCGCTGTTGAGGAACAGACGCTGTTCAAGTCTTTTCCAGTCAGGACTACAAAAGGCCATGTCAGGTTCTGGTGATGTATGTGAGGCCGTGTGAGGTGGAAAGCATAGTGACAGATAGGACACCAGTCTTGCGGGTGTGTGTTAACCTCATAATGCTGACAGATTACAGATTTAAATATTTTAAATCTCACAGAGCACATGCTCTAGTGATGAAGAGAGTGGAAATGACTGCAGTAATGCAAGAGATTAATAGAGATCCTTCCTGTCTCTCTCCCCTGTGCGCGTACTCCAGCACGCACAAACTTTCCATTGCAACTGTTCAGCCATCATATGCTCACAGATCTCTGTTCTACAAGTAGGTTTACAGTTACAGTTGCTTTATATTCTTTAGTACAATCTTTCCTTTATGCTCCTCTTTCCATCGGCTTTTGTCTGTTTTACTTGCACAAAAACTGATACTGTACATCTGTTACTCTGGCAAACAAATATTGAAGTTTTTTTTTTTTTAAATTGTGTTTGAGATTTAGCAAAATGTTGACATTAAGTGCAGCACCAGCGTCATGCTGCTCCATCTCCCTTATTTCTTCATATCTGAAGACAACATTTAAATAATGTAGACACGTTGTGTGTGTGTTTGTGTGTGTGCGTGTGTGTGTGTGTTTTAATCTGGACACCAGACTTTTCACCTCTAATGGTATGCAGAAAAAGGCATTAGGTACAGATGTGAGTTGTTCAGTGACTGTTTCATTTTTTACTATTCATTTCACCATTCTGGACACTGAGGAGTCTTAAGGCCAGTTGAATGTTATGTGTGGGCTTTTGTTTTGTCCCTGTGCAGTTTGTAGACATAATGTAACCAAGAAAAAACCTAAATTTAGCATTTGTTTATAATGTTCATATGTATGCCCAAATCATCTGTTTTAGAATCATCATTCTGAAAGAAAATCCAGAGCAGGTTATCAAATTTGTAATGTGTGCGTAAAGCTCTTCCTTAGATCTTTAAAACCCCCCAAATTCCCCCAAAACAGTAGTGATCGCGGGTCCTTTGTGCCTTCAGTGGAAACTGTGTCTGTGCCTTTACTTGTGCTCGCATTTCCTCCCCATCAAGTTGACTGCAGACTGAATTGCCTGTAGGTGTGAATGTGAGTGAGTGAGTGCTTGTTTCTGTACTATCTTTTTGATGGGAGTCCACTGTGTTTTGGCCTAGTTGTTGTGCAATGTAGTGTAACGGTTCAAAGAATAAATGAATAAATAACATTTATATGTAAATGTAAATTCATATAAATATAATAGTGTAGCATTGAATAAATGCATAAAATGCAGTACAAATACCATTGTAGCATTTAGAAGCATAAACCACTATATATATTAAGTAGTAAGCATACAGATCAGATTCAATCAGATTCGCTTAATAATGCAGAATTATAGAGCATGAAAGCTTTGTAAATTTGCCTTAATGACATTGCAAAGCCTCTACCTTAATAGGATGGCACCTACTTTGGGACTGGTTTATTTTGGTATTTACATGTAGACCTGCTCCTCGCTGTCGTCTATTTATATCTCTTGCCAGCTTGGCAATGCTTTCCGATATCCTTTCCCTTTCAGAGAAATTCCTCTATCAAGCTCAGGGCCCATCTGTGCCCATATTTCTCCCAAAAGGAGCCATCCTCCACAATTATAGCTTTCTTCCAATGATACCATCAACATGCCATCACTCTGCGTAAGAACAGGCTCCAGGAAATTGACTTGATATTAATCTGACAAAAATTACCAAGAAAGGAAATTAGGCTAGGGAATTTTCTCTGGCATTGATTGTGTTTTCAATACAAGATGCACACTTTTCATGGGTCTTAAAGTTTAAATAATACAACATTTACCTAACTGATTATTTCAAATATCCTGTGAAACTAAATGGACATAAATAGGAAAATAGTTTCTGTGACCTAATGTGTTCTCTTTTGATTTGCCGCTGCTCATTACAATGATATGGATCCAGATTTACCTGAGAATCTGGGTCATTACAGAAATAGCCTCGCAACTTACTCCCCCAAGATGGCAGCTGTGATGAATTGGTGGCTGTAGGTCACTATGACAATAGTTTGAGTGAAAAAGTGAGGCTGAGGGGAGGAGCTCAGGATTTTGATGAGTTTCTTGGTTTGAGGTTTTTAATCTAGAAATAAAAAAAAAAGAGAAAAAGTTTAGTTTCTGGGGAGTATGGTGATGTGGGTGAGCACATAAGACTAGGGAGGAATCCTCGAGGCGCTTTTCTGAGCCTTTAAGTAGCACAGATTTGAGGGTTTTGCTAAAATGGCCCAAATTATGTGTTCCAAAAGCCCATAATCGCATATTATTTGCAGAAAGCTCTAAATACGTGGGTTGCTATTTGAACCTTGACTGTTGACATACTGTATTTTCATGAGCTAAAAGCAAATAGAGCCTCGCGGGTTTATTGTCCAGTGCGTACCTGAAGAGTCACACTTGTGTTTTGTCTCTCGAGTCGTTACGGCAGGAAGGTGGATTTGGGACAAGAGACTCCAGAGCTGGAGTTTCTCTCGTAGTTTCGTTGCCCTGGGCTCACCGTGAATTTCAGCCCGGTTTAAGTACAGGTGTTGAATGACATAATAGTGGTGGGCAGTTCAGTCCTGAAGCTGAAGAGTGAAATGATACTGTTGGATAGAAATGGTTCTCTGAGAGTAGCAGGAATGGAGAGGGGATCAGAGAGGATAAGAACAAGGACAGAAGGAAGAGGTGAGATTGAAAAGAAACAAGAGGAAAATGGCTAGGGTGGAGAAAGATAAGCCTGGATAAGCCTTTCGACAAGTGAGCTTTGGGCTGGAGAAAGCCAGTCAAACAAAAATCTGTCACGTTTGTTTTATTCATGCAGCGGACGACTACAGCTTTGCTATAATTTTTTTATTTTATTTTTTTTAACGCAAGTACACAAACAACAAGCAGAATACAAATACTAGTCAATTGTATCCTGGAGTTTTTCTTCATTCCGTCTTTTATTTGAAGATTTCTTTTTGATTGAGGCGGATCTCCACGCCATGTTGAAACTTTCTAAATGATTCAATGTTTTCTGACAGCCCAAAATTTACTGGCATTCTCATCCCATATTCTCTTTAATCACATCCTCTTTGAATCCGAACCTGCTTCACACAAATTTTCTGCATTTAAAATTCGGCACGAGCTCGAACTCCAAAGCAAGCGGTGACAATATGCATTTATTGTTGAAGTTTTTTGGATGCCTGGCACCCAGTAATATGTTAACTAATGGGGTGTCCAATAGAGTTATTTGCTAATGCTGCTGAAAGATAACAAGCAGGCAGGATATTGAGTTTACATTCTTTGAGCCTCGTCTTGATTTGTATGACCGAGCTGTCGCCTAAGTCTACTTCGGAAATAAATTATTTAAATGAAGAAGTGTGTATTTTACAGTGCAAAAGGCATCAGAACTCTGCAAGAGTACAGATGTATTTCAGGAGGGCTGCCAAACTGCTACACATCATTTTACTTGATTGGATGTTGGAAAAAAAAAAAAACACCGGAAAGTCATGAGCCATCCTGAACACACACTTGCACACTGCAGCTGGAGACTCCTCAGGGTTGATTCTAATGATACCCATGTGATTTATCCAGCAGATCCCTGATCAGTAAAAAAAAAAAACAAAAAAAACCCAGAACTGACCTAATAAGCCATATCTTTGCCTTTGTTTCCCACTGTGCTTTTTGAAAGAAGAACGAATAAAGAAACCCTATCACAAAGGACGTTGGAAATGTGACATATTTCCTCAGGGATAATTGTGCTTTGTGTCTCCATGGCCCACTTTTCCTTTATATTGATGCTTAGCTGCACACAGATGACAAACAGCTGCATCACATGTAAAGGTCTCTCTAGTCAAGTCCATTAGCAAAGGTCCAGAGAAGACAACTTGAAAGCAGAATATCCTTCACTCAGGAAATGTTTACTCTTTGCATTTAATTGCTCAACGCAGTGTGAAAGGACTCGTCGAATTGGGTTAAACGAGGAGCCTATGTTTCCCTTTTAATCTGAAACTTGCACCCCGTACCCATGCAAAAACAAAATGCTGCTGGAGATAAAAAAAAAAAAAAAAAAAAAAAAAAGCAACCAAAACAGTAGAGCACGGATGTAGTAGTGAATGGCTTATAGAGGATATTTATGTAATCTGGGGGCACCAGGGCTGACTCAAACCCGACTCAGAGCTGCTGTTGCAAAGAGAGGCCCAAGGACAGTAGCACATTTTCTAAATCCCTGGTAGACACACAAAGTTAAGACAAGCAGTGTTACAATAAAACAAAGCCCAACCCATTTATCTGAGCATCCCACACAACCCCTGGCCCAGATTTACAGCCCTGGGCATCGAGTGCCACCAAATCTTCTGGCAGCCACCGCCTCAGATATTGATAGGAAGAGCGAGAATCCCACCAAGGAATTCTGAGCTGGAACTTCCCAAAACATGAGCAGTCCCTTAATGGTCTGGAATCACAGAGCAAAAGAGTATAAATATATAAAACCTTTTACACTATAATGACACTATAAATTGGTATAACTTGTCATTGATTTTTTTTTTTTTTTGCTCTTGTGCGGAACCTGTCTAGCAACTATCTATTGCTACGTGGTATTAAGAGTTTATGGATTGTTTGACAAAGCCAGGTTTTTGATGAGCATTTGTATCCTCCAGAGACGGAACGCAGATGCTATTCCATTAAGAGCAAAATGCCTTTTGAAAACAAATAAAAACAGGGCCTCTCTCATCATTACATCTAAAGCGTTTAATCCTACACAGAGGAGGCTCTCCTCTCGTCTGAAAACCTTTTCTTTGTATCCATCACGTGGATTTCTTTCTTGGAGCATGTCTGCATACCAAGTTGGCGATACTAACCTCTGGAGGTAAAGGGCAATCATGCAGTTTATATATATATATATATATATATATATATATATATATATATATATATATATATATATATATTTTTTTTTTAATTCTATAAAAAGTGAGTGGTGAATTATGTAATGCAGAAGTCTAGCACGGAGTAAGAAAGGAGCATTAATTGTAACAACAAACACTTTTGTTCCTGTAAACTTAAAGCTTTGCCTTTTTGCGCTGACATAGAAGCAATTTTGAATAAAAGCTAGAGTAAAAATTCCCCTATTATTCTTCCACACCATTTTTGCAACCAGTTTTGCTAAAAAAAAAAAAAAAGACAAAACAAAATCACCCCACACATAAACCCACACTTAGATTTCCCTACATAGACAAGTGTTCAGAGTTTCTGTTCACCGCGGGGGTAAGTATTGGTAACAGTTGACATGCCATTTTGGTCCTAAGGGCTCTGCTTTTAGTGTCTATGAAAATTGCGGGAAGGCCTTGTAGTCACATGAAATTTTACAGCAGCCATGGAGGCACTTTCATTGTTGTGTTTGCTCCTCGCAGAAGCTCCAAGGCTCTTGAGCTAGAAAACAACAATGGCCTCGTTGTTCTGTCTCCTCTACATTCATGCCTGCTAAAAGGAACATAAAACCCCCTTCCCTCTGCGAGCCCCTGCTAGTTGCACTCGTATCGGTGCAGTTCAGGCACAGAGGAATAGTTTTCAAAGTGTCACCGTTTAGGGCATGGTTTGGATGTCAGCAGTGAAATGAATAAATAATGTGCCCTCCAGTCTCATTTGATGTAGCGGGATCTGATCTGATATGACTTCTCATTCGAGCTAGCTTACATCCAGATGTTAAAAGAAAATCTTTTTTTCCCCTTAGGTTGCTAATGAAACATGGAACAGGAAAGGATGTTTATATCTGTTTTAACTGAAAAACAGAAAAAAAAAAATAAAAGAAGAAAAGGGGTAAAAAAAAAAAAGAGGCAGATCAAGGTGAGTTCAATTTATAAGGAAAAAATTATTTGGAAATCGGTGCAGATGTGTGATCAACATGTAGATACTGTATGGGCTCCTGTACAGTAGCTACAGTCTATGCTGTCATTGCTCTGGGCTTCTTTGGTGCAGAGTAGGCACAGAATAGGAAGAGAGATTCAGCATGCAGTGTGTGTTTGGTGCAGTTTTTGAGGAAGTGCAGACAACCCGAGGCCAAATTTGCCTGCAGTGTTTGGACATGGCCTACTTCTAAGCGTGCACTCATTAATGTGGTCTTCTACTCTGCTTAAAGTGCACAAATGGGATTTTAATTCATACCATATGCATAGTGTCTGTTCTGTATCTTTTTATTCCATTAAATTTAAATATTCTACCTCAGAGTACATATGGTGAGGTTAAAATACCACATCCTAGCTTATAATGCAACCTTGAGTACCCTCAGTGAGCTGCTGTATCTCAGGACGTATGTGTTTAGCCTACTCTTGTCTTATGGACTTTGTAGCGCCTGTGTGTGTTTGAATAATGTCCTGCAGGAGACACTCTAAGTACAATGTCTAGGACTTAGGCGTCAGCAGTAATATCAGGGCAACCTCTCCTCTCCTCTCCTCTGTGTGCAATGGCATGGGGATATTACAGCATTAGAAAGCATGAATTATAGCCATATTGTTTAGCTCAGTGTCCGGGGACAGAGACGTGTTTCTGGTATCACCATGGTATCAGTCAAAAGCTAGAAAAGAAGGACTGGATGATTATGAAATGCTTTTTAAGTATATCCCTCTGCCTGCTGTTTTTTGGACTCTTGTGATAAATTTAAGCCAATTTCATTGAATAATGCTATATTGAATTAGGGTGCCACATTTGTCACATTGTCAAATTATTTTGAGCTTAAGGCGGTTCTCCTGTTTGATCTGAAGGCTGCTGTGCTACCACAGAGCCAGGTACGACCGAGTGTTCTGCATCACAGCGAATGGATCTGAGCACTTCCCAAAGACGGGCAGGCAGTGAGACCAACAAGTACAATAACAAAGGATGCATTACCTAATAGAGTTGGCAGAACTGCAGAGTTCAGGGTAGTCTGATAAAGCTGGGTTACAGTACTTTTAATCAATCACTAAGAACACGAGCCAATTTAGGAAGGAGCCTGACATTCAAGCTAGGCTTTCAGACAGGATTAGAAATAGTGAATAGAGAGTAAACATATCTGCCAGGGCTAGCTGAAAAGACTGCTGTCAGGGGACAGTGTTCCCTCCTCCACGTGTGATATTGAGGCATGTATCCTTCATCCACACCCACCCCCAGTCCACAAGCCAACCCTAACCCCTCTGTTTTAGAATAGTAGCAGTCTGTTTTACCAGCCTCGCTCCTGAGATACGCTTCTTTTCTCTTTTTTTTCAGTGAATTCAGATCAGTATTAGCAACAAGACAGAGATAGTTGCCTCTATTGTTTATTGCTTTTAAGAAAGGGCACTGTCATTTAAAATGTCCCTCGGAGCTCATCATCGTGTGGAGTCTCCAGACTGACTAATAATACAATATCGATGTGAACATGCAATGAACAGTGGAAGACAGCTGCCTTTCTAAAAGACAACTGGGAGAGACACTGGTGGGAAAAATCCAGAATGTCTTTCAAATGTTTACCATAATTATTTGGAGGCTGGAGGTCTCTGTTGACTTTAAAGATTTTTTGTTTTGTTTTTCATTTGAGATTCTTATGGTTTGAAATGTGATATAAAATCGTTTTTAAAAATTATTTTGATGTTGAGTTTTTATGGTCCCTGGATGAGAAAATACAGCCCTCATTGTAGTTTAAAGTCCAGCACTATGGCCTGCGTGGGATCAATGGGGAAAGCAGCCAGTGACTGTGATAGTGCTGGATTAGAGGAATTGATATCACCTCACTAATCTGTCTACATCGCCTCTAAATTCACCTGGATGTAGCTATAATTAAGCCTATAATGTGATGAATGAAGATTTAAATGCCCGAATCATATTTACATGTGAGAATGCTGATTATTTATTACTGGATTGAAGGGAATGCCGTCAGGATTTTTTTTTTTCTGATGTTTTGTAGGTTTTCATTTTCATTCATCTGTATTCAGGCTGTCCTGATGCTAAGTACATCACATCTTCTTTTGATCTTTTTCAAATCGGAAAGCATTGAAGGCAATACCAGGCAGTCTCTGAAATGTCAAAGATTTTATGTTAAATAGTCCTTCTGAATATTAAAGCACTATTAATTTCTTACACGCCTCTTATCAATGGTTGATAGGGGCCATGTGGAGCAGTATTAGTCCGTTTGGTCTTTGTTTATGCTGAAGATGAAGGTCACCCCCTCATTAGTGCAGCAGCATCTTTTTTGATGTTGTGATATACATAGTAATCAAGTGAAGCTCACCTTGCTGTTTACTGTTGACCTTTAGTTAAAAGCACATCACTGTCGGGTTGTTTCAAAACTTAATTATGCTCCCATAAAACTCCTGGCATCATGTGCAGACCTCATTTAATCTTCTGTCATTAGGCTACAGTAACCCTGTGCTCCCTCTGTAAATAGGACCCCCACCGCCATGTTCACAGGTCCATTATTTTCTTTTTTTTTTCAGTACTGTGAGTATGCGTGCTTTGGGTTTTGCTGTATCAAACATACTTGTGTATATCTCTGCTTTCCGTTTTGTATTCAGAAATTCTTCTTGTCACACAACAATACACTTTGGCACTTCTCACTTCTCTGCAGCTACCAGACATTTGCATGTCAATAACATCATCCTACCACTGTGCTTTTGGCATTTGCGAATGCTCTGCAAGGAAGCCAAGTAGTCGCAGTCTTTGAGAGGAAACATCACAATACTGTACCGTGCCGTGCGCTGCTGCTTTCATTGACATGTTATTTTCACCATAAATTCACCTTGGCTTAATTGTTCATCAATCACAATTAAGGACTCTCAGACTTATGATTTAAGAGCGCTTAAGAAGAACAGCTAACATTTAAGCGCGTGTCTCGAGGGAAAAGGTGAAGCTATTTCTAAACTGCTGTATGTGGTGCAGTGGAGTCTTGTTACAGGAACGGCATACTTTCAGAGCCTGTGATGCTTCCAGATCAAAACAATTAAATTGGTGTAATTTATGTTCTCAAAGTAAGTCGAGAGTCGAACACCATATTTTACCTGAATGTGGAATATCTCTGTTTCCAAATTACTGCTGCAAATGCTAAGGCACTTAAGGCATTATTAGCTCATTAATTTAACAGGCAGCATCTGGGTCATGTCTCTGCCTCCTATATGTATAATTCTGTAAGCCTTTCACACCGAATGATAAAGCTGATCTTTGGATTCTCAGTCAGAGCTGCAGCCTACTTACCTTAAATTACTGCTCTTATTTAGCTCATTAGGCCACAGAAAGATTCATTTTCTCAGCATACTTACAGTATATATTCATGCAGATGCACAACTCCACAGTGGGGCCCCAGAGGCCTTCTTCTTCATCTTCTTTTTTTTTTTTCATTTGTAAAAAAAAAAAAAAAAAAAAAATTAATTTCACATTCTTTTGGACAAGATGATCTGAATTTTTAATCTTTGTCTCGAGAAAACATAATTCAAAATGCAGTGGATGAAAGTGGTGAATTACATGCACTCAGCACAGGGCTCCAGCACTTTTTGAAATGGTGCACATCAGTGTTTTTTTTTTTTTTTCACAGGATGATCAGCTCTTCAAAGGCCTGACATTATATGGTTTGTAATGGTTCTGTTTTTTTTTTTTTGGAAGGTGGTGGGTGTTTGGGGCATTTGCAGGAATTTCTTTTGTCTACTCCTACCAGGAAATATCTACTAATGATTCTTGTTCTAGATGTGTATTTTATGTAATCTGTTCTTCCTCTTTGACCAGTCTTGTTCGTTTTTATAACACTGCTCAATCTGAGTTCATCTAAATGCATATCCGTGTTTGATACTGGCTCTGCAAATGGTTTTTTTGCAAGGCAACGACTGAATGGTTGCTTTAACCCAGAGTAAAAGAGTCAATACTGGCCATAGGAGCTGATCCATCTAAGATTTTATAATGTGGTGCCAATGAACTAGGAACCCTGATTGCGAGAGATCAACTCTCTGTTGTAATTACCAGCCAGACCTCAATTAACTCAAAGCAAACCCTCAGTTCAAGTCTATATGTTTGTTAAGTGTTAATAGCTGCTTAAAGAAAAATGTTTCCCCGCTTCCATCCACTTAGGCCAGTCTGATCAATGCTCAATGTGCTGCATATTGTTGGATACATTACTTAAAATGACACACTTTAGGTATTCAATACAGAGTTTAAATTGGAAATAAGCCATTTATCCCCACCAATATCCTCATTAATCTCTATAACTATAATCAATCAGTGCAAATTTAAGTGTGTTTTCTTCTCAGGCAGTAACTGGCAGGGAACTCCAGGATAAGCAGCATTTTGCAGAAAGCATGCGGCAGCAGTAATACACAGCAGTTCACATTTGAAGGAATTGTCATAAACTTACACTTGCTTTATATACGTAGTGCCATGCCAGTGCTGTTCAGGTTCCTTGCTCTTGCCTGAATTTTATTAGGAAAGAATCCCAGAAGGCTAAAAATCCATCCTCCTTTTCACTGTAAGCCAGAAATTGATGTTTGTGCTGCCATGTTATACGTGCTGTCCTCATAGTGGAGGAGATGAGAGGAGCGGCTTGAAATATCTGCTAAATTCTCCTTGGTATGCTCGAGTGTTTCCTCTTCAGGAATTTAGTCATGTTTCCTACTTCGCAGATGTAGGATAATTTGACCAACTATAGAAAACATGTCTGTATTAGTAATGCGTTCATGGCATGCATCCATTACTAGTGCGGCAACTTACAGAAGGGCAATCAGAAGAAACCAACAACCCACCCCATCAACCACCAGCCACCTTAATGAGAGATTACTTTGTCTTCTACACCAAAATTACATATGCTCACCGGCCATTTTATGAAGTGCACCTGTTCAACTGCTCGTTAACACAAAAATCCAATCAGCCAATCACATGGAGGCAACTTAATGCATTTAGACATGTAGACATGGTCAAAACGACCCACTAAAGTTCAAACCGAGCACCAGAGTGGAGAAGAGAGGTGATTTAAGTGACTTTGAATGTGTTGTTGGTAACAGACGGGCTCATATGAGTATTTCAGAAATTTCTGACCTTCTGGGATTTTCCCACACAAGCATCTCTAGGGTTTTAGAGAAAATGGTCCAAAATGAGAACATATCCTGTTCCCTGGACAAAAATGTCTTGTTAATGTCAAAGGTCAGAGAGAATATCTAGACTGTTTCAAGTTCGGACGCAGTCTGCATAGGAAGGCAACTATAACTCAAATAACCAAGGTATGCGGAGGAGCACCTCTGAACCTTGAAGCAGATGGTTACAGCAGCAGAAGACCTTACCAGGTGTCAACCCTGTCAGCTAAGAACAGCAAACTGAGGCTACAATTCACGTGGTCACCAAAATTAGACAAAAGAAGACTGGAAAACTTTGCCTGATGAGTCTCAATTTCTGCTACAACATTCAGAGGTATGAACAACAGTTCAGGCTGCTGGTGGTGTAATGGTGTGGGGGATATTCTTTTGGTAACACTTTTGGCCCCTTAGTAGCAATTGAGTATTGTTTTAGCAGTATCGTGCTGACATTGTCCCTCCCTGTATGACCACAGTGATCACATCTTCTGATAGCTGCTTCCACCAGGATAAAGCTCCATGTCACAAAACTCAGATCATCTCAGACTGAAAATGACCATGAACTCACTGTACTCAAGTCACCTCCACAGTCATCAGAGCTCAACTCAGTGGAGCACCTCTGGGGTAGAATGGGAGATTTCTACTGTGTGATGCTATCATGTCAATATGGTCCAAAAACTCTGAGAAATGTTTCCAGCAGTTTGTTGAATCTATGAAGAATTAACATAGTTCTCAAGGTAAAAGGGGGTCCAACCAGTATTGTCAAGGTGTACCTTGCTGGTGAAGTGGCCAGTGGCCAGTATATTATGTGTTTATAGAATAATATTATGCTTGTATTTAAGTGTGTGTTGCAGTTTGCTAATGAGAACATGTTGTCTGTATTGAATATGCTGTCTTGTGACTTTGCCTGTAACAAAGTCACCTTTTCACAAGCTTTTTCATCAGCTTTGCTACAGTGCATTTTCCATATGCACCATACTGTAATATGTTATTACATTACTGGAAGTGGTTCTTTTTTATTCAGTGTGAAGCCTGAAATGGTGAAATGAATGTGCATCAGTAGTTTTTGAACATTTTTAGTACATTTTACCATTATTGCCATCTGGAAGCCAATAATTCTCCAAAACTTGCAATATCAATTAATTTGTAATGACACAGATGTGTGGTAGAAATAGGAAATACGTAATAGAAAACAAAATCTTGACAGAGGCTACCTTCAGCTCCTGCTCTTTGGTAAGCAATGCTGTGGAGCTGTGTTGGCAGGGTGATAGAAATTGCACACAAAAGACTTTGTCAAGAGAACAGATCTCTCCCTGCAATCGGCATCTGTGGGAGCTTGGATAATGAGTATGCCATGTGTAAAGCCTTAATGTGTTTACATACGGCTAGATTAGAGACGGACCCAATACTTGCCCCTGCGGTTTCTCAAAGAATCCCTGTGGGCTGCTTGAGTGATTAGCTACTTTGAGATTTTTCAGTAGGAGTGTCTTGTGTGACTCTGTAGGGGATCAATAGGAGTTGGGATGATGAACTGTTTGGGAAATTTCCGTATATATAATTTATTTTTAATGTAAACTCCTCCATCCTTTTCCATCTAATTGAGTCATTTAGCTTTGATTAATATCCTTGTTCCCCCACATATTGTTTCCCATATCATATTACTTCCTAAACTGTATCTGACACTCAGAGGCACACACACACACACACACACACACACACACACGCATCCAAGTGGAAGGTGCAATATAAATGTAAGAATGGGCTCGCTGCCTCGACTTGCAGCTTTAAAACTTCTAGATCAAATCTGTCCCTATCATTTAAGTCTCAAAGAGCAAACAGTTGTTTCAAGCACCGTCAGCAGTTAACAGAATGGCCATTATTTATTTGCTGTGCAGCCACAGAATTCATCTCAACATGTGCTCACCTGGAATCTGTCTTTATTTGGCCTGCCAAGCCCATCTTTCTGTGTTTCCTTGACTGCTTGGCTGGTAATGATAGTCATGGATGCCTTTATCCAGCACTTAGGAGAAGGGGTGGAGACACACAGCTTAGCAGGTGGCCACAGCCGAAGCATTGTCTTCTTGCTTTTGCTTCTTTAAAAATATGTCAGCATCACCGTGGTGATTAGCAGTCAGTATGTGCCGCGTCTTTGTCCTTGATTTAATGCCAAATCTCCTAAGTAATAATGACTGCACAACTCTGTGTCTGATGAAAAAAGGAAGAGAAGGGAAGAGTGGCCCCTTATTGCTCACTGCACTGGTTCCCAGCAGGAACCTTATGATGCCGCAGTTTAGTTTTGACGTTTTGTGAAAGCTGTTTCTGAAACATGCCAATCTAATTGATTTAATATGGCGTGCTGTTTTTTTGTGAAGCTCAGGAGCTTATGTAAAGAGTGTGCCTGTGAGCCGACACATGCACTGTGTGCATACATTCATCATTGATTTTGCTGTATAAAGATCCGTGGCATATTTGGAACAAACATGTGTAAACAGACAATTCAGAGATATACATGTTGCACAGGCCAGAGAATATTCCTGTCATAGGTGTGTTTCTGTGGTGAAAATCAAAGGTGAAGACATGAAATTAAGTTTCTTTTACATTTTTCATAAGTTCAGCTCAAGTTATGACCTCGGTACTTTGGGTCTGCCTTCTGATTTCCATTATATTGACTGTTTCTCAAAAATTAAATGTTTTTGCCTGAACAGGAATTTTCTCAGTCAAATCAAATTTGACATTATTTATTTATTTTGCCCATTTTTTTTCCTGGTAATACCAAGGTATTACATTGATTTGTCAGAATAATTATACAGGCAGCGCACGATATTGCTGTCGATCGATAGATGAGTTATGACTAACTTTTTGAAAAAGACTCAAAACACTAATGTGTTTTGCTCCAACCTGGCTTCTTCATAGTTGAAACTCGGTCATATTTAAGCATGATTAATTTCTTTACCATCCCTGTCAGCTTGTAGTTTCCAGTGGCTGTGAGTTTCTCACAACAGTGTGCATATCACGTACAGGTTACCCACATGGCCACATTTATTATAAGGAAAGAAAAAAAGAGTAGCATGCCACCTTTTTTGCTTCTTTCATTGGTTAGCCTTGAGCATGTGATGTCACATGGGTAAACAAATCTTCAACTCAAAGAGTCTGGGTTGAATCAGGGATCTTTGACTAATACTTTAAAATCAGAGTGCAGCCCTAATCATTTTTGTATCACATTACATTGGTCCTCGGCTACAGCGTAACAGCACTGCATTTGTAATCACTGATTACACCCTCTGAGGTCAGGATGGCTCACTTCATTTGAAGTTAGATGTTCCAGAGGACTAATGCAGCTTTTGTGAATGCTTTTGTTGCAGACTAGTTACTATAATAACAGAGTGTGGCGAGTCAGATGCTCCATCTACTCAGAACTCTTATTGGTTCCTTTTTTATCAGAGTCCATTCAGCTTCTCTCTAAGGGATGTCGGAGCGTAGGAGTACATTTGGCTCTGTGCTCATACTTTTATTGCGATGCAGAAATCTCTGCTGTAGGAGAACAAAGCCTCTTCTACAGTAAGTGTGCACAGCTCTGGACTCAGACCAATATAGAGAGGAATAAAATATATGGTTTTTTTTTTTTATCTCTTCTACATATGAGATCTGTACTCACGTGATGCACCAGTGTGGTCATTTTGAATAATGCTAAATAGGAACTGGAATAGCAGAATCTAACATGTCCCATTAATCAGGGACTGGAGAATTGGGGAGGAGGGTGTTTAATGGCATGTACTTGGAGGAGTGCCGTCTTGCATTACGGGCTAATAACCTGACTTAGAGTCAGCACAGCACCCACCTACCCATACCCCCACCCCTACACCCCCACCCTCCTTCCGCCTCCATCACTCCAGCTGTATTTATTATGGGCTGCAAGGCCACAGTGATGAGACGATCAATATTTCTGGGATGATGAGGGAGAACTCATGCAATCGCTCTCTCTCTCTGTTTCTCCCTTGGCAGTGCTTCAGCAGGTAGAGAGATCAAAGCGGAGGACCTCTGAGATGCTGTTGGAGAAGAGACTGATGAAGTCCTCTGTGCTGTGTGTCCTCTAAACACACACACTCCATCACACTGTCCTATGTCCTTGCTATGTCCTGATTAAAAAGTTTGACCTGGTGTATTTTATCTTGAGTAGAATTAGTTTTATCACTCCTATTCTCCGACTGTGTGTGCAAATCTAAACAGAAATGGCTTCATTTAAAATTACAGTGGAAAATTGTCTGTGGATCTGCAAATTTGTGAAAAGATGGCCTTTTTAAATCCTCCTCTGTCAGACATCTCTGTTTGTTCCTTGTCAAACATCTCTGTGAAGCTTTTTTTATGGCATAACTTGAAATGGAACACGTCATATGTAATTCAAGTTGAAACAGTTTTTGAAGAAGGACCTGACCTATAGGCCTGGCCATTAGCTGCCTGTCATTAGAATTTAATAGTACTTTTATGCTCAGTTTTACTGCAGTGTATCCTACCTTTATGATGGTTATAATATGGGGCTAAATCTGTTTTAGAAACTGTTTTAGTGATAGTGATTTAACTTTATGGTAATTTTAGAGTATATAGTTTGTGGTGCTTTTGTTGTATGTTGTAAAGGAGGTGGACAATTTTCTTAATTGTTATAAATATGCTGGATATGAATAAGGTGGAGAAGTTGTTAGACATATGGCGCGCTGAATCAGCCTCTAAAACTGTATAAAGAATGACCAATGTAACATTTATATTTATATAGTTGCATTTTGTTCAACGGTCTTGTGTTGAACAGTAAAAGACTAACAAATTGCTGTAAAAAAAACAAAATATCAGCAGCAAGTTAATGCACATTTTTATGGTGTAATACAGTATTTTTTCTTCAGTGAACAGTCTCACAGAAATGCAAGAAAATTAAGCTTAAATAATTTATGTAAGTACTGTCATTGTTATTTCTGTTATTTTGTGTCTAAGCTTGAATTACTGTGGGTGCAGGACATGGTTTGCTGAGTTCATGCAGCCAGGAAAGGTTTCAAAGTAAAGCTATTGATGTGCCACAATGCCCAAGACACCTGACATTTGGTTGGTTCTCATCTTGTTAAAGTATTGAATATGGCAGCATTCCCATCGTCACGTGGTGTAAAGAGTGCAGGAAGTGTAACTGATTTCTGTCATAGTTCAAGAAGGACGGGAGACTAAATTCAGGTTACACAGAGAAGCACGTAATTATATATATGTGTGTTTGTATATATATATATATATATATATATATATATATATATATATATATATATATACAAACACATATATATATAATTACGTGCCATCCCTAATATATATATATATATATATATATATATATATATATATATATATATATATATATATATATATATATATATATATATATATATATATTAGGGGTGGGACTTTAACGCGTTAATTTCGATTAATTAATTACGGGGAAATTAACGCGTTAAAAATTTTAACGCATTTTAACGCACTTTGCACCGTGGAACGTTTCTCAGTGCGCGAGTTCCTGGCATACAGATTATATCGACGCACAATGTCCAAATTAGGGGCCGCATCCTGCGAAGGACCCGGCCCACGTCTTTCGCAGCCCACGAACACCACAAAGGCCGGAAGTGAGCGGCTAGCCTTCATATCAGCGTCACCTGCCGTCACCTCTGTGTAGCTCATGTCGCCTAGCAACCGTGAGTGCGAAGCACAGCTGTGTAAAAACAGCTGGTTAAACGGAGAACGAACTTTTTCTCCTTTTTGTGGTTTAATTTTAAATCTTTAATTCAAAATAAGCTGTTAAAACAAGCGTAACACATTTCAACATCAAGGAATACAGCTGAGAGAATGATTAATTTCCAACTATAACAAGTGAGACATTAATGTTGAATAAAACTATCCAGTTATGATGCTTAACTTTAATTTCAGGAGTTTGCTTATCACAGGAGCACTTCCACCCTTCATTGGTCTGTGTAGTAGACTGGTGGGAAAATAAACAAAATTTTGAAGTTTAAGCTTATGTATATTGATTTATTCATCAACCAAACTTAAATTAATATTTCTCATGTCAAATATTGAAATGCGATTAAAATGCGATTAATTTCGATTAATTAATTACAAAGCTTGTAATTAATTCGATTAATTTTTTTAATCGAGTCCCACCCCTAATATATATATATATATATATATATATATATATATATATATATATATATATATATATATATATATTAGGGATGGCACGATACCACTTTTTTATGTCCGATACCGATATTTTACATTTGCATTGTCTGCCGATACCGATACAAATTTGATTTTTTTTGTATTATTATTTTCAAAAATTATTTTTAAATGCCTGGAATAATTTTACATAAGTCAACAGTCTCTCACACAACAAAATCGGAATCTTTTAGTTTTCCCACATACAAGACTAAGGACTAGTGGGGCAAAGCTTTTCAGGCAGTGGCGCCAAAGCTCTGGAACTGTTTACCACTCCATCTCCGTTTAGCTGACTCTGTGGCATCTTTTAAAAAACAGTTGAAAACTTTTCTGTTTAACCAGACTTTCTGTTGACTTTATTTTTGTTCTTTTTCTTTTAATATGGTAAAGTTATGTTTTTAACATGGTGTTTTATCTGGGTTGTTTTTTTTGATATTGTGTTTTAATTATTGTACAGAACTTTGCGACTTTTTATCTGTGTAAAGCGCTATATAAACAAACTTTACTTACTTACTTACAACAATCGCTCTATCACCTGAATCATGTTGCTCCTATGTGAGAAGGTGATGCATTGGCTTATGGTATGTTGCAAATTTCATTAGGGCTGCAACTATTGATTATTTTAGCAATCGAGTATTCTATTGATTATTCCATCGATTATCTGAGTAATTGGATAAGAAATACTTTTTTTGTTTTAACAGTTCATCTGCATATTTTAACTTCTGTACTGCAGTTTTTCCCTGTGTGAAACAAACAGGGTGGATGGAGCACCTAAAAAGTTCTCTTTTCTTCACTTATTGATCAGGTGGTTGATGAAGGACCTCCAGCTGTTTCCCAGTAAAGGTTTAATGGAGGCTACAGGGGGAAAAGCTTTATCTGGATGTTAGAAAAACATTTTGTCCACTCCATCTGAGCTCACCGGCTCTTGTAATGCTTTATTTTCACAAGCATTCTCCTAAATACGTTTCTACTGCAGGTCTGTATTTAGTCACTAACCAGGGATTAAAGTATCAAAAATATTTTGACAGGGAAGGGGTCCCTCCGGTACCAGACAGTCACTAGTGCTAATAGCTGCGCTCACTAGCAGTATGTCCCGGAGCTGAAGTAGAGAAAAAAATAACAGCTGAAATTCTCAGCACAGCGAGCACAACACACGAACACAGCAGAGAGCAGTGGAGGCGTGGAAAAAACATGTCAGCGACGATCCCTCAGTGTCAAAGGGAATCCGTCGCAGCGACGGAGAACTTTACAGAATCTGAGGAGGGGTTTTTTTTCTAACTCCTGATCTCCCGCTCCATCCCAGTAGGCTAGTTTGGTCAACCGCAGACCCACAAGAAGAAGACGATGACAGAGAACTGTAACGCAGCTAATGTGGTTGGGATCGGATCGGTTTGCATTTTTTATTTCTTTCCGATATCCGATCCAGTAATTTATGCCAGGATCGGACCGATACTGAATATCGGACCGGCGCATCCCTAATAAATATATATATATATATATATATATATATACCGTATTTTTCGGACTATACGTCGCTCCGGAGTATAGGTCGCACCAGCCAAAAAATGCATAATAAAGAAGAAAAAAACATATATAGGTCGCACTGGACTATAAGTCGCACTTTTTGGGGGGGGGGGGGGGGGGTTGATAGAATCCGAGACCCAGAGCAGAAATTCCATCTTGAACGGCAATTTAAAATAATAATGGATTAAAGAACAGGACGAACACGGTTACGCCTACGTTATGCTAACGTAGCACATTCAGCTACATGACGCACAACGAACACGTGTTCGGTATGTTAACGTAACATTAAGTTATTCAGATAACCATAGCATAAAGAACATACTAACAAGTTAACCAAACCATCAATCCATTGAATTCTTCATCCTCGGTGTCACTTCTAAACAATTCCGTACACTCCGTAGACGAAGCGCCGCTTCCTCTTCTGTGTCGCGTTAGTCAGACTCGTCGTCAGCTGCAGTTCCAATTATTCCAGCCTTTCTGAATCCCAACAGGATGGTTTGGTTGTCACTGAAGCCCATGTTTTCTTGATCCATCCAATGACTTCCAGGAAAGTTGGGTGGCGCATTCTCCCAGTTGCCGTTAAGCTGTGCTCTCCATCCATCATCCACTGCGCCCACAGATTACGCAAGACTGCCTTAAAGCTCCGGTTCACGGAGATGTCAAGTGGCTGGAGTATTTTGGTTCATGTGTTATAAATGTCACATATACGTCGCTCCGGAGTATAGGTCGCACCCCCAGCCAAACTATGAAAAAAAGTGCGACTTATACTCCGGAAAATACGGTATATATATATATATATATATATATATATATATCAGCACGCCCTGTGGGCGGTCATTGTCCGCCAAGCTCGGGTCCTCTCAAGCCTGGGGCCTCGAGGGTCCTGCATAGCATTTTGAAGCCCCCCCCCCAGCAATGAATACCTTTTAGTCCCCAGATTGGATATGGACTGTTTTTCGTGTATTATCACGTAACAGGTATTCTGTGTGCCACAGTCACTGAGCAGAAATGTCTGGCACAAGTTCCATTTATGCAAGTGTCACTGAAAGTGGCCTCATTTGAAGTATTTACTAAATATCTGTATAAATGTATGCGTTAGGTTTTTGATCCGAAGTGAAGACTTGCATATACAAGTATATATGCATATAGATTTCACCGGCAGAGTGTCTGCTGATCCACGGCTGCGGCGGATGGTAATAGCTGCCTAGTGATAACAGCCCTTCCAGAAACATCAGGATTGGTTTCTCTCAGCGGTTAGGTGCCCTCCAACGGCTGCTGATACATTATAAATCATTTACACAGTCATTTTGGAATGCAATATCCCCCTCTAAATGCTGGCTTTTCTTCTCCATTGTTATTAGAGCAAACTCTGCAGTAGGCACACAAGGTTGAGGGGGACCCTAAGCCACAGAAATTGAAAATTGATCAAGCAGCGTGGGAAGGTGTTACTGGTTCACCCTGGGACTGTTGATTAGCATTTACAGGGCTGTCACTGGAGGGACCTGCTGCCTGTAGCAAACATCCTCCCTTCCTCCCTGTTCATCCCAGAAAGTGATCTCATGTATGTGCAAACAACGGGAATGACATTTCATTTATACTTTGTGCATATCTACTCCAAAGGGCTATGCAGGAAAAATGCTGTCAACATTAAACGGGACATGAAATTTTTATCATATTATTATGTGTGTATGACTCCCACTGCTGGGTTTTAACACTGCCTTTTGTCTAAATATTAACCGTTAATATAAACGTCAGACTGTAAAGTAGAGAATAATTACCTACTGACAGCTGATGCCTTTCACACTTCAATTGTCCTCTTAGCATTATTTGGTGCATCTTGACAAGTTACCAACAGTTAATTGCAATATCCAAGTCAAAGACAGGTTCTTGATTATATGGATTGATGATTGCACTAAGAGCTCTGTCGTGTTTATGTGAGCCATTTCATGTCATGACAAAAAAAAATGGACTCCACAAGTCATTACAAATGACTGAAAGAATAGTCATTAATTTTTCTGTCCTCTTCTTTTGTAGCACTGGTTAGAAGATCGCACTAGCAGAGGGAGGACAGTGAATAAGGACCTCGCCACAGAGAGGAACTGCACAACTTTGACCGTCTCATCAGTAAGCTGGTGGGCTCCAATATCCCGGCTGATGACTGTCCCTCAGGTGGCTGGACTACAGGGCTGAGTGGGAAGCCTGTGCGTTTGCTGAGGGTGGTGCCCTGGCTTGTATGTTGGTCACTTGCACTTGTACTCTCTCACAAGGACCATGTGGTTTTCTCCCGGGAGAAATCGTTTCCCCTCGCAGAACTGGCAGGGTGCCTATAATTGCACCAATTTCAGCGTGTCCTTGTGGGTGTTAAGTTTTTGTTGGTGCTTTGCGGCTGTGAGCAGTCAGAACTACCATCCCACTGTGAACACACAGTACGGGAAACTCCGAGGGGTGAGGGTTCCCCTGCCCAGCGAGATTCTCGGGCCGGTCGACCAGTATCTGGGGATTCCGTACGCTGCCTCCCCCGTGGGAGAAAAACGTTTCATGCCCCCAGAGCCTCCTTCTTCCTGGTCAGGAATCAAGAACGCCACCCATTTTGCTCCTGTCTGCCCTCAAAATATACACAATGCTGTGCCAGAGATAATGATGCCAATATGGTTCACTTTCAACCTGGATATAGTTACCACGTACATACAGGATCAACATGAGGATTGTCTTTACCTAAACATCTATGTTCCAACAGAGGATGGTGAGTGTGTCGAGTACACAGGAAGAAACCAAAGCTCTCCTCCTCCTCTTCTTTCCTGTCTCTGCTTCCCACTCCTTCTGTCTTTTCTCTAAGATTTTGTGCCACCCTTGTTTTTTGCGCGAAGCATGAACCGTTGTTTAGCGCATGCTGTGTCCGTGTCCATCATCTCAACATCCCATCTTGACTAGATCTTTCATTTAGTCTTTTCATCAACTCTCCCCTTCCATGCCACTGTTAGAGGTTCCTCTTTTGATGACTAAATGACTTCTTAATATGACTTATTAAAAAAAAAGAAAAAGAAATCTAATCAGACAAGAAACAGATTGGAAATACTCGGTGCACCTTCCTACCCTCACTGTCTTGATTGTTCTGGGGATATTAGCAATTAGTAGCCTGCCTCATAAGTGAATGATCTTCTGTAGGGTTGGTGAAATATTCTGTCTGGTACACGAGAGGCCTGTGGCATCAGCCTGACCTATGTAAGACCCTTTACTCTCCTTTCTATATCCAGTTTGTCTTCCCACAAAGAGACATGCAAGAGGAGACTTTGTGCAAAAGGCAAACATAGATTGGGATTTGTGAAGACTGATGACCCTAAAAGTGTTTCATTTCTACACATCTCTTTTAAACAGCCCCCATTTTTTACCACTTGAAGGAGACCCACACAGGAAAATGGGCTTGAAATGTTAAGTGCTCTAAGAGTCGCACAAGCTACGCCAAATAACACTTAACAGATTGAGATGTGAACTACAAAATTTTGCAAAAATCTAGCCTCTCTGCCTTCTGTGTGGCTGTAATGGGTCTTAAATAGAAGTGCATGTGAATATGGGCTTCTTGTGTCCCAGGGTGCAGCAAATTCATTCCACCATTTTGGAATATTTCTGCAGCAACACCCCAGTTACTTTTTCAAAAGGTCCTCTGTTGTTCTTGTTGTTGATGAAGACTGGGAGGGTGGGAGGAGGAGGGAAAGAGGGAGAAGATGGGTTCTAACTCAGTCTGAGTTGTTGCATGTCACATGCGATCTTTTCCAGAGCTCTCTGTTATTTTGTAGTTTTTCCATTCATTTTACAGTCAAAAGAATATCCAAGGAATGTGCCAGGAAACCCAACAAGAAAATGTGTAGAAAAGGAGGTATGTAAAAAAAAAAAAAAAAAAAAAACAAAGAAAAAGAAAAACATGGAACGAAAGGGAGGAATTGAAAGAGTGAAAGAGAGAGGAGAGTGATGGGTGCATCCTTCCAAAGCTGCCAATATCACCACCTATCAACTCCCAAATCAAAGTGCTAATTGGGATGAACATGGGACTTGTGACTCAGATCAACCTTGACATGAGTGTGAAAGATGAGTGGTTGTGCTGTGTTGCATGCCTGTGTGAGTAAGTGTGCGTGTGTGTGTGTGTGTGTGTGTGTGTGTGTGTGTGTGTGTGTGTGTGTGTGTGTGTGTGTGTGTGTGTGTGTGTGTGTGTGTGTGTTAAGCTTGTTGTGTTGTCTAAATGTGAGAGCTGAAGTCAAGGAGTAAAACTGCAGGTCCCTCAATAAGCAGCAGTGTTTTTGTTCAGCTATAGATTGTAATGTGTGCTGATAAGATGTATTTTATTTTTTCACAGCTTTGTATGACTTGTTCATGTTTAAAGAGCATTTGTTTAAAGGTGAACACAACCGCTGATTAAATCAGAAGCATAAATGCCATTTTAAATTATCACTGAAACGACTCTCTTAATTTGCTATGCAAAGAACTTTAGTCACGTTTCAGACGGCACTTAAGACGGCCGCTTATTGAAAGTATCCGTCAAGCACGACACCTGAAAGCACCCGAGCATCAGTCGCTGATTTAATTTTCACCAAAAAAAAAAAAAAAAACGCCACCTTTCTCTTGAATTTATTATTCCCATTGTTCAAATAGGGGGGTGGTGGGAAATTTTACTGGCACGACAGCTTTGATCTATCCACGTGGCAAATGCCCTCACACACACAGCCACGGAAAAGCACATCACAATTTCATTAGCAGCAGCTGAAGTACAACCACTGGTGACAAAAGAGAGCTAATTTTCCCAGCTTCCCTTAAGGCACTGTGGGCCCTTCCAGGTAGCCTTAAAGCTGTGATCCTGAGCATATCTCGCTGAGCAGTAAAGATTCAGTTTCAGCTGGGAGACCTCTGCTGTTGATTTCCACGGAGGCAGGAGGCAGCTCTTGGCCTCACTTTGTGCACTCGTACATTCAGCTTTGGTAAACCAATTTTGTTCGAGACAGACTAGCCCTTCAGGCACTTCTGCTTCTGAATTAGTCCCAGTTGTGGAATATACACAGAAATATCTATTTAATATTCCCCTTCCAGTTGGAATTTTTCAATTATCTTCCCCATGTTTGGTAATGAGAAAATGGTTTATCATAAGTTTTATATGTTGGTTTTCTGACATATTGTGCAGAGAGCTGACTGTTGTATAGTTCCTCTGTTGTTATAAACACAAGGTTTATCATTTTCAGTCTCTATGGAAACTCTTTATTTGAGATTCACCTTTTCTGAACTGCTTCCACTAATCATAGCTTATGTTGACTCACCCGAGAAAATGAAGCATAAACTATTCTTCCTACTCGTACTTTTGGTTTTGGTCAAAAATACTTCCAACGAGGAGAAAAATGAAAAAACTGGAATCTGAGTTAACTGAATGAATATTTATATATTTTTAATTGCTGCCATTTAGCTTCTAGTCTTGGTTAAATAATTCCTGCAAAATGATATGTAAATGTACTATGACCAAGTGTATCTTTGTGTATGTACACAGATACACACACACAGGGTTTGATGTTTGCAGTACAGGCTGGTATAATGTAGTAGAGTCATACACACTGCTCATATTCAGGACCAATAACATTTCCACTACCAATTTTCCAATCTGTAACCATAATTGATTTTCAGAAAGAAAAATTGTGATTTTTGGATGAAATGCTTGCCTGATTGTTGCCAAGCAACAGTATGCAGTTGTGACAGGAGCTGAGTAAATGGCATGAAGCACCTTAGCTGTAGTGGTGATGCTGATCAAGTGAGAAAAATACACATCCCTAAAAAAACACATCAGATGAGATCATAATAAGATTCCTGCTTGTATGAGTCCTTCTGTATGATAATTCAGGGAGTGTTTTGCATGCTAAAACCACAATGTTCAAGAAAAAAAAAACAGTGAAATGTGAGGTTATAGGTATTAATTTTCAGCAAACAATAAAGAAAGCCTATCATATGGATTATGTACCATCAGCGTCCTGCAGCGCATCGTGCAAGTAAACCATCTGATGCACTGATATCAAAGATGAGGCTCATTTTCCTCCATTGACCAGAGGGAAAGCCTTTAAACTGCTCAGTAGTGCCCTGAACAAAGATCAAAGAAAGACTCCTTAAAAAAAATAAATGAATAAAAAGCATAGAGCTCAATACGACTCGTACTCTATGTTTATTTTTTCAATACCACTATGGCTGATTGCTAGACTGAGCGAGGGTTTTGCAGCTAGTTTTGACGGGCCTAATTCTCTTTGCTCATTAACAATCTGATATTTGCACTGACCACATTGTTGCTCTGAAAGAGAGAACGAGATGGACCCTGTCCTCTACCACAGCACCACATATCCAAGATGTCCGAGCAGGTAGTGGTTTGAGGTCACGTGTAGGTTATCAAATGTGCAACATCAGCACCGTAGCCCCCTGCTCTCTCTCTTTCTCTCTCTCTCTCTCTCTCTGAAGTGGCCTTATAGCACGTACACAGAGCAGCGACGGTGCTGGAGACACTGGAGCCTTGGTTATATCACTCAGTCATTTTCCTGCTCTGAGTCAGAGTGAATGGAGTGAAGAGGGGGGTAATGATGTGCGGGGACACAGCTAAGCACTATTCAGCCTCAGAGTGCTAGATTGGCTGTAGATGGGTCAATTTTGTGAGGACAAACCCCGACTAGGTCAATCTTTATCTGTAAAAGAGCTTTACATTGTTAAATTGATTGATAAACTTAAAAAAAAAAAAGAATAAATCTGTAAAATCACATGCTTTTGATGAGGTAGAGCTCTGGTAATAATATGCACCTACTGCACTGTGCGCGTCTTGTTTATATAAAACACACATTATTTTGTACCCGGTTTTACAGCGTGTTGCTTTCATTGCTTGTAAAAACCGCCCTGAGAGTCCTTCATGCTAGTGTCTCTGAATAACACTGATTCCAAGAGACACTCTGAGATCAACCTTTCTGACTCCTAAATTCATCCCTCATCATGAGTCCATTTGTGATAAGTGCAGCAAAATCTGTTGTACGTTTTGGCTTGATTTGGACCACTCAACTATCATTCCTATGCAGCCCTCATAGGCAGCAGTCTGCCATGTGTTACTCAGCTCAGTGCCAGTACTGAACAGTCCGATCAGTTGCCAAACCTGTAGATTAACTACCCCAAAAGAAACATGGGACATTTTTTTCATCTTACCAGATGACCTCCAGATGCTAGAGAGATGTGAAAACTGTATAAGAGCCCCAGTGCTGGTTAGACTGCAGCAGGGCCGTGGCAAACAGTAACACACCATGGTAATCCTGTTGGTTGGCCGACTGTGCTTGCCTCAAGGAAGGAGGGGCTATTCCCTGAGTGCTGCCGAGGAGATCTGTACGCCAAGCAGACAGGGCGAAAACTTTCCAAGAAAACAAGAACAAATATTGGCTTGTGCGACTTGAAAACAGAACAGATGCCCTTGTTTTTGTTTTACAGAAAATTGCTCCTCTGATCTACAATTATCTATCTGGGACGTTTGATGACCCCAATGAGTGAAGGCTATAGCCGGCCAGCAGATGCAATCACACTGACTTGAGATGCAAAGCATGACCTAAGCAGGAAGTTCCTATTCAGAGGCCTCCTGCTGCTGTGCTGTCCAGCTTCCCCAGTCAATCCAAGGCTCAATATCTCTGTTCTGTTCTTTGTTTATCCCAAATTAAAAAGAAGTGGTGGACACAGCCTGTGGAGCCTTAAAGCCCATTTAAAGAGGAAAAAACAATTTGTTGCATTTGGTATCTCTTGCTGAGATAGGCCGAGCTTCCACAGCCCCTTGCATTTCCCCTTAAGTGTGACAAATTATTCACACCCATTTCCCTGACCACACAGTGGCGTGGAATGCATATAAAAAAATATGCATATACATATTTTCTTAAAGAATTCCGCCTTCCACATTTGGCATCTTAAAAAATTGAGCAATACTTGCAATACTTTCACACACATCATGCATTTGCAATTATGCACCTGTCTCTGTGTTTGGAAGGGATAAAGAGATTAATGGTGCCTTGCAGACTTGTAAGCAAGCACCACAATGCTTTACTATTTGTCTCCTTGAGGTGTAAGATAAATGCTGAGGGAATTTTAGATTTTTAAACATTTGAAATGATGTATTGTTTACATCTGCATTTGCTTGCTAGCTTGCGTTGTTCATCTTTACTGCCTTTGCAGGATTTGAATTGCAGTGTCCATGTGCTTATGTGCAGGGGTGCATAGTGATACAAATACATTCACTGATACCAATGCCATTATCGATTTTGCTTATGGGTGTGTTTATTAATTTCCATATTGATTCCCCATTGTGTTAGCCTGCCTTCATACTCAGAAGCCTGTGGCCTGTGTTAAACTTGTCCCTTTCCATTATGAAGTTTTAGATGGGCTGGAAGAGAACTTGGTGGCTTTTATTTGTTTGTTTTTTTAATTAATTAATTAATTCTTTTTTGTCAAATTGTGGGAACAGCTGAAGCACAGTGTGAGTTTTGGCTGTCCTTTACTGCAGGATTACAGCCTCCTTAACCTTTTAGCTGCATTCTCCATCATTCTCTCTTATGTGTCCCTCCCAAGCTGTGCCTTCACCTCTACATTGGGAGAGAGATTGAGTGAGATGGAGACAGACAGACAGCCAGAGAGAAAGGGAGAAAAGAAAGAAAGGGAGAGAGAGAAGGAAAAGGGAAAACGGCCACCTGAGGATTAGAGACTGAATATAACTGCTCTAAATTGTCAAGGCTGCAACATTTCACATTTCACTAAGTCCCTTTCCACATTCTGACCTTTCTGATATTTAACTCCAAGGCCCATCTATTGTCAGTGAACCTTTTTCCAGCAAAGGAAAGGCAGTTAACATTCAGCCTTTCCACGATGTATTGAGTGAATTGTGGATTCAGTCAAGAAGTCTCCCGAGTCTGAGAATACTCTGTATCTTAATGTCTGTGTTTAAGCGCGTGGGTGTGTGTGTACATATGTACGCATGCTCGGGTTTATTCATGTAAAACTATATACCAAACTAGACTGTCTTTTTATTTGCAATTTCACCCTTTTGAAATGTTTCATTTCGATTCACTCCATGTAACAAGTGAGCCCGTCTAGTGTGGTTTCTTTGAACCTGATTTGATAAATGCGACAGGTTTCTATTTTACCTGTCAAGAAACATGAATAATAGCTGTTATTCTACGTGCTGCCTGTTTTGAAGCAATTCAAATTTAGACACCTGAAGGCCAGCTATTCAAAAAAAAAAAAAAAAAATCATTGTAGTTTTATTTTAATGCCGCACACTTTCATTCAGTCAAGGTCAAGTGTAGGATTGCTAGCTGAGTCGCTGCAGATGTCACATATTTGCAGGTCCTGGTAAAGATCCAGCGTTTGACACACACACACACACATACACACACACACACACACACACACACACATGCTCACAGACAACAATTCAACGTGACGGAGTTGCTTGTCGACACCTGACATCCAATCTATGCCTGTCCTAAGGATTATTACTCAGTAACCTCATTGTTTCAACATGTCGATAGCACAGGGATTCTATAATCACTGTAATTCTATAATTTATCATTCATAGCCTGAACTAACTTGCGATGCCTGTCCCTAGAGAGGCCTTTAAGATACATAAATTACACCAAATGCACAAGAGACAATACAAAACAAACACTCAACCAGAAATACATATGTACATTAAGAAAGAACAAAAAAAAATCAACAGATTACAGTGACAATAATCCAATATGAAACAATAATTTGCCTCTTTAGTAGCTGCAACAAAATGTGTTTGTACAAAAGAGGATTTACAGGCCACCTTACAATTACAACCAGATGCTCCTACGTGTTACTTAACCCCAAACTCATTATTTATGAGGCTGAGATTAGCGAATTTAATAAAATGATGAAAATGAAAAATATTTAATTTCTCAAGAACACGACATCGATGTGATCTTCAAAAGTGTAATTGCTTGAAGAGGCTTGGTTGTGGTCAGTGAACGGATCGGAGTTTTCATTAAACTGCTTTGAGTGAGGAAAGGCGAGCAGCCTCTAGAAGGTCTAAATGTTGTTTTATGGTTTGTTTTGCCAGTTTTTTTTTGCCATTTCAGGATGTTTCTCAGATGTTACGTTTGAGTAATATAAGGGTGAGATATTTTATCTCTTAAACCTGTTCAGTACAGTGCCTATTAATCTTTAGTTTAAACCCATTGGTTTTTATTGAGGACTGAGCCCTGGAAGATTTTTTTTTTTTCATGCTGAGTATAAAACATGAGTTTCCAAACCATGCTGCTGTAAATGAGCAGATTTATGACTGTATCATCTCCACTCCACACATTTAAAAGCTTTTTTCAAGACAAGTTTTGTTAAGTGGTTTATATATAAAACCCAACTAAGTGTATCAAGAACAGAACCCAAGGTGGTTTCTCGTGATTAATATAATGCATGTATCAATATTAATAACCATTGTCTGTTGGTCTAGGATTAAAAAATATATATATCAGATAAATAAAATTTGGAAGGTTTATAATTAACCATACCACGATTTAATGTGTCAAATGCCTTTTTAAGATCCAGAGAAAACTGCACAGAGTTCTTCACCTTTATCAAATGATGGCTCAAGTTGTTCTATAAAAAAGCAATTAGCTGTCTCTGTGGAATAATTCAGGTGGAATCTAATGGGCGTAGATAATGGTTGGACTCTACTTTCTTCATGAAATGGTGAGCTACGACTTTTTACTGGAGATTAGAAAATACAAGTAGGATCTTAATTGACTATAATTACATGTCTGATGAGCTGCTCCTGATTTATAAATTAGCATCACTCTGCCTTATTTACCAGAGAAAGCCTCGCTGATAATGGAAAGGTTGACAAAATCCTTAAGAGGCTTTATTAAAAATATTCTTACCTTTGTAAAGTTGGTGTAATTGTTAAAAAAAACAAAAAAAAAAACATCATCCTTAACTATAACTTTGTCCCACAGCGTTTTAAAATTGGAAGATCTCTTTGTACACTAGTTAATATGTAAGTTTTAGACTGATTAAGAGTTGGGAAATTTTTTTTTTTACAGTTAACTTCACTAATGTTAATTTGAAGTTGTGAACAACAAATTATATGACTTAATTATTCACTCTTCTCTTATGAAATCAAAAGAATTAATTTGTGACCTGACAGATTTTGTGATTTGCCTGTCACCTTTATTAATTTGATAGGAGTCAAACACTCCAATTAACATTCTAAGTGTTGACCAATCAATAATCATTTTTGGTATAATCACCAAAAATGAAAGCAAGAGGACTTTATCTGAAAAGTCACTCAAGGCAAAAACGTAATAATTATTAAAAATTAAGACAGAATCAGAATCCATTACAACTTCTGAATATTTATTGAGTTTCCAGTCTCGATTACTACTTCCTCTCCTTTCCTAGTTTTTCTGTGTTTCCTGTTAGTACCCAGGGAGATAAATTAATAGCAGCTCTGAATCAATTAGCAGTGTCTTATTAAATCATGTTTAGGAAATAAATGCAAACGTTAAGATGTCAACCAAATATTCCCTTTGGTTTACTGTATAGGTCTCGTATGACTTTTACATAATTGATGAAGTTTATTTTCACTCACTAATCTTCTGCAAACACTCATTTGAGACTACGTCTAGATCGCCTATCATCTGAGTCCCCCTTTGGGCTTATTCTTTAGCATTTTGAGACAGCAGGAGTTCTCCGTGGGGCTTCCTTTCCCCTATTCAACGAAGCCGTTGTCAGTCTCACTGTTATGGCCTCCTCATGTGACTGCATCTCCACAGTTACATCGGCCACTGCCACCTGCTCTTCAACCATTGTTTTCCAAGGTCTTTGACTGCATATATCTTTGTGGACAGTTGAAAAATCCTGTGAAGCTATGTTTATTATTACCAGTTCTATGCCAGTTATAGCGCCCATTGCCTAAAGGCCCAGCAACACCAGTCTGAGTAGTGGCATTATTTATGTAGCTTTTATTGTCTTCATTCTAGCAAAAATTATTGCTTAAAGATAGAAAAATAAATAGTAGCCATAGCTTAACGTATAAAGAACAACTGAAAACTTTTGGTGAGATTCTATCATTGTCTGTGTGTCCACAAAAACACAATACATATATTCATGGTGCCAGAGAGACAACACGACGCATACCCAACAGGCCGTGCTGATTTGGAGCTGCCTGAGCTCCACCACACCTCCATATTCTGTTCAGGCTGTTAATCTTCATGTAGGTATCTACAAAGCCACCATGATAGATGTGACATTAGAGAACTTAATGGTAGCTGATTCCCACAAAAGGAAGTTGACATTAGCACTACCTGAAGCAACACATTTACTTCAGTAAGATCACTGTGTTGGCATAACTGGGGTGCTGACACAGAGGGCTCCAAAAATATCACCTGTGTTGTCTGGCATAGAAGTTGCAACATATTCAGCGAGTAGCTGCATGGGAATATCAGATTAATTATTTTGTAATATGAGGCTCACATTTCTGTTATTATTTGGCTGGAGATGGAGGGTAGACAGGATTTGAGACGCAATCTATTGGAATCCTGTTGTTTCTATTAATGCTGCCGTGTTTGTCTGACAGTTGTGTATTGCAAAACAATGACTTCAAACAGTGCCATGCCGCTCTGGTTCTACATTTTTTCCACAAAGAAAGTTATTCAGGGCTCATCAAGGGAAATGATGAAAAACATACCAACAGTATCAATACTGGCATTAGTATCAATAAAATATTATCACAGTCCCTAACTGGTAGTGCAAGTTTTAATCTGTGCCACTTACCTTTGTTTGTCAACAAGGTGTCACAAATCTTGGCATTTAAGCTTAAAGTTGCCTTATTCATATCAATATTCTTGTTTCTGTAAAAGTCATATAGTATGCTATGCAGTCTGCATTATTCATTCACCCTATAATTGAAAAATGATGGGCAGATTAAACAAAGTCACTGTACCAACCATAGCTCCAGTTCAGAGCATAAATTTACTCAGTAAATACCATCACACTCAGCCTATTACATTATGCATAACACTGTATTGCATCTATCAATTAACAATGCATGAGGTGTTCAAAGAGGACAGTGTGTTTATTCAAATAGAGCCTATTTAACTAGTATCCTTGAGGTTCCCATTGCTTTTGACTTCTGTGAGTCCAAGCCTGGGTCTACCTGACTGACTCAATTTCCTGCATGAATCTCAAAAAATAGTTTCCTAATACTGTAAACTCTGTGTTACAGCAAATAGGGGATATAGAGGTTCACACTGTAAACATTTGCTGAGTCTCTCAGTCTGAGTGCATCCACTTTTGTCTATTGTGCCATTACTGTGTGGCACCTCTGTGTCTGCGGTTACTTGGATCTTCCCTGCTGATCAGGAATCTACAGCACATTTCATGGTCCCCACCTCAATTTCCCTCAAGGTCATGAGAACTAAAAAAAAATAAAAAAGATTACATGGGCAGAGACCAGAAATTCCCTGTGAAATCTTCTTCATTGCCTGCAAATTGATGTTAGAAGAGGTGGCATTTGTTTCACGCAAGGGTCAAGCTTATCACTGCTACAAAAACATTATTCAAATAAGGTATCTCATCTTCCTGGAATAATGAATGGTTCTGTTAATTCAATGTCAATCAGCCTATTATATTTTCTTATCAATTTGTATTCATTCTGGTCTTTCACTGGAGGAAATGCCCAAGGTCAGCGATAGCGTTAGGATTTGCTGTAGTGAGTGCTGAAGAGGAACTGACCTGATTTAAACTGAACTGACGAGGTTCCTAGATAACAGATCAGGGCATCACCAAAACTCCATAAGGTTTAGAAAAGAAAAAGGAAAAGATTAGAAAACATTTTTTTGTATTTCATTTATATTCTCTATATTTTTTAAAGCTTGTCAGAGGATGATTGACTATGAAATGGTTGGTTTGATGGACTGCCCCACTGAGAAATCACCACTGATATCCTTAGACTGTGCTGCTGGTGAACAACAAAAAATGACAAGGATGTCAAATCCTTATGGGAAAGGTGAAGATATGGCTTGCAGGCCCACATTTTCATACTGCTGTAACATGCAGCAAGGGCAAGATATTAACAGCAGTTTTGGGCACAGAGACAACCAGGCAAAGTGCATACATGATACATGCAATGTTGTGATTTATTCACGTGCCCGTCCTTTTGGAGTTTAAAACATTTACCTTCAGAAGTTTCCTCATTTTCATTTTATCATTTTCTGTTATCAAGTAATACATCAATGCCAAGGAGACTTCCTAGAGTCTCCTGAAGTGAAGTGAAATGCACAATAATCTTCGAGAGACCAACATAAAACTCTGAAGGACTTGGCATAGCTGTTTATTTTTCAGTTTAATTTAAATTCAGCTCAATTTAGTTCACTTTATATAGTACCAAATCACAACAACAGACACCTCAAGGTGCTTAATATTGTAAAGTAAAAACCCTACAACAATAGAGCGAAAACCCCAACAATGAGACGACCCCCTATGAGCGAGCACTTGGCGACAGTGGGAAGGAAAAACTCCTTTTTAAGAGGCAGAATCAGGCTCAGGCAGGGGCAGAGCCGTGACCGCTTGGTGGAGGTGAGGAGTCCCCACCCCACCTCTGCAACAGGCTAAAGAAGAGTAACTCAAATAAATAAGATTGGGTTGTTTTTCCTGATCAACTGTAAATGACTTTTCTGAAAATGTCAGTGGTGTATGACTCTGCTACACATACATGTTTTAGTAACAGTGGAGTTTTGTTCGCATACAATTCTGTGAAATACATACAGTACTGTATGCTGATTTTTTTCTAACTGTAGGGTTTCAGATTCGTATGCCTTTAAAAATGTTTGCATTCCTGTTGTTGTATATGCTCTCTGTGCAAAATGAAATTTTGTTGTGGGAATGTATTTAAATCAACATTGCCATGATTCATATGTAGTTTCAATTGCTGCTCTTATTGAAATGCCTCTCTTCCCATCTCTATTGTTCCAAACATGCTATTTTGAATTTCCCTGTGCCTCTCTATGTCTCTCCCTGCTTCAATAACAGGGGCCCATGCAAAAAAACAGGGCGAGGATTTATCGGATAACGACGGTGATGAAGATGAAGGTATTTTCCATGGTGATCAAAGATGGTGCATGATTTTTCTTACACAAATGACACTGTTTCCTGATCATTTATTGATTTTTGTTTGTTTTTCTTTCTTTCTTTTTTTTTTTCCAATTGCAAATTCAGTCATAAAGCACCCCTGTCACATTTCAATCTGTAGAGCAGTGCAGTGAAAAAGAGTGCATGAGTGTGAATGTGAGTGCATGTGAAGGCTCTTGTTCTTAAGCATTTGAATTCAGTCAGTGAAAGGAGTGTTTAGCTTCAGAGTCAGATGGGATCTGGTAGCTGTCTAGATAACCAGGCTCAGGTTGAATAATTTTAATATCTCACATAGGGACTGGAGCAACTGTTATTACAAGGGGAGAGTTGATAGTTAGAGCCCCTTTTGAAGGTGTGGCCAGTAGCTGAATTGGTGGCGATAATGGCAGAGGGAAAGTGAAGCGGCAGTGTAATATCAGACTGTTCACCCGGAGTGCCAGCAGATTTAGATGAGGAGCGGCAGTTCAGGAGTGCTGCTGGAGAGGATTAGAGACGAGAGGTGTAGAAAATGGGAAGTTGCTGCTCAGCAATCGCATTGTTCACTTTCCATATTTATCTTGGGATATTCCTGGCTCAGGGTGGATCTCTGCCGAGATTAGAATGAGAGACGATTCTTGTGCTGCAACAGAAACGGCTTAAGTGTATAAATCTAAATCAAACCCTTGATATTGCCCCGCCCTTGTCTTCCTTTGCCATTGCAGGGCAGGTGATGCAAGCATGATGTTGGGTATCAGGATAAACCCATTGTTTTATGCTCCGTTTGTTTGTTCTGGACAGATTGGATCTTTGTGCATGATGTGTATATTTAGGGAACAGGATTCAACTGAATGTTTGGAGGGAAGCTTTTTGGGACCATAGCACATGTTAAGGACTATGATATGGACTTTCAGTTTGTCTTGCAAACCTAAAACTCAAAAGTATCACATCTTGTCGACTCATTACTCTTAAATGTTGGCACAATGAGCAGTGGATGCATCCTGCTCTGGGTTCTTCCCAGATGTTTAAGGGTATGTAGGATGTCTTCTTCTTTGCTCAGTGGGCTCTTCTCTCAAAAAGGAGTCTTATGCTGGCCTTGATCACTGAACAGGAAGCGTTGCCATAGCACCACTCTGACACGCAGGTGTTTCCTCATTCAAGCCCAGGGCGAGCTGTTGCAACTGAAGCCAAATTGCCTTCAGTCTTCAGCTTGACTGTGTGCGTATGTGCATGCACGTGGAGGTTCGTCTTCCTTCAAGCAAGCCCACATGCGTCAGTATGTAGCCCTAAGTCCGTTTAAAATTGCTGACAAGTGCCGATCCCTTTGTCTGGCAAGCCTATGCATGTGTACACAGTGGCTTGGTCTCCAAGCTGTTGTGCTAGACTAGCCTCACTGAAAATGTGACAAGTCTATTCTTTACCGAGCGCAACTAATGCTATTTACTGAGCATCACCGTAAAAGTACAATACAGCCCCAGCAGAGTCTCTGCAACACTACTGTAACTAATGCGCGTGTGACAGAGTTGGCCATCAATCCCTAAACATGATCCAGAAGATTTTTATTGTTCCGGTGAATGTGTGGAACTGTCATGGCCCAACATGTGAAACCCGCTGTTCAGGGACACCTCTTTGTTCCTCTTTAATTCCCCCAACAGAGAGCTGTTACCTCAGGAGGAAAAGACTTTACTCCCTGAAGGACGGTTGAGCACACTGCACAACCACAAAGTCCTTGTAAGTCTTACTCGCAATAATAGCACTGCTACTTGTGAGAGCAGATGTATATAGTAGCAAATGTCGTGTCTGCAGTTAATGTACGGCACGCATTACCAATGAAATTTAAACATTTGCACTCAAGTTAAAGGGCAAATGGAATCACAACACAAGCACAACTCCCACTCTCGCCCGAGCCGAGCAGGTGCACCTCTTATCCACATATTCTCATTCAGTTGAGAGAGAGCAACTGTCTTGTCTGGTTTCTCTGTCTAACCCCCTCTATCTCTCAGTCTGTTCCTCCCAGCATTACCATGCGGTCTCAGTTGGCTGTCTGTCTATCCTGGCCTAATTTGCTTCCTCCCTACAATATATCTGAACTGCCCTCCTCCCTGTTACAGCCCTCCAGACATTCTCTCAAATTCTAATCAAAATAAATATTGGAAGAATAAAGAATTCCTTTTGTTGCCAAAGAAATATAACATATGGAATAGTAATATATAAATTTTACAATAAAAAAGGCTGGGTAGCAGCCAGTAAAAGGATTCAAATGAGACAAAGCGATAAGACTAATGAAATATGTAGTCTGGAATATATTATACTACACTACTATGATACTATTATATTTCCTTCTAAGGCTTCCTGTCTTAACATTTCTGCCTGTTTATCTCTTCCTGTGTCTTGCTGTCTGTCCCTTTGTGTGTCCATCTGTCTGTCGGAGCAACAGTCAACCCTCTGGCACTTCCGAAGTGCATTCAAATTCTACACAACACTCCCGCCTGCAAAACAAGCAAGCAGGCCAAGTTGCTGTGATTTACACCAGCCCACAATCAAGACTCAGTTTTACAGAGGCTGTTATTGCACTGTAAAAGGGAGTGCAAGCTTTCAATCACCTACCTGCTGTTGTTAGATAAAGGTGGGCATGTAAATAGCGTAAGTGAGTCCATGTAGGAGCTAAATCTTCCAGGTGGAACATGGTTGTGGTGCTGAGGTAGAGTGCCTAGTGATATTCTGGGAGAGGCAGCGGTCCCCACTCCACTTCTAGAGTGTCTTGCACCACTGCTGCCTCAGCCCCATCCCAATGATGAAAAATAGATCTGTGTGTTTCTGTCTTTTGGCACTTTGAGACTTTAGCTCCTTCTAATCAGAAGGAATGCTTCCACCCAGACTGTGTGCGCACACACTCAGACATGTACATTCACATCCATTAAATCAGTGCACACATAAGCGGTGCTTGCTGCCCAGCTCCAGAAGCAAACGCTTAAGAAGACAGCGAACACATACAGATATACTCACAGAAGACAGCGAACACATACAGATACTCCCACCCTTAGAGATGCTTGGGCTGTGCCAGAGAGCAGAGCTAAGCTCCACCTGCCTGGGTATTATCATTAATTCCATTGCACAGGCCTGACTGGATCCCCATCCAGCAAAGCCGTCCGCTCAGCTCAGGCAGCCTGGAGAGTGGTAAATCGACAGTGGGGGCAATTCACACACCATTTTCTCTATTCTGCCACTATCCTATTCTCTCTGATGTGGCAGAGAGGGGGAATCATGCCCCTTGAAGCACATTTATGCAGAGATCTTTGGAATGCTACTGCTCAGCTTCTTTCCAAGATAAGCGTTGCTGCTAATGGCTGATCCACACGGGCATCATTTGAGCCATTTCAAAGGGTAGGAGAGCCAGACTGGTCCTGTCATCTTTATTTTTTCTTTGTCCTTTCCTCTTGAGTGGCACAAAATAATTGGGAAGGCAAAACATGTAAAAACAGAGTTCTTTTGAAAAATGTGGGGAATGGAGTGGAGAAAGGCTTTGAATTAGTTCACAGAGGCACTTTGACTCTTTCCTTGTGCAATGCCAGAGCAGGTCTGAAGGGTTTGTGCACCGCACTGTGTTTGTACAGTTACCAGCTTTTAAATTCACGTCAAGGACAGCAGCCTTCATTGAAAGACTAAAGGGTTACTTCTCTTTCATTCTGGCAGCAAACAGCTGTCTGTGAGTCTTAAGGATGACAGCACCTCTACTGCTTTCCTCCTCTAAACTAGATCCTGGCCAGCTGTAGAAGGCTTTGGCTAATAGCCTTGTAGGCTTTTCACACTGTCTCCCCTTTCATTTAACTCAGCCACTGTGTATCCTTGTGTTTCATTTCTCTATCCTCATGCATTTACACACTCTACCGGCCCTGTTTCCAACATCATATTTAACACACAGGCACAGCAGCCAAGAAGCAAGATGTCACCTTCACACAAAGGTCATTCCTCCCATTAGGTTCACTGTAGTCAAGGTTTCTAATGGAGGCACACATGCTCATGCACTTCTCCTTTTTATACACTCTTCTTACTGTATGTTCAGAGTTTATTTTATTTTATCTTAGTTCCTCAGATATATCAAGTATGGCGAACACTCATGCACTCCAGCTTAGAGGTGTCACAACACACATATGATGATATAAATAATTGTGCAGTTGTTCTTTTTGAAACATTTTGATACAATCAGTGTGTGATTGAAGGACAGACTTTCAACTTTAATTCAAGGGGTTAAACGATGAAACCAAGTTTAACTTAAGAAAGTATGGAGAAGGAGAGCAGCTCATGATCCAAAGCATGCCACCTTATCTTCAAATGCTATATTATGGCATGGACGTGTGGCTGCCAGAGGAACCGAGTCACCAGTATTTATGATGATGTGACTGCTGATAGAAGTAGCAGGATGAAGTATGCAGTTCTATACTCTGTGCTCACATTCAGCCAAATGCTGCAGAAATGATCAGGCAGCAAAGATGGATAATGAGCCAAAGCAAACTGCAAATGCAACCCAAGAGTTTCTCCAAGCAAAGAAATGGAGTATTCTTCAAATGCCAAGTCATTCACCTGATCTCAACCCAATAGAGCATATATTTCAATTATTAAATACATTTAAAATGTTGATATGTTATTAAAGACATATTAAATACAGTAAAGGCCCGGCAGAGCATCTCAAAAGCGGAAACAACAGTTGGTGGTACTTTCATCTAAATATTCAAAACAGCCCTCATATTTATAATGATGTTAGTTTGTCCAATTAATTTTGAACCTTTGAAATTGAGGGGATTATATATAAATATGGCTGTAACTATTAAATATTTAGTAGAGTGCATTTGTTAAATCCCTTGAATTAAAGCTGAAAGTCTGCACTTCAGTCAAATCTTGATTGTTTGCTTTAAACTGCTCCTGATAATGTGCAGGGCCTGAAAGTCATCTGGCTCAAAATAGCAACATTTTTTAATTTAATTTTATTTAATTTTATTTTATGAATGGTCCTTCTTTAGCTGTCTTTTCTGAGTCCAAAATAGAAAATTTGTAATTTGTCTCTGTGTTCATTCTTTCGGGCCTCTTGTCTTTCCTAAAGCCTAGCCACACACTGTTAGTTCATTACAGTCAATATAAAATGAATATTAGGAAACATTCAGCGACTTTCAGAATCCTATCAGCGACATGTACAATGACACAAGCTGCTGTACAGTTCGTTATAGTTGCTCTCTCTGTTTTAAAGATATTCCCGAGATCAACTGTATACAGTTCTTAAATGCAAACATGCCAGTAATGGACCTATCATGGGTGGACCGTGAAGCTTGACCTGACAAGAGCACTACAGTAGGGTGCGTGTCATGTCTTGCCACATCAGGACATTGTCACCCGTTCCCCCAACTCCAGCCCTCACTTATAGCCGCTGACAGCCACCATGTTTCACGAAGTGTTGACACAGTGAATGCCGCCGACACTTATCTCCACTTGCCTTTGTCCTGTCCTAGTCCGGAGTGTCAAGGCCAGTTCCGGGGCGCTTAACGTCAGATATATGACTGACTGCTTCCATTGGTGTGAGAAGCAAAGGACAAAAAGGTGGAGGTACAGGTAGTGAGAGAAAATAAGATTGCAGAAAAAGGAAGGAGTGCTGCAAGCCCTCCTGGTGGGTTTCACTTGCAGCAGCAATACTAAGGGGCTCAGCTCAGGCTTGAGTTATGCCTCCCACTGACACTCCAATCAGACCAGAGCCACTGTGAGGCAACTGTGAAAGGTTGCGCCCCTCAGTACTTTTTAAAGCTCGTGCTATATATTTTTAAGTCTGACTGAACTTACCGTCCAAACGGAAAACATTTGATTTATTCATTCATTAGGCAATTTTTGCTGCAGTGATACATTTATTTGCTGTTTGTGTAATACGTGCTGAGAGTGTATGAGTGTCACTGTGTAGTAGCTGCTGCATGACACCACGTCGTATTAAAATAAATGTGACAAGAGTGTACATACATTATTTTTTTTTTCTTGCTCAGTTCATTCTTCATTGCACACCAGCTTTCATCTACACTGCCATCATTCACATGTTTTTGTTCATCTCCAAAACACAAGTTTGTTTGACTTTTTTGTAATATTTTGAGCTCATTGTGCATGGAGGTTTTATTGCAGATATATCAGTCTGTGCATTAATGAATAAATCTCTGTTTCTTCTCTGCCGCAGCTCTGTGCTAAATTTTGATGCTAAGAATATGTGTGTTGTTGTAATGATGTGTTTGCCCCGGAGAAGTAGTGAATCAGGAAGCAGCTTTTTTTGAGGTAGCCACTTAGTCACCTGTTTCACTAGATTAGGCCATTAACCGTGACCAAGTAAACTCTGATCTGATTGGTTAAGAAGAGTTAGTCATTTAGCTGTGCTGCAGCCCAGATGTATCCATAAAGGTTTACTATTTCTCACTGTAAACCAAAATCCAATTGGGATCTGTTGCGTATGTATCTGCCTCTGACAACAGATGAGTGAGAGCTGTATATCACATCTATGTGACACCTCCCACATCAGATCAACTCAATGAATAGATTAGAACAAGTGAGGCTCGAATGTTTTGTATCGCTCTCCCAAAGGGATTTAACTGTTGTCATGGAAACACGATGTGAATCAACAAAAGAGGTGACTGATAACATTGACATGACTAATCTCTTTTTCTTATTTCTGCCCCCTGTCCCTTCTTCCTCTCTGCCATTTTCTTTGTATCTGTTGCCCATTTGTTTGAATAGCTTGTGTAGGATATCGTTTTGCTGCCCCCCCACCCGTCCTTCTTCTTCTGCCCCCCGCCCCCCCCTCTCTGACTGTACTTTTCATGCTTTCTCACCCCATGCATCCCCTCCTTCTCTTGTCTAAGATAAGTGTGTGTACAGAGAAGTGTCAGCTATAAATCACATTTCACTGTGTAGCCTTCTCAGATACCAGCAAGATAAAGGAATCCATAAATAAGGCCACATCATATACAGTACAAGTTATGGCTTTGCTTTTAAATGTAACAGGGCCGTGAATAACCAAGGGAATAATGTAAAAAAAGAAACAGGCTAAGTTCTCTTACAGGGCGTTACAAAAAAAAAAAAGGTGTCTGTACAAAATGCATTTAAGTAGTTGTTCTCTGTGTTGAGCGTGCCAATGTGTTGGGGTGCATAATGATGAGGAGTGCCTGCAGATCGATGCAGATTAGCCTGTTCAGGATGTGGTCTGCGATTAGCTGTTCTTGAGGATTTTGAATTTTGGCTCTCAGTCACCATGGCAACCAGAATACAATACCATCCTTTTAAATCCGAGCCCATTGCGTTCTTTTTATTTTTTCTCTGCTCTCTTTATAGTATCCTTCCCTTTTCTATCTATATTCCTTTCCTTTCCTTTCTTTTCTCCTTCCTTCCTTCCTTCCTTCCTTCCAGTCTCTGTGTTTCTCTCTCCCTCTCTCTTCCGATGTCATCCACACTTTTCGCCCTCCTGCTCCTTCTCATTCTCACCATTCTCAGGGCTTAAAGGGAAAAAAAAAAAAAGAAAGGCAGGGAGTTGGACAGAGACGGGGAGAAGGCGGGAGGGAAACAGGGAGAGAGACAGGGGAGAGTCTGTGAGTGAAAGTGATACAAAGTGAGGGAGGGGGAAGGCAAGAAGCTGCACCGAATTCAGGGGGAGCATGAGTGAAAATGAGAGTTTCTTGTCTTGTCTCCCAGCTCTAGCTAGCCAGTCAGTGATTCAGTCTATTCCTCAGACAGAGGCTTTTTTCATGCCTCTACCTCTGGATGTGCTTTATCTGGCTGGAGTGTTGCTCCAGCTGGGTATCAAAAACTGTTTCAGGAATAAAATAAACACAGTTTTACCAAAAGTGAAGACGAATTTGAACTGCCTGCAGTCCCAAGCAGGACTGTGCAAATAAATTGTTGCAGCATGATAGGCCTGTGTAAAAAAGGAGGCATGAGGTAGCATTGTGTAATTAGCCAGTGTGTTTTCCCTATCACTGTCAGGCCAGATTAGCCTTCTCCCTGCTTAGGAGATGTGTCAGAGTACCTCTCTCTTTATTCTCCCTAATGGCTTCCTGCATGTCTATATTAGGAAGTGGGTCTGCCTCCTGGGAAGCAATGCAAAACCAAATACAACCCTAATAGTTTGGTTCATATGAAGTGAATAGCTCACCATATTTTTAGATGAGATAGCTGATTACTATAATAGAGTTGAACTCCACATAAAGAGTGGACATTCATTTGTTTCTCATGCAGCTGATATGAAAAGAATAATGTTCCCAGTTCCATTAGTAGGCTAGAAGACTGAATGAATACAGCTGGTATCTGGGAGGTGATTGTCAGCTTGTCTGTTTGTGGCCACTATGTGCTATAACTTCTTTATCTGAATCTGAGCTGACCCTTGATCAGAGAGGATGGACGGCATTGTGAATATGTTAATGATGGCCGCTCTTGCAGACATACGAGACACTGGGGCCAAGCCCGTGATGGTCTACATCCATGGAGGGTCCTACATGGAGGGGACAGGCAACATGATCGATGGGAGTGTCCTGGCCAGCTATGGAAATGTCATCGTTATCACTCTCAACTACCGCGTTGGAGTCCTCGGTAAGCATCTTTTCTCTCTCTGTTTTTTTTTTTCCTTCACCTTATTCTTCAAGGACATTTTCTGGGGCAGCTTTGCAGGGCACCTAGCTTAGAAGTAATGAGCACTGCTGATTGCTACATACTAAATAAGGCTGAGAGAAAAAAAAGAAACAGGACTGTAAATACATGGACTGGCTTGTTGATGTAGAGCTCATGTATCAAAATCACAGTAATTGAGTGTGCTGCATAATGTGGGTTTGTTGTTGTGACTGAGGTTTAGAATAAATTAAGAAATTATTGAAATGAAGTAGGAAAAAAATGATAAGATGGGCGTGATGCTGGAGAGATAGAGGAGGGTAGAGGAGTCTGTTAGAGAGAAGGAGAGGTTCTCTCTGAGTTGCGGTTGGTTGCATTGACTCATGCAGCTGAATCCCCTTTCAGACACTTGTGTATGTGTGTGTGTGCGTACATGTGTCTCTCTGTGTGTGTGTGTGAGAGAGAGAGAGAGAGGGAAGGGAGAAGCAGAGAAAGAAAGAGTGAGAGAGCAAAAAGGAAAGACAGAGAGCTCCATGGAAACAGCTGCAGCAACACAAAATGGAGTTTGTTAGTGCACTACCCAGGCTTTGTACCTTTTTCATCCATCTCTCTGACACAGTTGATTTCCCTCCTCACTTATTTTTATTTATTTATTTATTTATTTTACATTTAGAGTGGATGTGGACTGACTACAAACACTCTGAATACAAAATGAAATTTCCATGTTGCTGTTTGAATTTCTTTCAAATATTGCTTCAGATTTCATCCGAATTTGTTGGCAGCTCTTAACATAAAGGATACAGACGATTTGTTCTGTTTCCCATTGTCAGGAAATCCCATGAAAAGACAAAAACCCAATTTGTAAGTCTCAATGCTTTCAGACGCCACTGCCCTATCTGGGGCACTCAGCCCAAAGCCAGTTGCTTCCAATTGAGGACATATTGTGAATGTTTAAAAACAATTTGTAGGGAACTTTTTCTTTTTTTTTCATGCACAACTTAAAGCAAGCCTGAATAAACTTAGCCACCATTAGTCACAAGTGGCAAGCATGCATGAACGCTGAGAAATGAGCCAACAAAGTGACTGAGCAATGAGAGATAAACACCAAAAACAGGCAGGTATACATCGCTAACATTATCCAACATTAGCAACCATTGCCGTGCCACACTGAGCTGGCCTGTTGCAAAAGATTTGAGTCTATGCAGCTGAGCAAAATGCATTTCGTGCAGTAGCATTCAGAGCTGCTGGAGATTGTGCAGGATTAACTCAAAAAAAGGGGGGGGGGGGGGGGGGATACCCTCCCAATGAATTATTATAATAAAGACATGCAACTAAGGAGGACAGTATGGCTCAGTGAATGTATTTATAGTTGCTGGAGGACAATGTGGATTTCTGGATTTATTCATATAAAATATGGATGTAATCATCTTTCTGCCATATTGGCTTTTTTTGAATCTAGAAGACAGCGTTTTCAGAGGAGTGGCTGAGATGCCAGCCAACACTAGCAGGTTTGGTGTGTTAGGTGGACTTTTTGGTGTGTTCACACCAAACACGAAGCAAATCTTTTACGAACTGCAAAGTCGCACTACACACATTCACACAAGTTTGCACCGGGCAAGGCTGATGGGGCGAGTCCGCGTTTGTGCGAGTTGAAATATTTCAACTTTGATGAACAATTTGCGTCACGCTGTTGATTCTCTCCCAAAGCGACAATTGGAAATGGAGAGCGAGATTACTGACTCCATTTGGGGGCAAATGGATTTGTGTGGTTAAAACTAGTCTTTCATTTTTTTTTCTCTTCTTTAAATAACCAGCAAATTACGTCACCAACTTTCCCCCGCTTACAGTGCTGTCCTGAGCTCCCTTCCCAGACGTCTCAACCCCCATTCACACCTTTGTTCCAGTGACCTCAATAGGCCACAGGAAACAATGGAGCGGAGTCCTAAGTTGGTTTCAACTGAAACCACTGATTAAATATGACCCACGCCCCCTTCACACCTGGGCACATGTGTTCAAGCACATGATCAATAGAGGGTCATAACCACCTCCAGGGGACTACGCCCACAGGGGTTTAAATACCTGGGTCTCTCCACCATTTGGTTGAGAACTGAAGAAGCCTTTCGGATGAGAGGTGAAACGTCTTCAAGAAACAAAAAGAAGTCCAGTCGCCTTTTTTCAAGCTCCAGAGACTACTATGACCTGGATAACTGAGAATCTACACAGACATATTGCCTTGCACTTTGGGAGGAACACCCTTCAATTGGTGCGGGAGTATGAAAGGGACTCAAGAAAGCTAGCGGACTACAGGAACCACCTTCGTTTCAACTTGAGATGCAGACAGTCCAGACTGGTTCCCAAGAGTTTGCACCTTGGGTCCACAGTAAAAGGACATAGAGCTGACCAAATTCTATGGAGAGCACAGAACCACCTTTTAAGTGAAAGGATAAGACAGGTCCATTTCACCATAGATGCACTCCAGAACAAAATCCACCAGACTCAGCAGAAACTCTCATCACTCTTACCTCACACCATCGCAGAAGAAGTTTCTACATTTGTGGACAAAGCCCAGCTCGCACAACACATCAAAGGCAAGGAAAGACAACTACGTAAATTTCAAACTCTGCAAACCAAGGCATACCATTCATCTGTTAACAAACAGGACGACACGATAAGCAATGGAAACCAAGGAAAGTGGGTGAAGAACCTATCAGACAGGGTCCTCACCAAACCAGAAGAAAATGTGCTAGCCAAAGGACTCAACTTTGCCATAGCCCCACAACAGCTTCCTATAGTAGACCTCATCACAGCAACAGAAACCGCTATAAGAAATAACAAACTTTCTCATCCTGTAGCAGAACAGATCAGGATGAAAGTTTCAGCCACTCTCGCCAGTGCAAGACTTCCTCCATCCAACCTCACCATTCAGGAGAAGAAGGCCATCACAGCCCTAAGCAAGGATCAAAACATCACCATACTGCCAGCCGACAAGGGGAGGTGCACGGTTGTGCTGAATTCATCGGATTACCACAACAAAATTACTACACTCCTCAGTGACAACAATACTTATGAGGTCTTGAGACGTGATCCCACAAGCAACTACAAGAAAAAAGTTGTTTGCTGCCTGCAACAACTTGAAAAGGAAAAAGCCATTGACCGCCCCACTTACTACCGCCTGTACCCTGGAGAAGCCACTCCATGCATTTATGGACTCCCAAAGATCCACAAAGAAGGAGTCCCACTTCGACCCATTATCAGCAGTATAAACTCGGTCACCTACAACATTTCCAAACACCTCGCCACCATCTTATCACCGCTTGTTGGCATCACACCCCACCACATTGAAAACTCTACAGATTTTACTAACAAGGTCCAGAATCTTGTACTGGATCCAGATGAAACCATGGTGTCCTTTGATGTGGTTTCACTTTTCACTTGCATACCTACAACTGAGGCAGTGGAGACCGTCAGAAGACGACTACAGGAAGACGATTCCTTACTGAACAGAACCAGCTTCACCCCAGATCAGATTTGTGCACTTTTAGATCTCTGCCTTACCACAACATATTTTAAATACAATGATGGATTCTACAGACAGAAGCATGGATGTGCCATGGGCTCCCCAGTGTCTCCCATTGTAGCCAACCTTTACATGGAGGAAGTGGAAAGTAAAGCTCTTGGTTCTTTCAAAGGGACGGCACCTAGCCACTGGTACAGATATGTAGATGACACCTGGGTCAAAATCAAAACCCGAGAAGTAGAAGCCTTCACTCGTCACATTAACTCAGTGGATAAATACATACGTTTTACCAGGGAGGACACCAGAGATAACAAGTTACCATTCCTGGACTGTGCGGTGCTTATCGAGGAAGATGGAAGCCTCAACATTGAAGTTTACCGGAAGCCCACACACACAGACCAGTATCTCCTCTTTGACTCCCACCACCCTCTGGAACACAAACTTGGGGTGATCAGGACCCTACAACACCGTGCGGAAAGTGTTCCCTCTAAGGCAGAAGGGAAGCATAAGGAACACACACACATTAAGAAAGCCCTCAAAACATGCGGTTACCCCAACTGGGCCTTCATCAAATCAGCTAAGATGCACAGGAATGAAGGCCAAACACAAACTACAGAGAATGGGAAGGACAAGAGGAACAACATTGTCATCCCATATGTGTCAGGCTTGTCAGAGAAACTCAGAAGAATTTTCTCCAAGCATGACATCTCAGTATACTTCAAACCAAGTCACACCCTAAGACAAAAACTGGTTCATCCCAAGGACAAACCCGCCAAACACAAGATCAGCGATGTAGTGTATGCTGTTCAGTGCAGTGAAGAGTGCTCGGACCTCTACATTGGTGAAACCAAACAGCCTCTTCACAAACGAATGGCACAACATAGAAGAGCCACTTCGACAGGACAAGATTCAGCAGTACATCTGCATCTGAAGGAAAAAGGGCACTCTTTTGAGGATGCCAATGTCCACATTTTGGACAGGGAAAACAGATGGTTTGAAAGAGGAGTGAAAGAAGCCATCTATGTCCACTGTGAACAACCATCATTGAACAGAGGAGGTGGATTACGTCACCAACTTTCCCCCGCTTACAGTGCTGTCCTGAGCTCCCTTCCCAGACGTCTCAACCCCCATTCACACCTTTGTTCCAGTGACCTCAATAGGCCACAGGAAACAATGGAGCGGAGTCCTAAGTTGGTTTCAACTGAAACCACTGATTAAATATGACCCACGCCCCCTTCACACCTGGGCACATGTGTTCAAGCACATGATCAATAGAGGGTCATAACCACCTCCAGGGGACTACGCCCACAGGGGTTTAAATACCTGGGTCTCTCCACCATTTGGTTGAGAACTGAAGAAGCCTTTCGGATGAGAGGTGAAACGTCTTCAAGAAACAAAAAGAAGTCCAGTCGCCTTTTTTCAAGCTCCAGAGACTACTATGACCTGGATAACTGAGAATCTACACAGACAACCAGCAAATTAGTCGCCAGGGACAACTCTACTTCATGGTAAGTTGTGAGAATATGTTACTGTAACTTGTTTCCAGTGATCGGTTGTACTCCTCCTTGCACCCATTACTGGTAGGGGCGAATATTTGCAGGTTTCTAATGTGGCTGAATTCAAGCGAGTAACACGAGGTGAAATCTCACTTCGTTTTTGGTGTGAACGCACCATTAGACTGTATGGGTACGAACACAGATACCTCTAATTAGTGCTAAGCAACATAGAATTTCACTCTGCAAAAGTGTAGCACAGACCTTTAGAACCAGCTAATAATGATAATTTCACTCACACGTTGACCACATGTTTCATCTGTGGAGCTTTGCCACTTGGGGAAAAAAAAAAAAAAAGCTCTATCAGTGGCTCTTGAGGTTGGAGCTTGGGAACACCTATAAATTTTAACAGTTGTAGAAAAATTACCAGCTCCACACAACTCTACAACCTGTGATGAGTTGTCACATGTGATTTATTTTTAAAAAGGGCAATGGTCATGCAGCATGAAAACAACTGAGCTTCAGTACATCATGATTTGGTTGCATGGGAAGATAAATTGTCAGTGGGATCATTTCATGTTTGCTTGTAGAGTTTTCATGGCACTTGTTTACAATAGTAAAACTATAGGGTATATCTCGTTTTATCTATAAAAAGAAAAAAAAACAGTCTACTTCACTCTGAGCTCAGAGAATCCAACACATTAAGAGCAGGAGGGTGACTGCTTTATCCTCCAGGACACTGAGATGATTGCTGTGGCTGAATCACAGAGGCACAACTGCATTCATCTTTAGACTCTCTTTTTGATGGAGATCAGAGCACTATGGCCTATCGATTTTATCATCAGGATTGCTCACCTTGAATGCGATGTGTTTTCCTCTGTCATTTCTTTTTGGAGTATCATTTTGAGCGTTGTAATCAGCCTTCGGGGTGGTAAGGTAGTCAGAGGACTGGCTTAGCATGCTGCCTCATGCTCCTGCCCCTGGTTTAAAGCTGAGCACGTAAGCCCAGTACAGATTCTTGTTCATATTTCTTTCATGGCACTTCAATTATGAGTCAGATGTTTCTTCTCTCGCCGCCACATTTCAGTAAATGTCATTCTACATGCGTGCACACACACCCTTATACACCACATACAAATACTCAAGAGCACCCGTGAGCGCATTCACACACATACTACTATCCACGTTAAAAAAAAAACAACACACACACACACACACACACACACACACACACACACACACACACACACACACACACACACACACTATGAGCACAGGCAGTGCGACAAAACAGCAGCAATCCCCACATACATATACTGATGTTGTTTGGACGCTTGCACAAATACACACCCCCCAAAATGCTGTTCACAAAGCAACTCTCTTGGTGAGCTCCCCAACAGCCTTTCTGAGCAATGAGCAGAGAAGAAGGAATGCATGTAGTTGAGCGATAATGTCCATCAGTGTAGCGTGGTCTGATAATCTCCCTATGGAACAGCTTTAAACTGTTATTACAGACACACTCATATAAACCAAATAAAACCAAGGCCAGAGAGAAATCACACCATGACGGACCAATTAACACTATGCTATCTGTAAATATTCAGTCATAAAGTATCAATTGTAATACTCGCAGTGCGAGAATTCATAATTACATGATTTTATTTTTATTTGTTTGCAATTTTTTAATATATAGAATATGGGTTTCGTTAACAGCGTCAGCCCTAATCTACCCTAAACTGTATTAAATGGAGGAGATTAACTGCTTGTTTTGAATACATTTGCCACTGCTCTGAGCTGAAAGCTTTAATAGCTAGATAATATATGGTCAGCTGATAGGGGTGGGTGGGGGGAGCCTATTCCAGCTGTGATAGGGCGAAAGGCGGGGTACAGTCTGGACAGGTTGCCAGTCCATCACAGGGCCAGCGTGTAGGGACAGACAATCATTCATGCTTGCATTCATACTTACAGTCGATTTAGAGTCACCGCTTAACACAACACGGATGTCTTTGGGCTGTGGGAGGAAACACTCGGACAGAACCCACGCACATGCAGAGAAAAGGTGGAAACTCCACACAGGAAGGCCCCAGCCAGCCATTGTATTCTGAGGCGACTAACCACTGTGTCACCCATAAATGATGAATAAATAAATAATTAAAAAGGTAAATTTGGGGGTTTTTTGCTTAAAAGAAAGCTCTTTTAATTAGGCTGCTTCAAGGGATGAGAGAATTAGTCAAGATAATGTTTAAAGTGAAAAGCAGACAAGGCAACTCAAACTACAATTTCTGACACTAATACAGCTCTCCCTCCGTCCCTAGGCAATCTGAATGCTACATTAATAATGCAGTAAACACCTTTGAAATACACACAACAATCTGAATATTTAACTCATTTTACAGAGAGAAAAAAAATACACTTAAACTATTAGGCAACAACAGACATCACTAATGTGTCTCCTCAAAGGATTTCATTTAGAGACGGAAAAACATTTTACTAGCAAAATTTCAACAAATTGGAACAGCACTGAGCCATGTTAAATGTCAGTGATGAATGTTTAATTTATTCTTTCATTGATCCATCTGTTTTCTGCTGCTTATCCGAGTCGGGGTGACAGGGGCAGGAGTCTAAGCAGAGATGCCCAGATACCACATCCAGGTCCACTGAGGCATTCCCAAGCCAGCCAAGAGAGATATAATCTCTCCGGCCTGCCCCCGGGGTCTCGACCCAGGAGCATGTGCCCAAAATACCTCACCTGGGAGGTGATCTGATGCCTGAACCACCCCAATTGGGAATGCAGAGGAGCATTGGCTCTACTCTGCTCTGAACTCCTCCCAAATTACTGAGCTAATTACTCGATTTCTACGTGTGAGGACAGACAGCCGGAGGAAGCTGATTTCCTGCGCTTGTATATCTGAGTTTATTGTTTTAATTGTGTACACCTCGTGACCGTAGGTGTGAAATGTGTGATCGTCTAGTATCAGTTCCGTCTTCACAGAGGGTTCTGTCTTCGCCACAGCAGACCATTCAGCATTAGCATCACTGCCAACTGTGCACCAATCCATCTGACAATTTCCCCCCTCTACTCTGCCCCCAAGACTCGAGATAATTGATACTTTTGTTGTTTAGTTTTTCATTAATTTCATTTTCTTTAGACCATTTTTTACTCAAATGTAGCAAAACTATTGAGAGATGCTCGGTGCGTTATGAAATTTAGATTAATGTAGTTGGTGTTTTGCAGAAGAGCGACTGCAGTGGATTTAATGTGATGTGATGATATGCAAATGGCAGCTAAAGTGAAACACACAAGGCACAGAAAGGGGCAAAAAAAAGAGAAACTGAGATTCAGGTGAAGTACTGTAGAAGGAAGAGATGAACATGATGGAGGAGCGCAGCACAGATTCATTTCAGATACCCTGATGTGCTGAATTGCCATCAAGCCTGTTCCAATTAAAGAGGAGTCTTCTGAGTTTCTAGTGCTGTTCTATCATTCCCCTGCAGCTCTTAGCCCTGCGCTGCTGTAACAGTAATTATTGCTTCAAAGGGTGGGCCACGATTCTTCTGAGGCCCCGTTTTTAAACTTTTATGTTTCAACCTTTCACTGTTCAGATGAATGAGAAATAATTTCAGATTTAATCTTTAATTACATATTGACCCACCGCAGTGTGATTATCACCAGATGAGATATCGAGTGTGGAGTTTTACACCGTCCGGGCTGTCCTGTTAGGACTTGTCACACTTGCTCGGGTCAGAGACTTGAGGAGCCGGGTTTGTTTACTAAAGAGGAACGGTGTTTGGATTTCTGCTCATTGATCTGTATTTGTGTGTGACAAAGAGAAAGAGACGTGCGCGTGTGTGCCTCAAGGTGCGTGACTTGTCTGCCCGCGTGCATGCGTGGGTTCATTTTGGGGGTGGTCTTGTGCACATGGCGCGCGTGCATGTTCCTAGTTGCTGCTCCTCTCTAATGATGTGTAATGAGTCCCAGTCAGAGGGGAGTATCTTGTATCACTGCTCTTTACAAATATAATTACTCACTGGCTCTCCAGAGCATGTCAATTTCCCAGTCCATTGGGGGTGGGGGGGGGGGGGGGGTGGGGGGGCTTAATTACTAGTTTCCAAATGCATTAAAAATTAACAAAGGCTGCCTCTCTTGCCAAAACCCAAGGTGGGACTCATCCTCTCGGCCGAATGCTCTGAAAAGGAGAGCGGTCAAGTACAGCGCGTACTTGCGGAGAGCTTGCACCTCTGACGGGGTTTATTTGTGACCTTTGATTTCTATCTTCCATATCGCTGTGATCACAGCCATTTTACTCCACAACCATCTCTGCTTTGGACTGTCACCTTTCGTGAAGTTATTTAGGCCTTCAAAAGAATAGTTTTAGATCCAATCAAAATAACCTCAGCCTACAGTATGAGTGTATGTGAAAGCACTCTCGGCACTGAGGCGGCAGTGTGGTGATTTAGCATTGATTTGTTGAATTGCCGGGGTTATTCTGTGTGTGGTAAGTGACTCTGTCTTTCTCTGTTATGTCCCTCTCCTAAACTAAAGATGGTGACTGCTGGTAATTCAGCCAGGGATTTGGGGAGCAGAGGATATTTGTGTCTATGTGTGAACAATATTACAGAGCAAAATATAGTCCATTGCACGAGTTTGTATAGTCGTTTTTCATTACAGAGTAACCGCTGAGCTCCACTGAGAGTTGCGAAGCACCCAGTGTGCTCATGGCCTCCTGACCCAAACACTGTACTGAGCTGGATGTTGCTTCAGTAGTAATACTATACGATGTCATCTGAGCACTTCTTGTCTGTGCTATAAAAGCAGTGGCCCTTTTTTATACTCACAGGAAAGTACTTTGCAGCCGCAAATGCTTCTCTAAGTGTTATATCATTTATCCATTTATTATACTGTATAATATTTATTTGCATATGAGATACATTTCAGGGATGCACTGTGTGGTGGTTAGCACTGGCTGCTCAGAAGAACAGAGTTTCTGGCTTGGCTGGAGCCTTTCTGCATTGAGTTTGAATGCTCTCCAGCTTCCTCTCAGAGTACTAAGACAGGCTTGTTTGGTTCATTTGTGATTTTAACTTGGCTGTAGGTGTGGATGCCCCTTGCCCTTTGACAGCGAGAGGCTTCTACACCTACACCACGAATGCAATGCAGCTGAGAAAATGAATAGCTAGGATAGGATAGGATAGGATAGGATAGGATAGGATAGGATAGGATAAGGTGCATTTCAGTGTTTTAGTATATTGCAAAAGAGCTCAGTTTATTAATTTTATATATCGTACAGTTTACATTACTGTGTAACAGTGCATTGCATTTCTTAATTTAATTGTGGGATTTTTAAAAACTCCAAAGTGTAGTAACTACAATTGCCAAAGAAAATATTATAAAGTAAAAGTATAAGATACCACAAAAGAAAAACTTTCATATTCTCAGTGTAACTTCATTCTGCCAACATCACAGGACACAGACAGATGGATAGATTACTGACATGTGCATAAAGACTACATTTGTACCTGGCAGATGCTAAGACTGCATATCAGACTAATGCTTCTTCCAGTGCTTTTTGGATTACTTTACACTAAGTGTACTGACATCTAAAGTGATTAAGTGTAAATGTTATTTGTATATATAGTCCTGTTTGAAGCAAAAATAATTAAACTATTTTTTAACCTACTAGTTCGATCCATTATATAATCTGTCTCATTTGTTATATCCATTGTCTAGGATCCCCCCCCCCTTCCCAAAAAAGAAAAAAAAACTTTCTGAGTTACTACAGAGTAAAACCCAACATGACAACCTCCTGTGTGGTTTATTGACTTAAAATAAACCCTTCCCATAACACGAGGCTCGCTCAGTACATGTTCCTAGTCTCAGTCATTTTGGTTAGCATCTGATATATGAGCTCAGCACAGAGCAGAGGAATTCTCCAACGGTAGGTGGAAGAAAAAGAGAAGGCAGAGTGAGTTCTCTTTGTCTTTTATTATCAGGAGCAGAGCTGAGATGGATATTTACTTGTTTTCATTGCCATTTGGATGAATCCATCCAAATTAAGCAGAGAACAAAAACATTTATTCATCCTATTAATGTCAGGGAGTGAGGGATTGAAGTAATGGTTTTCATGCTCCAGTCTGCAGCAGCTTGTTGATGCTGCTCTCCTACAAATCACTGCCAGGAAATTAACTCTTAAGCCGCTCTTACTCAACACACTGCTACAAACGTCTGACTTTGCAAGACAAGGCCAAGACAGGGCCCATTGTTTCACAGTGCTTTTCCAGAAGTTGTTTTCTCTGTAGCTTCAAACTTGAAAAATATTGATTCAAAAACCTAAAAAGGGGGATCATGCTGAGTAGGACTGTAGCCCACAGAAATAATGGAGCATTTATGTTAAACAGTATTTTCACAGCAGTGCCGAGATTTTTCTTTGTGTATGATCAGTTTGGATGATAGCGCAGCTCATTGAAATGTGTGATGTTATTAACTTTTTTAATAAACTGCTTTTTAGTTGTGAGGAAAAAAAAAAAAAGAACTAAATTCATTAAATTTCAAATATACATCCTAGGTTGAAGCACAGAATTGTGCTTTAATTGGTACATATTGCATGTAGGGTGTGTCATTTCCAAATGCTGCAGGCCTCCCTGATTAAAAAGATTTCGCCCATTGTTGAGGGAGGTGAACCAATCAAGGCTAATTTTGCTTTCGCACACTGATGGCAGAGTCGAAAAAGCTAAAACCTTCAAATGAATTTCCTCGCACTTTTGCCTTTGTGCAGTATGCCACAGACAGACATGAAACAGTACGCGGAGCAACACATATGTAGCTTATATCAGTCAAAATGTCTTTTTATAAAGCGAAGACTGTTTCGCTCATCAGCAGGAAAGGTGCGTGTGTAGTAGATAAAAAAACAAATGAATTCATCCAATTTGGTATTTTTTTAGAGAGCTACTTTGAAAATGTTTGTACTGAAAGTCTGGCTTACTGTCGTGCCTTCCTGGTATGCCTAATGACACAAGTTTAGTTTTTTTGTTTTTTGTTTTTTGTTGTTTTTTTTGTTGTTTTTTTTTTGGGGGGGGGGGGTACCTGTGCAATTCCTATTATCTGCCGTGAAAAAGGCCCATGGTTAACATTATAAACCTCTATATTTTCCTGTAGACTTGCCCTTTAAATAAAACAATTTACCGTGTAGCATTTATTTTTCAGTAGGCATTGAAATGGACATTAAATCTATTTTTATATCGGGTCACAGGAGGAACACAATCCAGCTTTGCTGTTTACTAATATCAACTTCACAGTTGGCTCATGACTTTCCTTTAGCCCTGTTAGAGTTGTATTAAGTTAGTAAAAATACAAATCTAAACAATTTGACTGCTGCAAAGTCAACTAATTGTCAAAACGGGAGATGGCTTGTTTGTGATGCAGTCACAGGAAATGCATTTGTCAAAGATGTTAAGACTGACAGCAATCATTTATCAAGAGCATTGTTGGGGAATGGTGAACTCCATGTAGCTATTAGGTTTCACTACATTTTACAGTAGCTTGCCAATAATTTAACTACACTGACATTTGCATAGTGATGGAAGTACTCTTTTTACTTTTTATATAGTACTAAAAGTACTACTTTTAGTAATTTTTTGTGCCAAATATTGAGAGTACAAACAAACGTTGGGTCATAAAGGGAACAGAATTATTATTCTACTTTGTTTTTGTTTTGTTTTTTTTATTTAATTGCTTCATTGCTTCTCTGCTGTTACTGCACCCTCTTGGACAATCACCACCCTTTTATCCTGTAATGATCCCAAAGGCTGTAAGGAAATGAGTTTTGATTGAAGGGTGGCTGTGGTCTCTCTTAGAGAAAGGGTGAGAAGCTCAGTCATCAGAGGGACTTAGAGTAGAACCACTGTTGAGGTGGTTCGGGCATCTGACTAGGATGCCTCCTGGATGCCTCCTAGGCGAGGTGTTTCAGGCATGTCCTACTAGGAGGAAGCCCAAGGCAGACCCAGGACTCACTGGAGAAATTATATCTCTCAGCTGGCTTAGGAATGACTCAGTGTTCCCCTCGATGAGCTGGAGGAGGTGAACAGGCATTTGGAGTCTGGCATCTGGATGGATGGATATAATATAGATTGCCAGTTTGACCTTTTTTGATTATTCTTATTATCAGAAAGTAGTTTGAACTACTTTATTGAAGTAGTTTTATTTAACCACTAATTAAGTAGATTTCTCACTTGTAGTTCATCCTCTTCAAAGATGAAGCTGGTGGTAGTTTGTTTTCAAAGATGCGTCAACAACGCACATCAGAAGTTCTTTTACACAGTATTTATGTCTAGCATTTGAGTAGGCTGACAGTTTCTGTGTTTCATAATATAAGATTTTGTTTCTTTCAAAAACAGTTGACATCTGATCATCTGATCATTGGAAGGTTTGCTGCCTGTTTGTCTCTTTCTTCTTCTTTTCACCTTTGGTCACTTTGAACACTGCTTCATTTTGTATCCACTCCAACCTTCAGTTTTTGTCATTTTAAAATCAACACTATTGTGTTAAAGGGCATTAAAGGGCTGGCGCATCATTAACATGCTTCCCAGGGCCTTTTCTTTAAGTCCAACCACCTGGTCTGGGTCATTATAGTACATTTGTATACAGATGTACTACACTGAATTAACAAATACTGCACAATATTCTCTTACTGTTGCAACTTGAAATCAGAATGCTGATCTATTGTTAATGAGAGTTTGTCTTTTTTTTTTTTTTTCCATCCCAGAACAAATGGAAACAGGAACAAAGCTCATTATGTTTCATAAGCATGACATTTCAGAAAACTGTGACATTAAGAAATCAATTTCTATGGTACAGTAATGTGTTTCACTATGCAAAACAACCTTTGCTGTAGCACTTTCCAGAGATGAAAACATGTTTAGATGATTGCAGTACTCTCACCAAAACAGTAAATATGCATTACAAAGACATCAAAGAGCTAACCCGACAATTGCTTTCATCTGGTCAAGGGGTCCTCTGTAGCATCTCATGTAGAAATGGAACACTTCACCCAAAGATGGCAGCATGAAGTGTACAGATGAAACAGCGGTTCACTGAGAGAAAATGTCAACCTTGTGTCAGTGTTTGTGGTTGAGATGCTTTATTGCTGGAGGTTTGACCTTTTCTGTTAGTGATGAAGCATGTTCTTCTTGAAGCTTTTATTTTGCATCCTGAACATGAGTAAACATTATTCCTATTCCGTCTAGCAGCATTCAAAAATTAGAGTTTTGCAGGCGGAGATTTGAGTGGTTTCTCAAAGACAGAAAACTAATATTTACCGAGCTGCTATCTCACTCACACTGACATGACATGGCAGAGCAACGAGAGATGACATTTCCATTTCCACTTCAGCACAATCTGACCCAATACAGAATCAGGGCTGGGGCTCCAATTTCCAGGTATCTGAATCTATCACTGCCGATGTGTTTTTTGAAATGATCTTTACATTTAGTGCGTGTGAGTGTGAGACTCAAATAAATAGGCAATTTATAATACATTGCACACAGGATGGTAGGTGTTGTCCCTTTTTTTGGTGGCAGAGGCCATTAACTCACAAAAATACACATTTCAGAATTTTGTGTGATTCCTCAGTGGCCTTCACCTTTCCTTTCAGAACCGCATGCCCTATTAATAGCCATACTTGTGAATCCCAAAATATATCCACACCATCCTGTGTTTTTGTGCAAACTGCGGGCATGTTTGGACTTGTATACTCCCTAGCAGTTGCAAAACGACCTTGTTTCTCAAGGATATAAGCTGAAGTCGGTGCCACTGAAAAGCATATGACCTCACGTCATCACATCATGGAACGCGCAGCTTTAAATGATGTGTTATTGTCCTCGTAGGGTCACACTAAACTACATAAATTCAAAACAGAAGTTTCAAAGGATGTGCGAAAAACGTCCACAAGCTAATAAACAGCATGTGGATTAGTGTGTACTTTTAAATAATGCAAACCCCTTTGCATTTCTAAACTGGAGTGAATTCAGTGGCAGAAAATAGCACAGAAAAAAACAAAAAAACAATGCATTCTGCATAGGAGCTGCAAATTACTGCTCTGTTTCTCCGCTGAGATATTGACACAGGGTCTAAAAATCAATTAAATGAAAACAGTATGCATCGCCGTATGAATTCTTTGAACAAATCTCATTCTGTCACAAGATGACACCGCCAAGATATATTCAATACCTGAAGGTGAATATTTGTATTTCTGAGACTTTCATAACTTTAGTCTATTCCCAACTTGTATTGGGCTTCTTGTTTATGCTGCCTGAAAGATCTATCTGTGGTGATTCATTGCTTGAATGCTTTGTTTTGCTTTATGCTCTGCTCTAGGAGGGAGTATGGGGCTCCTAATGGCAGCACAGCTTTTCTTCTTAGTGCATTTGTCCTTGAGGGATTTTTAACATCACAACCTAAAACACACAGGCACTTCTTCTTCCTCAGGGCAAAATACGCACAGGTAGCTGCCTTATCGAACAGAAGCCGGCATGTACACCTTCCAGATGAGCCCAGTGCAGCATGTTTGATCATTCAGAGAAGAAATAAACTATGTGTGAAGATAAAACCCCCTCTCTTCCATTTGTTTAGTCCCTCTTCAGCAGCATTGTACAGTGAGGATTACAGGAACGGTAAGAGGGAAGAAGGGGGTTAACATCTGTCCATCATCTGGTTTTCCCATTGACAGAAATGATGTGTGTAAAAAGATATATATTGGCCAGGCAGGTAGAGGTACTTGCTTCTTGTCTTGTAGAGACATTAATCATAGCAGCGGCCAAGTCTAACCACCAAGGTCAGCAGTCCTAGCTTGTGTGGGAAATACTCCCCACAGCTTTCATCACAAAGGGCTGTTGCAGAGGGGCTACGAGGGGCAGGAGTTTGAAAAGAGTGAGGAGCAAGCTGTTGAACTGACAAGGTTAAAGTAGGTGGTGAAGAACAGGGAGAATATGTTTGAATTAGTGATGACCTTGTGGGTGTGGTAGGCAAAGTGTGGTATTTGAGTTAGCAGTGAAGGAGATTGCTAAGCAAAGGTAGGTGGACATTTTGGAATAATGGATTAAAGTGGGCAGTATAGCTGCTGGGAGGGAGCAAATTAACATTGTGGCACTGGTACAGTGGGTTGAACCACCAATCAGGGGGAGGAAGGTTGAGAGGGACAGAATGTGAGTAAGGTCTCGTAACAGTGCTTTTAATCACATCCCTCAAGTTGGAGTTTTCTATGATTAAAATCTGACAGAGGTGAGAATTACACCTCTTCGGGGAAAATCATGACTGCTCGGACCTTTGAGAAAGATTACAACTGATAAAGCTGCTGTTAATTCAGAAGCAGGCATCCGGTGTAATGCTTACACTTAAAGAATTCAGTGTAGGATTATAATAAGCAAATCGGCGGCAATATATCCATGGCAGGGTTTATTACATCAGTTAAGTGTCATCTTTCTCCTATGAGAGCTGATTTTATAGGGTCATATTTGGTTTTGAATGCGTGGTATCCCAGAGAAGGTTTATCTAATGTGTGGGAGGGTATTTCCGCAAACCGAAGAGAATACAGTCGTTTTCTGGTGCTGTGTAAAATAGAGGCACAATATATTCTTAAATTCTGTAGTCAAAGGAGCACTGGCCACAGTCCAAGTCAGTTCAGTTTCATCTCCCTATTTAGGAACCCTGATTGTTACAAAATTGATCCATGTGGGATTTTCCTATATAACCTATGCCCGTCCATTCTTTTCAACCCCATAAAGGAGGAGATGCTCTGGAGGGAAATGTAGAGAATTAGAGCACAGTGGAAGGGCTTTGTTGTTGTAAGCCAGCGTACAACGATTTCTCTGTGCCTTACCTTTGTCTGAAGGCCTTTTGCTTATGTAACTTCTGCAGTCTTTTTATGTAGGGAAAAGAGGGTATACTCTTTTCTCTGTGTCTGTATTCATTACAAAACAATAAACACATTTTTGTTTTCTGTTGTATTTTAATAGATAAAAACTCAGGATTTTGCCTCTATATACTTAAAAATGTGACTGAATAACCGATGTGTTTAGGATCTTTAGAAACTGGTGCACAGATCGGGACTAATGTGGGAATGTGGAAAGGATGATATCTAGCGGGGGAGACTGGAGGCAAATCAAAACAAAATCCGTGTGTAGGCTATGCAACGTAAAAATTACAACTCAAAACACAGACCTCTGTGTGCATTCCTACACCCCATGTCTATGCCTGCAAATTTTTTAATTTTTTTTTACTGACAATAAAAACATTTGAGCAGACTTCAATTTGTTTCAAATTCATCAATAAAAATGTACAAGGAGCATGTCATTTTGCTTGTTCTCTACATTTTCTTATGTCATCAGCACTCAAAAATGGAAAAGACTCTTTAGGTTTCCACAGGCTCTGGTAACACCTGATATCCCAGCATGACTTCACAGTGTTTCAAAGATATGCCAGAAATGCTTGGCTTCACATGTCTTCAAGGGCCCCATAAATGTCCTGTGTGACTGTAAAGGAACATCCATGATAGTCAGCTCTCCTTGGTCTTCTTTGGTCTTTTTGTTTGCTTTGATTTGTATTTGGACTCACTGAACTTCAGCAGCAGAATTTTTTTTTTTACCAATATGCACACCAGAGGTTAAATGATGTCTCTGAAAAATTAAAAGTCACTTCTGCTTGGTCACGTCTGATTGTAGAATTGCAAGAGTGTAGAATTTGGTAGTGATGGTGGGGTACAGTCATATACACAATTATTATTTGGCAGTTTATTAGGTACACCTTCCTAGCATCAGGTTGGATTTTTCCTTCAGAAATGCATTAATTCTTCTTGGCATAGATTCAACAAGCTGCTTGAAACCTTCCTCAGAGATTTTGGTCCATATTGACATGACAGCATCACACAGTTGCTGCAGATTTGTCAGCTGCACATCCATCATGTGAATCTCCCATTCCACCCCATCGCAAAGGTGCTCTATTGGATTTAAACTGGGGACTGTGAAGGTGATTTGAGTACAGGGAACTCACTGTCATGTTCAAGAATCCAGTTTGACATGATCTGAGCTTTGTGACATTGTGCATTATCCTGCTGGAAGCAGCCATCAGAAGATGGGTACACTGTGGTCATAAAGGGATGGACATGGTCAGCAACAATACTCAGGTAGACTGTGGGATTTCAAAGTTGCTCCATTGATACTAAGGGGCCAAAAGTGTGCCAAGAAATCATCCACAATGCCATTGCAGCACCACTAGAAGTCTGAACTGTTGATACTCAGCAGGATGGAGCCATGCTTCCTTGTTGTTTACACCAAAATCTGGTCTTGCCATCCAAATGTGACAACAGAAATCAAGACTCATTGGACCAGCCAGCGATTATCCAATTTTCCATTGTCTAAATTTGGTGAGCCCGTGTGAATTGTTGGCTCAGTTTTCTGTTCTTAGCTGACATTAGTGGTATCCGTTGTGGTCTTCTGCTGCTGCAGTCCATCTGCTTCAAGGTTCAATGTGTTGCGCATTCAGAGATAGGTGTAACAAGCGGCTATTTGAGTTACTATTGCCTTGCTAATGGCTCAAAGCTTTCTGGCCATTCTCCTCTGATATCTGACATCTAAACAGAACATTTTCTCCCAGAAAACTGCCGCTCATTTGATATTTTCTCATTTTCTGACCATTCTCTGTAAACCCTAGGGACGGTTGTACGGGAAAATCCCAGTAGATCAGCAGTTTCTGAAATACTCAGTCCGGTCGGTCTGGCATCAACAACTGTAGCACATTCAGTCACTTAAATCATCCTTCTTCCCCTTTCTGATGCTCAGTTTGAACTCCAGCAGGCTGTCTTAAGCATGTGCACATGCTTTAATTTATTGAGTTGCTGCCATGTGATTGGTTGATAGGTTGGTTGACTAGAGTTGTTCATTAACGAGCAGTTGAACAGGTATACCTAACAAAGTGGCCTGTGACTCTTTGAGTTATTCACATTATCATTGGCGTAAAGTTATATTAGATATTTCTGATATATCCTCATACTACACGACATTCCGAAGACTAGCAGTGGATAAAAACTACAGGATTAACTAAAGGTTGGCATAACATCCAAATAACACGTGCACTGCCAGACATGGAGGACAGAGCTGATCAGTGCATGAGCTGCTTTTCATACCTCAACCATTGGCTAAAATATAGTCTTACTTACTCTTCCCTCTTCCATTTCCTTTTACTGTTATTGCACAGCTCCCAGAATGATATTGTGTTCATGCAAACAGGAATACAGTCTTTCTCAAGTGAAAAAAAAAGTAAACAGATGTTAGTTAAGCATGTCAGATAGAAATAACTAGACAGCCATCCCTGCCCATGTCATCTGTTGTCTAGCAATTAAGTTGCGCACAAGAGTAAATGTGTAATATCACATTATGAGCTGTATTTCACCTAAGAAATTGAATATCAACAAGAGTAAATTATTCTGCTGTATACGCAGCAAGCAAAAGGAGTGGAGTAGGCTGGATACAGGTTCATGTTTGGGGTTTAAGGTTAGGTGCAGTAGATTTGCTAACTCTTACACTTTTGGCATATGGCACTGCTTTCTGGCTCTGTGCTACACTTTCACACTGACCAAATAATCTAGTGCCAAATAAGAGAAGCCTTTGTTGACCCTGTGAAAAAAATACAGGTCAAATAGTCTTTCTAGCCTCACAGGACTAAAGGCATTTCCAGGCATTTCCACATTTCAGCACCAGCACTCTTCTAGAGTGCAGAAGACACCTTTGTTTTGCACATTTACTTAGCTTCACAATTTCAGCTCTGTTATTATTGCATCTATTACATTGAAACTGATCTAAAATCAAAGTTTGCTGTGGTAAAGACTGTGTAGCAGGCATTGCATCAGACTTGTCAGTAATACAAGTAATCTGGTTTTGTCAAAATCTTAGCAAGACCTGAAGTTTAGTTTGTTGCTTCCTGAGTTCATTAAATACCTGCAGCATTGTGTCCAAAGCAGAGAGCTCTGTGCATTTACACATGTGGCACAGCAGCAATACCTTGAGTAAATATGTACAGGTCACATTATAAATCATCAGACAGGATTGATTCTGATCTCAAGGAAAATGACATTTTGTTCTTTTATACCCTTCAGCTGAGCTGTCACACACATACACACAGGGTCACAGTTTATCACTGTAGCGCTCATTTGTTACAGTAGCCATCCTCAGGTGGAGTCCTCAACTCTATCATAGCTGTTGAGAAAAAAAAAATTACTGTAAAGGGCAAAGCACAAAGACACTGAACACAACACATCAACGTCATTATTGTTCATGCACAGTGCAGCCTGCTAGCCAGGGCTCACCATCACATCATCGCATGGCACGTCATGCCGCTGTCCTGTTCACAGCCTCAGCAACAATCTTTGCTTGTACGTCCCAGCTCTTCTCTGATCCTGTGGCAGCTCCCTTCTCCTCACTTGCTGCCACTGTGTCTCATGTGTGTAGTATAATGGATGAGTAAGGCCTAGCTACTAAAGTCAGGAAACATCCTGACCAGACCTGTAGTCCAAAAAATATTGTCATTACCAAAACAATAGCAAAAACGATTACCGGGGGGGGGGAACTCATCATATTCACTCTTCAGGTTACTGCACTAGTCTTGAGCAATAGTTCTTCAGGCTTTCTGAAGGTTCAAACTTTTTCTTTGGACATTGGCTCATTTTTAGTCCATTCCTTATACCTGACCATTTCAGAGGAATGTTTTGTTTGTTTGTTAAGCCACTTTACATAGCTTAATAAGCATAAAAAGCATAAACCTAATTCAAGGGATGGACTAGTATTGTGTCTACATATACTGTAGCAGACAACTTAGCAAAGAACCCATTTTAAATCTTATCTTTAGGCACTTTGTTACTAGTAAGCTGTCCCAAAAACACACAATTTGTTCCCATTTCTTTAGTTGAATCTACAAAAAGTGCCAAAGATAAGACAGTTTGACAGGCATAAAATTGTATTTTTGTATGAACAAGGTGATTCCTAAAGAGCTATTAGCCAAAAAACTTGGCACAGTGTGCAGTGTGTCCTTAAAAAATTGAGGAAACAGGACAAGTGAAGGACAAAAGAAGAAGTGTCATGCCTAAAAAACTATCTACAGCAGATGAACAGTATCTGAAAGTCATGTCCTTAAGAAACAGGAAAAATCCAGCAGAGACCTGACACAGTACCTGAGAGATACATCTGACCCTTCAGCTGATTCATCTACTGTTCACTGAAGCTTCATCAGAAATGGTCTCAGTGAAAAGGTGGCTGTCAAGAAGCCATTCTTAAGGAAGAGAAACAGGGAGAAAAGAGAGTGGTATGCCAAATTGCACAAGAACTGGACTGAAAATCGGTGGCAAAAGGTCTGATGGAGTGATGAATCTGAATTTTTGTCAAGTTGTCAATACAGGAGCAATCAAAAGTTTGGACACACTCATCTATTCACCCTCAACATCACTGAAGCAGGACAATTGAGAAAAACAAAAGAATGGAACAAAAGGCAGCAACATCCAAAGACGAGCTTTGAATGTCCTTCGAGGAGCCTGCAGAACTATTCCTGAAGACAGAAAGCTGCCTAAGACAGTTCAGGCTGTGGTGAAGAATAAAGGTGGTCATACAAAATACTGACTTTCAAGCTCATTAGAATTTGCACAGCTTTTGCTTTTTATCCTGTATTTTCATGTATGGGTTCACATTTGTCAATAAACGGCTGCAGCTATTTCCCATTTCCTAACAAAATATAAAGATAATGGAAGATAATGCAGATATTTTAATATCATGTCTTATTTCTTGTTGATGTGCTGCAGAGTGGTGCTTCATATTCGTGCTAGCGACTGAACTTGACTTCTCTGACATGTACCAGATTTTAATTGGCTTTATATACCTTCATACTGAAAGAAAAACAGGTATCTTAGTAACAGCAAAAACACATTTTATGGTACAATTATTTGGCATTGTTAGATTTATTATAAGTACACTAGAGTTACTTATAGTTAGGAAAAGTCCTCAGTTACTCAGATTTTTCACCTTTTTTGCCATCATATAAACTAAAGCAGCAGTACTTAAAGGAGGCTGCCACAGGGTGCTGACCTGCCAACTATGTCATTAATTTACTGAATAAAGTTGATTGAAGAGGTTCCTGCTGTGTTTAATGTTGTATAAACTCTTTCAAATGTAACTGAAGCATTTGCAAATGAAGCAGGTATCGAATGTAGTAAGATGTATGATACCGTATTTCTGTCATATAGCTCCTGTATCAATCCTTGTAGCAAGGTAGTGGAGTTTCAAATATATTCTCAAAGAAAGATGAATTATGAGCCTTTTAATGTCAATCAATTTTATTCTTACTTATTATTGTTTATTAAATGGCCCACAGTCCTGAATCATTTTGAAAAAGTGGCCCCTGGGAAAAGCAGACTGAGTATGCACTGCAGCATCTCCTCTGCTGGTCTGTTTAAAGGGAGTTTTTATCCAAATTACTATGAAATTAAATTCCTTTTATGGCCAAACCTTCCATCTCATCATCAAGAGAGCTACAGGCAATTTTCATTGTTGTCAAATCAGTAAAAACAATATAATTGTATATCTTTATAATTACTTTATTTGGCTTTATTATCAACATTTGTTATTAATGCAATAACTGTTGGGCAACATGATCCAGATGTGTAACTGAAAAATGAAGAGGCAGATAAAGAAAATGCCAGTATGTGGTGTTTTGATCTAGGTCAGTGTTTGTAAAAGAAAAACAAAGTGATTTAAAATTATTCCAAAAAGCATCGTGTCAGTGTTCATTTTCCGCGCTAGCAGGAAATCCTTGAGCTCAGCTAAACACCTGAAAGCCGTTTTAACTGCCTCATTTTGCTTCTTGACCACATTTCGAAATATCACATCAGTGTGTTCCCAAGGATTTCTTGTTGTTGCGATTATTACTCTAATGTCAGCAAACAACGAGTGAAGAAAGTTGTGTATCGATAGCATTCGAAAAGGGGGAAATGAAATTCCAGCGTGACAAAGCGGCTTACAGAGTGAAGCAGTGCAGATGGTTGATATCCAACAATTCAATTGGAGTTTTTGATATCCACGGAAGAAGTCTGACATGGTTTGTCTGTAAATAACCAGAAAATGAAGGGAAACAAATTAAAATCATAACATGCAAAGGGACTCAGGCTAAAGTACACGTGTCCATGTTTTCATCTCAGTAACGTTTTTGCCTTAGTAAAATTGTATACACCCCCCTCATTCCACTCAAATATTGCAAGTGTAATACTCTGCAGATGCTATACAGTTCTACTTTTTCCGTCTTTATTATTTAATTTGATTTGTTAGGTTTATCAGAGGATTAAATATGTTTTTTCAAGGGTTTGGGTTTCCAGCAAAAGAGCTTACAGGGTAATCACAGCAAATACAGCCAGTGTGATGTAATGATAAATACTGAGCCAGATATTCCACTTTGAAAAAAAAAAAGAAGAGTAAAGCTACTGAAATTGGTGACTTGCAGGAAGATAATTCAATTTAACATTTTACAGAACTAAATATAAGCACATTAGTACCATTGAACTTGCCGTTTCTTTTTACAGTGTCCAATCTTTACTGACTTTCAAAGGCAGTGCACTCAACAGCAGGGCCTAATTGAGATTATTTTGTGGAACAGAAGGAGGCTTTGTTCCTCACAGGCGAAAGCAGTTCAAGGGATTCTTGTAAATATCATGCAGGACTGATGTGAGTGTCAGGTGCTGCCGAATGCCAGTTTTCTCATGAATAATAGCAGTGAAATGTGTTGATAAATCCTGAATGTCTTGTTGAAGTTGCATGGCTTCAGGTGTTGGCTGACATTCTCTCTGTGGAGCTGCCTGTCAAATCAATGCAGGGCTTCTGGAGAACTGTCTCTGTCTCTTTCCATGATATTTTTCAACAGCACAGTCACTGCACTTCTACATCCTTCTTTTCCTCCACAATGTGAGTGTAATACTGAAAATCCACAACCTTGCCATACTGTAGAGATCCCTCCCCCCCCATATTCTAAGATCTCATCTGTTTCTGTTTTGTTTACACAGAAATGGGCCTTGCTGTGTTTTCCCATATCAAACTGTATTAGTTTCTGTCATCGCTAACCCGACGTAGCAGCCTAATAAAAGCATCAGTGAAGTGTGCAGCACATGGCAGCCGCTGTGGGAATGGTTGCTGCGGAGTAGCAGCTCTCATGTGGATGTGGAAAATTGTGGGTCCTACCATATATTGGCCAGGAGCCCATGCGAGTTGTGACCCCATGCCACTTGTCCTTTACACTCGCTGGCTGCATGCTGGCAAGTTGACCTTTATCATTAACCCTGCTGCGTGCCTGTCATTTGAAGTCTTTATTATTCTCACTTCCCTTTTAGTATATTGTATATCAAGGAGCATGAAGGAGGGATGCAGAGCTAGTTAGCACATTTGCAGTTATAGCGCTTAGTTTCTGCAGAGTGCAAAAGCACAAACTGTAATACATATGTTGCATCTTTCAAACACGTAGAAAGACAGCAGCACAAAAACATGCTCTTGTTAATTTATGTTACTAATACACAGAAGTCTCTGTATCATGGCACACACACGTGTGTGCACGCACATGCATGTGCTTTAGCCCCATGCTGAGAAAAGAATATAAAAGTGCAAATCGTTTATGCATTATTATTTTTTAATATTATTGAATAGTCTCACCTCTTTATACACTTTCTTTTAAACAGCGTTTGTGCCTCTGTTTTTTTTTTTTTTTTTTTCCCGACTTTGAACTTTAGAGCCCAGCCAGACGAGCACACACTGTGGCTGAGGCTCTGTTGATATTCTTTGGAGGCTCATCTTTATCCACAGCAGTTTTAATCAGCTGCGATTCTAATTAAACTCAGTTTGCACTTGTAATGCTTTAAAACATGTTCAAACACTTCTGAACGACAACTATTTGATTGGACACATTTCTGGCACCGTCTTGTTCGCAGGTGATAAGAGCAGAGTCTGCAGAGGGAGTCGGCGGGGATGTGTTTTGAAAGTGGAGATTGTCTGCGTGTAATCAGACCAAGTCAATCCACATCATATACCTTTCCTGTGATGCTATTCAGGAATGTTTTCACCCAGATCCCACATCCATTACATCTTTATCACAACTATTTTCATTATCATCCGGCTCTGCCACTTGCCTTCACTCAACCTCATTCTGCTGCGTGCCAAGTCAGCAGTCTCCCACAAAAAGTAATCCACTGCCTTTACTGATAGCCTGTGATATCACTGTCATCGTTTTCAGTGCTGCTGCGTCGGCTGCCGAATGTGGCAAACAGGCGGTTGACACCACACTTCTGCTCTGTCAACGATTCCATTTGAACAGAACACTTTCGGAATGAATCCTATCAAATTACCTGATTACATTATACATTCAATTACAGCGTTTTGGTGCAGCTATCACCAAGGCATTTCCATTTGTGAGGGAGGTGAAATATCAACCCTGTGCTTGAAGTCAAACGTTTCAGCTTAGTTCTGTATATTGTTTGCGTAGTGTACTGGTTTTGTAGTCTGGTCAAAGCCCCGACAGCCCCTGCATACCACATTAAATAAAAGTTAGCCAGAGGACAAATTACAAAATGCTTTTGCCTCGCAGAATTTTCCATCATTAAAAACAGAGCAGAAGAACGCTATTTGGATTACAAATGGAAAAATTGCAAATGCGTGTTTTTTTTTTTTTTCCTCGATCCTTTACCCTGTCTGAATCAATTGAACAAACTGGCGTGATATTTGATGGCCTGTGAGCTCCGATTATTAGAACAATATTATGGCTATGGTAAGTCAGGGGCACTCTAGTGGAATTCCAATAGTGTTTGGGAGCTGTTTGTATTGGTGCTAGTCCTTCAGGGGCTGATGAAGGGCATACAGCTCAATAACTCAATTCTGAACAATTAGCCCCTGACATGTCTCCCAGAAAACAGATAGAGAGGACTCTAGTGGATAATATTTTCCAAACTATGGGGATTATTATTTCAAAGTCCCAAATAGCATCACAACAAAGTTGCAGCTATGTTTTCAAAACATGCTTGCCTGCTGATAAGATTGGGCTTGATAAGTTTGTAATTCTTCATCTCTCGACTGTTTAGGTGGCTTTTATTTTGCCAGCATCAGCGTGGATCTCATCACAAGCCCCACCGGCTTCTCGCTGTACTGTGAAGAAAAGACGACTGCCTGTTCTCCTGGGTCACTGATTATCAACAGCACACTTGCAACATTTTAAATGGCACAGTTCCTTATCACTCTCAATTATAAATGTATTATAGTGTAATCAAAGAGGCTTGTGGATCTGGAATCAGATCTCATCTAACTGGCCACATGCTCACCACTCCCCTCCCCTCCTCTGAGCACGCCTCCTCAGCTGTGGACCCAGCGGTGTGACCTTGGACCAGGGCAAACCTTGCTGCATCACCACGATCTGATGTTATTAGATTGTTCGGGAAGGAGAAAGGTTGAAAAAGCACACGCAGTCCATTTTGTCTTAGTTTGGTCTATAGTGCACTTTCAAGGGGATTGGAAGAACAAATAGAGCTGTCTGTGGGTGTTTGACTTTTGTGTGCCAGAGTGCAAATGTGTGTTTGATGTTTGCACGTGTACAAGCACTTGTGTCTGTTCAGGCACATAAAACATGACTCGCAGACAGACATTGAGGTGGCATTTCGAGTTGTCTGCTCAGGGGAGAGCTCCCATGCCTGAGGGGATCATACTCACTCAGGCTTTCCTTTGGGTCCTGATGGGCCATGCGCTGTGGTCTGATTGCAAAGAGGTTATAGTTTTGTAAAGGAAGCCCTAGAGGCCAGCTAGAACAATTAGAAATATGTGTTTCTGGGTCACTGGAACACAGTTACAAGTCTGGTAATACTATTCTATTTCAAGACAGTAGAGGGAGAGTAAATGGCTTTACTCTGGCTTTTGTCTGACTTCTGATGTGAAATCTCGAAACACCGTGCATGCTGGTTTATGCTTGCAACAATGCCATAGATTTTTAGGCTTTTACTTTATACCGTATACTCTAATCTTGCATTCCCAAACTCAGTAGTCCTTAAATCAACAGCAAGCTGTGCTGCAAACACAGCACTGACAACACAAATGCATGAGCAGTAACCTAGCTACAAGTAATTTAAGCCTGAGGCACACATGGCCATCATCTCACATATGCTCAGTACTCAATGTACTGTACCAATGCAGGTAATATATCCTGGAAAATAGGCCTCATTATTTCATAAATATTTGATGAAATCAAAATATAGACTCTACAAACTTCACTACACAAGAGCACATATGTAATTTAATTCGCCAGTCCTGTAGCACTACTGTGAGTCTAATACTTTCATTGGAGGTAAATTGCCACAGGCTATACCTCTCTCTCAGGCAGCAAATCTGGTGCTTAATACAGCAGTAAACAAGTTAACAATGCTTGACAGGCATTGAAATTCATATGGATTTCTGAGAGTCAGAAATCCAATGACACAGATGATATTAGTTTTACTGTAAAAAAGTGTCAGACCATGTAAGTTGAATTCAGATTTTAGGCCGCATGTCACGGCTGTTCCTGACTCATGCGGGATCTGTGTAATTCTTTGACTTGAAATGTCAAGATAAATAGAAATGGATTTACAAGCTCCAACTGGCAGCAACAACAGGAGCATGTTTACCTGTACGTGTTTTTTCCATTATTAAATATGAAGAGAAATAGGCATTGAGTTGTTCTTGTGATGAGTGATTCCAGCTTTTTATGTACCAGCAAGAATACTGGACTATATGCATTATCCTAGGTGGTATAAGGGCTGCATCAAACAGTTTCTCTCCTGGCTCAATAAATTTGAAGGGTTGTATCATACCGGTCTAACATGATCATCCACCCCCATTATTTTAGACTTGAATTATGTATTTATCCCCCATGTCTAGCAGGCTGGGTTATGAGTCCTGGTATCCTGAATCAGGCATCTAACTACGTACACCTCCTGAGGTGGCTCCTGTTTTCGTGCACGATTATAAAACGCTGACTGCATACTTTTGCAGCCTGCATTTGCAGTTTAACATAAATTCCCATTTACATTTACTAACAATGCCACTGTGTCCTAAATTATAATGGTAATACTAGCAATTGGTTGAGAATAAATAGTTTGAGGGAGAAAAAAAAGCCCTAAGGCTTTAAAGGAAAAGGAACGCCTTGTGTTTTAAGATATAAAGCTAGCACATTTTTCTGTGCAAACAAGTCAGGGTCCAATGCCATTTGCTGGTGGCACCACTGCTCTAATGCCCATTTCCCCCCATGTTTTAAAAGGCTAAATTAGCCTCCTCTGGAGCCAATTTACTTGAATTAAGGCACTTAGAAAGGTCATACTTACATTTCATTTGAACTTAATAGACATTGCAATAAGAGTGCTTTTCTGTATTTGCCTACATCACCAGCAGACACTTTCAAATTTAATAAGACCAAATATTCTGTCATTATTCTTGATCCCTCATCGTGAAGGAGTTTTACAGGTGGCTAGTGCCAAAACCTCAGGTATCCAACATCTTAATGGCATTTTCCCAAATTAGACCTGCAATCCACAGTCTGTTTGGCCACTGAACTACCTTGTTAAGTTAAATAATGAATGAATTGCATGGGTAATTATGAAAACTGCTCACAAGCGGGACTAATGCTTCGGCTGGTTTAATTAGAACAGGAGCCTGCCACTCAAGGCTGTTCCTCATGCCAATCCCAAGGACAGTGGCTCAGGCTGGTGGAGATAAAGCTCGAGTCTGGAGCTCAGTATGCTACAGACCTACCACGATTGCGCATGCTGCTACAGGTAGTAAGGCGGCAGAATTTTCAGCCACAGGTAGGGATGTTACCAACAGTGAGCGACAACACACAGCCGGTTCCAGTTTTCCAAGGAAAGAGACGAGAGAAGCCGTTAACCACCTGTTTCCCAACATGGGAGCTTTTACGGAGTAGCTCTCCTGTCAAAGACAAGAGGAAAGTGTTGCGATCAGCATATGTCTTTATAGTACAATGTGGAGCATTAACAGATATTACAGTGCATTATCAATACAACAGCCAGTTTGTCAGCTCTAGTGAAGGAGTAAATGTGGGGTTGTAGAACCAGGATGATTAGATCAACACAATTGGCTTCATTTCTGTGCAGCTGCTAGCTGTCAAAGAGCCAGAGGGCTGCAGGGACATTGACTGAAACAAGATGTCTTGCTAATAAGATTCAGAATCCTTTTTTCCATTAAAAGGTGTCTGTTTCCCTTCTATTAATGACATTGTTGTTGGGCCTGTAATCCACCCTTGCAACCTCTTGGCAAACTGCCCCTCAAGGATAGAAAGTTAACAACAAAGTGTATTAGCTCAGAGACAGAGAGTGGGAGCTCCGCGACATGCAGCAATGCCCATTCAGGCTAAGGCCAGACTGAGGAGAGGTGACACTGGTCTTGATGACCCAGAAACACCACAATGCAATCTGTATAATGAGTGGTTTCCCTTCTGACTTAGATGGCTTGTCATTCCATTCATACGTCGTAGCTCGATACATCCTTCCCAGATCCACTCAGCGCTCTCAAGCGTGAGGAGAGAGACGAGACAGTGAGGGTGACATAAACACAGAAAGGCATAACTGAAGTGTTCACCAGGAATATATGCAGTGTATACTGAATTAAATAAATGGCAGAATTTATTTGGTTGCTTTAATAATAATATTGTAAATATATGGTAAAGTGCAAGATTGTTACATTTAGTTATGTTTTCTTTTTTTTTTTATGCTAATACAGTTTTATCAGCACATTGTCAAAAACTGGTTAGACTCATTTGTGCCCCTGGTGTACAACAAATGTCTGAGCTGTTGTTTACATATGTCTGTTTTGAGAAGAATAAGCATGTGCCCTAGGTGAGCCCATAGGCTTATGTTGCATGCAGCCACCACTCAAGTATATGAACTCATAAACGTCTGCTATCAAATAACAAAAGGAACGCAATTAATAGAAGAGATCTGGTAAGGATTTCATCAAATTAGATGACTGACAAGCTTGGTCATCTGGAGTATATAGCATATTTCATCTAATCTTACTCAGAGATGTCTTGGAAAATGGAGTATATGTTCAGCTGATAGAGGGAGGAGGAAAGCAGAGCTGCCATGGCGGGGGTCATGTTCGAGTACAGTGACAGTTTCTTCCGACAACGTCCCATCTTATTTCTGCCTTGTCAGCATCCTCTTTAGAGCAGGGATGTTGTATTTAATGAAATTACCTGCAGGAGCTGCTCCTCCTTTTATTAATTTATTGACAGGGTGGGTAAAGGAGCATTGAGGAGCTCCTTCTGGATGAGTGTGTTTTTGCTCTTTGAAACGTGAACCAGAGAAGGCTGAGCTAACAGGACCTGACAGTGGCAACCGCCCTAGCTCTCGACTGTGAGAGGACCAGTCGGCTTTTTCACTCAAACCTCATTAAGGAAACAGTGAAAATAGTCATCTGAGGCTCAGAGACAGGAGCTGGGTCTGGTGCTGCTGCCCTTCAGAGAAAAATGGATCAGGCTTGACTGTAGATGTCAAGAGTTTGAGGTTCAGGAGCTGTTATGTTAAGCGATGGTGAGGATAGTGGGCTCTTATCCAATCACATCTCCTTGGAACACAGGATGATGATTTAGCGCCATCGATGAACGATGTGTGATATATTTGTAGTTTAATCATATAACTCTAAGGTTAAAAACCCTAATCTAATTCTCTATCAAAGCCGATTCTGTCAATGAAGATAAAATGCTGACGGTTAACTAAAGGTGGCGATGACAGAGGCAGCAAAATTAACAAGGCTGGAAGCTGTTCTGTCTCCACCCTCCCCTTTTCAACACTGCTTTTGGTCTGCGCTTTGGCCTTCAGGCTCTCAGGTGTACAGTGCATCTGGCCAGCCTATAGGGTGTATGGAACAAAGCCACAGTGACATTTTATCTGACGGTAGCTCCTGTGGGGCCTGAGCCATGCTGCCGAACTGTCAGGCAGATTTCAGCACGATGAGAAGGGGGAAGAAAGCCAAACAAACAGAGCCCTGGCACAATCTCCCATCGCCAAGCAGCGCAGACGAGCACAGAGAGACGTCCCCGGGGATCGCAGGAGGCCGAGATGAAAGCGAAAGCGAGATCTAACCTTTTTGTTGTTGATGGAACCTAGTTCTTTAGCGCTGCTAGATTAAAAGGAAGAACTGCAAAGTGAAATGAAAAAGGAATCACTTCAACTGTTCGAACACGGAGACCCTTACTGGAGACAGAACTTCCATATCAATTGAAAGGGAGAAAATAGAGTAAATATTGTCATCCTTTGTAGGACATGGATACAAGTGTGTTTTGTACACTGCGTGGCCTTTGTGTTACATACGGCAGCACGTGACAACCACTCTCCCTCTGTAGAAGAATTATGGTAATCATACACAGTATTTCAAAAGCTTTTCATCTATTTTTCATTTCTCGCTGATCTCAGGGTGAGAGAACAGGCATGTTTCATCAACAATGCAATGCTTGAAGCCAAGCAAGACTAGCACCCTCACAAAGTAGAGAGTTATAAATTCTGCATATGCGCAAAACTAGTGGTTTCAGATTCTGTGATACAGAACTGCTAATATGGATTTATCTCATTTGTTCAGTGCTGGTGATTTTTTTTAAAGCAACTACATTATCACACATTCAGTAGGTGGCAATCCAGCGCCATGTCCTCTTCTCTTGGTCTAATAAAAAACTGTGCCCTTCATTACAGTTCAGAAGAAAGCTGCTGCACTGACCCATATTTGTTTATTAAAGGTGTTTGTCATCTTTCTGCAGCATCAGGTTTTGGGGAACCTTGGGAAAAAAGTGGCTTTAATGTGCTAAGTGCTCATGTTGATGGTGTCTAATTAAATATGTGGCACAGTGAAGCCACCGCCCTCACGCTTAGATATAAGGTTGGTATTAACCTCCTGCTGCTTCGTGGGCAGATAAAGAGATATTGATGTTAAGCTGGAACTTGAGCTGGAGCCCCAGGAGTCTGTGATCAAATCCCCAACTTAACGCTCCACTGTGCACTGTGCAGCCCACTTCACCCTCATATGGCCCAGCATGCCCCAGCTTATACGAAAGTGATCCTCTCTCACCATTCTCCTGGCATGAAAAGGAGGATCACAGCAGACAGAGATCAGATGAAGAAGAAGAAAGTAAGAAGCTGCAGGAGAATGGTGATTGAGAGGTGCTCAGAGCTTGCGGGAAAGCCCACAGCATCCTGAATTCCTCCAGTGTCAAAGTTCACCCAAGACAGGAAGGAGTTGGTTACAAGGCTTACTGCTTCTGAGGTTAGCAGCATCAAACCTTTGAAAACAGGGCTTAACACTTCTTTTAAAAGTGACAGACACTTTAAAATCAGCCTTGGCTCCATTAGTTAGCGGTGTCAAGCTTTTTAGAACAAGCCAATAAACAGCTAGTGAGCAGGTTAGACCTTTTATACCTGAACTCAAGTCTGTCAGCACTCTTGCTCACTGCAATGGCTGGTACAGATCTTGTACCTTTTTCCACATCAGAGAGTAAGTGCATGCTATTACCATTGGCCAGAGCAGCTGCTCACATTGCCATCATTTCGGCACTTCATCAAATTGATATTGTGGGAAAACACACGGGCAGTGCCCAGTCTTTAGTTCATAAACACACCCAGACTCTCTGCCAGTTTCCACTGGCTAGTGTGCTGGCCGTAGACCTAGTCAGTGCTTTTGGCTGATAATATGAATGGTAATGAGTGACTGGCTGTTGGGATTGAAAGCAAAAGCACTGTCATAATTGAGTTAGATTAATTAAAGCAGCTCCACTGTATTCTTACAGATCAGTGCATCTTGTTAGAGGGCTGTGGGTCGAGGCGCTCGAGGGGGTGTGTTTTTGGCTAAAGTGTATGTGTTTGTGCATGTGTAACCTGCAGCTTGTGGGTTAGGAAGGTTGTTGTGTGAGGAACTAATTGAAATGAGAGGCGATGTGCGAGTCTCAGCCAACATGGCCGGTCCATTTGTCAGGGTGACATCACTGCACTCACACCCCATCCATCTCGGTGCAGCGCCACAGAACCATGCTTCTCATGGTGATTAATATCCATACCTCCCTCACTGCATAACCCCACCACCACCGTACCAACACCACCCCACTCGCACCCCACCACTGCTCCACACATGCACATCCACAAACAAACAAATACTCACACACATGCACACACACACTCTGTTGGAAGCCCTTCTCTGCAGTTGTGCACACAGTGGTTGCGCACTCACCCACACTCTCTGCCATGGCACTTCCATTTACTCTCTAATACACACATGGCTGGAGCCCAAAGACAAGCCAGATATGCGCACATAACCTTACCAGTTGTCCAAACCAAAAAAAAAGTCCTTGTAGTTTGAGTTGGTTGACCTGGGTGTAGTTTTTTTATTATTATTATTATTATTATTATTATTGTTATTGATTTTTCCTACCAATTTAAATTAATTCTAGTTCAATCTCTAGTCTTATTGCTGAAATTAATGAAGAAAATGAAACTATCTATATTGGATTTATTTTGTATTTTATGTCCCTGTCATGTTTTATTTCTTATGAACTTTTTGGTGATTGTTTTCAGTAAAGGGTAAATTAAGAGTGACCCTTAAATTAGCAAGAATTAGATTAATATGGAGCACCATTCCTAAGCTGAGAATGTTTGCCGTTATGCTGAGCTTCTGGAAACATTCCTCAGAGATTTTGGTCCATATTGACACATTTGGCAGATCTGCAGTTTTGTTGGCTGCACATCCATGATGCGAATCTCCCGTTCAACCACATCCGAAAGGTGATTGAGATTTGGTGATTGTGGAGGCCATTTAAGTCCAGTGAACTCACTGCCATGTTCAAGAAACCAGTTTGAGATGATTTGACTTTTGTGACATGGTGCGTTATCCTGCTGGAAGCAGCCATCAGAAGGTGGATACAATGTAATCATAAAGGGATGGACATAGTCAGCAACAATACTCAGGTAGGCTGTGGTGTTTAGATGATGCTCATCTGGTCCTAAAGGGCTCAAAGTGTGCCAAGAAGCTTTCTCCCACACCATTACACCACCACTGCTTTTCATTGTTATGCAGATGATACTCAGTCTTATCTATCGATGAAGCCAGATGACACACATCAATTAGTTAAACTTCAGGAATGTCTTAAAGACATAAAGGCCTGGATGACCTCTAATTTCCTGCTTCAGATAAAACTGAAATTTTTGTACTCGGCCCTACAAATTTTAGAAACATGGTGTCAAACCAGATACTTACACTGGATGGCATTCTTTTGGCCTGCAGTAACACTGTGAGAAATCTTGGAGTCATTTTTGACCAGGATTTGTCCTTCAATGCACATATTAAACAAATATGTAGGACCGCTTTTTTGCACTTGCGCAATATTTCTAAAATTAGAAACATCCTTTCTCAGAGTGATGCTGAAAAGCTAATTCATGCATTTATTACTTCTAGGCTGGATTGTTGTAATTCATTATCAGGCTGTCCTAAAAGCTCCCTGAAAAGCCTTCAGCTGATCCAAAATGCTGCAGCTAGAGTACTGACAGGGACTAGAAAGAGAGAGCATATTTCTCCCATATTGGCTTCTCTTCATTGGCTCCCTGTTAAATCTAAAATAGAATTTAAAATCCTTCTCCTCACCTACAAGGTCTTGAATAATCAGGCCCCATCTTATCTCAAAGACCTTATAGTACCATATCACCCAAATAGAGCACTTCGCTCTCAGACTGCTGGCTTACTTGTGGTTCCTCGGATACTTAAGAGTAGAATGGGAGGCGGAGCCTTCAGCTTTCAGGCGCCTCTTCTGTGGAACCAGCTCCCAGCTTGGATTCGGGAGCCAGACACCCTCTCTATTTTTAAGATTAGGCTTAAAACTTTTCTTTTTGATCAAGCTTATAGTTAGGGCTGGATCAGGTGACTCTGAATCCTCCCTTAGTTGTGCTGCTATAGGCCTAGGCTGCTGGGGGGTTCCCATAATGCACTGTTTCTTTTCATTCACCTTATTTACTTTGTTTATACTCCACTCTGCATTTAATCATTAATTATTATTAATGATCTGTGGCTCTCTTCCACAGCATGTCTTTTGTCCTGTCTCTCTCCCCTCAGCCCAACTGGTCATAGCAGATGACTGCCCCTCCCTGAGCCTGGTTTTGCCGGAGGTTTCTTCCTGTTAAAAGGGAGATTTTCCTTTCCACTGTCGCCAAATACTTGCTCATAGGGGGTCGTTTTGACTGTTGGGTTTTCTCTATATTATTGTAGGGTCTTTACCCACAGTACAAAGCGCCTTGAGGCGACTGTTTGTTGTGATTTGGCGCTATATAAATAAAATTGAATTGAATTGAATTGAATTACACCACCACAAGCAGCCACAAAGCAAGATGGATCCATGCTTTCTTGTTGTTTATGTGAAATCCTGCCCCTGTCATCCAAATGTGGCAGCTGAAATCAAGACTCATCAAAGCAGGCAACATTTTTCATTTTTTTGTCTTCCAGTCTCCAGTTTTAGTGAGCCTGTGTGAATTGTAGCCTCAGTTTCCTGTTCTTAGCTGACAGGCTTCCTATCAGCTCAAAGCAGTCTGGTGTCTGGAAACCCTAGAGATGGTTGTGTGGGAAAATCCCAGCCTATCAGCAGTTTCAGAAATACTCAGACCAACCTGTCTTGCATCAACAACCATGCCACATTCAGAGTCACTTAAATGACCTTTCTGCCCCATTCTGATGCTCAGCTTGAACTTTAGTAGGTCATCTTGACCATGTTTATATACTTAAAGGCATTGATTAGATATTTGAATTACTGAGTAGTTGAATACTTAACAAAGTGGCAGTGAGTGTACCTCCTGTATTCTCCAGTTATCTGATTGTCTTTTATCAACTCAATTAAGCTTTCTAGCCATGGATGTTGTTGTTGTTGTTTTTTTTTCTTTTTATTGTTTTACTTTCCTCTCAGGCATTTTTACTCTATGTTGGACTTTCCAGCGTATGAACTTTTTGTCTGTTTTTGGACCTTGCACTTTTGCCCACACTTACTCGACGGTTTGTTTTGGTGTCTGCCTTCCTTGTGGTATAATGTTAGCATTGTTGCTTCACAGCAAGAAGGTCCTGGGTTTGAATCCAGCCTGGGGCATTTTTTGTGTGCAGCTTTGCTTGTTCTCCCCAAATCTTCGTGGGTTCTCTCTGGGTACTCTAGCTTCCTCCCACGGTCCAAAGACATGCGTGGGGTGAGGTTAATTGGTGATTCTAAATTAGTTGTGAGTGTGAATGGTTGTCTGCCTCGATGTGTTAGTCCTGCGATATAGTGATAGGCCTGTCCAGGGTGTACCTGCCTGCCGCCCTATGACACCCCCTCCCGCCAGTGATCTTTGAAAAAAAAAAGAATTGTAGTCATATGTACTACAGTAGAAAATGATTTGTTATGTCGGAGGGGCTTTATGCTATTAAAAGAGTTGTAAGCCATGAGTCCATTTTACTTTATCACTGCTGTCTTTCACAAGCTTAAAGGATGAGGCTGGTGATATTCTATATTTCTACTGTTATCAATAATACCTTATTACATCCCTCAGTACTTTTTTGTATATATATATATATATATATATATATATATATATATATATATATATATATATATATATATATATATATATATATATATATATATATATTAGGGGTGGGACTTTAACGGGACTTTAACGCGTTAATTTCAATTAATTAATTATGGGTAAATTATTTAAAAATTTTAACGCATTTTAACGCACTTTGCACCGTGGAACGTTTCTCAGTGCGCGAGTTCCCGGCATACAGATTATATGGACGCACAATGTCCAAATTAGGGGCCGCATCCTGCGAAGGACCCGGCCCACGTCTTTCGCAGCCCACGAACACCACAAAGGCCGGAAGTGAGCGGCTAGCCTTCATATCAGCTGCCGTCACCTCTGCGTAGCTCATGTCGCCTAGCAACCGTGAGTGTGAAGCACAGCTGTGTAAAAGCAGCTGTTAAACGGAGAACGAACTTTTGCTCCTTTTTGTGGTTTAATTTTAAGTCTTTAATTCAAAATAAGCTGTTAAAACAAGCATAACACATTTCAACATCAAGGAATACAGCTGAGCTAATGATTAATTTCCAACTAGATTAAGTGAGACATTAATGTTGAATAAAACTATCCAGTTATGATGCTTAACTTTAATTTCAGGTGTTTGCTTATCACAGGAGCACTTCCACCCTTCATTGGTCTGTGTAGCAGACTGGTGGGAAAATAAACAAAATTTTGAAGTTTAAGCTTATGTATATTGATTCATTCATCAACTAAACTTAAATTAATATTTCTCATGTCAAATATTGAAATGCGATTAAAATGCGATTAATTTCGATTAATTAATTACAATTGTAATTGTATTATAATTGTAATTAATTCGATTATTTTTTTTAATCGAGTCCCACCCCTAATATATATATATATATATATATATATATATATATATATTTTTTTTTTTTTTTTTTTTTTTTTTTTTTTTTTTAACCAGAGGATACTGATTCAGTATATGCTGTGGAAAACCTGTTACAGCTTAATCTAATGCTAGAATATATTACGAATCATTCAACCACAGCAAATAGTTATGGCATAAGTGATTTCAGATTCTTCACATTTCTAGGTCAGCAATTAAACTGCATCATGTTTGTGACATTGACCATGTTAAGTCGTTCGTTTAAAAAAAGGTCAGTTTTCTAACTCTGACATCAGACTTTTGGTGCCCATCTTCTCATTAGATGCTTGTTTCAGTAAATTATTTTGCAGCCATTGTAGCATGAATCATGGCATCAGAACCTAGTGAAAGTGTCATAATTCAGGATGGTATTCCAAGCAAAGTGAGGCTTTCATAGTGTCGGATCATGCCAAGTCCAAAGGTTACAAAGGGGGGAAAAGAAACAGCACTCTAAAATTAGCAAAATCTGGATCAGGTGGATCCAAGTTACCAAAGAGAGACTAAAAGTGACCACACACCCGTGTATCAAGCTTTTTTTCAAGCTAGAAAATCAACTTAAGCTGCAATAAAAGAAATAAAAGCACTAAAAACTCCAACCAGTGTCTAAAGACGTCTATATCACATTCTCTGAGGATGAGTACCAGTCTGTCAAACAACACTGGGAAGGGAAACCAAGCCAAACACTAAGGGTGGGCTAACACCTTCCAGCACAGTTATAACTGTAAAATGACTTTTTACTGGACTCAAAAAAATCAGACATTTAGTGACATCACAAAAAAGCACTTTGGAAGATTTTCAAATCATGCTGGGGCAATATGGGTTGTCAGGTTTTACACAAACTTATTGAGTCTCTGCCAGCTCAAGAGCTGAACGAGGAGAGTGGGCCAAATATTCAAAGATCTTCTGTAATGAAATTTATGTAGATTATATGCAGATTTATGCAATTATGATTTATGTTGATTATATTATATTAATTTATGTAAATTATAAAACCAACATTTTCATTTATAATGACAAAATTTGTATTAAATTGATAACAAATGCAAAAAACAAATATATTCTGTTGTGACGTCAGACTTTTGGCCCCCTGTTTTTTGGATGTGTTTTTTTTTAAAACCCAATTTAGTTTGTAAAATAATTAGACACAGCAGATTTCAGCAAGTACAAAAGTGCATTTGTTGGGGACAATTTTCATTCTTGGTTTTGTTATGCTAGAAAGTATTTATGATAGTACAATAAGTTCTGTCTGCCTCTAAATAAACTACAGCTTCACTGTAATTGAGGAATATGTCATCCAATACAAGCTCCTTTGTGTAATTTTGGCCAAAAGTAGAGGTCCTGAGTAAGTAGGGACAAGTTTTTTTTAGGCTTTGACTCCACAGGAAATACTTGAGCAGAATAATTCATTGTTTTTATATATATATATATATATATATATATATATATATATTTTTTTTTTTTTTTTTTTTTTTTTTTCTGCTTCTTCTTCTTTTCAGGACATTTTTTGAAAACAAGAAAAGCATAAATTATCACCACCATTCTGAGTGCTCACTATGGCCTGGCATATTTAAACATGGTACAGTCATACAGGTGCAAAAGCAGGTCCAAACCTCTCTTTCAGCATATGATGAGCAGAATCAAACAGCATGTTTCTGTAAAATTATTGCTTTTCGTGAGCTTTGTGCCAGTTTCAAATCAGAGCACAGCTCCACTGGCAACAGCGCTACTTTTTGTTGCCAAAAATATTGTACCCATCTGAAGACAAACAAGAAATCATTCATTCAGCACACAGCACAGTGCTAAACCTCTGGAAAACAGATGTTCGTTCAAATTGCTGCCTTAGATTTACAACTAAAGTTGGCGGGTTTCAATAAATGAACAAATACTTGAAGGCAGGATTTACAGTATCACAAATGAAAGCTCTAAGACTGGCCGCCTGGGCTTATTTCTCAAGTTCGCCGGTGGAAGGGTCAACCAAACCTAAGCTCATTATGGCCAGCCATCAGAGCTACTTCAACCTGAGGAGATGTGGAGTTGGGCTTTGAAGATGCTCTAAATGATGACCTTTTTCTCCTGCCCTGCTCCACTGATGTGCTTTGATAAGCTGGGCTCTGATCTCTTCTGTGGTATCACTGCATCACTGCACACTGCCTCGTCCTCCCCGAGCTGGCTTTTGCTAAAACTTTCTCACCACGCCCTCAAATTACATCACCCAGGCTTGATGTCATTTTTCACACCATGCCTTTGAACTTGTTCCACCACGGGCCAAAAAATGAGACAGAGCGCCCTGACGACGTCTTGTTTTGAACAAAGGATCATGATTATACTCTAAGAATATATTTTTTTTAAACATCAGACATTAGTAAAGGTAAATTATTGTGCGAAAAAGGATGTGTGTTCCGCCAAGTGGAACCAAAGTGCTGCTTAACCTCACAGTTGTGACTCTCAAACACTAGTCCCTCTCCCCTTGTGGAAGTATGCAGGCCCGCCTCCGCACCAGCTGTGAGATGCAAAGCTCCCCTTCGTGTAAAAGCATTTCACTGTCTTTGAGAAGCCTCTGTCCGTGCTATTATGCAAAAGGAACGATGCTGAGAGAAGAGAGAAGGTGATAGGTTGAGTGAAAAAAAAAGAAACAGAGAAAGACACAGACAGGAGGGGAGGGCAGGAAACAGACCCGGCAAAAGGAGGGATCGTGAGGGGAAAGCAGGAGGGAAGCAACAAAACTGACAGCTGCAATAGTCGATGTGTGATTGATGGAGTGGTGCTCAGATGCCAGGGGTCATACATATGCAAACTGCTCATTTGTAGTTGCTGCCAGAGCTGCTGTTCACCAGAGCCCTTGAACAGTGTTGTCTGACCATTGGGACACATCATACAATCAGATTAAGCAGCCCCCGAAATCACATGCAGGACGACCAGCAGCTGCCACGTGCACCACCAGCTTTGACTTACAGTATCTGTTTTTCATCCCCGCCTGCCATAACAGGCCCTTGTCTGTCTGTAAGAGATCTGGGTTTTAGGGACTCAGATTCGTGTCAGATGAGCTCTGGTGTCTGTGCAGCACAGATTTTCCCTCTTGACATTTTGTTGTAGGTTTTTTTTTTTTCCATTGCTTTGTTGCACACAAACCACATTTTCCATATGAGTGTCTCAGTCTGTAGGAAGCAGCACAGTATGCATAATATTCTAACTCTAGCAGAGTCCAGCCACCTTTCACCGACACGCTGCATCTACTGCGTCTGGGGCACTTTGTGCAGCTGAGACTAATGTCAAGCCAAAGTAATTAGGTTTCTTATAGTCATCGGCGTGTTGACCTGCAGTTTACTGGCTGTGTTATCATTCCGTTTGAACTTGCGAAGTGTCGAGGGCCAGGGCCTGAAACATCAGATGACTTTGTTGCCATTTGAGGGGTTCTGATTTTTTCTTTAATTATTAATCTGTGATGAGGCCAGCACAGGATCGGGGGGCATGCAGGGGATGGGGACTCATACATAAATTCTTTTAACTATTTTCTGGTTTTATTATGGGCTCATGTTATATTAATTAATATGGAATAAGTAATTTATAGGGGTGACAATCAGAAAATATGTGATTCTCCTGCGAGTTTTTATTTTTCCGTCAACCAGAAACTATGATGTGGTGTTGAGTAAAGAGTCTTCTGTGTTCAGGATGCCATAGAGAGGCTTTCTTGTGCTTGTCTGCACTTCACTCTTTCACTCCCCCTCGCTTGCTCTCTTTCTGTTTCTCTAGCTCTCTCACTCTCCTGTTCTCAGATCACACTGTGCTCCAGCCACATTATTGGGCAGCGAGCTGTAAACAGGAGTTGCACACTGATCCGAGTGGCAGTCACCTTCATTCAAGCCCACGCCCCAGTCCCCTCACCCACCATTTCTTCTTTTTGAGACTTGCCAGTGTCCTGAATCCACGCCCAAAAAAACTGATAAAAAAAAAATCTAATGGGTAAAGCTCCCTGTGTGGAGGATGGACCGCTGGGTATGCCCCTTGCTCATCATGAGCCTGACACATAGGCCCTTTATGTGGCTGTGAGGAGGGTGGCCCCTTCCATCCTCTGCTTCTCATCCACACCCCAGAGGCTCTCATTCAACTCAGGCCTGGCTGGGGGGAAGTTGAAGCTCTTTTGTATTGGGGGATTCTTAGTGGGGGCTGTCAAGGCTGTGACTGTGTGGGCCTTTATTTCCCAAGAAAAGAGAAGGGAGGAGGGGGGAGAGATAGAGGGAGAGGGCAAGAGGGAGACCGGGGAGGGAGGGGTGGCTCTAAAGGAGAGTTTGGACACAGACGGCCTTGTTAAACGGCTCCCCCAAAGAGGGAGAGGATGAGATGTAGAAAGAAATGAAGAAAAGGTGAAGTAAAACCAAGAATCAATTCAACAGAAAACCAAGAAACATTCCCTCTGTTACGTCACCGTTGTTATTCCCATCCTCCTGCTTTTCCTTCCATTTCTCTATCCCTCTACCCTCCCCTATCTGTTCCCTCCATCTATCCCTATGTAAGCTGAATCTTCAGCTCAAAAAGCTTTAGCCCTCCCCCTCTCTCAACCCCTTCTCAACCTCAACCATTAGTTTACGCTCATTCTATTATCAGGGAGAGCGGACTAAAAGAGACGTCTGGGGTCAGAGTGATCATTATCATCACCTCTTGCTGCTCCACTTTTGAGTTGTAGCCCACCGTACAGGAAACAGACATTTAAATCATAATCAATAAAGCAATATCAATGCTGAGAAGCATGGCAAAAGGAAATCACTGCCTTGGCTCTGGAGGAAATACATGCTCTCAGCTTAGACTGAAATAGTGGCACATAAATATTGATGAAACATGATCAAGTAAAAAAAAAAAAACACATTATGTGACAACATGGGCTGCACTTTTTTTTCCTAATACACAACTATTGTGATGTTTGAACAGAGATCACCTGGTCACTGTGTGCTATCAAGGGGACGCTGACGTGCTGCATACATTATCTGACCCTCTGGTCATGTTAAGGTAATAAGGGAAGCAACGTTACTTGCAGGGGCTGCTGTACAACACGCACACAATGTTTGTTCAGGAAGGACAATGCAAGGAGACAGGTGTGACCTGACCCAGCTGTGACCAGACCACGTTGTCTGCTGCCACTGCAGCTGAGATCAGGAATGAGTCTCTGTCTCTGCGCTGCCACAAGGAGAAAATGCCAGTTCCCCATACAGCACCACATCACTGTCAGGGAAGAATAGGTTTGGGACATGATGCAAAAAGTCATCATGTAATCAGTCAGTACAAATTACAGTTCTAACACACAGAGAAAGGCCACAAAATCACTGTTATTAACTCATACAGTTTGTGGTGAATAAGATACTCTCATGCAAACATAATGCCTAATCCAGCTGAACTGTGCAGACATGTTGGATTCCATATTTGGAAATCTTTGTTTCAGCCACAAAGACCGTTTGAAGTTACTCTTTTGAAATGTGGTTCTTTTATAACTTCTTTTCTCACTCGATCTTATTAAAAATATTACGAGTCTGGCTTATATGATTTAAGAGGACTAACTTAAAGAATACTTATTTTTTTTATATTTCTTTTCTTCTTCTTTCCCTGTCTCGAAGTGTTTGTTGTCTCTGTTTAAGCCGACACATCTTGCTGAAGCTCTCAAGTTTGATATACAAGACAAAGTATTGTTTTTGAGGTGGCTTTTTTACTGGTTTAAGAGAAAAAGTGTCAGGCAAACCACACATTATCATAGGCATTGCCTCACTTACTGAGTGAAGAGAAAATACCCCACAACATAGTTTGTTAGAGTGCTCACAGCAGGCAAGCGTGAAAATGCCACAGGGAAAATTAAATGAGTAAAAATTATTTGTTTTATAATTAATAATTTATTTGTTTACACAGATCAACTAGAACTATTTACTATTTAATGATTATTTCACGTTTGTTGCATTAACTTGACTGGGACACTGTAATTGCATATACAGTTTGGGCCAAAGTTAATGGGTGAGATCATTTGAAAGAAAATTTGCATATTGATTTGAATTTGGGCAGCTAACAAAGATGGATATTATGTGATTACAGTTTTTAATTATATGCTCTTTGTAAAGCACCTAATGTGTGTTTAAAAAAAAAAAAGAAAGAAAGAAAATCAAATGGATGTCAGGTTGAGTAGTGCAGTCAAGCACATTGCCAGCTTGATCAAACACTTCAGAAGCATTGAGCTTCAGTCCAGAATCCCAAGGTCCTGTGTAGGTGTGAGCTGTGAACAGAGAGTGCACTGCACATCATGGTTCATGTGCAGCCAAAGCCCACGCAGTGCTGATCAGACAGGGATCATCTGCTATGTCTGGAATCTATAACCCCATCCCTGGTGCATAAAGAGAAATTTTTTTTTTTTTTTTTTTTTTTTTTTTTTTATTTAGCAGAGTAGACTGAGGTGTTCTGTAGGTGATCAACTCCAATTCATATGTAACCTGAGGAAAATATGTGCAAAATATCACATCCATAGTAAAAGCATAAAACAGCAAAAGCTTATTATAAATGTAAAAATAGAAATAGCCATGCATAAAAACAATTACTTTGCTATCTTAATTGCTTTCCAAAGAAAATACTTTCTGTCACCTTTCCAATTAAAACATAACCAGAAGCTATATTAGATGTATTTTTAAATGGTGCCTGCAGCATGTCTTTCTGTCTAAGATATTGGATTCCACCTCTACATTTTAATGACCAGGTTTATTTATGCGGAGGAATCCACACAGCTAAACAAGAAGTCACGAAAGACCGTGGCATGATGCAGTGTGGGGTTTTTGTTTTTTTTATTGTGCCAGTCGAGGATTCAACTCTAATGATTTACATCTTGTCATTTTGTAATGCCGCATATTACAATGCCACATGGATAATGTTCGCAACATTTTTTCAATTAGCCTAACAGTTGTACAGAGTCCGTTTTTACATGCCAGTCTCCTGACATTTCTTAACCCAACTGACATGCACTTGGTGAAGTGTGAACCATTTTGCAAATGAGGGTTATTCTGGGAGAGTCACGTCTCTCCTCCCTCTCTCTGTCTCCCTCGCTCTCCTCCGTGCACCCTCGAGAAGGTTGTAAAAGCTGTTGTCCTTTAGTGATGACGGAAAGCGAGGAGGAGCCGCAAGAGAAAAAGAAAAGGAAAAGCTCTTCAATTGGAGCCCCGATTTCTCCTCTCTCCGTCTGCGTCTGTCTCTTTCACTCTCACTCTGCATGTGCCCTGCTGCTCTGTCATCCTCAGGGATGCATCTGAAGGAGACCATCTGTTGATCCATTTGTCTCCTGCTTTGCTTCCTGTGCCACTGCCTCTCTCCAATCGATGATCAGGCCTGGCCTTTCCCCTGCCCACCCTCTTTGTGTCTGCCAACAGGCCCTCAGGGTGAGGCGGGTTTGCCATTCGGGTTGAGATGAGAGGTTGTGCGCGGATACAGACAAAGGGAAATAATAAGTACCAGGGTTGTTTCTTGTACAGACATTACTTAAAATAAACAGCTAATGACCCGAGAGAAAGCTACTTTCTAATCAGTGTGCATCTAAACTGAGCATTGTTGTGTTGACCTGAGTCGAAACACGTATATTTAATCTTTTTTATGCGTTGCTGATATCAAAACTGCTCTCTTCCTTCCCTTCGAGAGTTTATCATCATATGGAGGCATAGACCATGAAATAGATGTTAGGAACAATGCCGAGATGCTGAAGGACCACTGGAGGCTTCCAAACATTCACCACCAACACATTTATTGCTTGTGAAGTGTTTGGCAGCATTGCTGCTAAAGAGAGTGGGGTGCTGGTTTCCACGCATCACCCATCTGTCACCTCGCATGCATGTTCACGGGTTTGATGGACACCGATTCCACCATGGGGACTTCGGGGATTGCTTGCCTTTGATCTTCTCCCATGACTCTCCATTACCCATCAGTCATCAGAGCTTAGGCCCTGGAGAGCAACTGGGAAAGGATGGTGGGTGAACATGAGCTCTGATGTAGCCAGGAGAAACACATTGTCCAAATCTAGCAGATTACTGACATGGAGAAAAATGTACATAAATAGCGCTGGATGAGAATGTTTAGATTGAAAGTATGTTGCACTAGAGAATATCAGAGAGAATAGAAATATGTCAGAGAAAGGTATTAACTTTGATAAGATATAATGCATAATATATACGCAGTCCATACTGAGTATTTTGCAGCATTTAAAGCTTTTTTTCCTCTTTCTCTGTCCTTAGCGTTTTCATAGATTTGCAAGTTTTTCATCACGACTGTTCGATATTGTTGATGATGACTGTTTACCCAGGGAGACACGGCATTGATTTCCAATAAAGTGCAGATGACATGTGGTCTCACACACACACTCCAATTTTACCAAGAGACATCCAATAAGTCACGATTTCACAGCTGCAGTCACCTGGTGTTGTGGTTCTTCTGACAAAACCAGGGTGGGGTGTCCGTCATTGTGGATAACCTTTTGTGGCTACCCACTTTATGTGTGTGATTCATTTGACTTTGGCTTTCACTGCATGGTTTTTTTCATTTCTTCTCTGCGTGTTGCAGGATTCCTCAGCACGGGTGACCAGGCAGCTAAAGGGAACTATGGACTCTTGGACCAGATCCAGGCTTTGAGATGGATCAGCGAGAACATCGGCTTCTTTGGAGGAGATTCCAATCGCATCACTGTGTTTGGTTCTGGGATTGGAGCTTCTTGTGTCAGCCTGCTCACCCTCTCCCACCACTCTGAAGGTACAATAGAGCAGAGGGGTGGGGTTTGGGGGGTGCGTGTGTGATACAGCTGTTGAGCTCATCCCTGCTGGTGTGCAGGTTTCTTGATATTTTCTGGCATGCAGGTAGTGAGTTACAGCGAGTAATGTAATCTGTTTTACTGTGCAGCATAAGAAATGTATTAAGACGAATGTGTCTGCATTCAAATGAATGTGATTTTCAATTCAGAAATGGAAACTCCACAGTGGATTTCAATCCACATGTGGGCCTTGACATATTCTGCTGGTTTGTTAGTATTCCTCTCTGTGTCAAAAAAAAATCTAGGTGTAGTTTGACATTGAAAGCAATATTAAAAAAAGGACAATGTATGTCAAGGAGAGCTTTTCAAGGTAGTTATAGTCATGCTAAATGATGCAGACTTGCTAAGAGACCTCTTTTTTTTTAGCCGCAATATTTATCTGCTACCTTAATGCTACCTCATGGTGATTTACTGCTCATGTTGGCGTTGTCTTTAATGCTAAATGCAACATGTGTGCTTGACTTGAATATGCAATAAGCATCCCTCATACTCACCCTCCTCTAATGCATCACCAAATTAAGATGGAGCGTCACAGGTAAGTTCTTGCAGGAGGCTCATACAAATACAAATACTGAATCTGAAATGATTACAGTTATTTTGCAAACATTCAAAAGCTTTCTTGCTCTTCACTAGCAAGGACCACATCTTCAATTAGATTTGACACAAGGGGATAGCAGATGGTATATGTATGGATCTCAGGTTGTGGTCCTCAGTGAGGACTGCCAGCAGCTCCCTGTGCACTAGTGAGGGGCATGAGAGATGAGGGAGGGTGGGGCACAAAAATTAGAACAAACTGCCTGTAGTGCAGGAAGGTGCACGTAAAGTATTATGGGTGGCTGTGGCTCAGGAGGCAGAGTTGCTGTTCTACCAATCGGAAGCTTAGTGGATCAATTCCCAGGCTACTCCAGTCTGCATGATACAGAACCCCGAATTGCCCCTTATACATCCTTCAGAGCGTTAATGTTCGCTGAATAATAGAAAAAAATTGCTTGTATGAATGTGGGTGAATGAGGTTTGCTTTGAGTGCTCGGTTAGAGTAGCCCTCACATACAAGGTCTTGAATAATCAGGCTCGATCTTATCTTAAAGACCTCATAGCACAACCTCAATAGAACACTCTGCTCTCAGACTGCTGGCTTACTTGTGTTCACACATTGCTATACTGCAATATAGCAATGTTATTTTATTTATTTATTTTTTTTTGTATGTTATTTACTGGCAATCTTCCAAATGAGAGATCTTTACATTTGGCCACACTCATGTAGCTGACTTGTGAAAATGTTAACAAGCCACAAACATGTTGCTTTGGACACAGATGGTTGGAGGCGTAACACTGGGCTATTACTGTACATTACATGGAAGTAAACCACATCAAAGAAACCATTCTTGCAGTAGATAGAGGCCTGGTCTCAGACAGCGTTGTGGCCACAAAGCTATTAAGCGATACACCCCCATCACCACACACACACACCAGCAAACACAGAAGCACACACTATTCAAGAACAGAGTGAAATCTCTCCTCTTGGATTTTTGATTAGTGGACCGACCAGTGTGCGTTTGAAAGAGGTCATTTGATCGTCTCTTCCCTGGAACCCCATTACAGTGCCAAGGATTTGTGATATGTTTTGCATTCTCCAATTTGCATTAAAGTGTTACTAATTGCCTTGATTTCCTCCGATGAATGATGACTGCTTTTGAATTGAATTTTTACCATAAATGCCTTTTTTTTATTCATACTTCATAATGCTACGCTCCATGTAGCATGTTATTATACTGCCAGAGAAACCATCTCCTCCCAGTAAATTGGATATTACCGGCTCTGTTTTTTCCCCTGAATGGAAATGTATGCCCCACTGATGGGATAAGAAAAAAGAAAAAGCCAGTAAAACTTGAGCGATCCTAGCAAATTGAAACAGGAAGCCTTCTATCACGCCAGGACTCTTGCTGCGAATGTTACCAATGGCAATCAGATTTCACACAGACTCTCTCGGAGCACAGATTGTTGTAATTATATAAAGTTTAGGACTGGAGTGGGCTGCTGGATGTGACAGGAAATACAAGTGAAGAAATGTCTTTTTGCACCTGCTTTCACAGCCTCCACTGTACACCACCCCACCCCCCCCCTTTGGTCTTAACCGTTGAGGCGAAAACTGTTAGGAGGATGTTGTTGCCAAGGCAACGTAATAAACAAGGAAGGAATCAAAGTGTCTGGATCTACAAAGTGTTGAAAATTAAGGTTAAAAATATATAATCAAATGAATTATAGACTGTGTCATGAGAACACCTGGCTTCAGGTGGCCTTCTAGTAATGGACTTGTGTAATGATTTTCTATCCATGTCAGCAGGCTGCTGCATCTCTGATAGAGCGTCTTATATTGAGTTTCCTACTTTGCAGTCTGAATGAAAATTAAGTCAGGAAACAACACTCACAGTGCATTATGGCTCCTGAATTTATTCTCCAACTTGCTTACAAGCAAAACCTCTTCACTAGAAAAGTAGTGGCATCACATTCGTGGTGCATATAATATTATAGAATGAGTAGAAGGTTTACATGCCTACATGCACAAACGTTTCCCTTCCTGTTCTGCTCAGATGCAAGATAATGAGGCCCAGGTTAAAATGAAAAAAAGAGAAAAAAATAAATCAGTGATGACACACTGTACTGAAGCTCCCTGGTGTGTTGGTGTATTTAATGACAGTATTCCCACTCTTACTGTACAAAGTCTGTCATCACCGCCTGCAGTGCATAGACTTTCCATCTAACAGAGACTCTTTTCATGCCTGTTGGTGGCAGAGTGACAACTTATTTTAGATGCTCCATGCTCCTCCTGAAGCTTATTTAATAAGCTGAATTCTCCTATATCATCTTGGCCCTCTGGCCTCTCTCTTTGATTGCCTGCTCCGCTGGCCTGGCCTTGGTGGCGTTTTCATGTGGGCGTGCCGAGGGCTCCAGTCACAGGGTACATCCATCACAGAGTTTTCCCCCTCTGGCCCGTGTGGAGGCTGGTCTGGATGTCTTCTCAAGAGGGCTAGCTTTTTTAGACCCTGGTCCCTGCCCTGCCTCCTACATCCAATCTCCTCCTTACTGCACCCATCTGTCTCCTTGCCTACACAGACAGTAAAACCATGCATGGGACATGCTCTTTTTCACCATATGCCAGTACGTCTCTCTCGCCTGTCTCCCTTTCTAGGTTTCTGCTCCCTAGTCTGCAGCATGTGTGGTGTGTTGCTATTAATAAGATGGCTGCCTTGTCTGGTATGTGGCAAGCAATCTTGCTGCACATCTGAGACTTTGGAAGCAGAATGGTCATTAAAAGCGCAGTATCTCTCGGCAGGAGAGTGTTTTTGACCAGCTTATTAAATGTAGCTCAACAGTTGTGTTCCCACTGAGGAAAATCTCTGTCCCCATCTTCTTTTTTTTCCAGCTTCAAAAAGAAAATGGCTAAAGAAGTTCAAAAGAAAGGACATTAGCCAGTCCCATGTATTATCTATCTGGCATCGCACAAGCGCTAATTGAACATGCAGATTTGGCTTTTCCCTATCTCCTAATAATCATTATGATTTAAAAATTGAGATGGCTTTTCTGTGCATGAACAGAATAGCAAGTGGCCAGTGAGTCAGACATGTGCATTTGTACATATATCTCTGAGTGCAGGCATATCAGAGTTAAAACAGGTGCTTCTCAATTGAAAACCTAAAGGACACATACTATGCTGTTCACACTCAGTGTCAGTGTGTGTATCCCATCCCTGCACATATGTGCACACAGGCGTGTCCATTCACAGAGCGCACATGAGGGAAGGGCTAGGTGTAGAGGCGCTGAAGGTCGTTTGGTTTCTTTTTTTTTGCCGCCCTCTCTTCCAGTAAGCAATCAGGATAAAAGCTCCACTTCTAAGGAAGTGCTCCTGTTTTAATGGAATGTTCTGGACATTAAAGACAGCTAGTGAGGAGGATCCTTCATGCCAATGTCAGCTTTCATTTTTATTAAGACTTCTGGGTTATTGAGAACCATAAATACACATGTTAAATGCCTGGGTTTTATTACAGCAGTGCAAGGAGTACAAAGACATTTTAATGCAAGACATCCGCCTAGCAAATACTGAAACCCCATGAACCATGAGGGCAGGGGAACAGGTATTTGATTTCAGGAGAGGGCATCTGTTTACTAGGAAGAATAGTAGAGAAGGTGATTAAGTGAAGGAGCGTGTCATGGGATCTGTAGAAACTGAGGATTAGAGTGACAGATTGTTTTTTTTATCTTAAATATGAACTTTATTACTGATGTCAGTTTAAGTTTGCGTGTGTGTGTGTGTGTGTGTGTGTGTGTGTGTGTGTGAGAGCAAAATGTGGTTTTGAAGACACTTCTGCAGCATAACTACCTTGGCAGGTAGTTATTCCTGTCTGTCTGTCAGTCTATGAAGAGATTTTTTTTTTCCACATCCAACATAACAGCTGTGCAAGACGCAGCCACAAAACTTCACAGGTGTGTAACTGGGATCCAAATAAAGGTTGAGTGTGAACATTGATATAACCCTTCTCAGTCCCACGTCATCAGGTACTTCCATTTTGTCAACTATTGGGATCTAGTGTCATTTTTCGGTGTGCAGGGTTAATGTTGTCAAAGGGGATATTTTAACCCACATCCTAACCAAGTAGGTTTGGGTTCCTAAACGTAAAAGTAGAGATTAAAAGAGACTGAATGTCAGTTACATGAAACAAAACAACAACAACAACAAAAATAAATACTCAAAGAAGTACAAGCAGGAACCTACAATAGGTTAAAAATACACAACCTTGACGTGGACTCACCCTGTAAAGCAGCCGCGCTCCAACTTCTGAGAGTCTTTGCTCCCCTTTGCCTCTGAGAGTATTAATTTAGCTTTCCAGTGGGTGGCTCATCAGTGTCATAGCATAATAATGCGGAGGTGATAATCAGGTAACGCTCATTGTTCTTCAACAAGAAGAAATTGTAAAAAGCCAGTAAAAACACAGAGATAATTAATAAGTACTGGATTTATTATTTATTTATTTTTGATTGCTGTTCAAAACCGGCTAACATCTATAATATGTTATAGGTTCACGCCTGGTGGGTGTGTACGTTCATGCCTGTTTGTCTGTGTCTTTGTGTGTGTGTGTGTGTGTGTGTGTGTGTGTGTGTGTGTGTGTGTGTGAGATCCAAGAGCTCACTGGTGTCACGGGTTGTGCGATCCTGTTAATTTATGTATCCCATACAATATAACTTTGTAAGCTTTTATTCTGCAGTACTCTTGACTTGGCTGAGTTTAGAATTTTGAGCCTTTTAAGCTTGAAAAGATTCACATTTTGAAGTTACCCTTCAAAATGTGAGTCACTGAATCTGACTGATTCCAAAAAAAGGAGGAAAAAAAATAAAAGCAAACACAGGAAGGAAATAATATCATCTATTAGACCTCTAATCAATCTGCCTCTGTTTTGCTGCTGCTGCTGTAGGATTCATAGCCTGCGTCGGCATGCACACCTCACCTCTGCTCTGATAACCATTTACGATGCACACGCAGGCTTGTAGTTGTCCTTAGAGTAAAGAACACAAACACTGTTGTGCTATGCATGCTTGGAATTGCAAGGACGTATTGAGCCTTGAAAACTTGTGCTCCCGTTCCACGACTGCATCTTGAGATGTAACACGTAATTTAAGGCTAATATATATGCTGCTTTAAATTACGTAGCCTGTCTTGGAGAGTGAAGGAGGAGGCCAAGAGGCTGCATGAAGAGTGCCTATGTGTTGCAGTGAATCACTTCTTTAACTGTAATGTTAGTCTACATCTGACTGTGACCTTTAAACATAACATGTGTGGGTTTTGTTTCTGAAACAAGACCCATGGGAGGTTCTCCTTGTAGAATGGCCTGCAGGCCTGTACTCACTAATGTCCCCGTATCAAGCTCTTACTGTACAGATCTAGAGGTGCAATCTATCTACATTCTTGGCCCACTTAATTTCTGTGGGTTCAGCTATCCTTTCCGTGTCTGGTTTAAGCATCAAATAAAGGCACCTTGCAAAAGGTGGAATTTGCCTTGGAGTCGCCGGGAAAGATAGCTGCATAACCACATCCCTGGGATGTTATTCATACATCATGCAGCTGCCATTGTTGTGCAAATGCATCCAGCTTGAGAAAATTCAGGGACAATTGTCGAACTTGAATAGACCCCATTTCTAAGGTGTCAAAAGCATTCAGTGACTCAACACTGTAAAGTTACCTGGGTGTTTGGGGCAACAGAATGCCTCTATCTCCAGGTTTGATTTGGCTGTTTGCTGAAGGGTGTCTGTGCAATTCAGGGTGTGAAAAAGACCTATACGAGATGAGAGAATGGGGACGCGCCTTGTCAGGTGCCGTATTCTTCCACCTCGATTGACAAGAGCGATAATTAAACCAGGGGGATGCCATCTCTGCGGAGCAAGAATGCTTGTATTTATTTACGCTGACTACTCGGCTTTGTTGTCTGCCACATACTGTCGCCTTCATTGTGTGGAAAAAGCAAACTGCTTTTAACAAGTGGTCTTTGTGGCATTTTTCAGTCACTCTTTGAAGGATGGTGTCTTCGACTTTGTATAGTAAAGCAAAATTGCCTAATTTTTCCTAAACAAAGACTGTGGATTACCCACCAAATAAAAGGTATTACTCTTGTTTTGGATTTGAAAGAAACTGTAAATAGCCTAATTCAAGCAGCAAATAGGCTTTTTCTCCTCACTCCTCAGCTCCGCAGAGAGAGAGAAAATGAAACCAAAGTTGTGCTGAGCAGAAGGAAAAAAGAGCCCCTCTCGAGTAATGTGAGGTGGGAGGGGTGCTATGAGGGTGAAGATGAAGCCTTTGAGGTCAGATAGCCCTTTTGAGGTTAACACTCTAGAAAATAATATCCAGCTGGACTGTCCATCAGCGTGTGGCAGCTTTACCTATCCCTCACCAGGAGAGAGCAAAGGAATGAAGAATTGACAAATAGTCCTAAAACGGAGAAGGCAGTTTATTCAAGTACTCCAGGCATCAGTCTGTCTCAGCTTGCAGCAGCTCTTTGAGCCTATAAAGCATGGAGTTATAGGTGTTAAAGAGACAAGCAGCAGATCAGAGAAAGAAGCAGTGGATAATTGAGTACTTTAGTAAATCCATGCCTCCATCAACCTAGGTAATAGCTCAGAGCATTGCATATACCTGAAGCCCCAGACCCACAACTGTACAAACGGACCTCAGCAGCTTGAGCGACACGTGGCACACATGGGCTGTCGAACCAGCATTCTTCAAGATAATACAAGGAGACCCATCTGGTGATGTATTGCTGAGATTACTTTTGGGATCTAATCGCAGCTGATGAACGAGGTCACTACAGAATATGTCATCTGTTTATGACCCGCAATCCCCGGTGAAGAGGCTGGCAAGTCATTAGTTCAGGTAGATGCCATCTATGAATCATTCTTGATAAATCATTGTCAAGGGCGCATTCATACACCTCCTAATAGACAGTGACAGTAGTGCTGAGGGGAATAGTGGCACAGCTCCTTGCTGTGTCCTACTGTTCTTTGAGACTCGTAGGCTTTGGATCAATTATACCAATAGCTGCATCATATTGCTCCCAGACTGTCTGGTCTGTTTCCTCTCTTTATTGGTCTAATGGCTTGATGGAGATTTCTTTTGTCTATCTGTCTGTCGGTCTGTCTGTCGGTCTGTCTGTCTGTTTATTTCCTCGCTGCACTCATCTCTGCTCTAGCACCTTCATCTCCGAGGCATTTTCTCGAGCTCCTTTTCCTTGTTCTCAAAGCAGTTTCTTTCTTTCGCCGTTGCGCGCCCTCCCCCATGTCTCTTCTCGTCTTCTCACCATGTCTCCCTCTCTCTCTCTCTCTCTCTCTCTCTCTCTCTCTCTCTCTCCCTCAGTCTTTCTCTGGCACCAGTGTAAAGCATCCATTATAGAGCGATGCATGGGTGTCTGTGTGAGTGGGAGAGAGGGACTTGGCACTCCTCCTGCCCCACCTGCAGAGGAAGCACTGACAGCTGAGCACTGGGGGCTCATCGCTCCCCCTCCTCCTCCGCCCATCTCCACATCTCTACTGACCTCCCTCCTCCTCTCACACCTTCTCTCTCGCCTTCTCTCAATTTCTGCCTCTCTCTTTCTCTCTCTCTCCCTCGCTCTCACCCTCCCTTTAGTCCCTGTTGTTCAACACAAACCGTCCCAATTTCCCTTTACGCTATTTTCACATTTCATTATGACCATCTAGTTTTTCTTTTTCTCTCCTTATGTCTTCCTCTTTGTTGCCCTCTTCGCTGCTTGTTAAAAATTTGTTTCTCGGTCTCTCTTTTTTTTTTTTAACCATGATTGTTTGTACTCATTCATTAGGCATTCCGCACCAGGCAAAAAGGCTGGTGAAATGTGTTAATAAATAGATTGTTGTTTCTGTGTTTGTCTGCCAGATGAACAACTACAGTGTAATTAGCTGAACTTTCCCCTTTAGCGATGACCCCGAGCACTCCGTGTTTGCTTGTTGTAGCTGACAGCTCACCTCTGCGGCTAGCTAGGTCAGTCCTTCGGTGGCTGTACATCTGTTATCTCGGCTGAGAAAAAAGTGCTCAGTGTCTCTGCATGAATAACAGATGGATACTGTGGAGCTGCTTTTAAGGCGCGCCATGCTTGAAAGCGCCATCACATTTCTCGTCAATTTCACAGGTTTTCATAACATGTGATTTATGTATATACATCCTCTGCTATGGAAAGGGAGCCTTACCAGGTGTTTCAGAGTGCTTCTGGATGATGTTTTTCAAACTCCTACATTATTTTGAAATAGGAAATGTATGATTTTGCTCTCACTCCATTCTGCTCTAACTACTCCATCTATACAAAGAGAAAAATACTTGCCTGCTTCATGATTATAGGCATCCAGGAATACATGCATCATTCTGTTTACATTTACCCTACTTGGTACAGTCCGTGCTTACAGACAAGATGGTTTGAAGGGAAAATAGTTTTTTTCACTGTGTGATAAGACGTGTCACTTAGGAAAAACATCAGTCCAATTACTTTGCAGTTGGGCCAAGCTCGTGGGATTTTCTTGCTGAGAGCCTATCACAGTGTGATACAGACAATGATATTCGTGTATACCATCTGGATTCCTGTCCCTGACATAATGTGCTGTAATTTACACCTTAGCTCTCTTCACTCTGTGTGTGTGTGTGTGTGTGTGTGTGTGTGTGTGTGTGTGTGTGTGTGTGTGTGTGTGTGTGTGTGTGTGTGTGTGTGTGTGTGTGTGTGTGTGTGTGTGTGTGAGACATGCAGTCGCGAGCTGTAGCCCGCTTTTGACTTGTTCAATTCTGGGCAGTGCGAATGTATTAGCCTTAGCTGTAAAATTTGCATAGTCTGAGCACAATGAAATCCCCAATGAGAGGAACTTCAGCAAACATGCTGACAAGCAGAAACCTCTACTATAAAGGGCCAACATTGTGCAACCTGACAAAAAGACTAAATCTTTAGCTCTCAGGCCCACAAGGCTGTAATAGATTTTTTGCTTAGAGAGGTAACATAAGCTATAGATCCTTTTCAGTGGTAAAAGAGAGTGACTCACCAAATCGAATGCAACTGTTACAGAACAACATTGCCAATTTGCTATTTCACAACTTGAAGACAATTTCCGTCTCGTGAACAGGAACTTCTGTCTCAGGCTACAATGATCACATTTGGTTTATATTTGAACTGAGAGGTTACATGTTCCAGATGTTGGAGAGAAACGCTTTGAGAAGAAAAGTTCACCTTTTACTTTTGTGCCATCCGCACGTTACAACTAAACTATTATTTGAGCTACAGGTAATGGCTTCTGCATGCTTTTGACAAAGATGCGAAGCCCACCCAGCTGACCTCACATACCTTATAAACTAATCGACTGTATGCACTCTACAAATTGCCCTCTTCTTACCACAGATATAGGACTTCAGAACGGGGGAGTTTTTAATGCCCTCTGCTACAACAGCCTCAAATAAAATACTAAGCTGAAGTTCACTGCAGTATTTTTGAGTGCATGTAAACTTATTGATGTGCATTTTTCCCCTGTATCTATGTCTACACTGTATGCACCTGGCTCCTCTGTCTCATCTTTCTGTAAGAAAGAACATGCGCAGATTGTCAATACAAATTTCTTATCCTGGGACAATAGGTCTGTCTTTTTACTAAATCCCAGGCAGTGTGAGAAGGAAAAATAATATTAATAAACTCTGGGTTTACTCTTGAATAAATAGAAATCTCGCTATCATTGCACATCTTTGTCAATACACAACATTCACAGTATCGATAGTATAACCAGGTTAGACCACACTGCTGCTAATTGTAGAGCTACAGTTCTGTGCTTCGAAGGAAAAGGCCCTCCTGGGCCACCTTAAACTGCTCATGTGAAAAATTTAAAAACTTCTGACTTCAGCAACAACTGAATGTGATCTGCACACACCAGAGATGTATATACTGAGTAACCTTGTTTATATTTGGGGGGAAATATGGGGGTTTTAGCACCTGTGTGAAAGTTTCAAAAATGTACTCCTAGAACACATTCTTTCAGTAGAGTTCAGGAATTTTTCTCCAGGCTTCATGAAGGACATTCAAAGCTCCTCTTTGGATGCTGGCTGCCTTTTGTTCCGTTCTCTGTCAAGTTGATCCCACACTGCTTCAGTCATGTTGAGGTCCGGGCTCTGGGGGTGCCAATCCGTGACTAATAGCGTTCCATCCAGGTATGCTTTTACAGCATTGGCAGTGTGTTTTGGATCATTGTCGTGCTGGAAAATGAAGCCAGGTGGTATTGCATGTGTTCATATTTCCATAAATTTTGACAAGTTCTCCAACACCACTGGCTGAAATGCAGCCCCAAACCAAGGCAGAGTCTCCACTTCACTGTTGTACCTCTCTCCTGACTTACTCCATATATATTTACAAGGATTTGAAGCAAAAATTTCTAATTTGGATTCATCACTCTATCAGACCTGTTGCCACTGATTTTCAGTCCAATTCTTGTTTAGTTTGGCACACCTCAGACCATCATGTCCTTCACTGGTCCAGTTTCCTCAGTTTTTTACGGACACACTGTACACCATGCTAAGATATGCCATGTTTTTTAGCTAATAACTCTATGTGAATCACATTGTTGGTGCAAGAACACAATGTTATGCCTGCCAAACTCTGTTATCTTTAGCATTTTTTATAGATTCAACTAAAGAAATGGGAACGCGTCGTGTGTTTTTGAAAGAAAGCCGGTAACAAAGTGCCTAAGGATGTAATTTAAAATTGTTTTTTGTTGTCTGTTGTGTGTAGACACACTGGTTCATCCCTTGAGTTAAAAGTTGGCTTCTTATGCTTGAATGATTCATAGGTCAGTGGTAAGTCTGTAGTAGGAAATTCCCAATGAAATATGCTCCTCACCTGAGAAGTGCTTTTGAACACGGTATTAACCCTGACTCCTCCTCTCGCTCTCCGTTCAGAGCTTGATTACAAAGGGCACCTGTAGTCCAGTGTTAAGTCCCTCTTGGCTTTTTGGTCTCATTCTGGTTGTAGGCATTTAGAAAATGGATTTAATGTGTTAGACTAACTGTTAGAGCATGTTTAGCAACTCTCTTTCTGTTATAGTCTGATCCTGGTGTTTGTGGATCAGCTTTATTTCCTTTGGTGATTGTTAGGTTGTCCGATGCCTGATGGTAGTGTCAAGGATCAGAGTATTAAGTCTCTAGCCTGGACGACAGGAAGGCAGACCCCAGATAAAAATTGATTTTCTCCTTTGTAGAGATCTCCCTTGCCGCCGTCTTGTTTATGCCTTTTTACCCCTCACCCTAAAAAGGCTGATGGGGTATTGTTGTCACCCACCCAGGTGGACAGCTAACTTTCAACGCTGTGAACACAATCATTTGAGAACGATGTTCACCTAGGATGTTCAAGTTCACATCCCAGAAGCCTCTAAATCTAAATCTTAGACGTCTTTGAATCTCAGCGACCTTGGCCTCAATCTTGTGAACACGATAACTCGATAACAATGTGACTGAGGATGTTCAAATTCTCACTATAGATGCGTGTACTAAAAATCTCAGACGAGTTTGAATGTCGGTGATCTTGACCTCAAGGTCAGAGGTCAAGTTTTCTGATTATCTTGTGAACGCGATAACTGGAGAAAGGATTGGGTTTTCAAATTGATGCCATAAATGCATCTATTAAAAATCTTGAATGACTTAGTTCTACCATAAAAATGCCAATCACAGAAAGCGACAGTATTCTCAGTGGTTTACATTTATTATGATTTTAGTATTTCTTACTCCCAGTTCTTACTTAGACACTTGCAAGTCACCAAGGCTCATATGCACCCCATTAAGATCTACTGAGACCTGCATTTGTACCACGTAAAGATTCTACTGCCAGGAGGCTGATGGGTAGCACAGGTAGCTGACAGTATTTTTTTTTTGTCAAAGAGCATGAATGTGGACTAGCAGCACGGTCCTGCCCCTGTGGTCAGCACGAGGGTGTGCATCAGATCCCCACAAGGACCCTGTGGGTCCAGCTGGGGGACAGGCCCAAAATTGATGCCCGGACATGCGTTGGAGCAGCGCAGGCCCAGAGCACTTTGGTACCAACTGAAAGAGTTTCTCAAAGCCTGGCCTTGCTTAGGCGAACAAGAATTGTAATGTACCACGTGGTTTTCTGCCCCAAGAGACCCACGGTCCTTTCAGATGGTAAGCACAGCCCACTCTTTATAAATGTTTAACAGTACTGATCAGACTGTGTTTAAAGTGTGCTTTATTTATTTATATTTATTTAATGAAAATCTTTTTCTGTATGAATAATAAAGTTGTGTTTTTAGTTTGGTTCGCTCTTGAAACACAGCAAGAAACATCTGTGACACATTTTGTGCTTAATTTTATTTGGCTTACCCATCAGCTTAATGGTTGTAGTTTATACACTGGAATAAATATCTTGTTTTAATACAGTTTATAGATATAAAGGTTTTGAGCTCAGTCACATTTCCAAAAGTGATGATGATCTTTATCACACTAATTTGGATAAAAACAGAAATATTTAATGGGATAATATGTTACCTCTTTAGCAGGTCCCTAATGATGATCTACACTAATTATTTAATGGGGAACCTTATCTCAGGATCTATCCATTTTTCATCATAAAGACTGTGATATGAGACATTAGCAACATGTTAAAGTGACACTTCACTAATACTGATGGGAAAAAGATGTGCTTACATCTTTTCATTTGAAGACTTGAAACAAAGCTCTAATATTGAGTGTTTTTAAACTTTAAATCATGCAGTGGGTGGTAAGACAACAGACTGTGTTTTTTAAAAATGTCTTTTAAAAAAGCACCATTGCAGCAAAACGTATACTGTGCTCTATAATCAATTTTGTCATGGATGCATGCATGCTGCTCTGCCCATGTCAACTGTAAATATTTTTATTGTATTCATAGAATAAACTATAACTTCAGACTACATAAATCAGTATTTTATAATGCTTTACTCGTTCACAGCCTGCATCCTTACAGTTTTTGTTCATTCCAAGCTTGACAAAAACCCACAGACAGCCAGTGTTAACTAACATCTCACAGGCATGGTGTCTTAGTCACTCTTTCTAAATACAAACAGGTGTCTGCCTGAGCAAAGGATTGAGAGAAAACTCCATCAGTACAGATGTGTAGTGTAGGCACTTGATGTAATTTTGTTTATCCTGGTGAGTTACATGATTTGTATAACACTCCTATGCTGACCACTATACAGAATTGGTAGAGTTCATTTAAGTTGTTTGGCTTCCTGGCGCAGACCCGGCTTTTAAGCATAGTCCACAAATTTTCAATAGGGTTAAGGTTGGGGTCTTGGGAAGCCCATTCCAGAAGCTAAATTTTCGCCTGCTTTATCCATTTCAAAACCATTTTTGATGTGTGTTTGGGATAATTTTCGTGTTCTACCACCACCATGCCTGACGGTTGATTGAAAGCCTCACCTTTGCTCCTTCAAACATGCTTCTTGTCATTGTGGCCAAACAGCTCAATCTTTGCCTCGTCTGATCATGACACTTTCTCCAGAAGGTATTTGGCTTGTTTCAGTCAAACTTCAAGGAGCCTTTATACATTATTGTCTGTCTCTCTTATTTTTCTTTTTACACTAAACATTGAACCTTCTGTTCCCTCATAATTAAAGAACTCATAAATGTGTCGAGCACTACAGACAAATCTGAAACAGCATGTGCAACAGTGATGGAGTGTAGAGTAAATTTCAAAACTTTCTCTCAGGTTATGGATAAATGTACACACAATGCTGCCATAGACAATTAATGGACAGTAACAGAAATTAAGCTGATTGTGGCACAGTCACCGTGTTTTAACTTTTTCACAGCATGACTAACAGTGTAGGCACTTTCTACTGTTTTGCCTTTGGTTAGCTTTTTTTGAACTGATAGGCTCTGCTCATGTTTGAATTATGGTATGACTTCACTTATAAACTTAAGATGATCTTTGTGCTTGTGGTAACAAATCTCTCAGTAAACATGTCAATCTGAAGACTTTTAAGAGCCCAGAGAAGGAGGGTTTAAGTAGCACAGCCTTATTGTGTGGGTACTTAAGGTGCCAGTGTGTTGCTGTTATTACAGATGCTTTGGATGTTCAAAGCTGTGCTCATTTTTGCTTGTATACCATTTCCACCTGACATGGCACCCCAGACTTTAGTGGGCATTTAAAATATGATTAGTCTCCTCACCATTGGAAAATATTGACAAAAAACTTTACTTTTTAGAGCAGTTAAAAGCCTTTGAACAATGGCGTAGTTGGGCTTGTTCTAAAATTTGATGCACAACAAATCCTGCATCCTTTGAAGTCGCAGTCTTGCTGGATCATAAACATAATGTTCTTACTCTGTAGAAGCAGTAAAAATCTTTTTACAACAGGCTGTGTTCTCAACCTATTATCAAACTAACTGTACATAACTGTGTTGAGACATTTTCATTATGTGTTTATTCAACGTTTTAAAGGAACGGTTGGTTTGCACAGACACCACACTGTGTATGTTTCTAGCAGGCTCGGGTCTTACACCTTATCCTTTTCATCTGTTTGAATAACTCATATGTTTCTATCCACTGTACAGGAAAAAATGTGGAAATATTTCACTTTGAATGACAGGTGTCAGAAATATGGGCCAACAACCTGAAAGGTTTGTCATAAAAAATATAAACCAGTGGAAGCAGTGGGTGATGAGTAGAAGATAACAAAAACATAGACAGTACACAAAACTCTAAAGGGGACCATGAGGTCACAGAGCATCTGGGTGTCCTTGCACAGTGACTCTGAAATCTCAAAAAAATCATAAAACTGCAACTTCAAAATTTCTGTCAATGCTGAAATTACAAAAGGAGCATAGCAGTGTGTTTTATGCCTGATGTATAATTTTAAGAACTCTGCTGCTCCAAAAGCACATTTCTGTTCTGACCTCATGAAGCAGCTCAGAATGCTTACAAAGAAAGCAAGAAGCGATAATATACATAATTTCATAGTAAATATTGTTTCTGTAAGAATAAGCATATTTCTACGGTTATAACCCAGGGTGAGAAAAGTTAATGTGAGTCCTTTCAGGAGAAAAATCTGTGATTATGCTAATTTATAAACCACGAACAGGAGAAAGTGTAAACATTCTGTGTTTTGCAAATACACAAATGTACATCAAGTGCCTACACTACACAGCTGTAATGATGGAGTTTTCTCTCAATCCTTTGCTCAGGCAGACACCTGTTTGTATTTAGAAAGAGCGACTAAGACACCATGCCTGTGAGATGTTAGTTAACTCTGGCTGTCTGTGAGTTTTTGTCAAGCTTGGAGTGAACAAAAACAGTAAGGATGCAGGCTGTGAACGAGTAAAGCATTATAAAATACTGATTGGTGAAGTCTGAAGTTATAGTTTGTTCTATGAATACAATAGAAATATTTACAGCTGGCAGGGGCAGAGCAGCATGCATCCATGATAAAACTGGCACAGTGTATGTTTTGCTGCAACGGTGAAGAGATGTGACACAAAGTTTGTGGACTAATATATTCTTACCACACAGTGTGTGATTTAAAGTTAAAAAAAAACACACAATATTAGAGTTTTGTTTCAAGTCTTCTATTGAAAACAAATCTTTTTCCAATCAGTATTTGTGAAGTGTCCCTTTAACATCGCAATCTTTATGATAAAACATGGACAGGACCTGCGATAAGTTTCCCCATTAAATAATTAGTGTAGATCATCATTAGGGACATTGTAATAGATACAAAGTCATTTTATCAGAGTTGATTGTGGTTACCAGCGTCTAGTCCAAATAGCCTTGTGGTTGGTTTATTGTCAGCTCATGAAGCTCCTGGCCCTTTAAGACTGACACTCTAACACTGATTATAAAGAGAAGCCATTCATCGTGGCCATGATAAAGGAGGCTGCTTCACAGTAGACATGCACCTAACAGTCTGCAGATGCCACCTCGTACTCCCCCCTCTGCTGATCTCACACACAGACACACACACACACACACACACACACACACACACACACACACACACACAGAGAAAGCGAGATTAAGTTAAAAAAAACAAAACACATACACACACATTTGAAGCAAACTTTTGATCTTTCATAAATTAATAAATTATCACAGATGTTTCTTGCTGTTTCAAGAGCGCACCAAACTGAAAACAAACCTTTAATATTTAAACATAAAGAGTCTTTTATTAAATGTAATGCCAGAAGGGCCAAAGCATAGATATTAGAAGGGGGGAGGCGAGCAAATGTACTACTGTTTGAGGCTTGTGCACATGCATATGCACCCACGGGGAGTGGGGGTGGGTGGCGGCTGGAAACCAGAAGGGCATTGATGAACACGAGTCACTATTATACTCCTAAGGTGCTTTAGCCCAATAGTTGTGAGAGGAAAAAGATAACACTGTTTTTATAAAAACAAGAAAACAGGTGTTTTTTCAACTTGATCATTCCTCCTCGAGTGTTTTTTAAAGCTCGAGGTTGCGGTGGATCGGGAGCCAGCGAGCCTCCAGTTCATTACATTCAAAGCAAGAACAGGAAAGTAGGATTCAAACCAAACTCACACAAAATCCAACAAAGGTAACAAAGTCAGATTAAATAAAACACTAAAGGGAACCCTTACACCTCAGAGCTGTTCATGATGTGGTGTTTAATATTCAACAGAGTGGCAGAAGTAACTGTGTGAACAACGACCAGAAAAGGAATTGCAATGAACTCAAAACTCCTATTTTCTCACCCACAGTAAGCGCACCTGGCTAATTGCTGCAAAATCTAAGCAGACTTTTAGAATCCTGACACTTCCTGCCCAAGCTTTGCTGCAGTCCCACATTCAAAACAGCCCTTCATTTAAGCATGCCAGCAGGCTTGACAGCTAAAGTGACTGCTCAACAAAGCAAAAAGGAATACCTGCAAAGTAAACCTTAACCATGTATCATTTTGAAGGTGACCCATGCTTTCAGTAGATAATCAAGCCTTTGACAGACTGAACATTTAAGTAAAACAAATAGTGCTTTTTGCTAGCCAGACATAATGCTGCATCATATTTTATAATATGAAAAATAGGCGTCACCCCTGAATCATTTCTCCTTGTTTAAGTGAAGGCTGTTTGGAGAGCACGCATCCTCTGCAGTGTTTCAGATGTTGACAAACCCATATGGCATGCCACTAATCTTGATCGATGCCCACCACTGTGAACACTGCTCACATTGCAGAGGATAATGAAATGTAACAATGCAACATTTCACAAAAATCATCCCCGTGATCGGTTTATTATCTGATGTGAAATGCTTCAGAGCTTCGGCCATTTTCCAGTCAGAAAAATAACACAAAGACAGTGTTTAGTTTCCAAATACAGAGCAGCACAGAGTGCTCATAAAAATGTTTGAGCTCACCCAATGTGCTATTCTTAGGGTTCCCCTTAGAGCCACTATCTAATTGGAGCCTGGGTTGTCCTATCGGTGAAGCTATCCTCGACATAGACTTTATAGGTGGATTGTGAGTGACTGAGATTCCCTGACTGAATGTCTGTGGCTGTTCTCCCGCATGTCACAGGACTCCTGCTCATCGGTGAGGGCTTCATTAGCTGAAGATGGGAGGTGGCAGCCGAGAGAGAACAGCTGTTTAGCTAACCACTTGCATTGTTAGCCAGCCTTCTCCGTATGCCTAACTGCCTGAATCCGTCCCCTAGCTGCTAATAGAATGCTCATTAGGAGGAGGAGAGGGAGAGTCTATACGAAACAGAGTCACTGTACTACAGTCCTACCAGATTTTGCTGCTCCGCCTCTCCCTATGGTCTCTATTAAAGAGCTGTACAAAATAATCCTTCCCTGTGTAGATCAACCATTATTCCAGCTCAACTTACCCCACGACCCTAACCCACAGGGAAACACTTTGGGTGCATGAGTACCTGCGCTTTCTCTGGAGACAGCCACCAGCATCTATGACACTAAAACATGCTTTCCACTTGTAGATAAAGAAAGATACAAGATTTCAAAATCTCAGAGGACAGGCAGATGATACCTTCTGCAGAGAGAAGTGGTTGGTTTTGTTTGTGTGTTCTTTGTTTTTTCCAAGATACCCCCCCCAGACACACACACACACACACATGCAAACACACACGGTACGGTGTTAAATTATTCAAACACTGTAGACTGAATTGCTGTAATTTGTCAGAGACCCAAAAGCACAAGTCTATTTCTCTGTGTCAGAACTGATGAAGCTGGCAAGGAGGATGGAAAGCTGTGACATCAGAGATGGCACTGTGAATATCTGATGGCATTCATTGGAACAGCTACAGATCAGAGCCAAAAACACTGCACCCACTATTACAGCCAAAACACATCCCTGGCTAAAAAAGAGTGGCTCATGTTTGATTAAAATTCAAACAGGAAAACATGTTACCATGGAAGTACTTGATTGAATTAACACAAGCCAGTCAGTAACAGTTTCCATGCAGAAATGCAGGCAAACAAAGTGCACAGCTTCATGGTGAGAGACTGACAGAAATCAGTGTGTGGTAGAACAGATATGCTCCCAGCTATTTACAGTAAATGACAGCAACTGTAGACTTTGTTGTCACTTTGAAATCTCAAGAAGCGTGTACACAGAATAAGTAATACTTCAATACCCCAGTGAGTAATGCTGAGTAATGCTGGCCGAACATAAGACAATTAAAACCCTAGAATGAAACAAAGCAGGCACATTTATGAATCTTAAATGCTTGAGAACATAATGAGATATACTGCTTTGGACTGAGTTCATGTAATTTTTTTCATTAATTGAATGAAGTGCGTTCATCTGTCAGATTTGCTGAATGCAAATATTCCCATTTAGCCTTTTTATTCTTAAACAGAGCACATTTGTCAAAGTGTTAAATCACAATAAACATTCATTCTGTGTGATATCATATAAATACGTATTGTGATCACGAGTTTTATTCATATTGCAAAAAAAAAAAAGCTCCAGCTCCAAATAATAGATTTTAACAGTCAGCAGATGGTGTTTGCTCGGTGGCTGTTGTGATTTTATCCATGGATCCGTGGATAGACTTTGTGATTTGTTGAAAAATGTCAAACAAATAGTCAGTGGGCCTTAAAAAATTATTGTGAAAAACAAGCATATTTAGATCACTATAGTAATACAGTATACACACATACTTGTACATATGTTTATATATACACTCACCAGCCACTTTATTAGCTACACCTGTTCAACTGCTCAATAATACAAATCAGCCAATCACATGGCAGCAACTCAATTTATTTAAACATGTAGACATGGTCGAGATGAGCTGCTGAAGTTCAAACTGAGCATCAGAACGAAGAAGAAAGGTGATTTAAGTGACTTTGAATGCGGCGTGTTTGTTTATGCCAGACGGGCTGGTCTATGTTTTTGAGAATTTGCTAATCTACTGGGATTTTCCCACACAACCATCTCTGGGATTTACAGAGAATGGTATGAAAAAGAACATATCCAGTGACCAGCAGTTTTCTGGATGAAAATGTCTTGTTGATGTTAGCGGAGAATGGCCAGAGTGCTTCAAGATGAAGGCAAGAGTAACTCAAATAACCCCTCATTACAAACAAAGTATGCGGAAGAGCGTTAATGAATGCGCAAAATGTCAAACTTTGAAGCAGATGGGCTACAGAGGCAGAAGACCACACCAGGAGCCCCTCGTCTCAGTCACGAGCTGTATGAGCATCATGGCTGACCATGTCCGCCCATTTATGATCGCAGTGTATCCATGTTCTGATGGCAGCTTCCAGCAGGATAGCAGCCATATCACAAATTTCAAATCATCTCAGACTGGTTTCTTATACATGACAATGAGCTGTAACTGTCATGTTTGCCATTTTGTGGTTCTGACCAATCAGCACAACAGGCAAGTGTTAGGTACTTCAGAAACAGCAATGGTAGGTAGCGGTAGCATAGATGCTAATGTAGCATGAGTTATATGAGACCTTTTTTGCTGAAAAAAAAAATCAATGACTAAAGTCTTTGATTTACCACCTTTGTTCAGTTCTGATTACATTCAGTCGGATGATGGACATATATAAACATCTGGCACTCGTGCATAAAGCTACATGATGGATGCTGCTAGAGAACCATGTAACCCGTTCATCAGCGGCTTCATGAGGAGCTTTGCGTTGGCCATTTATAGTTGAATGTGGGTGTTTAGATGATGGGATATAGGGCTGATCCACGTGTGCACATTTCCAGGTGGACTGTGATTTATAAAGCGTGCAGAGACTGCAGGTGTGCGTATATTTTGACGCATGACATTTTTGGTCTTTGTGTGCATGTACACTTTTAGTATCAAGCCTACGCACTGATTTATAAATGAGGACCCGGACCCGCGTGTCATTTCTTTAGGTGGTGATGAAAGCTGACAATGACACATTCTATAGTAATGGCAATAGGCTTACCGATGCCACTCTGAATGTGTGCTGGAAAAGAATGTCTGTGGGTGCGATATGTGTCAAGTGTTGTGACGTTAGTTGCTGTTGAATATGTGTTTGCTTGACATTGAGAAAGTGAAGCATGCCAGTATGAGGCCTAACTGATAGACTAGCACACTCTGTCTCACTCATACACCCGTACACACTCATAACTCATCTCTGCAGAGCCGCATCAGTACTGCACAAACATGCACAAAAAGTGGGGTGGACATTTTTAGCACACATCTCATACACACATTCTGGTTTTGGCAGGTCCAAACCCGTGGGATTGACTGTCATTAAAGGTTGTCCTGTGTAAATATACACCCCCCCCCCCCACCCCCCACCCCCCATTCCTGTGCTCACCTCACTTCACCACAGCTGCACACACACACACACACACACACACACATGCACACACAGTCCATGTGTTCATGGAAGTCCACATACTTTCCCTCTCCAGGGGAATTCATGTGGCTACAGCTGTGTGCCTGATGGCACTGGCAGCAAGAGGCACAACAGAGAGAAGAGAATATAGGGGAGGATATGAAAACTGAAAAGTATTTTAGCATGGAGAAGAGGACAAAAAAATGACAAAGTAAACAGTGCATGCTCTCACATGACTATTATATTTTCTTTCTTCTGTATTTTTTTTCATTCCTCTCTCCTCCTCTTGCTACAGACCGGTTTGACTGTGAAAGACTGATAATCTGAAGCATGATCACCGAGGCGGAAAGGCAACTATTGAATGCCTTTTCTACCTCAGTGAGGCAGTCACACAGCAGCACGACAAAAGTTAACCAGAATGCAGATGTATGCATGTACGCAAAACATAAGCAAGCTGAATGACGCCAGTGTGTACAGGGCTTGCTCACGCATACACACACATAAGAATAGTGAATGAAGCGGCCGGGGAGGAGATACACCGTAGTTCAGCTCACAGCTTTTTGCCCTTGTGCCGAGACCTCGGCCTGTCACTCTGTGTTTTACTCCCTGCAGCCCGACTCCACTGTAAGCAGCCACCACAATATTTGGTCTCGAGGTGGTGAAGAAACTGCCCACCACTTCCCATTTGGCCTTTTCAGAATTTGACAGAGAAGACTGGAGGTAAAAATACTCTGCATTCTGCCCTGCCAAAATTGAAAACGGTTGGAGTGCTGCTATGGAAGGAGAATATATATAGTCCTTGTTATTAGAATGGCTGGTCTGAAATGAGGTTGACTTCATGCCAGACATTGAGATGTTTTCTGTCATTCGTTTTTTTGTTTTTTTTTCCCTTCATCTGAAATTCAATATGATACATTAGTGTTCCAAATGGAGGCAATGCAATAGATATTAATTACTTGTCCATTACAGTTTGTGACACTATCAATCTGTTATCAGCTGGCTCCACCAATGACTGAAATTAACTGTCACATTTCAATATCAGGGAAGTCATCTCCATGCTTTATTGCCTCCATTACAGTGTTCAGTTCTTAAATGGTATCCTTAAGAGATCAGAAAGTAACCAAGATTTTTTGGCAAGCACTAACACTGAAGGTGTGCGTGACATCGTGTTTGTCTTTGCAAACTTGGTAGATATCAAAGTAAATGTCAGTACCGGCATCAAACAAGGAATACAAGGGACACAAATGTGTTGCGGACTTGAGGAAATAATGGGAGCGCAGCCATATCATGATCTCCACAAGTTCATGTATATTTGATAAGTTCTGCCAGATGTGGCCTCGGATGTGTATCAGCGAGCAATCTCTCTCACTCAGCTCATAGAAATTAGATTTCATCTCAGGCCCAAAATCTAATACACAGGCTTATATTTACTCACAGTTGCAGAGCATCATAACCAAATATGACCTCACACAGAGGTGGCAGAGCTGCACAAAATGCACTTAAATGAAAATACTTAGAGTAAACTACGCTTAGCTGCGGACTAGCCGAAAATGGTCCTCGACTGCATGAGCTTAAAACTTTCATTAAAAAAAATAAAAATGCCCAAAGCCAACCGCCAAATGAAGAAACAAAGTTATTTTTGGTTTTATTTTTCTATAGCTTCAATGAAAATCAAATAGTTCCTGTATTTGTTTGAAAAATCCACATTAGGAAGAAGGCAGTTTCGCTCGTAAATCTCAGGTGTATTGCAATCTCAGAGTGTTGAGAAATTTAATTTTCCAAATCACACTCTGAAATCATTTCGAAGCCTTCGCATCCAGCTTTTAGAGCAGCGCACATTCGAGACGAAATGGTTGCATGAGTCACCCGATACATTAAGATGCTTGTGTCTTCCTCACAATGAATGCAAAGTCACAGTTAGCATGCTGAGTGCCATTTCCTATGCAGAGAGCCTCTGCCTGCCTTGAATACTCTCCGGGGACCGTAGCACACACTGAGGAACTTTAAGAGTCTTATCACTTTTTTTTTTCTCTCTTCTCGTCTTTACCCTCCTCTCTTATCCTCCCATGACCTCCCCCTTTTCTCCCTCCTCTGTTCTTTCTCTGTGACACAATGAGAATAGATGTGGGCAGCTCAGTTTCTTCCATATGTCAGTCTGTTTGTCTTGCTAAGATATATATATTGTTTTTTAGTTTGGAGGGCAGATAAATGTGTAGTCAGCACGCTTTTGCTCAGAGAGGGGGGAAAATAAGGAGTTTCAGATTGATGAACACTTTGGTCAACACATTTTTAATCTCTATTACCAAAGTGAACATCTCAGCAACTCTGTGTATTTTTCTAATCAAAATAAAAACATTTGAATGGATTGATCTAGATTAGTTTTGCAGCAGATCGATGCTCAGTTGCTGGTTGCTGATTTCAGATAGGCTGCACAAATAGCTCTTAATTGTTGGGGTTTCCAGTTGACTTGATTTGTTTGAGTAGATTTTCTGGGAGCCGCTGCTGCCGATGGAATTTTTCCAAACCATTTTTACAGCAGAACATGTCATAACCCAATTGTCTCAACGTCCACTTACAGTAAGTGGCTGTGGTGGCTAAAGAGTCTGCCACAGTAATTGACTCAATGGGAATTTACAGTATGAAGCATGAGGCAGGGAAGGCAGGCATAGTGCTCTCCAGGGATAGGTTGTTGTCACAGTGTTGCTATCTCTTCACCATGTTTCTCTCAGCACATAGTAGACAGGCTACTCATACACACACACACACACTCATAGTAGTACACAGGCACACACACTCAATAAAATCACAAACCCAGCTGCCCTCTTCAGAGCAGGTAATTCCGCATTCAGGTTCTGGGATCACGTTCGGAGTGCCATCCCATCCTAGACTGGGTTTTGCGCTCTATCTTTAATGTGTGCACAAGAATGAGGTTGAGGCGAAGGAGACGCACAGCTCTCCTATATTTGTCTGCTGTTTGCATGCAGTGCCAACTTGAATTAAACAAAGCTTTTGTGGCTTCTGGCTGCAGGGCTACTGGCACGACGGGCAGAGCAGAGAACAGTGGTGTCAGACGTTGTGAGAGAGGAACAGAGAGTGACATAGGCACAGCTAGAAGAATATGTTTACGCTGTTGGAACCCGTGCCCGCCCTGGCACGTTCATGCATGGTACAATAGTTAATCAGCTCGGATACTGCTGCTGGTGTGAGCACTGACCCTTAAAGGCATCTGTAATAGAGGGAGTCTTTCTAATAGGAAGAGCACTATAATTTCAAGAGTGGAGCAGGAATTACAACACATCCAGGGGAGTATTTTTTTTTCCCAATGTGTCCTCTGGTTCTGGTTCATTAATGCTGGTTTAGATTAAAAGAGTTGTTGATGTTCTTGGTCAGAGAAAAAAGGTTGCTGCCTACGAGGTGCTCTGTGTGAAATGCCTAATGAGTTTCCTGAATTGTGTCTGTGTGCATGCATGCACAGTGGTAGTATTTTAGTGGGTGGTTTGCACAGTGTACGTATATTGAACATCGCTTTTAGGTATTTTCTGCGTAAGCTGGAGTAGGATTGGACTTCCCTGGAGAGACAAACGATCTTTTAAGGATGCACATGTGCATGCTTGGCCATCAGCTCTGTGTACATGAACACCAAGCGCATTGTCTGCCTTTGTTTGTGAGCTACAATCAGATCAGGGACATCATCTTTTCGAAACAAGACTCAAAGGCTTGCAGGCAAGCAATCTGCTGTTTTGGAAGTCTGTGAAAAGGCCCAGTAAGCTTCCACCCACCAACTGCTTTTAGCTGGATTGCGCGTATCCATCTCAGTTTCACCTCCCATACCCCTACAGCTCACAGCTAATTTTTTTTCTGTAAGACTTTGACCAGGGCTCTCTTTCGCTCTCCCTGTCACTCTTCCTTTACTTCTTTGCTTCCCTCAGGGGGTTGTACACCCCTTGTGATAATTTGTCTGTCACAAATGCAACTGCGCCCTCTCCGTGGCTTTCCTTGGCCCAAAAATGAGTTTCAGCCGTCCCATCTGGCTGTCATTGGCAAGATGTCGCCAAGAATAGAAGCTTCCCATCCTTTCACATTTCATGGCTGAATTGTCATATTTGTGTGTGACTTATATCTTTGACCCACCCATGCTAGACATATTTTACATCTGATTTGTACTTACGAAGCCTTGCTTCCTTGAAGTCGGTGCTCTCTTTGTCTCCAGCTGTCATTGCTCGCTGCATGTATAAAAATGAACCAAGCTTTGGGGCTGCTATACAATGCAGATGGGGTGTAAAATATGGTGCATATATTTAGAAACAACAGGAGTCAGATGTTTTTTACTAGCGCAACACAGCAGCCACTTGCACAATTCTCCCGTGAAAACCGGTTTCTGTGGGAGCTAAAAGCACTAATCATTTCCTCTCAGCACACTGATCTGAAATCTATTTGTGGAAGCAGTAGGAGAGAAGAGAGAGGAAATCAGAAAACATCTTTAACAACTTGTCTCATCTAATGAGATTAGCAGAGCCGCTTACACAGTCATGACATGGAGATACACACAGATAACCCTGTAATAACTCATTATTCTTCACATTTCCACATCGACGCCTTGTCAAGGCTCGCTGACAGTGCACGTTGTTGTGTGTACACAGCTATCAGGCCGATCTTAGCACTGCAGCAGTGAGGAGTGAGCGTGGTGAAAATCGCCTGAAAAAGCCACAGCACAGAGCGAGCTAGCATTAGAAGGACACAGAGATGGCTTTCTCTGCTTTTCAGAGGCTGCAGCATTAGTGACACATGCATGAGTGCAAATGGGGGAAAAAAATCACCGCGCCGGCTCTCTGTTTCTCTTGGTATAGCAGGGCGTCTGGGAAGGGAACCTAGTGATGGAATCAGTTGTGCAGTGTATGCATGCATACTGTAGATTTGCAGTCTTAAGAATGCACTGCTACTATCAAAACAGGAAACAGCTGAATGAGAAAGTGCATGAAAAGAACAGATTGTTTAACTATGCATAAAATCAATAATAAAACTGTGGCATGATCGCCTCCTTTCTAAACTGAAACTTTCTGTGCTGGATTGAAATGTCGCCATTCATGTTTTATATATAAATTCTACTTCTTGCATAGTGAATTCTGGCTCTAAAAACAAGCCTGCATGCACCCTTTGACATTTTTTCATCCATCAAACACATTTCCACATGCTTTTCTGGCTTCTAGCAACTATAGCGCAGCACTTTAAAGCTGTTGTAACCTTCATTTAAGTGTTACAAATGCTGTTATTCATCCAGTAGTGAGTGTAGTAAGTGAGTGGGTACCTGTGTATTTGTATCTCTCTCTCGCTGTCTGTGGACATCATAACTGGATCACATATGATGCTGGAGTAAATGGCCGCATTATCCTGCTAAAAATGTCACATCCAATTTGTCACATTGGACAGTGCAGCACAGAAGCAACAAAAAAGTTCAGACAATCACAAAGATGTATGCAGCGTAATCTGCTTTATTCTGAATGATAACACGCACTAATCTGAAATGTCCTGATGCAGTAAACTCCGCCCACACCAATCCTTGGCTAAATTAAATTCTCAGAATTAAATCACAAATGCTGTTTGACTCAGGTGTGGCGTGCATGCCGTGTGATTAGCAGCCAGATTGATGAGTTCAAGGAGGAGCCGTGGCCCTGTTGTGCTGTGCGTGCGGACAGGGGGGAGGTCACCATGTGGGATGATGAGGCCTGGAGTGTGAGGTATTGACCAGTGGATGTCATGTCGTGATTAGTAGGAGATATCACACTCGCTGGGCTCAGATGCACATCGATCCTTAAACCTAGGTACAGCCTGTCAGCGGGATCATTTTACCCTCCTTCTCCTCTCTGTCTCTTGCCTCCTCCCCTTTCGCCTCACGCTGTTTCACATTTCCTCTCCTCTCCTTCACTAATACCTTCATCTTTGCCCAGCCTTCCTCTCCTCTCTGCTCTTTTTCCCCTCTCCCTCCTCTGTTCTACTTCCCCATTCCCTCCCTCTTCCATCCATCCACCCTCATGGATCAAACTCTTTATCTGGCCTAAGCCACAGCCTGCAGGCAAGCAGGCAGTCTCTACAGAGGCTGGAGCAGAAGACCAACAGCTTCAAACAACATTATATAGGGCTGGCATGAAGCATGTCTCACACTGATAGATGAAAACACTGGCCTCTCAGACGCTGTCTCTTTATGGGCATGATGAAACATGGACAGGGGGCAGTCCTTCTGTGTTAAAGTTTGCTGCTCTTCACTTAAATATTGCTACCAGACCACCCTGGATTTCACACAGGCTAAAGTTTACTACAAATTAGGTAACAGTGCGCTTTTGCATTGTAATCAGTACAAAAAAAAAATTCTGGGAGGAAGATGCATTTTCTTTGGCAGCTATCCTGTTGGATCATCTGCTATGAAACCGATCCAGAGTAAATCCAGTTTAGAGGAAAAAATAAAAAATTGAAGCTAGGTACCAGTAACAGTTGCAGCATGGAAACAAAACAAATTGTGCATGCAATCAATCATAAGTCGCCCATTTTATGTCCTTTTTTCATTTTTAATGTTTAAGCAAGCAGGTACTACAAATAAAAGTCTTACTTGATGAATGTTGACTCACACGCTGCCTAGATGCCGCTGTTCTTTAAAGAGAGAGTTCACCTCCAAAAATCAGAAGTACATGTTTTTCTTCTGGCCTGTAATATTATTTATAAAATTGGTTTTGGTGTTAGTTGCCCAGTTTTAGAGAGTTTGGTTGTAGAGATTTCTGCCTTATTAGAAAAACCCAGCACCAAATGAATTTATTTGAAAACTTGCTTTCCATAAATCATGACTCAATTTTTTTTTTTTTTAAAAATCCACAAATCTTGGCATGTTTTTTTTTTTAAAAATCCAAGAACTATTTTCTTTATAACGGTCTATATCCACCAGTCAAAGCAAGTGTGCACCTTTCCTATTGCAGCTCAGCCTGGAGGTGAAGCTATTAATGTTTACATCATGTCTCACTGTCACAAGCACAAGTCTCTCATCACAGGTAGATGCATGCCTCCCTCTCCACAGTGAATTGGTTAGGAAGTGTATCTTGGTATGAAATAGGAAAGGAATAGCTTAGGAATACATGCTCACACCAAAGTTTGTGGATTTTCTTTTTCATGACTTCTGGAAAGTTTTCAAATGTCTTCATTTGGTGGTTTGACCATGCCTCTCTAATACTGGCAAACTCACCCCAAACAATCTAGATGGATAAATCCATCTTGTCCATAATGGCTTTTAAAGTAATGTAGAACTTTGGAAGGACAATTCATCACTGACCTATAAAATGAGATCGTGCAAGTCCAAACTTTCCAAGATGTTCTTTGCTTTTTGTCATGCCAAACAGTCTAGATGAATAAATGGCACAACAGGCCAGAGCAAAAACTGTGTTCATTTAATTTTGGGTGAACTGTCCCTTTAAAGTATGTCCTTGCAGCCTAAGGGAATCCTGAAAGTGTTTTCAAAGACGCTGCTGTCCTAAAAGTCATTTTGCTCTGATGCTGATTCTGTCAGCGTCATTTTGAAGTTGACAAGTTCAGTGTTGGGTGGAAATTTTAATGGAACAGAAAAACAATGTAGGTGTCGTTTCAGGGCTGCCATACCAATGTGAAACTACCCGTGGACTAATGCATGATCAGACCAGAGGCACTTGTGTTTAAGTGGATGCAGCCTGTAAGCTGTAACCATGGAGACAGCAGCTTTAACCCTGTGTTAGGCGACTGCAACTGGCCAAGGAAATATGAATTGACAAATTTTATGAGTACTGGTCTCCCACCTGGCATTGAATATTTCACATGAGATGATTTGCATTAACTTCACTTTATTTAAAAAAAAATAAATGAATAAATATTAACACTGTAGATTCCTGAAGAAGATAAGTGTTTAAAAAAAAAAGAAAAAAAAAAGCTGAGTGAAATGCAGCAAGAGAGGGCAGAACAACAATTACTGTGTCCCAACTACTGTGCTAGCCTAGTTTGGATGTAGACGGAGAGAAATGTTTTCAACGGAGGGGGCTCTGCAACGTCCCACGGGTCTGTGGAGATTTGCTTACAGTGATGAGATGGGTGGAGGTAAGAATGGGCTCAGAGGATTCAAGCTCCGCTGAACGCAAGCTTATGTCTAATAATCAGCAGGGAGGGACTCAGCGTGGTCCCTCGGAAAAAGGAAGGAGAGGAGAGAGAATGCAACAGAGAGGGAGAGAAAGAAAAAAAAAAAAACAGAGCAGGGACGGATTGAATGAAGGGGAGAGGAAAAAAAAAGAAAAAAAAAAGCATGTACAGAACGAGCTGAAGTTGTGAGCAAGGAGGAAACGAAAAAAGAGAGAAATGCCCATCCCCATGTCTACGTTATTTCTCCCTGTGATGGCTTTTATGTGCTGGAGAAGAGTCTTGATAACATTTTACCAACTTGAATATTTTTGTCCATAATAGCTTTTAAAGTCATGTAAAAATATTGGAAGGAAAATGAATCACTGACCTATGAAATGAGACCTGACCAGTCCAAACTTTCAGAGGTGTCCTTTTTGTTTTTCTTGTTCTTGTTTCTGTGGATGGCATTTGTAGTGCTTCTGTTGGGTGGATTTTACAGTTAAAAACATCACAGGGCCACAGACTGATAAAACTCACCATTGACGCTTGAGTGCATTTTGCCAGCTGTTCCAGATTAGAGTACAGTCATTTATCGCACTAACTGGCACCAGCATAGCATCCTTGTCCATTAACACAGGCTGAACTCTCACACATACCCGTAGCTGCCGCATAATACATCAGCAGTGATCCAAAGTACAGCCACGTCACGCTCCTCTCTCTCCAGTGATGCAGGATTTGCTCATTAGTATCAGCACTTTATCCATATTGGTATTGTCAAAACAAGGTTTAAACTTGTCGGAGCCTGTGGGTGTGTTTTAGTGTGCATATGTGTGTGTGTGGCTCGCCTACTGTACGAATGTGATGGTCATCATTAGCCCCAAGGTCAAGCTCCTTCTTTCCTATCATCAGTGAATTATCTCCACAAGCCGCTCCACCCATACAGGGCCTGAACCGCATGCCTATTTAACGGGAGTCTAGTGTGGATGTGGGGGGGGGGCAACACGGTCGAGGTCAGAAAACCACATCACAGAGGCGGCTGCAGGGCAACGCAACAGCATTTTAGCAGGGGCCCAATGAGTGATTACCTTGAAGCTCCAGTCATAATTCAGCGTGACCTCAATCTGCCAGCAACGCTATAGTTTGATGGATCTGCTCACAGTTTGGGTGTCGGGTCCTCGCATGTCAAACACAGGCAGATAATAATCGGGCTATCTGTTGCTTTTTCAAAATAAAACTTGGTGGATATTAATGTCACACGTGTGTCTGTGCACTTTCTGTTTAATTTATCTGGATAGCACGTAAGGAATCGCTCAATCCCCCGATGTCAGAGTAGATACGAAGACAAAAACATTGTCACAAACGGTAATTTCCATCATGATGATGCCTGTCAGCGTTTGGTCTATCCATCGACGGACCGATCTTTGCCTTATCAATCAAAGTCAACAAAAATACACATGCATGCACATACACACACATACACACTCACATACACAGACATCCTCCTCCCATTGTGGATAATTAGTGGATTCCCTCAGTGGGTGATAAAGCCTGTGCACTTCTCTCCTCTCTCTCTGACCTTCCCCAGCGAGCTTCCGACCACAGTGGGGCTCATCGCACACACAGCTCTAATACATATTTATCGGCCTGATGACAGCCCATGAGCACTGGATTTATATGTTTCCTGGCAAACAATAGTAAAACCTTATTCCTGCTTCCTTCTTTCCATCAGCCGCAGAAGGAGATAAATCCGAGAGTGTCAACCTGGCTGTAGTCTCCTCAGCAGCTGGCCATCTGTTGGTTTGGGTGTATCTGGACATGGGACCCAGCCAAAGTACACTCAAGCAGCTCTCTCCAATTACTGCAAACGGATTTGATATACGTATGTCTGTCAAATCGCCTTGGCAATCACAGGAACCTCTGTGCTGGCAAACATTTTCCTACAGCAACTTCTGATCAAAGACATTCAAAAAGTGGCTGTGGAATGGCTGGAGGCATTGGGATTCAGGACAGACTTCCTGCACCATGACTGGCTCTATTTGCACAGCGCAATCGGACTTGAGATGTGAAGAGAGGCAATACCACTAAAGAGTGAGGGGAGGGGAAGGGAGGAGAGAGGAGAGGAGAGGAGGAGGAAGAGAAGGGAGGGATGGTAGGATTAAGCCCCAGCCCACCCCCTACCCCCTTCTCAGCCTCCAAGCGGCCATCTTTCATCTTGCGACTGCCCCTCTAATGCCTTCAAGTGGGTGAAACCCTCGACATCTGCTTCCGCTCCGTGGGACACAGCACGGGCCACCATCCTGCTGAGATGCACAACCGCAGCACAGTTCAAGGGGCACTTGTGAGGCCAATGCCACTGAAGGCGGATGATCTTATCCACATAGAAAGAAACACACGATGCAGAAAACAAAGACATCAAAAATAACACTCTGGCATCGGGGTTAAGTCAAAACCTTGGATTCAGACATGTATTGAAATCGAATAACCAGATTCTTTAAGTAAACGATAAAATGTATCATATACTAGTAAACAGACTCCCTACAGAAAGGTTTTACAGTTCTCTCACCCAGACACATTAATTCTACTTACTACTTGAGAACAAATAAATGTAAATAGCTCTGTAAATAAACACTTGTCTTCGCCAAGAAGAAATAAAACCCCCTGCCGCGTCTGATTAAGACTACCAAAGTGATATATCTGGCACTTAAGTCTGCTGTTTACCTCATAAACACAAAGATTTCAGCACAGCCACCCACAACCGATGCTGAAAAATCACCAACTGAGTCTGCGTGCCTGTATGTTTCTCTGCTAGTCTTTTTGGCTTCAATGTGGGATGTCTAATGACATTTTTTAATGCATGCCATTTCGGGAGCATTTCTTCTGCTCTGGCTTTCAATATCATGAGTTAACTGGAATTCCTTGACTCCGGCAATGATAGTGCCGTGAGCAATAAAGCGGCGTGGTCAAGTGGTAGGAGCTTTGCCTCTGATTTTCTCTGACATCGCAAAAATAGCACTGTGATTTCAAAAACCACATCAAGAGTGCAGATGAGTGGTGCTGTCGAGGACAGCAGGATTTCAAGGCGCTGCTGGTGATATGAAGGAGGCCTAACTGACACAGGGGGGCATGACATTTTACTTTTACTCTGCTAAAATTTTTCAATTATTTCTAAGGAAATTATGTTTGTTATTTTGGATCTGTTCCTTGTGAAGAACAGATTTTCCTTCATACATCACTGGCAGCTAAATTGTGATTTAATTTGCAAGAGCATGAGACGGTAAATGTGTTTGCCTTGATTTCCGAACCCCCCCCCCCCCCCCCCCCCCCCTTTAAATCCCACGCACAAGAAACAAACTTCTGTGTAGATTCATATAATACCTGATCTGTTGACTCTTGTTTCAACGTGTGTCTATTTCTGCAAAATACAAGCAGGTGAGACCTTCTGTGCAGCTTGGTCCTCTTCATTGCTTGCCACCGCATTGCATTGTAGTGCCAGGTGAAAATTTGCAGCTTTCTTCTGCAAAGGCAGTGAGCAGGAGTCAGTTTTTATTTATAGAAATCCGCCCACAGACTAGTGTAGAATTTAGTGGTCTTCCACATAGAAAAAATGTGGAAGACCACAATTTTTCTATGTGGAAAAACTTTGCATATAACTGATGCAGAGGTACTATGCATATATAATGACTGCAAAAAAGGAGCATCTGTGTCTATAATTGCTTCATCCGGTATAAGCTACCTTGAAAAGTATATTATAACAAGGAGGGGATGGGCAGTGGGTTCATATACTCCTAAATCAAACTGTGGTGCAGTTTGTATGAGGGAAGGCATTAATATGTTTTATGGTACAGACTTGTTTGCCAGTTTTGATTCATTTTCTGAGAGGGCATATAGAGATGGATAGGAGGAGAGAGGATGACAGACAGAGTGCTGATTCCTTCTCCTGTCTGTGAGCTGGTCGGCGAGACCAGGCCATCTGCACATTCATTATCACAGCAATGATTCCATTATTGTTCTGCATGGCAACAAGGACTTTTTCTGTCTGGCCTTTGTTATTCTTATCAACTGTGTAGCAGACAGCCCCCTTTTGATCATGGCAGCAACAAAATTAACTACTATCATGTATTATAGCACATAACTGAATTATCCTTGAGAATAATGACACTAAACATCATCTTGTCTCTTCTTGTGTCCTTGTGCAGGTCTGTTCCACAGAGCCATCATTCAGAGCGGGTCAGCCCTCTCCAGCTGGGCAGTGAACTATCAGCCGGTCAAGTATACACGTCTCCTGGCAGAGAAGGTGGGCTGTAATGTGCTGGACACGTCAGACATGGTGGACTGTCTGAGGAAGAAGAGCTCCAGGGAGCTGGTGGAGCAGGACATACAGCCTGCAAGGTACCACGTGGCCTTTGGACCTGTAATTGATGGTGATGTTATCCCCGATGACCCTGAGATCCTAATGGAGCAAGGAGAGTTTCTCAACTATGATATCATGCTGGGTGTCAACCAGGGTGAAGGGCTCCGGTTTGTGGAGAACGTGGTGGATTCAGAGGACGGCGTGTCTGGAAATGACTTTGATTTTTCTGTGTCTGATTTTGTGGACAGTCTGTACGGGTACCCAGAAGGCAAGGATACGCTTAGGGAGACCATTAAGTTCATGTACACAGACTGGGCAGACAGGGACAATCCCGAGACCAGACGAAAGACATTGGTGGCTTTATTTACCGACCACCAGTGGGTTGAGCCGTCAGTGGTCACGGCTGATCTCCACGCTCGCTATGGCTCACCCCCTACTTCTAACGCCTTCTACCACCACTGCCAGAGCCTGATGAAGCCTGCCTGTCTGATGGCCGCCCATGGCGATGAGGTGGCCCTATGTTTTTTGGAATTCCTATGATTGGTCCCACTGACCTTTTCCCCTGTAACTTCTCCAAGAACGATGTCATGCTGAGTGCTGTAGTCATGACCTACTGGACCAACTTTGCCAAGACTGGGTGAGTACATTTTTTTAATCAGGTTTCTCAAAAAAGGATGTTACTATTGCACTGAAATTATTAAAAGTATTTATAATGATGCTAGTGTTTTAAAATGTATCCTGTGTACACAGAGGATAAATGATTAGTCAGTTAATCAGCTAGTTATTATTTAGTTATTTTCAGTTATTTAATTGTTAAGTCATTTTTAACTTTCTTTTCAAGAAAGCAAAACATTTGCAGGATCAAGGCTTGCAAATATAATTTATTTTGCATTGCTGCATTTATTTTTTTTGACTGTTTGCTGGATAAAGTAGGACGTAAAAATATTTTAGTAAATTATAAAAAAAATGTTGCAGACTTAGTAAGGGTGGCTGTAGATCAGGAGGTAGAGCAGGTCACCTACTAATGGGAAGGTTGGTGGTTCAATCTCTGCCTGCTCCAGTCCGCATGCCAAAGCATCCTTGGGCAAGATACTGAACCCCAAGTTGCTCTCTGATCCTTCATTAGAGTGTGAATGTTAGATAGAAAGCAGTTAGTGTAGATAAAGTGCTTGCATGAATGGGTGAGTGAGGCATGTTGTAGAAAGTGCTTTGAGTGCTCAAGTAGAAAAGTCCATTTATTTTATACTAACTTTTCTGAAATTGTGACTGAGTTTTTTTATCAAGGGTTACAGAGTGTTACCTCAACTTAGGGCCAGCTCAGTGAGATGTTTTGGATGAACTGATGGAATGATAGCTATGTGCATGTGCATAGATGCTATTGATGCTTATTCCTCAGAATTATTTATTTATTTATTTTTTATCAGTCCACTAGAAACTCCAAAGAATACAACCTCACCAAACTCACTCAGCAGTATATTGCAGTAGTTATGCAATGGTAAGAAACCATAAGTAAGATGAACAGATAGCTACAAGTGTGGAAGTTAATTTAATGATGAGTAGATGGATCCCAGTTTAGCTCAGACAGGTGTTTGTGTTGTGCTTCTTCCTATAGAAACACAGTGTGTCTCCACATTACCCTGGTTTGTGTTTTATATCAGCTACCTTCAGATTAGTCAAACTAGCTGCTCACACAGTTATGAACTTGCTAAGTTATTAATAGAAGGTTACGTATTTTTAAAAATGCCATTTCAGTCCTATTAAAAGCACTTCTGTACTGCAGAAAAGGAGCTGCAGGAAAAAGGAAGGTCTACAATAGATTGCATGGAACAGAAAAGGCGTTTTTCAACAGAGACATTTTTTTTTCTGAGGTATTTTTTGCCTGGACTTCCTGGGTCTCAGTCTGAAAACCTGAGACATATTGAATGTGAGGAAGATTAAATGTTCCTCCAGAATGTGTGCTGTGCTATTCGTGCTTGGCTGCCTCTTTGGGTGCATGGCTGCCTGCCCTTCTGTATACTTACATGTGTATGTGTGTGCTCATGGCTGCGTGTGTGCATGTGTTTGGCTGGAAATACTATCTATGCTCTATTATACTGCGGCCCAAAAGACACAAAGACTTATCAGGGAGGCATATCAAACTCTTGCCCTCGGCGGTATTGATTCCCTAAGCCTGGACCCAGTCGATCACTCGTGCCCTGGGTGTCTCTTGCTCCTCACTATGCTCAATTTCCCCTCCACCCATCACAAAGCCGGACCATTTTGTATGACTACTAGTAATCATTTCTAACAACTTAAATTTAATTTGACAATCCCTGTTCCCAGAGGGGTATTGATCCCATCCTGAATGGGATGCCTCTGAAATCTTGTTCTGTTTTTTTTTTTTTTTTTAATCTGTCTCTATATCATCTGCTGTCCAATCAGGTGACATTTACATCCACTCGTCTGGCTGATAGGACCTTGAACTGCTAATGGCTGACTAGTGCAGATGGACTGATGTCGGCTGTTTTGGCTCCTCGAGGAAAGCACTGAAGTCCATCAGTGATGCTCGGACAGCTGTCTCCTCTGCCTGGCAGCCATTTTGTGTCAACACGTACAAAACTGCATTTGTAGATGTGCAGATTGATTTTTTTTTTTTTTTTAAACTTGTCATTTCAAGAAAATTATCTGCTCTTATAAGAATGTGTTTAATCTAAATGACAAAGAGATGTTTGAGGCCTCAAGTTAACAATCCATGGTGCTTACGTACTGAATTACTCTGATCTTGGATCTTGTGATGTCACCGAAATTAATTCTGATGAAGGATGACAGCCTGTCTGTCATGCCTATATCCAGTCAGATTCAACACAGCGCCGTGGGCACTAAGTCTGCTGTAACCCTAACCTAGCCTTCACCCTGGCATGCAGCAACAGCAGAAAAGGCAGACTGCACTTTACAACTGACCCCATGTCAGTTTTGTAGATTTCCATGTCACTGATTGATTGAGATTAGGGGCAGAGCGCCGAGAAGATAAACTGGTTCTAGATCTGTGTGCACCATGTTATGGGTATCTGTCCTGTGGTGTGTCACCTTGGCCTACCTCCAGGTAGGGAGATTACGGGCAAACCACAATTAGGCACTCAGATGGTAAAGAGCTTGGGATTAGATGCCAGCATAATAAAACTCAGCGTGCTGCTTTAAAGGGTAATTTTACCGAGGCCTATGTAAAGGAATCTACCATCAACTAAGTCTTATGGGGGGCGGCTTGAGGATTTAAGATATTTCCCACAGATTCTGAAGTTCATCCTTCTCATTTTGTGAGAGGATATCTCTCTCTCATCTAACACCACCCACCGCAATCTGGCTCGAGAGGGCATGCTTTTAATTAAGACCCAGTTGAATTGCCTTTGCCTTCGTGGCTCGTCCAACAGCCATCTTGCCCGTATCTGCAAAGCAGCTCTCACTCCCCTTCCAGATGTTCATAATGAACTGACCCAGATTGCACTTCTTGCCCCTGTCTCTTAATCGGCTGTAGGAACATGTGTGACACGATGTTGAAACACTTGGACTGCATGTCAACAGTGGGTATCATAGCAGCATTCCCCTCAAAGCTCTTCCTGTCCCTGGCTCTCTTGTGTCATCTTTACAGGGCAAATCCCTTACCGTGCCTTTTTTTTTTTTTCCTCCATCAGTGTCAGTGAAGCATAAAAACATACAGAGTGCACGCTGTCAAATCTTCTTAGTGTGTGTGCACATGTGTGGGAGTGTGATTGTGAGAGCGAGAGTGCGCGTTTACACTATGGGGCTGTTCTTTCCCCAGAGTTAGGGATGTTTCAGAAGCAGGGGATTTGCTCAGCTCTGAGTTATTTTTCTGGCTGCAACATTTGTTTTACTATTGACAGGCAAAAATTGGCCTGGGCTTTATTGCTGCAACAACTTCATCTGAACTGTTTTGTCAAAACTTTTTATTTATTTATTTTTGCACAAGTCCTCTGCAACTTCTACACCTTCTCAAAAACAGATGCAAGCACAGCAACGCAACTTTACACAATGACAGTGGCAGAGGTCTTCAGAAGACAGAATGATGAAAGGCCCAGAAAAGATCAATCATTATATATCATTAGTGCTAGAAATATGTTGGTCCATCTTCATACTTGTTTTTATCCTGCTGGGTTGTGTTCATTTCCCCAGTTCTGTGTGTGAGCTGTGCCACATGCAGTGCTGAGCATAGCTAGGTAGTTAGAGAGCAGAGCGCTGTCATGTGGTGATTTTTGTGTGTGAGCGTGTGTGTGTGTGTTGTTTTCACTCTCCTCCACTGCTTCTCTATTCCTCTCTCTCTCTCTCATTATTTGATACAAAAAATCTAGTTGTGTATTACGTTCACAACATAAGCTAAAATATGCACTATTGATTGGTTTAGTGACAAAGGCTGCCAACTAAACAAATGTAGACAGAAGTAACTACACTGTGTCTGTGGTGCAGGGTAACAGCCAACATGCTGATTTACAGCACTGCTAGTTGATTTTTCTTTTGTTTTCCTCCTACTTGTCAATCGAACTCTCCTCTTCTGGAGGATTAGCAGCACACATACATCAGCTTTTTCTCCCGTCTGACCTCATTCACGCACAGCTTCAGCCTTTTTTTTTTAACCCAGCTGTCTAGTAGTTACATCATTCAACTCTGATCTCCCTCTTTGTCCTTCGTCTGGATTATCCCCTGTTCTCTTTAGTTTCCTTCATTAGGGCCAACTAAACCTGTACCAGGAGAACTGAATGCTCGGCATTGTTGAAAAGCTCAGCCCTCAACAGCAACCTACCTACTCCATTAAATAGGCACTCACTTGATAGGAGATTTGTAGCCAATATCCTGATTTGCATTAGAGAAGGTAAGGAAGTGGTGTGGCTTGTTAAGGGGCCGGGATGCCATTGATCGGTGTCCATGCTGTGCAGTGAATGTAATGAGAGGAGGGCCGCAGGGGAGGAGAAGCAGAGGAAGTAGATCTGCATGTATGCGTCTATGAGTAAGTGGTTGTCAGATTAAAATTTGAATAATATTCTTAAACATATTCATGTAAAATGCTTTAATAAAATGCATTTCAGATATAGCTTAAAGCTCCTGATTGTTCAAAAGAAGGCTAAAGTGAAGGGGGGGGGGGGTGCTTTGCTGTCACTCATCTAATCAAACAAATCAATGGCATCCATAATAAGGAGTGGTCCCAGAGCTGTGTCCTCCAACAGTTCTACACACACCAAAGTCACAGCGCCTCGCCCTGCATCACTTAGCCTGCTGAACCGAAGGCTGCCATTAAATATGAACCTCGCATCACTCAGCCCTGTGCCCCAGCGTGCAACCATATGAAGGGTAAAAGAGCACAGCCTGATAATTTGCCTGCTCAGTGCTGAAGATGCCTCCCCCCATGTTGAACCAAGACAAAGTCTACAAACAGATTTAGACTGAGAGTATTTCTTCAAAATTTCAAACACAACGCAGGGGAAAGAGATTTGGTAACCTTCTCATGGAGTAAAAATTGCAATTAGTTCCTTACTTTGTGTCACCTGGTAAGGAGATAAACAACTGCAGGGGATGAATTTGTTACACAACAGCAACAACAATAACAAAGAAAGCTTAGCAAAATGAGCATCAGTGTCATTCTGTTAGATTAATGCACTTTCATATATATGTATCTATATATATATATATATATACATCAAGAAGATATACTCAGCTCAGGATTCAGAGACCTTGAGTGCAGTGAAAATAGATTCTTGTCTTCTGCCTTAGGGCACCTAAACGTGTCTTTTCAGATTTGGTGATGGCTAGGTCTATGATCATTCAAGCGCTTCAAATTACATCAGGATGAAAAGGGGAAGGAGGTACGTGGGGAATGAAAAAAGAAAGAAAATGATATTCATTCTTCCCCCTTATCTACCTTTTACATCAGTGCTCGCAGATAGAGCTTGGAATAAGTAATGAGCTCCGGTCCCTTTCTGCCACATGTGCAGGTAGAGCCGAGAGGCGTGTCTGTCATCCAGGTGCCACAGCTTCTTATAGAAGAACTGCTTAACACTTCTAATATCAGTCGGGAGAGGCCCATTGTTATCACTACAGAGCTTGAACAGCTTTGTGAAATGTGACATATCTTGTGTTTAAGTGCTTCACTTGTTCAGTCCAAGAGGTCATTGCACCATGCGTCCCAAATACAGTACAAAGACACACACACTCAAGTTGACAGACATAAGATGGAGCCCAAATTCTCCATCAATCATAAATAGAAGCACATGGGAGTACTTAAATACACTTGACAGGCCAAGGTTAGCAGGGGTCAGCGGGTCACTGAGATCTGGGGGGGGGGGTGTATTCTGACAAGTAAATGAAGGCTATGGTTTATACTACCATAGCCATATGAACACATCAGAGGAAATCTGAAAGGCCATTAAAACGCCTGCTTTTATGGGTGTAATAATCCCTCTCCTCTGCCTGGGAGTCCAGCCACAGCTTCAATCGCCATCCCCAGATTAGGTGGGAGGTCTGACAGGAAGCAGGCTATCAGCTAATGCAGGGGAGCTCTGACAGCACCAACAGGACCACAAACATCACATTATGCCAGGGCTCTTCATGCAAGTCACAACCAGGCATTCACTACAGAGCTGAACGCACGCAGGGAGATTGGAAAGTGTTTTGCCAACAACGTACTTTGCAGAGTTTTGTCACCCCACTGATGCAATGTTTGAAAGTGAAATGAGCCAGTGATCACAAGATTCAGCTTTAATCTGAGGTTATTCAGACGCTTCAAATGAACAGGCACAGACCCTCCCATTTAATATCAGCTTGCCAGAAGCGTTTTAGCAGGTTAAGATAATGTCTAATATATGTTTTCATTTTTTAATGACAATGAAAATTCATACTGTGCTGTAACATCTGGAGGTCTTTGGCTCATCTTGATCAGCAGAATTAGACACCGAACCTCCTTCAGAGTTTCGTTATTATCTACAAACGTTAAACCTGAAGCTTATCATTTTTTTGTGCGTGTTTTTGACCGTGACTGCAAATGAAGACTTGCTTTCATTTAAATCCTGGTATTTTGTCCCCACATACACACTAAACAAAGATAAAATAACACTTCCCAACAAAATGTGGTACCATCTCCTTCCCTCTTGCTGTATACATTAAAGATTATTGTACTGGATTATGCAGTAGAGTTGTTATGAGATGAGCATACAATTCAGACAGGTTGGCACCTGCAGAGGCTTTAACAAATGATTACAGCACTGTTTTACCACAGATGGAGAGCACAGCAGCGCAGCACTCACGAAACAGTCAATCTGACAACAGTGCACAGCAGCGCCGACTGATACAAATAGAGCAGGGTAACCTAGTAGCCCACACTACACTGACGAGTAAAGCTTGAGTTCAGATCGCTCCCTCCGACTCTGCAGCTTAGGGCAGGACTTCAAAGCCACGCAGCAACCCGAAGTTGAGCAGCAGTGGTAGAAACTGTTCAAAGGAATGTAGCCTGTTTACTATTGACTTTGCAACAATTACCCAAGCATATGTGTGTGTAATTAGATAAGGCAGCCAGTTGTTCTCTAATGCGGCAAATCAAATTAACTAAAGATGCCACATTGATTTCTTTGTGTTCCCTAAATTATTCATCTACACTTGCGCTGAACCAGCCAGCCAGTCAGCCAGCCACCAAAGAGCTTTTCTAACTCCTCTGCACTACCACTCCCTTGCTTCCTGCATGCACACACTGATTGTTTTGTGAGATCTGTTGGAGTACAGTTACAATATTTGTACCATCACCATTCAGCAAATTGACCTTCCTGAAAACAGAGCATTTATAGTGTTATGGAAATAATGAATTCCCATTAACTGCGACAGCGGCGATCTCCATCATTATTGTCAGGCGCATGTGTGTGTGTGAGATAGAGGGCGAGGGACTGCGCTTGCATGCGTGTACTGGCACACTCTGCACTTTTGCAAGAATTCATGCAGCACACAGGCTGCAGACAACCTCGTCTGAGGCGGCTGCATTGACATCCTGTTCTCTGGCATGTTGCGCACGGGGAGATCAATATGACCTTACCTCCACCACCCACTCCTTTGAAACTTAATTACTGATATTCAGCTACAAAGTCATCATAGTCTGGCTGTCAATATTCATTGGGGATCATTACGGGCCTAATAAAAGAGGTTATTTACGGGCTGCTCTGCTGACACCAGCCGAGGTCCAGGAATTCAGCTCCAGCCATCTCAATTTGCTCTACCTCTCTCAGTCTTTTTTCTCTTTCTCCTTCTCTATCACTCTCTCTCACCTCTCCCAGAAGCACTGACCTGAAAAAGAAAAATTGACAGCAGAAAAACGAACAGGAGAGGGGATGGAGGTTGAATTCTTCTGGCATGGCTGTTAATTCTCTTAGCCATGTTTGGCGGTTTTTCAGCCGGTGCCAAAAAATTTTAAAAAAGCGAAAGAAAGAACGAAAGAAATGAAAACAAAAACAACACTGTAGCCACTATATCCCTAAATCCCCAGCTAAATTTGAACTTTGCTTGCCACTGACATGGCAATCAGACCCACAAAGGGATATTTCATGACATTTAGAGAAATGTCGCACGGATCCTTGCCTCCTTGCCACAGCGCAGCTTCAACATCACAACTCCGACATCGGTTATTGTGTTTTCGTGGCTATGGGACAATGTTTTCATCAGTACCAAAAGCAATACTCTGGGTTGCAGAACTCCCACTTCTGACATTGTACAGCAACAAAGAGTTGTGTGATTGTCAGAGATTGCTATATGTTAATTGGTTCAATAAATCAATAGCTTCACTGTAATTGAAATGGCTGGCCATTTGAGGCAACATGTTGAAAACCGAAAAGTGAAACAGTGAACTCTGTAGATCAAAAGAGGTACTGCATCAAAAAAGAAGCTCTTTCTTTGTCTGTCATGCTTTGTCAGTCTCACACACACTCTCACGCATCCAAACATCCTGATATCCATGCTTGCACACACACACACACACACACACACACACACACACACATGTACACACAGCTCTGCAGTTCTCTTAGTATCTTGATTAATATGGTCCACTTTACATCAGTGCATTGGATGCCAATGCACACTGTGCTGCCTTCCCTGAGCAATTAGCGGATGGGCTCCACCAGCGTTGGATTATCAGCAACAAGATGCCTCCTGACGCGAACCCTAAAGCCTGCTGACTTATTCATATGTGTTTACTTTAAAAGCCTTTGCCCTGGTTTTTGTGGGTGGGTTGCCTTAGAAATGAAATAAGAACATCTGGAGGGGGGGGCAAGCACATTATGCTCAAAGCAGAAAGACACTTGGGAAAATATAACGTAAAATCATACTCAATTGATTTATTAACAAGAAATGATATATATATACAGCATACACACGTGAATCCAATATTACTGGCAGTATTTGGCTGGTCGATGTGGGTTTGTGCTTGTGCTGATGTGGATTTCATTGATCAATGAATTCACCACTAGCTGAACACCTTTCATGCCAAAATATGAGCTGTGAATCACACACTTGTGTTTTTAGTTTCATATGAATGTTAAAGTTTGAATAATTTAATGTACTGTCAGAATCACATTTAACAGTCTCTCTCTTGTCTGTAGGGATCCCAACAAACCAGTTCCCCAAGATACCAAGTTCATCCACACCAAGGCCAATCGCTTTGAAGAGGTGGCCTGGTCCAAGTACAACCCCCAGGATCAGCTGTACCTGCATATTGGCCTGAAGCCACGTGTGCGCGACCACTACCGTGCCACCAAAGTGGCCTTCTGGAAACACCTAGTGCCCCACCTGTACAACCTCCACGACATGTTCCACTACACCTCCACCACCACCAAAGTGCCACCCCCAGAGACCACGCAGAACACACTGTCCACCAAGAGGCCCAATGGGAAAAACTGGCCATTCAACACCAAGAGGCCACCTATGTCCCCGGCCTACAACAGTGAGGACAAAGACTGGGGCGAAGATGAGGAGACAGGACCACTGGTAGTAGAGAACCCACGGGATTACTCTACAGAGCTCAGTGTCACTATCGCTGTTGGGGCCTCACTGCTGTTCCTCAATGTCCTGGCTTTCGCAGCCCTCTACTATCGCAAGGACAAGCGGCGGCAGGACTCCGGCCACGGGCAGCCCAGCCCTCAGCGGCAGACCACCTCCAACGACATTGGCCACCACGCGCCGGAGGACGAGATCATGTCGTTGCAGATGAACCAGACGCATCATGAGTGTGAGGCAGGGAACAGCAATGAGGGGGCACTGCGCTTGGCCTCGCTGCCTGACTACACACTCACACTCCGGCGCTCTCCGGATGACATCCCCCTGATGACCCCCAACACCATCACCATGATCCCCAATTCCTTGGTAGGCATGCCCAACCTGCACCCCTACAACACCTTCACAACTGGCTTCAACTCCACCGGCCTGCCTCACTCTCACTCAACCACCCGCGTATAGCTTTAAGGAGGCCAGGGGCAGCCGGCGCAAACGGGGGAGGAAGAGGCAGTGGTGCAGGGGTGGAAGAGGAGGAGCGGGAGGATGAACGAATGGAGAAGAGGATTGTGTTTTATAAATATCACAGGGAGGGGGAGGGCCATGCGGGGGCGGGGGGTGGGGAGGGAAAGGGAAGGGCATCAGTCAGATTAAAACGTGAGGAGATTTAACTAGACTTTTACTACGAGGAGAGTTGCTGAGAGCTCTCTGTGGATGTCAAGTTGTGCAGAGCTGCCAAAATAAAACTGCTTCCCTTCTCTTGACCAAGGGAGGGGGTCTTTCTGCAGTGTTTTTTTCTAAAATAATCATTTTAAAAGCCTTTTTAAGCAGACTGAGGAGATATCAACAGTTTTTTTTCTTGAATTCATAACAAAAAAAACAAAGAGTAGTGCTTTTTATTTCCCATCCCTTTGCTCCTGCGGGAGACACATCTAGAACAATGGCCTCTACGTCAATATTCACAAAATGTTTTTAATTGCTTCTTTGTTTTGTTTTACGTTTCAATGCCTTACAAAGCTTGTTCTTTTTTTGTCATTATTTCTATTCCCTGAGACTATTCCGTGTGGGGTGTGTTGCAAACAGATGAGACTCAAAGATGAGAGACTGAATCCAGGATAGGAATCTAGAGGATATGCAGATGTAGAGATTTTAAACCCATTTTGGGCAACTCATTCTTTTTTTTTTTTTTTTTTTTGCTGTTGTGTATCAACACAACAGCCACAGAAATGGTGTTATCTTTTTTTTTTCTTTTTTTTTTTTTTTTTTTAGCTCATATAGAAGTGATTTGTCTGGGACAGCTCTTGCCAAGAGATGAGAAGGCAGAGATAAATACTATGTTACTGTGATTGTTTGGTTAAGAAAAAAGTGCATCTTTTACAGCTAATTTATCTGTTCCAGCTATCTGATATTATCTCCACAATGTGTGCACGTACACATGCTGCTTAGAGCACCTGTGTGTTTGTGTGCATGTGAAGATTTCTCATTCCTTTGCGTGCAAGTGCGGTCAGGAGCCTGAGATAAAGGAAGAGACACATTGTCGGAACTCGCAAGCTCAAGAGTTGCAAGAGAGTGAGACAGTGTGTGTGTGTGTGTGTGTGTGTGCGCGCGTGCGTGTGTGTGTGTGTGTCCGTGCACCTGTTTTTTTGTTTGTAGGTTACATAGTGTGGTTATGGGTGGGGGGGGGGGGGGAGGGGGTGGGGGCCGAGTACCTTCCCATGTTGTTGATTTTGGTTCATCCACCAGTAGTGTTTCTGCTGCGTCTCTGGGTGTCTGTCTTTGCAAAATAGCACTTTTGTTATTTTTAAAGTTATATATGTCTAATTTTGCTTAAAGATTACAAAATAAATCTATTATTTTATGTGTAAGAGAAAAAAAAATAGCTAAAGATTCAACTGAACTAACTGACATGATTCCATTGACTTTGTAAGAGTTCCTCTTCAAAAGCAGACAGTGGCCTGTTTGCACTGAATAAATCTACATCAGTGCACACTTGTATTTCTTTGAATATATATATATATAAATATGGGCATACATACATATATGTATAGGGCTTCTATGAAGATATATTTCCCACTTTAAAAAAAAAAAACACAAAAACAATTAAAACACTCTTTAGACTGAAAAGCACCAATGCAAATAGTCTCTATGTATTGCTGTTGTGATTTGAAACATACCAAGCCAAGACCTCTCTAGGTGTCTTTGTAGGAGCTCTATATGTATATTTATGTACAAAATATTTAATATTTATTTATGTATACCAGATGCATACATGCTGATTGTGCCATGTGCCAAATTAAAACTTTAAAAAAAATGAAGAATATAAAGTTTCACTAAACTTTTTTTCCCTCTCTTGATCAAAGTTCTTTTCCTTTCTGACATTTTTATTATTTCCATTTTGAATGAGTTAAAAAAGAAATAGTCTTGCAGCAAGTGTAAGACTACCCCCCCCCCTTCTCCCCAGGACTTCCTCTCTACCTCCCCTCTTCCTCGTTCTCCTCCTCCTCCTGCCTCTCTCCTTTTCTCTCACTGAAACCTTTGAGAAAAACAGGCTAACAGCTTGGGGCCTATCTGCGTGCATAACCCCAGATTTTACTGTAATTCATGCAAAGTAGTGCTGCGGCAATGGGAGATTGTGAAAAGATTGCCTTGATGTACTCACAGTGCATCCTATTATGTGTTATTCTCGAGGTGAAAACTGGAGTTATTGATTCTGTGAGTAAAACTGACAATTTTCATTAAGTATCTTGGCGTCGCACAGATTGTCTCCTGAGTTACAGCAAAATGCAGTAATGCGACCCAACTAGTGATCCTAGATCAGCGCTGCAATTTTTAGAGACTCCATGCACATAGACCTCAACATTTTTATGAAGTATTCCATTACACCTTCCCCTGGTTTTTAATGATTGGAGATGTAGCAGAGCGAGAAGCATAGTCTGGTCAGCTTATCACCAATCCTGCCAGTAGCAGAAAGAGAGAAATGGGTTATTTGAGGGAAATTGCTCAGAGACTGATCTATATGAGTCATCTTGTTTTTTGCTCATCTTGCCTTATATGGGACTCACCTCCTAATCAGCCACTCTCTTCAACTGAGCCACATCATCTAGGAAAGGAACAAGCTGCTGATTTCTACCTGGAGCACTCTCATACAAAGAAAACCACGTTATGTGGTCTCTGCAACTATAAAGTGGACTATGCAAATAGTCACAATGCACTGTGGCAATGATCTATAGACTGTATATAAAAGATGGAAGTGGCTTCCAGGCTTGAAAAGCAATGATAATCAAAAGTTTGGACACACTTACCCACGGGTGAGTGTATCCAAACTTTTGACTAGTACTGTACCTCAAACCTGGATTCTTTCTAATGACCAGCATTGGAGGCTTCCTGTGGTGGTGAAAAGAAGTCAAATTATATAGCAGTATTTGAGAAAATAATTCTTTGACCTTTGACCTCATTAAACACTTTCCCGGTGAGTTTATAGTCTAAATCTCTACTGAATACAAGATGAGATTGATTTTGTAAATGTTATTTTTCAGAATCAATTGAAAATCAAAAGGACAATAAAGTGGGCACAATTTAGGGTTTGATTGGCAAGTTGCTACATTAAGAGCACACGGTGTCCATATGTTTCTCAGTAAGATCCACCCATCAATTGTAACACACGGTTTCAAGACACAAAATGTGCCTCTTAAGACAACTTTACTACCTGGGGATGTCACAATGGTGTGTCCATTTTTTATATACAGTCTCTGCATTGATTGTGTTTAGTTATTTTTCACATCCTCCTGATTACAAAATGTATGTATTCCTTTACTACTGGAATAAGTCTATAAAGGGTCGATTCTTGCATACTTACTTAAAAACATCTTATATTTCTGCTGTTCGCTCAGTGTAATAGAAGTGAGTTACATTTCATTTGTGGTGCCCTGGGCACTGAAATATGATATTTAGAATATAAAAAAAGAAACAAAAATGTGACATCTATTTACTGAAACAGTACTTACTCTGAAATCCATAGAAGACACTCTTTGGACAGCAGTTTTTAGGGCCCATTTCTTTGACAGAATGATCACAGTGAGATCTGTTGAGTATTTCACATCAGAGGCATATTTGTGTCAGTTTTTCACTGCTGTAACCATTATATTTAATTCATGTGTGACCCACAGTTACACCTTGGGTACACCATTATATCAGCCTTGCAGAGTATAGATTTACAGATGGCAGTAGCTGATATTTTTCTGTTGTGTCACATCAGTTTTGTCCTGGTTAAATGTCCAAAGGCAGTGTGATGAAAGTCTGAAAGACTTTAAAATATTGATCGGAATGATCAGTGTTTCCCTGGCACACAATGGGGAATAAAAAAATAACAAACAGGCCAAATCGTTATGTTAAACATTAGTATCTGTATTGGCCTTGAATATCATCCCCAGTTTTCACATAACTGTGCAGCTCCTTTCAGTGGTTCAGCATATTTCAAGTTTCACCAGCTTTCCTGTTTTGGATCACTTTCACTGCTCTGATTGCTTCATTTAAAAGGACGATAGCTAGTGGACAGGTGGCCAGAAATACCCCTGTAAAGCTCTGCCTCTGCTGAATGTATGAATAAGCAGCTGTTTGCTAACAAGTTTACAGCAAGTGTTGTGTGGGCACACACACACACACGCACACAAAGATGTGAATGAAAGCTCTTTAAAATCTTACAGTAAACGTATCTCGTGCCTGAAAGATTTTTTCTGCCATTTGGGTGAACAGCACCTTTATGAATCAAAGTGGACTCTTCCCTTTTCTGATTCACGTGTGGTGGGGCGAGGACGGTTTCCACTGGCTCCGACACACATGCCCGTATGCATGTGCGCACACACACACACACACACACACACACACACACGCAGAGTGACACAGAATTAAAATTGAGTGGTGGAGCTGAGAGTGAACTATCAAAGAGAAGAAATGTCATGGGAGGGCAACTTGTTTTTTGCCATGTAATTTTCCCATATGCTGTTAAAGCAGAGCAGATGTCACCGAGTATTGGCAGGGGCAGACCTGGTGGCCTCAGGGACACAGTTTGGGATAGATGGCACTGTGAAGAGCCACATAATTAAGTGCCGGACCAAAGGGGAAGACCATAGAAAGTGTGGTGGTGCGGTGCAGCAAGAGGAAAAACGGGGTCAAACCTCTTCTGCACTCAGTCACCTGAAGGCTTGATGAAATTAGTCCAAACTTGCTATGACAAGAATTGCCACAGGAAGAAAAAAAAAAAAGGGACAGTTATGAGTGAGACGCTTTTCCACAGCCGAGATTTGTTTGCAGTTCGGCAAGTGTGTTTCGAAAGTGACATCATTCAAGGATTGGCTGGAATACCCCGATGGGGTTTGTGACAAACAGCAGTGGAGACAAACCCAGCCCAGGAAATGGATGTGCCAAATTACACAGTCCCACCCGCTGGGAGAGAGCTGCAGGTGTGTGCGGTTGTGGGTGTCGTTGTGCTCACGTGAAGATATTGAGAATTTTATTTCTAACACAGTGAGCACGTTGTTACCTATATTTCCCCTCACCTTCTTCCTCACCTTCATCTCGCTGTTCTCAAGTCTCATTCATCTTTTTCCTTCTTTCTTTTGTGTTCAAATGTTTTTTTTTTCTCTACTTCCCTCATGTAAAATACATCTGAGCAGCTCTACCTCTGCCTCACACGTATGTGACTTGCCCATTTTCGCTTTCTTCTGCTTTGTAAGTGCCATAATCTGGACTACTCATTTCCAGTCATTTAGAATCTAATTTCCTTGAGTTACCTTGTTTCTCTGCTGACTAAGAAGCTAATGAACATTACTTATTGAGAAGCAGATTCGAGTCAGTCAGTGAACCAAAACTCTCGCACTTTGAATTTAAATAGCCTGTTTTTCTCCAAAAGGGATATCATACTGCATTTTGTCAAAACATCAATATTCTATTATTTCCATGTGAAAAATGCAATCTGGGAAGAAAAAAAAACTCATGTACCCATACAGCATAGACAAATCAGTAACATATTTTATATTTTTCAGGTTCACCTAATGAGGAGTTTCATGCACCAGAGTTTCAAACGCAGATATTATAACACACTGTGTCACTGGGAACTAGGACTGTAATCAACAAAATCAATGGGCTTTGAGCCTAAATACATCTCTGATAAATCTATGTTATCTCAGTGTTATTGTACAGATTACTAAAGATGCCCTGTTACTTCTATGTTTATGTCCATAGAATGTATTTATAATCACGGAAACTGGAGTAATCAAAATAAAATATCTATTCTTTATGTATCTCATTGTGTTCTCATGAATATAGAGCATGACATCTATTTTCAGAAGGCCTGAAACCAAGAGGTTTGATGCTGGTAAGAGTGTTTTGTGTTTGTGTGTGTATATATATATATACACTCACCAGACACTTTTATTGGGTACATCTTGCTAGCACCATGTTAGACCCCCTTTTTCCTTCTCAACTGTCTTCATGGCATAGTTTCAAAACAGTGATGAAAACATTCTTCAGAGATTTTGGTCCCTATTGACATGATAGCATCACAGTTCAGCTGCTTGTTCGTGATGGGATTCTCTCGTTCCACTTCATCTCAAAGGTGCTCTATTGGATTGAGCTCTGGTGACCGTGGAGGCCATTTGAGTGCAGTGAACTCACCTTCATATTCAAGAAACACAGATGGAAATGATCTGAGCTTTGCGGCATGGTGCGTTATTCTGCTGGAAGCAGCCATCAGAAGATGGGTACACTGTGGTCATAAAGGGATGGACATGGTCAGCAACAATACCCAAGCAGGCCGTGGAGTTTAAAATACAAAGGGGCCCAAAGTATTTCAAGAAAATAACCACCACACATGTACACCACCACCACCAGCCCAAACTGCTGATATAAGGCCGGATGGCTCCATAATTTTGTGTTGTTTACATCAAATTCTGACTTTAACCATCCTATGTTGCAGCAGAAATAAAGACTCAACAGACCTGGTAACATTTCTTAAGTCTTCTGCTGTCGAATTGTGGCAAACTTATGCAAACTGTATCCTCACTTTTCCTGTCCTGAGCTGACAGGAGTTGTGACCGTTGTGGTCTTCTGCCTCTGTAACCCTCCTGCTGCTTCAAGACCCGAAATATTGCGCATTCAAAGATGCTCTTCTGCGTACCAGGTGGTTATTTGAGTTACTGTTGTCTTCCTATCAGCTCGATGCGCTCTGACCATTCTCCTCTGATCTCTGGCATCAACAAGGCATTTTCACCCAGAGAACTGCTGCTCACTGTATATATTCTACCTTTCACTCTATTCTCTGAGATGGTTGTGGGGGAAAATCCCAGTAGGTCAGCAGTTTCTGAAATATTCAGACCAGCTCATCTGGCACCATCACGCATGCCACATCACTTAAATCACCTTTTTTCCTCATTCTAATGCTCAGTTTGAACTTTAGCGTGTCATCTCAGCCATGTCTACATGGCTAAAGGCATTGGGTTTCTGCAATGGGATTGGCAGATTAGATATTTGTGCTATGAGCAGTAGAACAGGTGTACCCAATAAAGTGGCCACCGTATGAATCATACAAAATGTTTAAAGACAAAGCACCACAATCCTAGGCATTGTGTTACATTTAAGTTCTCTGTTCCTCCAAAAATCACACACCTTTTGCACTGATGAATAAGGCTGGCATATTTTATCTTTGTTATTATTAACAACAAATCCCACAAACCAGACCAAACCAAACAACAAATTTATCCTGCTAACAAGCATCATCTTTGCATTCACAGCCAAATGAAGCATATGTCTCTGTGCCACTAAACTCGCTGTTGTCCAGAAACTGTGAAAAACATAGAGACAAAAGCCAGAATAGTGTGTTGGGTGACATATTCTTTAATTGCAATGAAGACAAAGTAAAGTTTTCTTTCTGTAGCTCATCAGAGGAGCAGAGGAGACGCGTCCCCTCGTATTCTCAGTGATGCCTGCTCAACACAGAGCTGCTATCAAGACAAAATACGGCCGCAGAGCTGCCAAAATAAGGAGAATATCACCCAGTAGTATGCCTGCTTTATGTGTTTTTAGTGGTTTTTATGCAGTGATGGAGTTGTGTGGCACAGAACGTAAGCTACAAGCTGCGTCTGCACAGACAGCACTTGTTAGCAGGATAAATTCATTGATGTGTTTGGTTTTATGGGATTAGTTGGTAAAAAATAAATAAAATAACACCAGTATTTTAAATGCAGCACTGGGTGCAATAAACTGCAGCATTGGTGCAAGAATAGAACAAGCCCAAGTGTACTGTAGTATTCAACAGTTAAAGGAGCCAGTGTGGTTTTATGGAGGTCCAGTGAACAACAGTAGTAGCCTATAGTTCATCTAGTACAGGCATTCCCACCTGGCCTCAACCTAAAGCTACCTGTCGACTACATAATGATCTGCCCTCTACAAGATAGATGGCCTGGAGATACCACTGACACTGCTGAGACTAAAGCCTGCACACTCCCAGTATGTGGGGGAAGTAACAACAGCAGGCAACAAGCACATTTTAAGCCTCAGCAGAGGATCTATCCTGCAAAAACCTCTTACCATGAGTTGCCACTTGACATCTAATTCTTCCTGCTAGTTGGTCTAGTTCTGACTGGGAAAAGTTTCATTCCTGCTTTAACTGCACTCATCACTCACAGCATTATCTTGCTTTTTATTTTATTTATTTATTTATTTTTGCAATGATGTTCCTCACCAACTGAGGCCAGACTGGCTGCTATCGCTCTGTTGCATCAGCTGGAGTTCACCATCAGATGGCAGTCCACTAATGCCTGTCTCAGATGTGGGTTACTGGTGGCAGGGGAAGGTTGCGTCAGTGGACTTTTGGTGTCAGAACTCACCAGTCTGTGTTGCTCTGGTACAGACTACAGAGGACTCCCGCAGGACTTCCCGAAAGTATCTTATCACTTAGATCACATTACAATGACTTTCAGTAACACCAATTTGATCTTTAGTTCTAATCCAGGCTACCAGGCATTTCACAGATCTTACAGATCAAATGCTCTGTGAGTTTGACTTTAGTGTGTGAGCTCAGTCCAAAAAAATCTGCACCATTTTTTTTTTCCATGAAATACTGGAAACACCCTTTGAAGTTAAGCCTATTTTTGCCCCGAGAGGCAGAGAACTTCATTTAGAAGTGAAAGCCTAAACATTAGTCTTATGTAGTGAACTCTTCAGCTATTCAGATGAATTGAACAGATGTTTGTGTGCTTTTCCTTCACCTAAAAAGACAGATATAAGACGTCTGACCTTAAAAAAAAAAAAAAAAAATGCAAAATGATTTTAAATTCTTTAAGTTTGGGAACTGGGAATCCAAGTCTGTGATATTACAAATGGCCCGTCAGACTGCCTCCAGTGTTTATACATAATATAAACGATAAACACTGCCTACTTTATGGTCAGATGTCAGATGAATGATAAGAACGAAGCATCTCATCCACAAAAATGTTTTACACACAGAATCCAGCACCAAAGCAGCCCAGTCACTAGAGGAACCTCTGAAGTCTTCTCCTGGATCCTAAAAGTCGCACACATTCATTTCAGTCCACTCTCCGGAAACTGTCAACACACTGGAAGCATTTTCACAGCTTTAAAGATGCCCTGAGACCTCCTTGTGTGACTGACAGCTTACTAGCTTGCTACTTTACGATACAGGTTTTTTTTTTTTTTTGCCCACTAGGTAGCCCATGGCATTTGCTAAAACTATGTTCGCTGTCACTTCCATTCTCACATCCACATCTTCTCACAGCTTGCTTTCGCTCTCTTTTCTCACCAGTGTTTTGATTTATAGATCGAGCTTAAATTGGTCATTATTCAAGATAGAGGTGCTTTCCATCATGCAAGAATGAAACGATAAGTGTTTCAGCGCTTTGATAGATTTTGCATTGTTTGCTTGATTTCCTGTAATGAATTCAAGTAAACTGACTGCCTGAGCTGAAAGAGGAAGGGTGAAGTGGCATCAAGAAATCCCCAGTCAGCAGTGATGTAATGGCTAATTTGAAATCAGGAAACACTGGAAGAATCACATTCCTTAGAAATGAACTCCTTCTTAAGGAATTACACCAGTTTCCTGTCTCACAGCCTACAATGAGACAGACGTCAGAGAGCAAAACAGGAAATGACACGGGCATGAGCAGAGATTTACTGTACGTGACAGAGACCACTAAAATCCAAACACACCATTAAATTGTTTCCACTTCTATAAGCAATGGGCTTGATGAGTGCAGTGATTTTTAACCTAAGTGAGTTGGGTATTGCATTATTTCTTAGGTATTTTACAATACTGTGAAAGGTGCCTTTTATTTTAAACAATGTAAGAAAAACTCCCCAATATGACAAATTATGATAAATAAACAAAAACCACAAACTGCTGAGTTTGCATCTCTGAAACAGACTCATCAGTTGGCAGCAAAAGGCTTGCAAGTTACTCTGGCTCTGCTTGGGAACAGATGCTGTGAGCTAATGCAGAACATGCTGATGTTTAGTGGATGTATTGTTTACAGTGCCCATCATTGTAGTTAGATGTGTTAGCAGCCATTTGCTTATTTGCACTAAACAAAATATAGCTAAGGCGATGAGGAATGTCAGCGACTGAGGCAAAGAGAAGGGCGTGACAGGAACATTCAAATCTACATGAAGGCAATGAATCCAAAGTTTGGGAATTGCATAAATATGAAAGCCATGCAGAAGTCCTGTGAACAGAAAATCCTTTTAATGAATTGGGATATTACAAGAATGCAAAGCTTGTGATATACAGAGCTGGGGGAAAGGAATGTAGGAGTTTGTCATGTTACCTTTATGTGGTCAAAGTCAAAGTTTGCTATGCCAGTCACTATCTTATAAAAAAATAATAGTCCTGCTGCAAATCAGTGTTTACTCCCATTGATCCAAAAATGATTTTTAAACCATTTGTGACTTTCATAAATAGCTCACATGACTTTAAAGTATTTTAGAGATTGTTTATGCCTGTAGTCAAAGATTTGGGCATCCTCAGGCAAATTGCTTGTTTTCTTGATATTTGAAGTGAAAAGAAATAAATACAACCTGTGCAGCAAACACACATTTAAAATGAGCTTTTATTCAAATGATAGCACACTGCCACTTTTAATTCTTTCAAAATGCAAAAATGGAAAAAAAAGGAATTGCAACAGTTTTTAAGTGGACCTATTTCCAGCTCCATATTCTAAATCTTAGTTTACACTGCTGGTCCTTTGTATGATTCATAGTTCAAAATAATCCTTATTTATCTTATACTGGAGCTTGATACAGTCTCGCCCATTGAGGCCACCCCCACTTCCTGATTGCCATTGCAATTAGGAGGTTTGTTGTGCTCACAGACAGAATTGTGTCCCTGAGATGACCATATTAGGGATGTCTGCTCTCACTGACATGATACAAATCCAAAAGCAGAAAAGAGTTTTGGAAACTGAACGCTTTGAGTGGTCCGTGAGCTTTTTGCTCATTACATGCACATACACTGAGCTCAGTATTTTAAACTTTGGCCATGTTTATTATGATCATCCACCACTGGAACATCCATCCATCCATCCATCCATCCATCATCCATCCATCCATCCATCCATTCATCCATCCATCCATTATTCCATCCATCCATCCATCCATTCATCCATCCATCCAACTACTTATCCAATGTTATAATAGTATTCTAAAGCATGCCACCAAGTCCTGGAGCTCTACAAGAATAACAAAGTAGTGCTCTGAGTCCTTGATCTGGGCTCAGAGACTAGCTTCACTTATGTAAGACCCAGTCAGACTTTTACAATTCGTTCGTGTGTGTGTGTGTGTGTGTGTGTGTGTGTGTGTGTGTGTGTGTGTGTGTGTGTGTGTGCGTGCGTGCGTGCGTGCGTGCGTGCGTGCGTGCGTGCGTGTGTGTGTGTGTGTGTTGGGTGGTTGAGCAAGCTAATTCCTTGGGAGAGCGTTGTTAGCCTGGACCATTTGGGGGACTCTCAGGGGAAAGGCGTTGCTCCGTTCTCTCATCAGGCAGATGACAGAAGACTGCGTGCTCTGCATGCTGCACTCATCTCAGCCGCGATAGCCTCGCTGCACAGGCCATATCTCTGCTTCATTTACTCATTGTCTGATAATAACAAGTGTCTCCTTTCTGCTGCACTCAATTACATCTTCATTAGCTTGCTAACTAGTTTAAAACAAACCAGTATTGTGCGTAGAGATTTTAAGTCTTTGTGACATTTATTACAAGGATACCTGAGTATATAGGTGAGGGCCGTGAAAGGGACAATGTGGTTTTTATTATGTCTTCATTTCTCGGGACTATTCATTGTCTCATCATAACATCAATTCATTTTAATTTACCAGCTAATGAACTCAGTTCATTCATCATTTAGTCTGTCTGTTATCTAAACAACGACTGGCTGGCATATTGACCTCTTACTTTGGTGTGCTGCCAATCAAACACCCGTCTCATAGTAATGAGCAGATAAACAATAATGAGGAGGTGTTCCCAAAAGACAAACTGATATATTACATCAGATCCCACTGAAGAGCAATCTAATAAAAATGATGCAGCATAATTAGCTGCTGGTGACTTTTCGTGTAGCCTGTGTGGATTAGTGCAGCAGCGGTGCCACAGCAGCGAGTACCAGAGCGGATGTCGAACCTGAAACACAACATTAGAAAGACAACACGGGAAGCGATCCAAATGAAATTCCTTTCAGTATTACTTGCACTTCACCATCATGTTTCCTGTATTCTTGCAGTTCCTCACCTTGAGTTTAAAAAACAGGATGCACCCTCCATTTGTGAGGGAACTTCCATCATGTCGAAGCCAGCTTTGTAACTATCCTGAACAGCTGTGCCCTCAATCAGTCAGTCTGGCCTTTCTCTTAAGTGGAACAGACAACACAGTAGAAGCCGGATACTCCGCACCACTACTGTGTATTTCCTCACTGCTTGAACAGTCTCAATTTTTCTTTCAGTTCCCATTATTCCTCTTATCTTTACAGTAATGTCACATTTAAAGCTCATTTGCTCCCACAGCTATACGCGTCTCTCCCTCTCTCGCCCGAGTTGCTCTTGTCCTGGTCAGCACAGTTAAATAGCTGGCCGCAGTTCAAAACAGAGCTGAACTTTCTGAACAAAGTGTGTTCTAATGAGACATAAACAGACAAAGAACAGTAACTTAAATGTCCAGCCTTTCCTCCTTTGGACTCTGTCACTGACGTGCTGTCAGAAAATAGGCCCACCCAAGGAGTCTAATCCATAATACATCACCACCAGGGCCAGTGTTTATATCAGCTAGCTGTCCAGAGATTTTTAAGGAGAAAACAATGGCAGTCCAGTGAAGTTCTTGTCTCTGACATCTATATTTTTCAACAGGCAGAAGTGTTCCTTGGCTTTCATAAGTGTGTAATTACAATAACAAGTCTCAGATTGACTTCTGGCTTAAGTTCCTCATTCAGGCTCTTTTGAAACTCAGATGTGACAATTCACACCAGGCTAAAAATAAATTTGCATATATCAGGCGGCTTACAATGCTGATGTCCCTCCATGCAAAATTACAACTCACAAGTCAAAAATGACACCTTTACAAGCACAACAGTCACCTCACCCTTGTGTGTGTCTGTGTTACTTTGACAGTTTGGAGGAGACACCTGCACATGCATGTCACTGAGTCCACCTACACGCCACAGAAATGACAGCAGAATATAGACAAAACTGCGATGGGAAAGTCTTTTGCATGTGACTCAAAGCACAGCAGCTTCCAGTCTTCAGTTCAAAGATTAGATTTGTGTGAAAAGGCAATACAGAGTCTAAATGAGCATTGCTTCTCACAGCAGTACTGACGCACTTCCTTTTTAAGCTGGTGTCTGAGCTAAATTTGTGGTTTTCCTGTGCTGCTTGCTGAAGTGAAACTCAAAGAATAATCAGAACAGACAGAGAGGAAGCAACAGGAGCAAACAAAGAAAAACAGTTGAGGGGCTTATGAGACATGAAGTGTGACACTAGTAGCAGACAATTTAGAGAGAAAGAAGATGTGGGCACATTTAATGTAGTTAGCTGTGAGAAATGGTTTTTTTGTTTTTTGGGCAAGGTGACAGCCTCTGAGCACAGTGTGGTAGAACAGATGTGGTCAGTAAAGCAAAAGCCTCTGCACCAAATAAATAAAAATATTCTGTTTGGTTGCATATATTTTGCAAAAAATAGGACAAAGTAGGAAATGCATTGCAAACGTGGTTTTATTTTATATGCATTTATTTGTATATACAATATATATTATAAAAAACAAATATAAACAAGAACTGTACACCAGATAAAATAAATGAAATCTGAACCATTTGGACTTGAAATTAGTTTGAAATGAGCTTAAAACTTTTGTGCCATATAAGATTTTGATCTAGACGAAGCTCAGCCTTCTTCAACACTATACAGCCGTGAGGATTTAGAGCCTTTTCCTGGCATTGCACGTCTGGGAATTTTTAAAATGTGGCACAAACATGCTTTCTATACTCTAGGCAGTGTTTTTTTTCTTTCTTTTTTTTGGGGGGGGGGGGGGGGGGGGGGGGGGGGGTCATATGCTTTAGCCGATGGAAGCTTCGTCTCATTTCAGGAATATGTCACACATCCTGGATCTGATGCTGCGGGGACATTGTCTTTGCTGGCTGGACGCAGCATCGCCGGGGGTCTGTGGGAGTTCTTGCATTTCGGAATGGACTGCCCTTTTAATTTTGGATGTTAACCTTTTCCCCCGGAGCGGCAAGGGGAGCGTTTGCTCCATCAGATCTGCTCTGGTGTATATTTCTCTTTCTGCTCAGCAGTAGCCAGCCATGTCGCCCCCAGCGTATTTCTCTCCCCATTATACGTGGCTCACTTTTGCTCTCTGTTCACATCTCTGCAAAAAATAAAGAAATAAAATAAAATAAATAAATAGCAAACAAAAAGAAAAAAGCTCTCTCGCAAGAATAGAAAAAAGCACAGGTATGTTAACAAATGCATAAGCGTGCAGTGACTGAGTGAGCCTTGCAAAGATACACAGGGAGTTACGATTAATTTGTAACATTAATTCGCTTTGTGTCGAGACCGCTGATAGCAGTGGATTTATGTTTTGTTCCCTGTTGCTTATGTGCGTGCTCTGGATGATGCGCGTGTTTATGGGCCTCTGGAACACCACTGCTTTGGCGCTGATAGCAGGATCATGACGCCCATGTAGTCAAGTATGCCATTATCACTAAAGGGCGTGTAGATAGTCCACCTGAGTCCCCAAACATGACATTTACACATAAAGGGTGCTCAGAGATAAACAGCAGGGGGACAGTACACTGTAGAAACAAGGTGGATACTACTATGCAGTCTAAAACCACAACGCCACACTCTGTCAGTGTCTCTGCCACTGTAACATACTCCACCCTGCTGCCTTGTCGACTCAGTACAAAAGAAATAAAGAAAAGATTGGATGATAGAGGGTGTAATTTTCTTAAATACGCACCAGCAAGTTCTCGGTCCAACATGTCGATAAAACTCTCAAGTTCCCTTGTGTCTCCCAGCTTGGCTGCAGAAGGAGGACAGAAAGAAAAGGAATTTGAGAAACTATAACAAAAAAAAAAAAAAGAAAACTGCAGTGGAACATTTTTGTAGCTCAGTTCAGTGGTAGCCTAGTTCCTTTGGACCAAAAGCTGAAAAGTTATCTAAGTCCCAGAATTACATAAAGTATGAACTGAACTGGCAAAAAAACGTCTTTGGTTCCTTTTGTTCAAACTGAGATAAAGCTGATTTTAAGAGCTCCAAAAACCTTGGCAGCTTTCCCCCACCAGGATCTCTGTTGTATGCTTTTCTGTGTAAAAAAAGAGTGATCGACACTTTCTGGTCACCTTATGTTCATCTTCAACAGTAGTCTGTGCGTGTGAATGCAACAAATTACAACAGTGCTCATTAATTTACACGCGCACACAGCCTAGAGCCAGTCTCATCACTGCACAACAGCACAATTAACTCCATGCAGGGGACTTTGAAAGAGGAGTGCTGAGAAGTCACAGTCACAGTGGAAGTTGCTTTGTTGTGCAAACCAAGACCGATTCCAGGGTAATGCAGATGCTTTCTGTGTGGCTTTTATAAAGTGATAGTGATCACTGTAAGAACTACAGCTATCTAGATGGAGATGGGCTGATAGAAGGCTCCAGTACCTTTTGATGCCAGCGTTATTCCTGCTGTGTGGAGCTCCTCTTCGCTGGTATTCAAACTGTTCCCCATAGAATGTTCACTGCCTGGGGGTAGAAGGAAGCAAGGAGGGAGTGAAAGGAGATAACAAGCACTAAGGGCAGTCCATGCAAATGATCACTGACAATGACAAAACTCTAACATAATAATGCAGAAGTTGCACATAATGATGATAACATGCAATGAAAAAAAAAAAAAAAAGAAGGTAAATGTCTGTGCAGTGCTAGTGACTCCCATGTGTCGGCCTTTGAAAGCGGTTTGCCTGTTGAAACGTTATGGGGGCAAAATACTTTCAATAATGACGACACATGGGAGCAGGAAAAAAATACACTTTCTTCTTTTATCTTATAACCGTCGACAAATGTATAACAAAGGGGGGAAGACAATTACACAAGATGGGATATCCGTAATTGCAGCTCATTCCAGTACACAGCTATTGTCATGAGCACAAACAGCCACTTTAATAGAAGTGTGTAGGGATGTGTCCTCTTGTACCACTAATTTCATGCAAATTAAATGTGTCAAGCTGCAGTTGTTTGGGTTGATAAAGGGGCTCAACTCAAGTCCACGGGGACTCCAAACAATGTCACTCACCAGCTTGATGCACTAAATAATTACTTTCCTTCCCCACACTTTGTACATTAAGCAGATATTATCTTAATCACTGACATTGCTCTAATGTGTGTGTGTGTTTTTTTAAATAACTTACTGTAATCTGAATCCTCGACTCCACTGTCTTCGCTCTGTCTTGTGAGACATTTGGCCTCGTGCGATGCTTGCTGGTAAGCATGTGGTCTGCTTTGAGTAGGGGCCTTCAGCTCCTCCACCACATCCTGGAACTCCTGGAGCAACTCACCCAGCTCTGAGTCCAAGTCTGTGGAAAATGTGACAGCAGTTGGAAAGAAAACTCCGAGATGGACTCTGCTTATTTCAGCAGCAAAGGAAAATAGGAAAAAGTGCTGAAATATACATTTTTAAGACTTGACCAAACATCTCAGAGATGCCGAATATTTCTACATATAAGAAATAACACAAATATCTTCTAGGTGACAAAAAATAAATGCTGAAATTCAAAACTTGCAGCTGACGTTTATGTCAGTGCACTGCATCAAATAACTGGACATGTTCCCATATGGCATATAGAACAGTAGACAGACAGTAAAACACCTGGTCTGCAAACTGTGATGAAATATATATATATCTATATATTGCATCATAAATCAAAGTTGTATGCTCTGGGCTGCTATAAAACAACTTTTCAGGGCCAGCACCATTATTTTAAAAATGGGTGAAGGATCAACGCAGTTTAGGTTTTCCAACATTTTATGAGGCTCACAAAACTATCACAAAGTTAAAATCCCTCATGGATTGATAAAGCAGCAAGAGAGAAAAAAAATGGAACACTAATACTCAAAAAAACTTTGGTGCGTGGAAAGTTCTGGAAAATATAGATGTACATATATGATGTGGCAGAGAGAACTAGTGATGACAGAAAGGATAAGTAAGTTAAGGAGGAATTGTTCTTTTTAATAAAAGCATAGCGAGATGGTTTAGAAATCTTCCTCTAAAGCTTTAATTTATGCTGAGACAGATGTATGTATTTTAAAAATGTTTAACAAGTTTTATAAATTCGCTAGAAGAAACAGTGCGCTATGATCCATCTCTGTAATAATTTCAAATTAATGGCTTGAGCAGTAGTTGGACTCACCCATGGTATTGTCTGAGGACATAGTGGGACTTGAAAGAAAAGCACCTCGAAGCTGCTGTATGTCTGGGTTCAAAGCGGTTTGAAGCTGACAATCACTAAAAGCACTACTGTAGTTTTATTCTAAAGCGCTCCACTCCCGCTCTGCTAGAGGGCCGGCCCAGCCAATCATATCGCAGATGAAAACCCACAGAGGTCTACCCGACTGTAACTGGGAAACGGAGTCGGAAAGTAAAATGAAGTATTACGCAAATGAGAGAGACTGGAATAAACCATTACATACCGCAAGTCAGGCTGGGGCCAAAGAACCCCATGCCTTTAAATTAAGACAGAAAACTGTCGCAAAATCCGCAAATGATTCCGTCTTGGTCGACAGAGAGATGCAGGGGTGGGGGGTCTACATATATATATATATATATATATATATATATATATATATATATATATATATATATATATATATATATATATATATATATATATATATATATATATATAGATAGATAGATAGATAGATAGATAGATAGATAGATAGATAGATAGATAGATATGTAATTTCCTGCTGGCTATCACTCATACTCCAAAACGAAACTCGACCAACTAAACTTCATCAACAACCTTCATTATTCTGCTTTCACAAGTGCACTACTCTACTCTGTCTACAGGGGGCCTTCAAGTACAAGCTTGTGGGCTCTACAGTAACTACTTTGGAATTTGCTATGAAACATGACAGATTTGCGTGTTTACCACCGGCAGAAAACCTCGGGCCCTTTCGTTAAGCAATACCACAGAATAAATGCGGCACAACCAGTTATACTGTTTGAAAACTTGGCTGCAGTTCTGCTGGTGAGCTACAGTAAAAGTGCTTGTTTCCGTGACTAGAGGTATAATTCAGTATACCGTTTACTGTCAATCAACAGCATAATGAGGATCAACGCAAAGGAAATAAACATTTTCATTTGCATCATTTTTTACTACATACTACTCCTCAGATAAGTGCATTTTAGCAAAAAAAAAAAAAGTACAACGTTGCACTCTTAAAAGAATATTTTATTGTAACTGAGCACTTACTTCTTACAGCCAGTGTTGAAGAAGCTGCCAGTTTACATGTATGTGCAGTTTATATCTATGCATGAGTATAAGAACTATAAGAATTGCTAACACTGTTAATCCCATTATTCATAGAAATAAAGAGTACCAAGAGACAAATCTGAAAGAAAATGATGCAGACATTATGAAATTATGAAGTAGTTACAAAAGAGGAGGTAAGTGCGCTAAAAGAAAATGTCATTTCAAAATATGTGTATGTGTGTGCACTTTTAAGCAACAGTGCATTCATAGTTCCAGGTTAATACACATGAATTCAGCTCAGGCAGGTAAACCCGTTGTTCTTCCATCTTCTCATATGTCAGTCTGACAGTGCAGGTAAGTGTTGTAGGAGGGGCATATAACGAATTATGCCTTGAGCAGTTTTAGATTGCTGCCTCTGTCCTCAATGTTCACTTGCTGCTGGGAACTCGGCTAACATGTGTGAGGGCCATGGGCCATGGGACTCCTGATAATATGAACTGGGTCAGACTACTGCAGGTAAGCGAGCCAGTGGCGCTTATCTATTTTGATGGTATCTGCACTGTCTTAGTGTTTCTAATCGAGCAACATGGTGTAAGTGTATTAAGTATATCTTCAGTGTGCGATTTCAAAAGACACAAATCTATTAAGTGTATTGTAGAGAACCAGGTGCTACAGAGATGTTGGGTTTCATTAGCTGTTACTTATTTTTTAGTAAAGAATACCTGCTTTGATATTCGCTTTTGTTGGGGGGGGGGGCTTGTTTGTTTGTTTGCTTGTTTTTTATTCTGTGTGTTATTTGTTTACAAGAGCAGTTGGTTGGAGATAAGTGAGAGGGCGGTATCGCGTTACCTCATTGTGCAGCTGCTTGCTTTTAAAAGGGCTCACTGAGGCATGAAGTCTAAGTTTTATCACCATGTTGAAAACTTTTAAATAAGCCCTATCGGATTCAAGCGCAAATGCCTGTGCAACTAACAAAAGAAAAACCCAAAAAACAAGATTACCACTCACTTTTTTTTTCTGTCTTTGTCAGAAACTGCTGCTTGTGGTCCACATCAGGCAGCTCATATGCAGTTCTGTCCAGTTTTCCATCCCAGAGGAACTAGAGCCTGAAACTCTGGTTGGATCACTTAGTAGACACTTTTCTCCTCCGTATCAGCTCCTGACCCAGGAGTTCCTGAGGATGGACAAAAACACGGGGAATTTCTACACCACTGATGAAAAGATGGATCGCGAGGCCCTCTGTCCCGCGGAGACGAAAGCTGAGTGCATTATTCTACACAATGCTGTCGTGGGGCCCTCAGGAGACCTTATACAGTTCCCTGTGATCATAGAGGACATTAATGACAACCCACCACATTTTGAAAACAGTGAAATACACCTGAGAGTGGCCGAGGATGTGACTGTGGGGACCAGTTTTGTAATAGATGATCAGGCTCTGGACAGTGACGCTGGTCGTAATGGAGAGGTGCAGTACCACCTAAAAGGCTCTGAAGGAGTTTTCAGTTTAAAAATCGAAGAAGACGGCGCTTTAATTATGTTGGTTGTGCAAAGAGCCCTGGATAGGGAAACTCGGGACTCGTTTCAGATGCAGCTGGTGGCCACTGATTGTGGTGTTGAGCCTTTAAGTGCATCTGCAACTTTAATAGTCACAGTGACAGATGTCAATGACAACTGTCCAGCCTTTAGCCCTGACAGTCCCCGCAGTGTCACGATCCCAGGAGACTCCCCAAAGAACACCGTGGTCACTCAGGTGAGAGCCACAGATCCAGATTCAGGCCCAAATGCTGCCATCATTTACTCCTTCAGTCCCAAAGTCTCTGAGCGAGCCAAGAAGCTCTTTAGCCTCGACAGTCTCACCGGATCCATCAGCCTTACACAAGATCTCGAGAGTGACAGCTCTGACGAGCTGGTATTGAAAGTGTTAGCTAGCAGCCATCACTGCCCCCCAGCAGACACTCAGGTAACAGTATCTGTGCTCCCTAAGGTGAACCAAGAGCTAACGATCAAGATCAGGTTCATAGCAGAGCATCAAAACCAGACTATGGTGTTACAAGAGAACCAGCACCCCACAGTCTTAGCTGTTTTAGAGCTGGAGGGTGACAGCAGCTTTAAAGGCTCATCTCTTGCCATTGAAGGTGAAGTGCCTTTCACTTTGAGCCCACAGAATGGCAAGTATCTGCTTTCCACATCAAAGCCCTTAGACTATGAGATGAATAGTGAACATCATATTTCCGTGGTAGTGCACACAAGATCAGCTGAGGGATCTGTGATCATTCCTTATAGACGTGTAGTCACAGTATTGGTGACAGACATCAATGATAATGCTCCACATTTTGTACAGTCTCACTACCAGCTTGAAGTGGAAGAAAACAATCAGCCCGGAATGTCACTGCTGCAGGTCTCAGCGTCAGATGCAGACAGCGGGCACAACGGCAGGGTGAGCTACGGGCTGGAAAAATACAATCCAGCCATCTTTAACATTGACTCTATAACAGGTAAACTGTCTGTGTCAGTTCCTCTGGATAGGGAGCAACAGTGTGTACACAAACTCACCGTGTTTGCCCGAGATAGTGGCTCTCCTCCCTTGCAATCCATGGCCACTGTATCCATTCACGTTCTGGACCAGAATGACAATGCACCTGTTTTTCTAACCCCTCACTTCATCTTTTTCATCCCTGAAAATGTTCCAACATTCTCCCAGGTGGGGAGGGTGGAGGTGAAAGACCCGGATGAAGGGGAGAATGGGAGAACAGAATTTCATGTTGTAAACAGCAGTGGACCTTTTGTTGTGGATAACACTCAGGGGACACTACGCACCACCAGGAACTTGGACCGCGAGACAGAGGACCGCTATGAATTCTACCTGCTGGCCAGGGATCACGGCCACTCAGTTGCTTTGACTTCCACTGCCAGAGTGACTATCTTTGTGGAAGACATCAATGACAACCAGCCAAAAGTGATCCTTCCGAGCAGCAACTCCTCATGCCTGACGGTCTCTCCAGGTACCCCGGCAGGTACTATGGTAGGAAAGATCTATGCCATCGATGAGGACTCAGGATTGAATTCAGAGATTACATACTCAGCTGAGGCACCAGAGCCAGTGCAAAACAGCAGTCCCTTTAAGATTGATTCAAGGTCGGGAAATATCACCTTAAGTCAGCAGCTTCTTCACAACGACCTGGGAATGCATCACCTGTTCATTGTGATCAGAGATGGGGGTAAACCAGCTCCACTTTACACCACTGTCTGGATGAATCTGCTGGTCAATGACAGCACAGAACCTTGCCACTTGGACAGGGTGCCCACCTGGACAGGGACACTCAACTTGGTTCAAACCCCTTCAAAGGCTCCAATCTGTGACACGGAGACAACCAGATTTGCACAAGTGATACTGTTAATAGGCCTGGGTATGATGCTAGCGTCCACATGTTTGTTTGTGGTCACAGCTATCTGTTGCATGAAACAGAGGAGAAGAAGTCTGAAAATGAACAAGAGAGCATACAGTGAGGAGAATGAGATTCCACTCAGGCTCAAAGACAAATATTACTCTGATTAATAACAGCAAGCAATGTGGAAAGCTCACAGTCTCAAAGATAAAAATGTCCTGTGAATTAAATATATTCGGTATATTTGTCAAGGGCTTCTTGCATTGTAATAAGTCACTGAATCAGTCTGATGCACGGTGCATTCAAACATGTGTCAATAGCAAAACTGACAAGTTCTGTGGAAATAAAGTTGATCCATTTTCTGATAAAGAAACGAGCATATGATCCGATAAGCATGTCAAGTTATCTGCAAAATCATGTTCCCTGAGAAGAATGTGAAACAAAAATAAATAAAACTGCATTTCACAGATTGGTTTCACAGCAAGTCATCAGTAAGATGCCAGCATTTCAGGGATTGTCTTTAAGGATTATTGCCCATGACCCCTGCGGGTAGAAAGACTGAAGTAATGCTCTGTTAGGTTGATTGGTCCTTTCTCAGATTTCTGACTGGGTGATGGGGAGTCTAAAGTATTTAGACACACAAAAGGGTTTAATGTTCCTCAGTTGGGGAGGTGATGAAAGTCTCTCAAGAAGTAACTCTGAGATGAGCTCAGGAGGCGGAGGGCGGCCGTGGACAGGTGAGAGGCGGCAGAGGGAAGGCACAGCGGCGTCTCAAGTAACCGCCTCGCACCTGTTACTTGATAGCACTGCTTTTCACCCACAGCGCTTGATCGCACCGAAAAGGCAGAAAAAAATAAATAAAAAAAATACTGCACCCAGTAACCTGACAGGCTTGTTGTTTTTGATAACAGATGTTTGGAGTGAAATCACACCGTGTTCAAAGAAACACTCACAAAAAGTACTCGCTCTTATGTTTTACCGATGCATTTGCATGCTGGAGAACAATTGAGATATCAAACCGGGTTAAGTGACGCATAAAGTATGAATGAGTCAGGCTAAAGCGTGTTTGCAAATCTGTCAGCACACAGTTGCACAAAGAGGGCAGTGTAATTGTTTCAGCTTTCCCAAACGAAAAGCCCTTTTAAAGTCACCTTTACAGTATCATAAACCATTAAGAAATCCTTTGAAGATGCACCTGCGTCAGAGGGAAGAAGGAACGCAGAGACTCGGAGTCTGTAAAACACAATGTACAACAACCTGGTTAGTGGAGAACGAGGCTTGTCTAACATGAGTGGTGCCTCTCTGAGGATTTCTGAGCTGGCAGCTCAAAAATAAATAACCTATTAGGACTTCAGTGTGAGAGTAATTATATTAAACGAGAAGAAACAACGACTGAAACAAAATGACAGATTAAAGTAAGATCTTTACATGCAATAGGATTATACTGAATGAATGAAAACATGTGCATGTTTTAAATATTTTTTTGATCTGGTGGGCAACACACAAACATGTTTGCAAATTTGTTTTTTTTTTTTTTTTTACATCATTTTTTTTTTTTTTTTTTAGATTGTTATTGGCAAAGCTAACTGTAGCCCATTGGGGGATGAAACTAAACCCAACTGCAAACAAAATGCTGTTGGAGGGCAACGCCTGCCATCTACTGGACACAAAAGAGGCCAAATATGGCTTTTTTTATTAAATTTTTTTTAGTTCTGGTATTAGGCCAGAGGGAGGAGATGAATCAGAGGACAGTCTCTCACTCCGCCACAGTCAGGTAGCCTGGGATCAGCGTTGTTTCCTTGAGTCATGCTGCTCCGCCTCACTAAAGGACATTTTTATCTTAATCATATTCATTTTTCTTTTCACGCTGAACAGTTGGTGTCTATGTTGCTTGTTCTCACACGGGTGAAGAAAGGAGCTGGTATGAAGGATATGTGAGCTACATATCAGGGGGGTTTATGATCACATATTACGAAACAAAGGGGTATAATTAAAATGACATTTCTTCTTATCAGAGAAGATCGCTTAAAAAACAAAAAAAGAAAAGAGGTTATCAGTCTATCATAAGTATGCACACATGTTTACGGGCTGTGACCATCGCTTTTAAGTTTGCTTTTCATGGGAACATTCCGAGAAGAGGTCGATTTAGAGGTTAAACGGGTAATAAAAGCTTGTTTGGGTTTCTGGGATGTCAGAGCTCTCATATTCAGAGTATCTCGCTGCAAACAGATGGTATCCGACAATTTCCTGTAGGAGTATCATCTGAACACCGTGATATCATGTGTTATCTCAATCAGGGTTCACGGATCCCCCACCACCTCCCACCTCTGGGGTCTTAAACAACAAGCTCGACTCGACATACTGTACGATTGATTTGCCTGAACATGTTGGCATTTTGCCTTAAAAAAAGAAAGAAAGAAAAAATGTCTTAGACAACCACCTTAATTATTTATTTTTGTAATCCCTGGTTGCCCCCCACGCATAAGAAGAAAAGGATATTCTTCTCTGTGGGAAAAAAAAAAAAAAAAAAAAAAACCTTCCCTCTTTTGCATGTGCGTAATAAGTTGCACGTCTGTATGCAAATAAGCGTCAACAATGAACTTAGTAAATGTCAGCACGTTTAAGGACCCCCACCTCCTCATTATTTCTGCGCCTTGAAGTTCATTGAAAAGCGACATTGTTTCTTTAAGGTTGCTCTTGCAGTCATCCGCGGGTCTGTCCATTGTTGGGGGAACAGAACGCGAGCTGAGATTGATATACGGGGGCCGAGACAAGTTACGCATATCATCAGCGGACCAGTTGCAGTGCAGACAGCAAGACAGTAGCCAACAAGTCCTTGAACGCATCCTTCCAGACATGGGTAAGAAACTTCACACACTAGAATCTACCTTTATTAGCTTGTAGTATGTTCTTATTATCAATTCTTTTCTTTATTGTATGTGATTGCACTGGGAGGGGGTGTGTGAGAGGGTATCAGAAGTTATTAAAGTGTGTGTGTTTTTTTGGTCAGTATAGAGGTCGGCTTCTCACCGGCTGATGCTCCACTGATATTATGAGATTTATTTCATGCTTGAGATGGCAGGGCTACTTTTCAGACGAGCCTTGTCGCATTTGCTTTCTCTCGCAATCCTTCTCAATTTTTATAGAGGCGATTTGGCCCCAGCTTTGCATTTTCTAGACGATTCCTACTGGGGTTTTCTTTTCATTTGGGTCACAATCAAAGAGACTGAGGGCCGCGGTGATTCAGAGTGCTGCTGCTGCTCTCATAATTGGCTAATTGGTTCAAGGTGTACCTGAAGGCAGGGCGGCTAGTAAAGGTTAGTATTAAAACTTGTGCTGATCTGCTGTTTGTTTATACTCGAGGTGCTCATAATTTTTTTCCAACCATAGCTGTATTTATTTATTTTGTTACTCTGCTTCTAAGAATTTCTTTTCGACCTCCGTCTTCTGTGCAAAACGCCACACTATATGAATGACATGTGATCAGTTTGCATGTCTGCTCATGCACAGCCACCCAACAAAGCTATGCGTTTGCTTAAAGAGCCATCTATTTGCCCCTCCTGCCATCTGTGTTTACTGTAATGGTACCAACTGCAGTCTGCCTGCTTCCATTGTGCATGCCTGTGTGGATGCATGTACACATTTACACAGTTGCATTGTTTGTTTATAGATTTGCTTTTTTTTCCCCCATCCTCTTCCAGCTCTGGCAGCTCCCCACCATCATTTTCTTGTTCCTGTGTCTTCTCAGTAGGAAGTCTGTCTACGTGAATGTGTTTGTGTATGTGTGTGTGCAAAGCACAGAGGTGCCTCTGGCCTTTGTTTGCTTGACATTGGTGGCCCTTGTACCGCCATGATGGTGTGGCACAAAGACTGTTGTCTCTCCAGTCACAAAAGCAGCCTCTCTTTCTGTTTCACTTTGTCTCTCCTCTGCGTCCTCCCTCTTTTCTCACACTCTCCATACCGGCTGGTGAATGGAGTAGGGGTGTGAGATGGGGTCAGAGCAGACACGTCCCCATGCCTTTGGCCCTTGGCATCCATTCAAACAGCACATGACTACTGGAGAGAATGCACAGACTTAATAAGTGAACTTGTGTGTTTACAGCTGCAGCTTGATCAATGCTGACATTTTATCTTTAAAAGGTTGCTTCAAGTTGGCTGTGTTTTTCTTTTATTTATTTTTTTTTACCCAGAGTATTATTTATTTACGTTTTCAGGCTGTCAAATTTTAAGATGTCTATCTCTGGGGTTTTCTGTTGCTGCCCAAGTTCAGCAGAATTTCGTGCTGTGTTCACGCCATGAAACGAGTTCCTCACACTCTGAGACAATAGCCTGTTTGTTATTTTTTTTTCCCCCAACTAAAGATATCTGTCATGAAAATTGTAGACAGTAGGTTTATATTTTACAAATTATCAAGGTTAACATCCTTTCTGGAGAAAGGACCTGCTGTTGGATATTTTTGGGCAAGACTCAGACCCAATGAACCTTTGGTTGCACGTTTTTAGATTAAAAGAATAATCAATAAACTGTCCTGTGGTTATAAACTGAGCTTTAAGCAGCACAAACAAAACAATCTATTTAACTTGTCTATCTCGGCGTGGAGGCAACAATCTCAAAACCAGAACAGATGCAATCAAAACTATCTGCATGGCACAAATTATGAGTTCAGTGAGAGTAATTTTAGTTGAAATGATCATTTTAAAGTTGTATTGCAATTTAATTTTCATTAACTGGAAAGGGTAAAAACAGATATTCCGTCTTTTTTGGGTTGGGGACATACAGTATATTCTTGTTTTAATTGTTTTTAATGGTGTGATTTTTTCCTTCTGCTGCTCATAATGTGCCTTGTTTTTCACGGTGCCGTGTGCCGCCCGCTAGGTTGCTATGACTGCTGTATGCGGTGTTTGGGTGGGGTGCCGTACTGCTCCCTTGTTGCCACACTTCTTTGCTTCTCCGGTATTGCCCTCTTCTGTGGTTGTGGGCACCAGGCGCTCACAGAGACAGAGAGACTCATCGAGACATACTTTGCACGTAACCTTCAAGACTACATAACCCTAGCCTACATGTAAGCAACACTTCCATCATTCAAATCTTGTTTAACCTGATCGTGGGACGTCTCGTGATTTCATCTTTATTTTGAAGGTTTAACCCTGCATTTCTTTAATGTTTACTTTTTCCTTTTCCACTCTTTCAGCATTCAGTATTTCCAGTATGTCATCTATGGTTTGGCCTCCTTTTTCTTCCTCTACTGCATTGTGCTGCTGGCTGAGGGCTTCTACACTACGAGCGCTGCAAAGCAAACCTTTGGCGAGTTCAGGAGCACCATGTGCGGCCGCTGCCTCAGCTCCTCGGTGAGAGGGCCCAGAGTGGGACAAGTAAAAGGATTGGAAAGATTGGATAGGATTAATACATATATCACTCCCTGGTGGGTGGTGAGCTGAAAAATCTTAAAGCTCCTAAAAAAAACCTTTGGGGATATGCAAAGATAAGCATTGAGCGAGTGTTTGAGTGGTCTAAGACTTGAGTGGTTGGAAGAGGAGGAAAAAAAGGGAGAGAGACGATAAGTACAACTAACCTGAAAAATAAGTGTGGCTACTAAGTGAGTCACTGCTCATAAAAACACTCTTAGATTACTTGTGTGCATCCATTTAATACGATAATGCACCGTAATGTGTGGCCTGCTCTCTCCTTGTGCAGTTTATAGTGATGACGTATGTACTTGCTGTACTCTGGCTGCTGGTGTTTGCCCTCTCCGCCTTGCCAGTGTACTTCTTCTACAACATGGATGCTACCTGCCACACTATTAATGTTCTGACTGACACCTCAGCAAGTATCAACCAGCTCTGTGTTGATGCAAGACAGTACGGTAAGAAGAACCCCCTTCATTACAATCAATGTTACTGGCTTCTCATGCTAATTCAGTTTACTTAAGGCATAAGTGTGGCGACACATGCATGTGATGACAGGACCCTATGGGCTAAGGTCTGGCCACCAGGTGCTCTCCCTTGAGCCCCCCCCAATGCCTAGCTCCAAGGTGGGTCCCCAGTAACCCTATCCCAAGTAGGGTAAACTGTTCCCTTGGTCTTCCTCTCACACTGGTCATCCTGGGCACCTCCTGGGTCATGTGTTCCAGACATGTCCTACTGGGAGGAGGCCCAAGGGTAGACCCAGGACACACTGGAGAGATTATATCTCTCAGCTGTGCTGGTAACAGCTCAGTGTACCCCCGGATAAGCTGGAGGAGATCGCTGGGGAGAGGGAGATCTGGGTTTCTCTGCTTAGGCTGCTGACCTTGTGACCCGGCCCCGGATAAGCTGAAAAAAATGGGTGGATGGAGTCTAAAACCACACCAGTAAATATTAAAAATAAAAAAAATAGGCCAGTTTAGTTTAATTTTGGCTAAAGTCCTGCCACAGATCAAGGATACCAGTAAACCAGCAGCATTAGTGGTAAAAGCTCTAAATTCTCTATTTTTTTGGACTTGCAATGCATAACTATGGGGACTCACTGTGATGTACACTTTAGTTAACAAAATATTAAAACTTGTTTTTGAATTGTGTATAAGATACAAATTTTTATAATTAGAGAAATTTTTATAATCAAGAATTGCCTAAAGCAGTCATTTAAAAATTAAAATGTACAAAAAAAAAAAAAAAGCCTTTGCTCATTTTCATATTCCACTGGACACGGCCAAAAAGAGCCCCATGTGCCTCTGGAGCTGCAGGTTCAAGACCTCTGCTCATGCCTTTCTGAATTATCCAAAGTCAACTGGTATAAGTCGCATGCTGTCAAATGACTTTAGTTAACTTGCAGATATATACATTTGGATATGTGACTCAGTGGTGACAAAACTTTTGCTGCGCACTGGCATATCGTGTCACAATCGTACTTTTCCCGCTCTTCCTCCTGACTCCTTACATCTTCTACTTTGGTCTCCTTAAAGGCCTAGTTTTTCAGTTTGTCATCTTCTAAAAATGTATTTACATCGTCACGCTACCCAAAGCTGGTCGAGACTTGTCTGCTGGCTTGATTGCACTCTGTCTCTATGGTACCCTTATTTGGTTTGCTAACATTTGAGAATAATTAGCACTAAATGCAAAGTGCTCCTGAGGTCATTGGGATCTCATTAGTTTTGCAGCAGTTCTGTCATATATCATAGTACTGATTAAATTAAAATCTCAGCAAGGCAAAGACACTGGAGGGAAAAGCCAGATGAAATCCTGAGGGGAACATCAATCTCTGTAGGCTACCAAGTTTCGAAGCAACTCGCGTGCCACTAAAAGACATCTTCCTAAAATCCCCAAAATGTCAACTTTCATTCATGCTCCGTAGGCTATGTTTGTACAGAATTTCATAGCAATCCAGCTAATGACTGTCAAGATATCAGCCCAGACTAAAAGTGTCGGCAGACCCACAGCACAACACTGCCATCCCTGGAGCCCCAGTGTGTGGCTAAAACACATTTGCCACACAATGAGGCACACTGTTGCGCTGGGTGATTTGTTCTTTCATTGCACCGTCCTGAGGGTTAAACACTCACTAGCACATCAAATGTGTATTAATCTGCAGCTGAAAATAGTCCCCAACACACACACACACACACGTACACACAAACACATGCGCTATTTACTACTGTTTGGGGGGGGAAGTTTGCTAAATTTTAAAGTGCCCGGTTGATTTAAGAGCCACAGACCACAAAAGTCAAAAAGGGTTTAGAATGAACTAAATCATCGGTTGTTTTGGCCTTTTCATGTAATTTTACGGACAATAAGAACAAACTACAATGATGCTGTCTTTTTGGCTGTAATTAAGAGGTTATTTTTGAGTAGATGAGTTAGATTTTTTTTTTCCTTTTTTCTTCCGATAGGACTCTTGCCGTGGAATGCAGTACCAGGGAAAGCTTGTGGCATGACCCTGTCCAATATTTGCAAGACAAGAGAGGTAAGTACTATAAAATAACTCTGCTGCGCTGCTGTCATGTTATACAATTTGACTGACGTGAAACAAATACAATATGTTGTATTCACTAACAAAAATCTCCCCCCTGCTAGTACCAAATGACCTATGACCTCTACATTGCTGCCTTTGCCGGCGCAGGCATCACACTCCTGGCTCTGGTGAGTGATTATGTTGCGGTCGAGGTCAGTCTGGCTGCAGTTCTGCAGTGTGGCAACATAACACTGCTCATGTGACTTCAGTGACGTTCCAAGTGTAGGCGACGAGGCATCTCAGGCCTCCATGACTGATGACTTTTGTACTATTGCTCTCTGTTCCTCTTTGTCAGCTGATGCAAACATCATAATAATGCTGTAATGTCTGGTGTTCCAGCCATGCAAGCAAATTGTGCAGCCATTATACTCACATGCTTCATTACAGAAGCTGTTATGTGGATGGCATCAGCTATCAAATTAAAGTCACTGTTGTGGATTTTTCTTCTGTTGGCTTGTTTTCTGATTCCTCTTGTCTCTGCTTGTCTTTTCATAGCTGACCTATACTGTGTCAACCACCTATAACTTTGCGGTTCTGCGGTATCTGGGGAGAAAGGGCATAGGTGCACGGTGTTAGGACCCAGCTTCCTGTCTTTTTGTGGCACAGCTTCACCACCAACAAAGGAGTTTAAATCGATGGAAACTCTTCTCTTCCTTTATGTGATCTGCACAGAACCACGTCTGGTCCTGGACTTTTTTTTTTTTTAAACCTGTTTATATTTTTACTTTTTTTGGCATTCAGAAGTTGTTTTTTTTTCTTATGTTTTTTCTTTTTTTTTTAATGGGTGTAATTTCTGTTTTGAAACCTTACTTTCATTCTTTTCGATGTGTTTCAATTTTTGCCAAACTATTTGTGAATTATGGTTCTTGTCACTTGCCAAGTTAAATGTCTGAAATGAATTTCTGCCTCCTGCTGTACTCACAAATAACACACCATTAACAAATTAGCATATGTATTAAATGTCCACTAATTTGCAAGATGTGCAGGTAGGTTGCAGCTGTTATGAAGAATTGGGGATTAGAGGTTACTGTGACTACCAACCATCACATCTGGCTGCCATGGTAGCAGACAAGCATGCGCGTGCTGTCCCACGCTGACCTCCCGGACTTTTCTCACGGACTGGAAAAAAGCCTCAACAATGGAGTCATGCCCGTTTTAAAAGCTAGCCAATAAGGAGCCAGTTCTGGGGCCACCTGCACTATTACTCTCTGCCAGGGGTTATATTACATGTCAAGGGAGAGGGTCCTCTGGACAAAGAGAGGGTTAGACCTCTCCAGAGCCTTAGTGCAGCTCTTCTGGGACAGCAACTACACACACACCTCCACATGCTGCTGCATGACCCCCACCTCCTCTTCTAAAATGGATTCAGAGTGAGGGGACAAAGGGAATCTTATTTTGAATAGTTTCTTACTGACAAAGGGCCATTTTGTTTTTGTTTAGATCTAGTGAGGTCTGAAATTGTTTCTCATAATGTTGAGATTGCAGAAGCACTAGGTGCTTATACTTGAAGTAACCTCGTGATATAAAACCTAAACTGCTTTGTTGAGGTGCGATACCCCCTGCTGGTAATGTTTGGCTGAGGTACTTAAATAGAAAAAGGACAGCTTTGTTTTGTGTCTAATTCTTTAGGGATTTTATTGTAGTTATTGTATAACACACTGTTTTTACTTAATGTAGCTGAATTTAATTTGCTTTGTTTTTTTAGATTTGGATATTCCTAAAAAAAAAAAAACTTGCAACCTAAGAATTAGATTTTAGTGGAAGCTTGGCATTGCTTCTGATATTGAATTTGTCAGGTTGCAGCAGGGTTTTTTTTTCCAGATGTTGGTAATATTTAATAAAAAAATGCTTTGAACTGTTTGTACAGATGGCCTCTGAAAACATTTGTTTGTAGTCTTTGTGAAACCTCAGTGTCTAGTGTATTACCAGAATATACTGGCGCTTGCTCCTTGGCTTTTTGCCACTTCAAGAGGCCAAGGTGTTTTGTAAGGTGTTTTGTATTCTCTCCTCCTGTGTCCACAGGTGCACTGTTCCCTTCACTTGGCTGTGTACCAGGTGTACCTGAAGATGCTAAGGCACAGGGCGAAAGAGGAGAAGAGAGGCTATGACCTGTATAGGAGACTGCGGAGAGACAGAGGAGAGATCCTGTGCTCTCCATACTCTGAAAACAACCAGAGTGACAGCTCGTGACAGGACTTTCCCGTTTTGCTGCCGGAGCGTTCCAAAACAACGCAACACCAGAGTGCATCAACAAATTTCACCCTTTTGTAAAGTGATCTAATTTAATAGTATCATAATAGTTAATTTCAGATGTTGAGAGATGATACAAAAAGAGTTTTTTTTTTTTTTGTTAACTAAGCAGCTCCATATTTTTTTCCTTATTTCACATATTGTGCTGCATGTGACTAATTGCCACAAATTATGTACTTTTTCTCATTTCCTTAAAAAAAAAACCAAAAAAAAAACTTGAAGGTGAACATGAGGATTTTCTTTCCTGCCCTGATTTGATTTCACAATATGCAGTGCATGCTTGATATCCTTCTAATGAAGGGAAAATAAAAATGCAACACATGCTTTGATTTTTGTTTTTTAATGAAGAGGAACACTGTTCGCCACCTCTTAAGTTCCCACACATACTTAGTCATTCAATGACACTCAAGGTTTTATGAGCTGAAATTCAAATAAGGCACATTTTGGGGTTAAACCCAAAGACCGGTTTCACTTGGGATCTTGCTGAGAAAGCTAAATGCTTCATTTTCACAATGTTTCTTATCACTTCAGATGATTGGGTTTTTTTTTGGTTTGTTTTTTAAGTGAAGTAGCTACTGCTAAAGGGGAACCAATCTATATTTCAGTGACCCATTTATAGTGATAAAAACAGTTTAGGTTTTGTTTTTAAAATTTAAAAACACTCGTGGATTTTTAAGGTATATGCACAAGGGAAGAAAAAAAAAAAGGTCTCCACTTGGTAGGTTGTATGATTTATTTGTAGCCAAGCACTGTAGCGCATTCACGACAGCCTTGTCCTCAGCAGAGCAATAAGAGGAGTAAGGTAAGTTTTCCATTATAGTACCACATAATCAAGATGAACAGACTTAACTTTCACACAGTTTAACTCGTACTCCCCGGCTGAGCACTGAGGGGAACGGATGTTAGGCGACATTTTGTACATTACTATAAAATGAATACATTTTACATAAGCTGTTAATATGGACAAGCCCACAAAAAATAACTCCGCTTTTACATTCAATAATATTACAGCAACAGTAAAAAATACATTAGACAGGCCTGCAGTGATACAGCAGATGGTATCATGAGAGCAACATACTGTAGGTCATAAATATTGGATTCTCAGGCATGTCAGATTTCAGGTATACACTGTGGTAAGCTACACTGTTGAAACAGGATCAAAACAAACTGTATTGTAAGAAGACGACATTTGTCTCATTAAGGAAACATTAACGCTAATGATAAGCAAACAGCCCTCATTTCTGCTTTGAATTAATGTAGACTACCAGCCGGATCTTAAAAGCCCTACTCACTTCACAGTTAGAAAAAAAAAATCTAGTACTCAAACACACAACCATGTGCACAAGCTGTTATCAGCCTACATTTCCAAAGAAGCATATAATACATATAATACGACAGTACCTGATTAGATTCGGTGCACTCTGAAAGTGAAGCGCTTGTAATGCTCATCATTAGCCTGCACGCTGACTGAAATATGACTCAATTTGACTTGGAAGGTAAACAATGTGATCTCAGGCTGACGGACGACACGAGACCACCAATGTAACAGCAACTGTTAGGCGAGCATGGAGCTATAATGAGAACTTGTGCATCTATAAAAGAAGAAATATTTCATCCGATTTGTTGCTTTAGAAGATGCAGTATGAAACACTATTCCAAGATCAAAAGAATAACAATACATTTAAGATGTTAAATTCATTCTGAAGAATTGAAGCTATATTACTGTTTTAAACTAGAGAAGCAAACCCTTCAGGCAAACAGCAGTAAAGCCAGTAAAGTCAACAGTACCTGTGGCACTAAATACTGTAAGAATTAATATGGGAGCGCACAATCCATGAGGTCAGGCTATTCACTTTCAGCTAAGACCTTTAATAACTGGACTGACAGCAAAAAGCATGTCACACATTGGTAAAACACAGGAGCCCCTCAGAACAGGCAAAGCTAAAATACTGGAATATTAAGGCCTACTACACAATTCACAAGGCAGGCACAGGATTACAAAAGGTGCCATTAATATTTATAACACCTTCTACTCATCAGGATAAGTGACTTTAATCTGTACCTGATCAAAACACTGAAGCCCAAGTTTGTTAGACAAAAATGTAAAAGAAGAACAAAAAAAAAAACACTTTGAAGGACAGAAATGTGCTTCACAGAGAAATAAACACTTTCACCAGTAGTACTACTTCTGAGTTTTGACCCCCCCCCCCAAAAAAAACTGACCTTAACTTGCTTAGTAAACGTACATAAATTACAAGAAATAAAAATAATAATGCCTGATTCCCTGACACATCCAGCTACAATGCAGCGCAGTGGAAGAAAACATCATTAATTGAATAAGGGTACCACAATTGTTCGCACCAATGCTCACATTCGAAACAGCAAAATTAAAGCTTACAATTCCCTTGTCACTGAAGACAAACAAGGTCATCTTCCTTGTGAGTGCAGCAATCGTTTAAATAACCCGTGGCTTCAGTGCTGTTATCTCGCTGATGTGGGGAGTTCTGAAGCTCAATATTTGCCTGTACTGGGAACGCTGTCATTCACAGACAGTCTGTGTCAAGAAAATACATTAGCTCTCCAACAACTGTCGACACATCTCATAAAATGAGATTTTTTTCATGAACAGAAAGTGGAGCAGTTACTAGAGCTACTGTATGTTAAGCTGTATTTCCACCTCAGCCTTTCTTGTGATGAAGATTTTCCCTCAGACTATTATTAGTCTTTTTCCACCGCAGTCTCAAGGGTTGGCTGTTTTTTTTAAAAACATATGTGACTATCTAAAAACATACTGACCATGCTACATTGGCTGCCTCTGTCCCTCTCCTTTGCACTCTGTGTCAGTGGTGTAGGTCTGTCTGTTTGATAGGTACACACACACACACACACACACACACACACACACACACACACACACACACACACACACACACACACACACAAAGTGGTCACAGTGGACAACATGAAACCTGCTCAAACTCTGGTATAGGCCACTTCCCACAGGGTGGTTTAGGGGTGAGAGCGTTTCTAATCGTACAAATTCACCGGCAACGTTTCTTCTACTTATTCACTCCAGTGTTTCCCACACAGAATTTAATTAGACAGTTGCCAAGTTACATTTAGCTTTTTTTTTTCTCATCTTTCTGAGAATTATGCCATATTTGATCAATTTACTAGCTGACAGTGGCCTCGCTCTTTTATTTAAATTTTAGCTGCTGCTAATCAGCTAGCCCCAGCCCCTCCAATCCTGTGTTCTCCCCATCAGCAGGCTGAAAGGTCACGATAATTTCTCATCTGGTGGACTGACTCCAGTCTTGGGCTGCATCTGACTTTTTCTGTTCTGCTCTGTAGATGTGCAGTAAGCCACAAGACCACTAACAAGAAGCTGCAGCAGGTGGAGAACAGTTTCACATGTCACTATGCTCAGCTCACCAAAGGTGGAGAGAACACAGACAACCGTCCCCAGATGCAGTTCCAGGGAGGTGAACATCTGCAGCACGAGAGACTCAGTGGACAGACAGCTGAATTGATGCGTTATTTATTTCTCACAAAGTACACTCAACAAAAATATAAATGCACAAACCCAAAAGGTTAAGTTAAAATGACCTATCCCTTAACATGCCCACGCACTCCAGGAGGAATAGGACAAACTCCCACTGGCCACTATTGACAATCTGGTGATTACTATGCACCACAGATGCGTGAACGGTGGACACACTCGATACTGAGTGCTGTGAACTCTGATCGCTGACCACGCTGTGTTCACTCTGTGATAACACACTGACTGTTGAATAAAGATCTGAAACAGTTTTCTATTGAAGCCTGAAATGATACTGAGTGTATACACAAATTGTTGTGCTTATACATTGTTGATTATTTTCGAGATGAAATAGAGACCGTTCCGTATTTTTATATTTTGGTTGAGTGTACTTGGCAATTAAGAGTTAGAGGAGCACATTATATATGATTCTGTTTAATGTCATTTAAGAAAATGTGGGTGTGCATTATTTCTGGGCACATGTACAAATGCACCCCTGGTACCATCACATTTAGAGTCTAAATGTGGGGGAAATGCTGCACTCTAGCTTACTCGACCACAGCTGCTCTCTCCATAATTTTTTTTTTTTTTTGGATAAACCAGGCATGAGGAACCAACTTTGAGAGATGTGCTTAACAACAGTAATCTCTGAGGTAAGCCTTAAAGTAAGCTAAATTAAGTTGGCAAGTAGGCTATCAGCCAAAAATATTTAGTGCTGCTAACATTATTAACACAGTTTCTAAACTTTGAGAAAGCACTAGTGCTCAAACAGGGGCTTTTTGGAGGTAAAATATGTCACAGAGAATTTAATCTAGACCTTTGTCCCTTTGGTGGAAACACACAAGACTCCTTTCAAAGGCTCCGAGTCCCTTGTAAAAGTTCCTACGGTGGAAACACAGCTTTACTGAGCAAAAGGGAGCGCATTCTCTTCAAAAGGGAACCGGTATATTCTTTCTTCCACTGAATTAATGTAAAATTATATTATTTTGATTAAAGTTAATCCCTTAAAAGCACTAGCTGCTACAGTCCCTGCACAAGGAAAGTTGAAGCTGGGAATAAATATTTGTGCCATACCACTAGCAGCACAGATAGTAGGTGTGCCTGTACCTTTGTAGAAGCAGTAATGTAACATTCGAGAAACCAGCAGAATTCTTCACACACCTCCTCAGAGCAGGTGTATGTTCATATTATCTTCAGGGGATACTGCAGTCAGTACCTTGTACCTACAGTACATGTACCATAAACAATATATGACTGGCTCTTACAACTACCACAGGCAAGTTTCAACAAGAGGGATTAACACAAGGTGGATTCACACCCACGCAATCAGCAGCAAGACGCTCTTGAGGTTTTGCGGTTGCCATGTAGATCAATAGTACTACTCAAGAGTGTGTGGTCAATCTGGTCCTCAGCAGCCAGAACCTCCCTGACAGCTGCCTCAAACGCAGCAGTGACATTAGTGTCATCTTTAGCACTGGTCTCAAAGTAAGGACAGCAGCCGTTCTCTTCACACCAGGCCCGTGCTTCATCTTCCCCAACCTCCCTCTGCTCCATGTCTATCTTGTTGCCCAGTACAACAAAAGGAAAGCGCTCGGGGTCTTTGACATCAGAGTAGTACATGAACTCCTTCTTCCAGCTGCCCAGGTTCTGAAAGCTTTGCAGGTCGTTCACAGCAAATGTGAGCAGGCAGCAGTCGGCGCCCCGGTAGAAGGGTGTGCGTAGTGACTTGAAGCGCTCCTGACCTGCTGTGTCCCAGATTTGAAGAGTGACAAGGCGTCCATCCACCTCCAAGTCCCGGTTAAGGAACTCCACACCAATGGTGTGGAAGGACTGGGAGTCGAAACGGTCTGTGACGTAGCGGTTCATCAAGGAAGACTTGCCCACTCCACCATCTCCCAGCAGGATTACTTTGAGCAGCAGATTCTTCCCACTCATCATGCCACCCACCCAGATAGGCCTCCTCACAGGGTTAAAGGCCTCCCCACCTGGTGGTAGACCAGGGTGAACTTAACCTGGAAACAGGAAAAGTACAAAAGAGAAGTGGAAATTATTGCTGGTCAACGGGAAATGAAAGATAATGACTTCTCAGAAAACATTTAAAACCCAAACCAGTCTGCTGGTTTGTCTCTGCTGATGATTCAGCATAGAGTAATTAGAGGAAAAGCCAGCAGCCACAGCATCACTGTTATAACATGAAGTAAACCCTTCTGCATAATTAAAGCCACATGAAAGATGTGTAATGGCTGACTAGCTTCAGGGACAGAATGACGGGGTGAAGGACCGAGATGCATGCCAAAGGTCTCTGGCATAGAAAAATACAAGGCAGCGGTCAACACTATTGTTTACGACACGAGGCTATAATCCGGACTCACGATGGTCCACACATTATGCACTAAAGTGAACAGATGTCAACTACAGATTGGGACATCAACATTAAAGATTTAAGAAAACATTACGTTTTGTGGCACATTTAGAGAAAACCTCTGCGCCACAACAACAGGTTGACCATAAAGCCGATCTGGACACCACCACTGCACCTGCGCAAACCACAAACGCGTACCAGCTTGTCAAGACTGTGGCTATTAGAAAAGCAACTCTGATTGAACTCTTCTGTAGATGCTGGTTGTGAAACTGTCCGCAAAGTGCTTCACAGCAGAAGTTAACTAGGAACCGAAACAGGCAAGACTCCTAAATGCCGTCATACGAGACAGTAAAAGCGGTTATGCTGTTGTGTAGCTGGTTTAGCAACCCTCCCACCAAACTAGCAAGCTAGCCGACTAGTCTGATGCCTTGTTGACATTCCATCCCGGTCAGGCTAACCATTAGCTCCAGTTTATACGCGGCTTAAAGCAGTTTTTTTTTTTTTTAAAACGATGCAGTTACCAGCGCCGGCTGTCGCAGCGGCACGGTGTTTCTACAACTGAATGCATCTGGTATTAAGAGTTATTTCTACTTACCCTGTTTCTGATAGTTAACAGTGCGCGACTGTCCCGCTACCCCACATCTCACTGAGATTGAGTGTCGTGACGTGCGCGCCCCATCGCGGACCTGCACGTGCACAGCGCCCAAACAAAGTGGGGTCCTAAAGCCCGCAAAATGAACGGGACTCCCGAGCTGTAAACAAAGATACTGCTGTCGCACCAAAAAGTGATTTCCGATGTATCTATGTGTTTTGTCTTGTTTTTTATGTGTAATATATTTGCTTATATTGGTAAATAGACTGTAGTGAACAGGATTTATGAAGGGGTTCTATACAAAATAAAGACATGACCGGTTTTGCAAGTATCTTTATGAATGTGTTGTTGTGTTGTACCTACATTATAATTATCAATCCAATCATTTTTGGCCACTTAAAATATCTTTATAAAACTTGATGTTATATATTTTTGCTATTTTTGCAGCCAGATCTTTCTTGAAAGTGCGACAGGCTGGCTGGAATAGGATAAGTGGAAGTAAATGGATGGATGGATGGATGGATGGATGGATGGATGGATGGATGGATGGATGGATTTCATTGTGAATAAAAGCTGCATTTATGAAAAATGTATGCAAATTTCAGTACATCTTAGTATCTGTTACCTCCTTTTTCCTCAATGAAATCATGCAGTCCAGCTGGTTGGACAAGTTTTTGTAAAAACCAGTAACCCATGTTGGCCAAGCATGATTGATTGACACTCCAGGGAGCTCTTGGTGTTGTCAGAAATGTTTGAACCACTGTGGTATCCTTCTCTCATTCACATAAATGTTAAATTTGGATTGGTCAATAAATATGAACCTTTTTTTTTCCATTTTGAAACCCACACAAAGAACTGGACTTTATTTCCTTTCTTGAGCAGTGGTTTTAGTGGCCATTACTCATCCTCTGAGATCACTACTAAACAGCCTTCTTTTGAAGTGGCCTTTCTGTCTCTTAGTAAACAAAATCAGATGCACTGTCCCTTAGGTCTGCCTGATGTTACTCTGAATGCAGTTTCATCATGGCGCTGACCTTCTTAGAGGGTAACTCCTAAGAAACTTTGTCTAGCCATAATGTAACACTGACTTCTGGCACTTTAACTTACACAAAAAACTCAGAACTGAGCTATAATGTAAGACTGATATGATTTTTGCAAAAAAAAAAAAAAAAATTGAATTATTAGTTCCCTTTTCTCTCCCTTGGTGGACCTTACAAAAACTGCTCATTTCACTGTCTTCACTGCTGACCTCTAAATAGGCATTAAATTCCCACATCGTGCCTGTAAAAACGGAAAACTGGACCTTGATTGATTCCCCACCTCATTCTAACGTTGCAAATTCATCTTTTACAAGCAAGTTTTAAATTCTGGTTTAATGTGTTCACAGAGAAATTTCTCACTTTAGCAGAGAATATGAAGGCAGCCTGCAGTGTCAAGCTTTGTGCATACGTCCTTTTGCACAGTCAGGCTCAGACCTCGAAGAAGAAAAAATAGCAAAAATGCTTTTTTTTCAGTTGAGAAAACAACTGTCTACAAATTGTGGAACCGTTTCAGAATGATGTTCCTCAAGTAAAATTGTGAAGACTTTGAATATCACATCATCTATATGGTACACACAATCATCAAAAGATTCAGAGAATCTGGAGAAATCTCTGTGCACAAGGGGCAAGGCTGAAAATCATTATTGGATACCTGTGATCTTCAGGGCTTCAGGCAGCAATGCATTAAAAACAGGCATGATTCTGTCAAGGACATCACTGAATGGGCTCAGGAACACTTCCAGGTGTTCACAATGCCATCCACAAATGCAGGTCAAAGCTCTATCATGAAAAGTAGAAGACATATGTGAATATGATCCAGAAACACCGCCATCTTCTCTGGGCCAAAACTCAGGCCAAAGCTTGGAGCATAATGAAATGAAAAAATACAACACACAAGACCCAGAGCTGTTGAGCAGCTAGAATCCAATACCAGACAAGGATGGGACAACCTTCCTCTTCCAAAAGTCCAGCAGCTGGTCTCAGACATGATCCCAGACATTTACAGCTGTTGTTTTGGAATGGAGGTTGTATTATTTCATGACATCATTAGTTGGTTTGTGTTATTATTTTTGTTGGTGATGTTTGCTTTTTGAATGACTTTTGTATTTGCTTTTAATTCATGTTAAGGAGAGTTTTTCTTTCAATCTGAAATGCATATAATGTATATTTATGCTGGTTTGCATTTTTATAGTTCACGAAAATTAAAAATAATAATATCTAAAAAGATATAGGCCTATTTTGAATATAATATAAATGCATTAAATTGTAGTACTTTGTGGCAAAAATCCTTCAAGATCAGAATGAGTCCAAACTGAACACGAAGTAAACTTGCTGCTGTCGCTGTCTGTGGGTGACCGAGTCCCATTCCCAGGCTGTAGGTGGCGCTACAATGGAGTTAGTTTGCGACCCAAAGAAGAAGAAAATCAGGACTGGAAATAAAAATTCAGCCGTTAACTGATGTTAGGGGATATTTCGGTAGCCACGCTCATTAAAGCAGGCTTTTATGAAAAGTAGCTTTATTTGTTTTATTTTGTAAGATAGGAAAAATCACTTTAATGCGTTTCCTGCGGAGAACATGGTAGGAAACAGCGTGAATGCTCTGCTATTTCTCCATGCTATGAAAACACTGACACCATAGAGTAAGTCGCTGGATTGTTTGCGTTGCGAAATGAGTTACAACTGCGTTCACAGAGCAAAAAGACTCACAACTACTATTATAGACAGTATTTTTTTAACGAGTGTCTTTGTTCATTTCACCCCTGCAGATGGCGGATAGGAGTAGGCTGCTCCCCTGTGTGTGTCTGGGGCTTTTCGGGGTCCTGTGCTGGGTCTGGGTCTCCTTTGCCTCCTTTCCGGATGACCAGCTGCTTCCCCTGGAGGTCTTGGATGCAGCTGATCGAGGAGCCTTTCAGCCTCAGAGTGCTCTGTCAGAGATGGAGTTTGCCTCCGTCGTTTCATACAGGGGACCAGGGAACACCGACCGTCGCAGTAACAAGGAGCTCCCCATTCTCCTCTGGTGGAGCGGTGGGCTGTTCCCACATTTTCCTGGCGACACTGAGCGCATCGACTGTGCCACGTCCTCCTGCCTGGCCACAAGCAATCGTAAGGTACCCGAGATACTTAACCTCCTAAATACCTTTCATGAATCTCCTGGCTGAGACAGATGGAAGATGCATGCACACATTAATAATAATTAGTTTCTCAGGTTGCTCTGGAACTTATCTTGGGTTTGATCTTGAAAGGTGCAGCTTTACAAACGGACAACATCCATCATCTTTTATGGGACAGACTTCCGGGCATATGAGGCACCTCTCCCTCGTCTCCGCCACCAGACCTGGGCACTGTTCCACGAAGAGTCACCTATGAATAACTATGTCCTCTCTCATGGGCCAGGAATCCGGCTGTTCAATTACACCGCCACATTTCGCAGGGAGTCAGACTACCCCCTGACCCTCCAGTGGCTTCCTTCTTTGGAGTACTTGCTGGAGCCTGTAGCTGTGTCCTTGGAAGAGAAGAACCGCCTGAGGAGGGAGGGCCTGGCTCCAGTGCTCTACATGCAGTCTCACTGTGATGTACCATCAGACAGGGACAGATATGTAAAGGAACTCATGAAGTACATTAAGGTACAATTTCACTATAGTAACTATAGTGAAAAAGATTTTCCAGTTACAAAATAATTGTTGTATTTATTTATGGAATTGTTTTGTAGTCCTTTTATTAATGGCATCTGGTATCATTTGAAAGAAAGGTGTATGGTTTTGTTTTCTGTTTCACACAAATGTCAGTATAGTTTCTTATCTCCTCTTATTTTGAACCCTGCAAGTAAAATAAGTACGTGCTGCACAGTAGATAAAAATCACTAATCATTGTGCTTTCAATTGCAGTAACAAATGTGTAAATGATTTGTAACTATAATGCTCAGTGGAGTATTTGTTAATTTCGATCAGCATTTCCAGCATTAGAGTCAGGGTTTCACATAGCCCTTTAAATCTGTCATTGTTTTATGATTAATCTCTTCCCAGATACGGCCTAACTGTGTCCTCCAGCTTTCTCATTCTCCACACATTGTCCCTCTGTAGGTCGATTCTTATGGGAAATGCTTGAACAACAAGCCCCTACCAGAATATCTGGAGGACACAGCCACTGCTACTGGTGAAGAACCCAAATTCATGAGTTATGTTGCACGCTACAAGTTCCACCTGGCCCTAGAGAATGGCCTGTGTCCAGATTACATGACTGAGAAGCTGTGGCGGCCTCTCCACCAGGGATGCGTGCCCGTTTATCGAGGCTCCCCCGTGGTGGCGGACTGGATGCCCAACGACCACTCGGCGATCATCATAGATGACTTCCCCTCACCCAAAGCTCTCGCTGACTTTCTCATAGGTCTAGATGAGAATGATCATGAATATGCTAAATATTTAGAATTCAAGAATCCCAGCCGGATCACTAATACGCGTTTGCTAGAAGCACTGGAGACCCGTGAGTGGGGGGTTAATGACATGAGTAAACCCAACTACTTGAATGGATTTGAATGTTATGTGTGTGACCAGGAGAATGCACGATTAGCAGCAGAGCGAGCATACAAGAAGGCCCCTAAGACGAACCGACCTCCTCAGCCTAAAATGGCCAGTAACTCTCACATGGGATGCCCACTCCCCAGCCCGGGCTATGGCGAGGCCCAGGACTTACCTTCAGATGATGGGTGAGTTTGTCTTAAATGAATCACTGCACCAGGTGTGAGAAGTTTGTTTTGTTTTTTTCTCTCTACTGAAATGTGAATAATAATATCCTGCAGGGAGAGAAATCAGTCTGTTTTAATAGTCTAATTAAAATATCCTCTGTGATGAGCCTAATCTGTTTGTTTATCTGTCCACAGATGGTTGCAAATATGGCCTCAGGATTACTGGCAGAGCCTCGACCAAGCAGAGGGGCTGGAGTCTCTGATAAGACACAACGAGTCAGACCCTTCTCTGCTGTGGAAGCACATCCAAAACATTGCTGTGAGCAGAGCCAGAGGAAAACAGTGACACGGGACTCAAAACAAACAGAGGATGGAGTCCGTCCAGGATTATAGGGGTGTCCCAGATTATGCATCCCCTCTTGTTTAAATGAGGGAATGAAGCAGACATTGCTCATAGTTTTGCAGCTGAGCCAAAACCCCCTTTTACCCCTGTGAGTAGTTGAGTTATACTGAAACAAATTTTGCTATTCTATTCAGCTGACATTAAACTTTACCTTCATCCCATGCTCAGTAATGGGAAAATAATGTTGTAGACTGTTACATGCTAATATTTTCAACTTGTTTTATCACCGTAACTGAGATTCCATTATATTGCCTATAGTTAGCATTAACTACCTGAAGGACCATTGTTCCAGATGGGTACATTCTCATGGGATGCAGCTTTTCATTGGACTGGGGCAGAGCCAAAGACTTGTCTTCTGTGCCACGGGAGCTCTGCCTAACTGTGTGTGAAGACCATCAAGACAGTAGCCAAACGACTGCATTAGCTTCTTCACAGTTACTCAGCAGGTAGCTGATGGTTATTAGTGAAAGTCCCATTTACGTGCAAAGGTATTGTGACTATGCAAGAAAAATATTTCACCAAGCAGAGGAGAGAGGCGAATGTAATTTTAGTACAACTTTGCAGTGGGACGTCACCGCTGTATTTGCAACAGTCGTTCTCAGGATCAGCTCAGCTCGGAACAACTCTGAATCTTTGTGTTTGAATATCATATTTTCTGTTACGTCACGGTAGGACCATGTGCAATAATTTGTAGTCATTCTTTTCTAGAACATTCTTGAGACTCACGTGTCTGCTAGCAAACTACTTTTATATGATGTGTTTACACCAGAATTATAGAAATCATTTTTATTTTATTTTGCTAACAAAGCATCATACATGCAAACACAATATTTTGTATCAAGAAGAGCAAAATAAGTAAACATTTTGTAACCAAGTTCTTTTTGTTGCTAAATTCTTAAATCCCACTTACCAATATTAGTCTGTTCACATCAATGTGTCATGTTGGACAGACATATCCTTCATAATAAACTGATAAAACTTTCACCACCATCAAAACACAACACATTTAAAATATACCATCATCAAGCCTAAGTAATCATAATTGCTGGCCACTTCAAACAATATTAATGAGTTCAAACAAACACAGTCCAAACTTTGAAAAAGAGCAGTTCTCACTTTGTGTTTAAATTAACATGACAGAAAGGGAGCAAGGATAAGAGTCTGCAGAGCTCTGATGATCAGATCGCGGCGTAACAGGCGTCACAATAGACTTTCCCACCATGCAAGAACATACTGTGGAGAAGGTCTCCCATAGGTTTCCTACACTCATGACACTGAAAGATAAGAGAACCGTGAGATGAAATTTGTAATACTATTTTTGCAATCCATAAGGCATGCAGGAAAATGATTTCAGCAACGAAAACTCAATTAACTGGGTAAACTTGCACGGATGGGCAATAACAAACATGGTTTATATTACTGCTGTTGGCAAAGATAAATTTGATTATGCAGTTCTTGGCTTAATAAACATATTAACCAAACAATTATTTTTTAAAGTGTATTTTCTCTGTATCTTTAGGTGATTTGTGTCTGACCAAACATTAATTACCTTGAAGCAGTCAGGGTGGGAGTTGATGCTGAGGTGCTCAATGGTAATCTTGGCATCATTTCCCACCTGCTCTCCGCAGTATGTACAGGTAGATGACAGCGGGCTTCTGGAGTAGCTGAATGAGGAAAGACAGGTTGACCACTGAGTCAGGAACAGCTATTGTGCATCTGTAGCTCAGTCTGGTTAAATAACCCGATCTTTGGAGTCCTGTGTGAGGGAATTTAATAAGTGTAAATAATCCTTTGATGTCCCCGCTTAGCCTCTTAATGAGTAGGCTTGGTGGAATTTCTGCCCTGTTGCGTGCACATATCTGGTTTTGTCAGCAGCGGAATTAACAAAGCGGGAAAGAAGGGGCTCTGGCTTATAGCTGTGGCTGCGGGTTTAAAACACATTTAGGGAATTGTGTTGTTTATGGAGGTGCTGTTGGGGTAAATAAGAGGCTACACATGTTCCAACACTTGAAATGTGCAGCTGTATCAAACAGTTTAAACAGCAGTCGCAATAGAAATATTGAAAGAAGGTGAAATGACTTGAGAGGTTGAAGTGTAAGCATCATGGTAAACCCCGTAGACTCCCATGTTAAAATAATCAACCTCAACACAGGAATAAAAACATGTTTACAGCCTGGTACAAAAAATGGTTTTGGAGTCTACAGCTCATTTTTATCTCCATGACAACTGCATGCTCAGTGACACAGGCAGTACACCTGTGGTACACACTAAATGAGGCTGAAATGTCAATTTGTGTGTCAAAGCATAGGGAAGGTAAAGTAAGTGTGCACTATATTCCTGAAGCTGAAATGTTAAAATGTAAGTGTTAGATTTATAAAGAGAGATATCAGCTGAAGTGCTTGAACTGTGAGAACTGAAAGCCGGCGCCGTAGCAGCAGGTTAAACGTGCACGGCTGAAAGGGTTTGAAGCGTAATTAAAAGGAGTTTTGAACAAACAGAAAAATACAATTTAAATGGCGTTAGAGAAAGAAGAATTACCGTTTAAAGAGCAAGACATGAAAGCAGTTGAGGTGTTGAGAGAGAAGTAGGGCTCAGGTTGAGAGATTATATTACCTGGAGTAAAGAGTTGGGCTGCTGTAAGAATAGCTGGTGGAGCTTGAAGTCAGATAATCTGACCTAGTATGGAAACAAGAGCGATAAGTAAATGATCATGAGGGCAGTGCAAGAAGCCCCCCCCAGCAGTATTTTATATCAATATGGTAATTGACTGTAAATAATTTATTGGCCCTACCTATCGACCTCGTCTCTGGGGTTATGCAAGGATGTCTCAGTTGCATTGACATATTCCTTCACAAACACAAACGGCCTTAAAGGAGAGGCAGGTGAAACAGAGTGGGTTAATAATTATAGTTAAAATATATTGTTGTGGTCAGAAGTTTACATACACTCATCATGGGAATGAGTGGGCTTTTAATGATTTCTTTGAACTGTTCTTTTTCCAGAGTGGAACGATTGTACAGCATACAGCTTTCATGACTTTAAAAAAAACAAAAACTTGGTGCACAAGTTAGATTCAACTCATTGTCATTGTGCACACAAGGCACACAACGAAATGATCGTTCCAGATCACTCATCCAGAGACGAGCATCTGCGGTCATGCAGCCAGAGACCGGCGCTACCGTTAGGCAATGTGGTTTAAGTGTCTTGCTCATGGACACAACACAGCACAGGGACAGGGGCTCGAACCTGCAACCTTCCAGCTGCAAGGTGAGCGCCTACCCACTGCCACTTGAATTCATTTCGGATTTTCTCTAATACACACCTTATCGACAGTATATATACAGTCTCAAATATACTGTATACATATGCTCACTTAGATGTTTTAATATGTGGTGCTGAAGGTTCTATGGTGTCTTTTAACTTGACATACCCAAGGCTGTTTGAGCCACAGTGACAAGAGGAGGAGGAGGAGGAGGAGGAGTAAAGATAAGGCTTTATAGCCTGAGAAGACTGTACCAACTGTAAAACATGGTGGTGGTAGCAAAATGCTGTGGGACTTTTTTCTGCCAGTGGTACTGGTACATTGCACAAAGTGGATGAATTAATGAAGGAGGACGATTACCTCCAAATTCTTCACCTTCACCTCAAAACAGCGGCTAGATGGTTAAAACTTGCAGACAGTTGAGTGTTCCAATAGGACAATGATCCCAAACACATATGAAAACTGGTTTTGGAATGGATAAAGCAGGCTTACATTAATCTCCTGGGATGGCTTTCCCAAAGTTCCAGCTTCAACCCTACTGAACATTGCTTAAAAGTTGGGTCTGTGCCAGGAAAACAACCAGTTTAAATAAACTCTACCAATTCTGCCAAGTAGAGCAGTTAAATATTCAGCCAGAAGCTTGTTGACGGCAACCAAAAGAATCAGCTTGAGGTGCAACTTGCTTAGGGACGTTTAATTAGTGCAGGTATATGTACACTTTTGACCCTGTGTGGATTAGAGAAAATCCTCAATAAATTCAAACTTGTGCACCCAGTTCTTGTTTTTGAAGTCATGAAAGATGTATGCTGTACAATCATTCCCCCCTTGGAAAATGAACAGTTCAAAGAACACAGTAAAAGCCTCAAACTACCATGTCATTCATGCCCATGTAAACGTCTGACCACTACTGTATACTGTATGTTGTCAATCCAAATAGTCTAGTTTGTAAAGTCACTCACTTTTTGATTTCAGGTTCTGGGGTTTGGACTCGCCTCTCTTCTCTTATGGTCCTGGAATAGGTGTCAAAACTGGGGACAGAGTACAGCAATGTTAGTCTCATCTTTCACTCAGTGATGACATTAGTGTGATGGGTTATACAGAAGGACTCCACATCTGTCAAATGCAGCTCAGGAGATAATCACTTTCTGCCACTGCTTGTTAATAGCATGCTGGTTAACGGGCTGTGATTTGACAAAAGGACATCTCTAATACACATCATTATTCTGACATCTGGAGGCTGATAATTAGAGGGAAGGAAATGAGGGCAAATTGAAAGACAATGGAAGAGCAGATCTTGTCATTCAACTTCAGTAATAGTGTTGAATCAAAACTCTGTCTAACCGGATGTCATAAAAGAGTTGCAGGTAACTTTAAATACAGTTATGTATGACGTGGATAGAGCTGCTTTCCAACAGCATTTGGCCTAATTCTCTCACCGCCTACTAAAAAACGGATGTGTTACAAAGAGACAAAGGCAGATACAGAAGGTGAAAGCGTAACACAAACCCACATGTCCTAAATATTTAATGGCGTGCATTTGTTTTTGGATGCATTTCATAAAAATAAGCATTTATTCCACTCCTTGAATAACAGGTTAACTTAAGTTTCAAGCAGTAGCGTATCATTGCTCAAATTTCTAGAGGCATAAAAGGATTTAAAAAAACAGAGCAGCAGATGGGAGGAGTGTTGTTACAAAAGTGAGAAAATCAACAGACGAGAGAGAAAATAACCCTCTGCATTATGCTGTCTGACTTTACAAGATCATAAACTTACCGATCCATAGAGGGCTCAGGCTCGCTATGTATCTCCCTGGAAAGTAAAGAAAACTGTGTTAGACTTTTATAGTAGGCTGAAGCAGTCAATAAGCTGGACGCAATCCAGCAAAGAAGACTACTGCATTTTTTAAAAGTGTATGAAACTGATCTTTCTGACTCACAGCTACACCAGGGTCATGGTTTATTGACCAAGTGTGGTCTACTTTCTATAATACTGCAGCATTGCCTCATCTGAAGCCCTCCTCCCATGCAGTGCGATTGTAAACTTCATTTATACATCTCTCATGCTCTTAATGTAAGTCCTTCTTTCTAATTGCTCTAGTTTTTAATCACAATATGGAATAGATAAAGAAAATGTTCCCAACCTGATGATTGTGGTGGTTCTGATTGTCTGTGTAACCTCAGTGCTACAAAACAGAGAAAATTCCAGCATTATAACAAGTTTGTACAGTAAAGATTGTTGCAATATCGAAGTAAAAATAGAATAAGTTGAAAAAATTAATTATTCTCAGACTGAGCTGGGAGGATGTTTCATCTTGTGTTCAGCTTTCTTTCAATTAAATGCTTGACAGCCACTGGATTTTAGGGCGCTATAGTCAAATCCTACTAAAATAGTTTGTAAAAGGTGCTTTAATAAACATTTAATGAGCTTAGCCATAGCAAAGATACCTTCCCTGCTCTTCCTCCTCTTCCTCCTCCTCTTCCTCTTCTCCTGTAATAGTGCTGATAGTATAGACAGTGGGTGATGTCCATCTGTTCCATGGAGAGCCAGTCTCAAGGGACCTTGAGCACAAACAAAGACATGAGCACTGGAGGATGACAAATTCACATGATATTTGTTGTTCCAAAAACAAAGGTGGGTGGGGCATTTGTTTACCACAGTTGTGAGGGGAAAGTTGTAACAAATATATATCTGACCTATTTTCATCAGCACCAGTGCACAATGTCTTCTGACTCAGTGAGCAGATGCTGCAAGAGTCTTGCTATTTCACCGCGGTGAAAGGGAAGGAGGTTATGGGGAATAAAAGGAGCCAATATCCAAGATGACTTACCTCCTCTCAAACATGATGAGCGTCTTTTGATCTTCAGCTTGGCCTTCTGCTTCTGGTTGTGCTTCTTGGCTGAGAGGGGAGGTACATTGAAAGGCTTTTAACACGCAATGGACACGCATGGGTGAAAGTAGATGAATGAAGCACAGAGTGTGTAGTGCGCGAGTGTAAGAGTAAATCAAGGCATGTCATCACCTCTCCTCTGTGTTAGACCGCTGAGCTGTGCTGGTTTCCTGTGTGTGTGCCCATGACCGCTGAGTGTTGAGGCTAAAAGAGCCAAAGTGGAGAGAAGGAGGATTCAGGAGTTGTGACAGATGAAGCATAACAGACACCACTAATACAGGAAGGTTTGAGAATAGGATTTCTGCAGGGCCACACTTTCCCTTCATTTCCTGTTTCTCAATCACACATCCATCACACAGGCGTGCAACTAAGTTGGTTCAGTACCTTGTGCTGCGAGTCATAGGCATGATGTCATCTGCAAGGAATTGCAAAGGATCACTGCGCATACTGTCAAACACACAAAAGAAAAACATCAGCATGACACATTTGCAATAAGCATTTCTATTTTCTTTTGAGTTTATTTGCATTTTTGTTTCCTATAATGCTTAGCGCCAACTAATGAGTATTTTTAATTATAGGAAATGATAACTCACAGGATTATTTCCTTCCTTCACTGGTTTATGTGTGAAAGGCCAGAAATTGGTGAACAATGTCCATCACAATATCCAAGAAGCCATTACAGTGTCTTTAAATGTCCAATTAAAACCCTCAAGACTTCCAGTACACAACAAGCAGCAAATTGATTCTGTGTTTGGTGACTAAGAGAGTCACTGATGAATCATTTCAGTTGCACGTCTGTCTCAGGTGGTGGAGCAGGTTGTCTATAAATCCTAGGGTTGGCGTCATTTGGTAAAACACAAAACCCCAAGCTTCTCCCAGCAGTGTTGGACTCGCAGTTCCAGTGCAATTATTGTGTAAGTGTATGAATGGGTGCATAAAAGTCATTGTGGAAAACATCATCACTACCAACAATATTGCCTCTTTTTATTTGTTTGTTTGTTTTAGCTCAAACACACAAGATATAACTAACTAACTTTCTTTTTGGGCTCTTTCCCGCAGAAGCTGGTGATGTACTGGAGAAATTTTTAAAATCAAATAAGCAAATCAGCATGATCATATCGATAGATGCAGACTCCTAGTGTTTCTCCTGTTGTATCTACTGATTATGAATAACAATTCTTGCATTAACTTACAAACTAAAGCAGCTGTGGTAATGAGTGAAACCATGTGCTAACATGATGAAATCGGTGCCACAAACAGAGGTTACAGTGTCATAAAAAAGGGAATTTGCATTATCATTCCCATACCTGTTGATGGAACTATCAGAGAGGGGCTGGAGCAGGTCAGAGGAGCTGGAATTGAGAAAAGTGGCTCATAATCAGAAACTCCTGCATTATGCATGCTGAGATGCTATCTGTCTTGCAGGAAAACAGTCACAGCTCCAAACCAATATGATTACCTGTTAGGGGATGTGGTCCCTATCGGATATGGATCAAATGGATCAGCCGAGCTGAAAAACAATTTCACACTGATTTCACTCTCAATTGTCAGCATGGCCCATCTTGTGTCGAAGGAATTCTGATCACATTGACTCATAATGGAAAGATTTAATGCAGTTTGAATGGTAAACAGAAACACAGAGGGACCCAGGGCAAATCTCAATCAAAATCAGAATCGGGATGTCGCTGACAAATGGAAACACCGCTGAATAGCAAAATCAGCAGACTTCAGGTTTTCCTCAGCTAAAATAAACCCTCAAACAATTACACTAACCCTATCATTAATATCATCAAGTCGGATATTCTACTAATAATAAAATCCTTTATCAAATATGCAGTTGTCAGTGAAACTGTGTAATATTGTGGACTATTTTTAAACACACTGGGTTCATATGTGACATAGCAATAAATAAACTACCTTGACTCGGTGACGACTGTTGTCACTGTTGTCACACACGAGCTCCAGGGATTTTCATTGTCTTCACTGCGCAGTGATGAGATAGAAAAGTAAGGAGGGTGGTACGGATGAACAGCATGATGGGAAGAGAAGAGAGGGCAACTAAAGGTTAGTGTGGTTGTTCTCATACACTATTTACAATGCCTGTCCTTTAGAAAAGCTTGAGATGCACTGAACTATTTAACAATCACAAAAACCATCTGAATAAAGTACAAAATTTTTCTTCGCGGGCTGTCATAGTTTTTTAGATAACGATCACAGTTTGGTCATTATAGTGACTCTGTGTCTCTGCGGGGTTGGCTGGCAGCATAGCTGCAGGCAGACTTAGTATAAATCATTACTAGGCATTTCTGTATAGAATGCATTTCTTAGAAGGAACAGTTCTGCATAGATAGATAATTGTTTAAGAGCAGCCTGTCATCTCCCGCTACCTTTGTGTTTTTTTGGCTGTCTCATCTGTCTGCTTCTCCTCTCGCTGCATGCTGAGGCTCGTGGAGACAAAACAAAGCAGCAATACTAATCAGTACAGAACATTCCCTTCTATTTCCAGTCGTGCTGCAGATGAAACGTGGCTTTCCCTTTCAGAGTCAGTCGTTTCAGGAATTTGAGACTTTGGTTCTATTTAACATGGAGCAGGAGGTTAAAATAGAATGCCAAAAAAGGAGCGGAGCCCTGATTTATGGATCAAACAGGAGGAGGATAGGGGTTTATTAAAGCCTTACAACACAAGGAGCCGGGATCTTAATACCAATAAGGATGCATAAGTAATGGTGCACAAGGAGGGTGAGATGGGAGTAGAAGCCATCACATCTGTCTCTTTCTCACCTGCGTGACTTTGTGCTTCTTGTAGTGACATCATCGGTCAGGAGATTTGGGGTGCTACTGGTCTTCAGTGGGTTTGGCTCACTAAATACATCAAACATAAAATTCAGATATAGAGCAGAGTTTATGTGCAACTATGTCCAACTCTGGAAAGGTAAGCTGAGGTGATATTTTGGTTTGCTACTGACAACATAACTCTGTACTTAGGGCTTGGGAAGAAAAAGAGTTCTTCCTCTACCTGTCCAGTCCGCTAAGCAGATCCTGACTCCAGTGTCCTGGACTGGGAGGAACAGGCTCTGCTTTCTCCTCTGGACTGCAAGGGTGGAAAGAGGAGAGGAAGAGGAAGTAGAAAAGTTGATGAACAAAAGGGAATTTACGATTCAGTGGAGATTTCAGAGCTAGAACAGGCCAGTCAAGGTAAAGGACAGGGAGATTATAAGAAGCCCAACAGTGCCACCTTGTGAAGGATTTTCAAATAATTTCCAATGTGACAACTTCTTAATTGCTCAATATGTAAGAATGTATTTTTAACAAACCCATCACTGAAACCCAGGAGATCATCAGTTATTGGTTCACAGTCGCTGAGCTCTGAAGCTGGCTTCTGTTCAACACTGCAGTATGACAGAGAAAAAATATATAAAAGTGCACCTGCTTTGGCAAGAAAGCACATAGCTCTGTAACAAATGTTTATGTGCCACACTTAATCAAGCATAATTAGAAACACCCCCTAGTATAAGGCTTTTTGAGCGCCTGAAATTGAGATGTGCATTATTTTGTAATTACTTTGAAGTGAGCACAGAGGCAGTTCGCCCTTATCAGTCTTCTTGCCAACACTAGTATGACAATAATGAGGAAGTTGTTGGTTTTTTTACCTGTTCTTTGTGGGCTGGTTGTCTGCTGAGTGTCCTTTTTGGTTTGCCAGAGCTCTCTCATCATCCTTAAAGCTAGTGGGGGGAAAAAAAGACATATTGTTCAGGCTGTAGGAACTAATATGTTACTGCCAGGATGTTTTTTTTTTTTTTCACACTGGTTTCTGCTGCTTTCTTCTTTATCTGAAAATACCTGGATGAACCTGTGTTGAAAGAAATCAAAGAGTTGGACAATGCCGTGAGCATGTCAGCACTGGAGCTGTGAAACAAGATGGACAACAAACACACGGCATTCCAGAGCAGCTTTCAATTACACATGTGAAAAAGAATGAGAGCAAACATACCACAAGCTTACTCAAAGAAAACCTACTTGCTTAAAATCATGCTTGAGGGTCATTATATACTTAGATAGCTTTATGTTATGTTGATGAAGCGGTGGAAGCAGTATTAAGATCTTTTACTAGAGAAAATAAAAGTAACCTAACAATCAATAGAAATATTTCAAACTGAAACAGCTTTAAATACCAAAAGAAAAACTACTCAAATGGTCCCTGTGAGTGTTTAATTGCTGTACTCTACATTACTGGACCATTAGAAAGGACACTTTAATATGAAAGTAGCATTTTACTCTTGTAGCTGGTCAAAGTGGAAGCAATTTAACTTCCTTTTCTTATGTTTCTTAGTGTGATCTTTAACAATCCACAGAATAAAATGATACTATGTTGCTCTTTGTCTGCAAAGTGCAACCATATAAAGTAAATACTAACTTAAGAGATGATATAAAGTTATATAAATATATACGAGAGTGCAATCATACAGTACCATAGCTACATTAAAGAACCCATTTGTGTAAGAACTACAAATATAATGCCTGAGCTTATTTCATTCCATGCATTTATGCTACCAAATGTGGCAGTATTTTTAATTGGTGGAAATCTGACCTTGTTTTTGAAGACAAATTGGACTTTGGCTCTGGCTCTGGCTTCATTTCTGTCTTCATTGTAAGTTCTGTTACAGCAGACACTGGGGCAGGTGAAGCTGGGATAGGAGACACAGGGGCAGCTGATTCTGTGACAGCTGGCTTCACGTCAGGTGACTTCATGACTGTGGGAGCTGGGGCAGTAGACACTGTGCCAGTCGTAATGGCTGAACTCATAGCAGAAGACACGGGCGCAGGTGATGTTTTTTCAGCAGAAGTTACAGCAGGTGATGTGGTTGTTACAGCAGGAGTCACAGGTGCAGGTGACATTTTATCAGCAGAAGTCACTGCAGATGATGTTGTTGTCACAGCAGGAGACACAGCAGGTGATGCTGCTGTTACAGCAGGAGACACAGCAGGTGAAGTTGCTGTCACTGCAGGAGTCACAGGTGCAGGTGATGTCACAGCAGGAGTCACAGCAGGAGACACAGCAGGTGACGTTTTATCAGCAGAACTCACAGCAGGTGACATCACCACAGGAGGCATGGGTGCAGGTGATGTTTTATCAGCAGAAGTCACAGTAGGTGACATCACCACAGGAGGCATGGGTGCAGGTGACGTTTGATCAGCAGGAGTCACAGCAGGTGATGTTGTCACAGCAGGAGACACAGGTGTAGGTGACTTTGTAACAGTAGGAGACAAAGGTGCAGGTGATGTTGTCACAGCAGGAGACTCAGCAGGGGTTGTTGTTGTCACAGCAGGAGACTCAGCAGGGGTTGTTGTTGTCACAGCAGGAGACTCAGCAGGGGTTGTTGTTGTCACAGCAGGAGACTCAGCAGGGGTTGTTGTTGTCACAGCAGGAGACACAGCAGGGGTTGTTGTTGTCACAGCAGGAGACTCAGCAGGGGTTGTTGTTGTCACAGCAGGAGACTCAGCAGGGGTTGTTGTTGTCACAGCAGGAGACATAGCAGGGGTTGTTGTTGTCACAGCAGGAGACTCAGCAGGGGTTGTTGTTGTCACAACAGGAGACTCAGGAGTAGGTGGCTTTGTAACATCAGAAGTCACAGCAGGTGATGTTGCAGTTACAGCAGGAGACACAGGTACAGGTGACATTTTATCAGCAGAAGTCACAGCAGGGGATGGTGTTGCCTCAGCAGGAGACACAGGTGCAGGTGACAATTTATCAGCAGGAGTCACAGCAGGCGACACAGTTGCAGGTGACATTGTAACGGCAGGAGTCACAGCAGGTGATGTTTCTGTCACTGCAGGAGGTACGGGTACAGGTGATGTTTTATCAGCAGTGGTCACAGCAGGAGACACGGGTTCAGGAGATGTTTTATCAGCAGGAGACATAGCAGGGGATGTTGTTGTCACAGCAGGAGACTCAGGAGTAGGTGACTTTGTAACATCAGAAGTCACAGCAGGTGATGTTGCAGTCACAGCAGGAGACACAGGTGCAGGTGACATTTTATCAGCAGAAGTCACAGCAGGTGATGTTGCTGTCACTGCAGCAGGTATGGGTGCAAGTGATGTTTTATCAGCAGTGGTCACAGCAGGTGGTGTTGTCACAGCAGGAGACACAGGTGCAGGTGATGTTTGATCAGCAGAAGTCACTGCAGGTGACGTTTTATCAGCAGGGGATGTTGTCACAGCAGGAGACACAGGTGCAGGTGATGTTTGATCAGCAGAAGTCACTGTAGGTGACGTTTTATCAGCAAGGGATGTTGTCACAGCAGGAGACACAGGTGCAAGTGAGGATTTATCAGCAGGGGGTACAGCAGGTGATGTTGTTGTCACAGCAGGAGACACAGGTGCAGATGATGTTGTTGTCACAGCAGGAGACACAGGTCCAGGTGATGTTTTATCAGAAGAGGTCACTGCAGGTGACGTTTTATCAGCAGGGGATGTTGTGACATCAAGAGACACAGGTGTAGGTGAGGATTCATCAGCAGGAGACACAGGTGCAGGTGATGTTGTCACAGCAGGAGACACAGGTGCAGGTGACAATTTATCAGCAGGAGTCACAGCAGGCAACACAGTTGCAGGTGACATTGTAATGGCAGGAGTCGCAGCAGGTGATGTTGCTGTCACTGCAGGAGGTACGGGTGCAGGTGATGTTTTATCAGCAGTGGTCACTGCAGGTGATGTTGTTGTCACAGCAGGAGACACAGGTGCAGGTGATGTTATATAAGTAGTGGTCACAGCAGGAGACACAGGTTCAGGAGATGTTTTATCAGCAGGAGACATAGCAGGGGATGTTGTTGTCACAGCAGGAGACACAGATGCAGGTGATGTTTGATCAGCAGAAGTCACTGCAGGTGATGTTTTATCAGCAGGGGGCACAGTAGGGGATGTTGCTGTCACAGTAGGAGTCACAGCAGATAATGTTGTTGTCACAGCAGGAGACACAGGTGCAGGTGATGTTGTTGTCACAGCAGGAGACACAGGTGCAGGCGATGTTTTATCAGCAGTGGTCACAGCAGGAGACACAGGTGCAGGTGATGTTTTATCAGCAGTGGTCACTGCAGGCGATGTTGGTGTCACAGCAGGAGACACAGGTGCAGGTGACGTTGTAACGGCAGGAGTCACAGCAGTAGGGGATATTGTCACAGCAGGAGACACAGCAGGTGATGTTGCAGTCACTGCAGGAGTCACAGCAGGTGATGTTGCAGTCACAGCAGGAGACACAGCAGGTGATGTTGTCACAGCAGGAGACACAGCAGGTGATGTTGTTGTCACAGCAGGAGTCACAGCAGGTGATGTTGTTGTCACAGCAGGAGACACAGCAGGTGATGTTGTTGTCACAGCAGGAGTCACAGCAGGTGATGTTGTTGTCACAGCAGGAGACACAACAGGTGATGTTGTCACAGCAGGAGTCACAGCAGGTGATGTTGTCACAGCAGGAGACACAGGTGCATGTGATATTTTATCAGCAGGAGTCACAGCAGGAGACACAGCAGGTGACGTTTTATCAGCAGAACTCACAGCAGGTGACGTTTTATCAGCAGAAGTCACAGCAGGTGACATCACCACAGGAGACACGGGTGCAGGTGACGTTTGATCAGCAGGAGTCACAGCAGGTGATGTTGTCACAGCAGGAGACACAGGTGTAGGTGACTTTGTAACAGTAGGAGACAAAGGTGCAGGTGATGTTGTCACAACAGGAGACACAGCAGGGGATGTTGTTGTCACAGCAGGAGACTCAGCAGGTGTTGTTGTTGTCACAGCAGGAGACTCAGCAGGGGTTGTTGTTGTCACAGCAGGAGACTCAGCAGGGGTTGTTGTTGTTACAGCAGGAGACACAGCAGGTGACATGGTTGTTACAGCAGGAGACACAGATGCAGGTGACGTGGTTGTTATAGCAGGAGACACAGGTGCAGGTGACGTGGTTGTTACAGCAGGAGTCACAGGTGCAGGTGACGTGGTTGTTACAGCAGGAGCCACAGGTGCAGGTGACGTGGTTGTTACAGCAGGAGCCACAGGTGCAGGTGACGTGGTTGTTACAGCAGGAGCCACAGGTGCAGGTGACGTGGTTTTTACAGCAGGAGCCACAGGTGCAGGTGACTCAGTGACAGCTGAAGCCGAGACAGGAATCACTGGAGGGGCTTCTTCTCTTACAGGCTCTGGGGAGGCCTTCTTCTCCAACTTTGGAGCCACCGGCTCATTAACAGTCACATCGGCAGCTGTCGTGGTGCTGGTGTCAGCACTGTAAAGCACAGAGATAATGAATAAAACTGAAGGAACCAAAATCACTTATCGCTCTGGAAAGAGAAACATTGACCAGAATTTACATTTTCTGAGGTTTGGGCTCAGGTATGGATGCAACAGATGTGACAGGAACAACAGGGGATGGTGACACAGTGCTGCCAGGTGCTGGAGTCTCAGCATGCTCATCATCAGTAATCTCCACCCTGCACATTTTTAGCCAACAACATGTGCACACAAATTTAAATGCATGCAAGTGTGGAGTTGGAGATACACATATGATCTTGATTTTGTCTTCAGGGTTACACACATTAGAAGAAGAATTTACCTTTTAGCCACAAATGCTGGACTGCTGTCAGTCAGTGATGTGTCAGGTGCTTTTTCTTGAGACCTGAGAATTTTGATCACAAAGCTTGTGTGAATACCTCCAAGTGCTCAATATTTATAAAGGTACATCAGTAAAAAGAGTAATTTCTCAGCACATGGGAAATTTTAAAATGTGCACTCTCTTCTTATGAAAGTATTAGAGAAACAGGTTGTATCTCAAGATAAGCACTAGAAGAGTGGCATGAGACACACATACTCATATATCTTTGCAGCAGAAAGCACGTAAGACCGTTGCCTGGGTGCAGATCTCCTCAGAACATTACTGGCTGCCTCAGTCCTGCAAAATGAATCATAATAATGTTAATGCAATCTCTTTCCCAGGTGTCTAACTTCAGGATGTAAGGAGAGTCTTACCGCTTCTCCTGCTCCTCGAGGCTAAGCTGGCTCTCCTGTTTGTCTAAAGCTGGCCTCACAGTGTGGGGGGCTCTAAGGAACAGAAGCACAAACATGCACATCATGAAAAGACTTTCTCATCTGGCTGCCAGCAGTTGAGTCTGATTTTACGTGTGCTCACATTTTCTTGTAGATCTCAGAAGGTTTTTTGGTGAATTGTGGTGTTTTGCTGCAATAAAACCAGATGAAATTACTGGAGGAAAGGTCAAAGTGCATCGTTTGCCTTGTTGTTAAGGTTCTTACCCACTTACCCATTGCCATTAGATGGTGAGGATGGAGCAGGCTTGTCTAGTCGAGTGAAAACACCCCTGAAGGAAAAGAAAGTCATTCGTGATCAAACCATTTTTTTTCTTTCTACCGTTCGTGTGTGTTTCTAAGTGTTCATTGTGATGCTATTTTGTTTTTAGATATCTTTTTGATTGAGGTTTCACTCTTACTGACTAAATCTTTTCTTTTTATATATTTAGTGGTAAAAGTTGGTGGTGCTGACAATATCAGTAGCCTTTCTCTTACCTGATAAGGTATCCTGTTGCTGGTGGCCTAAATTCAAAACAGAGACTTGTTATCAGCACAGTCATGTTTCAAAGAACTGCAGATAAGCATGGGACATTAAAAATCTATGTTTACCTCTCTGTGTCAGACTTCGTTGGTGGTGTAGATTGTGTTGGTGAAGACACCGGACTGGTCTCAACAGCGGCTTCACTCAAACGCGTGGCTTTAACTTCAGCTATCCTGTATGAATGCACATTGAACTTGGTTTTATCTTTTCAACTGAGGAAACGCTAATGTGAGGGGAATCTTGTTAAAACAGGGGGCATTTACCATGGTTTCTCATCCTGGGTTTCGGCCTTAGGTTCATTGTTGCGTTGCAACCAGCTGGCATCCCCCCTCAGCTTGGTCCGGACTTTGGTGGTACGTAACACAGATGCTCTGTCTCCCTCTAAGACACAAACATGTGCATTTCACACCCCTGGCAAGCACACGTCTGAGATATGATGCACACTATATGCTGCATCATAATGACAGCTTAATAACTGTCTGCTTGATAGCTTGCAAGATATACAGTTCCCCTTGGGCCAGCAGGCACTCTATGACAACCACTTGTAGTTTGCCTTAAATCAGGGCAATAAGTGAATTTATAGCCAACAGCCTGGTACAGAGACACGATACGCTCAGTTTTTATTGGAGGAAACACATCATCTCACTTTAAAATCAAATTCTTCTCACCTTTTGACATGATTGTTTCAGGGTCTTCTTTGTTCTCTTTTCTTTACAGGCCACTAAAACATATATAAAGAGATGACAGACGTCTTGTTAAAAGAAGGCGTACGATGTTACCACCAAGCTGCAACTCTGTTCCCATACTATGTCCCCTCCCATTGAGAAAAATGTGCTCTGTCAAACATTCCTCAGTTTCATACTTAAAACATGCTGATGATCCTGTCCTTCCACTTTCCAAAAAAATCTGCCAGTTACTTAATATATATATATATATATATATATATATATATATTTAAATATATATATGAACAGATATGCATTCTGTGTATCTGACTCTCAGTTACAATATATACTAGCCCTCTTTAGATTTATGAGATTAAGCAAATATTACTTTCTATTTGCTCATTTCCAAATTAACTAAACCCTCAGCTATTTATGATCAGAGACAAATTGCTCAGAGGCAAACCCACATCCTCAGGGAACTTCAGTAGAAAGGGAAAATACTAGTGAAACACTCACGAATGTTCCCTTATCTGAAAGTAGGCACAGACTAGAGCTTATGCAAAATTGTAGAGTATTGCCAAAGTCAGAATGCAAATATTACTTTAAAAAAAAACTCCTTCCTGGGGCTGTGAATTCATTCCCTTAAGAGTAAGTTGGCACAATATCTCTTGAGGATATTGTCCTGAATATTGGTGACAGAACAAACACACTGAAGGCTCAGAGACCATATTTATCTTAGGTTTAGCACATCAGTCCACAGGAGATAAATGATTACTGAAGACCAACAGCGTTTAAAGCAAGCACGATAGACAGCAATCATGACAAAGAAACACCCAGAAAATGAGAGGGCAGACACTCATAATGAACACCTTCAACAAACAATTTATACAACATGACTGATCACTTTTACAATTTTAAAATACATAAAATATCATGTTATAAATAAGTGAACACCCGAGTTCTTACCTGCTGTCAGTTTATCCAGCAAAGCAAGGTTAGTTGAGAATCTGTGTCCCGCTGAGTGTGGTTGGTGTGAACAGAAGGAAAGTCTTTCACTGTCTGACAGGTGTCCCAGCCCCGCGTATTAGTCAACAGGCACAGGCGTGAACACTAACAAGACCGGCCAGTCAGGGAAGATAGATATGGGGTGGAGCAGCATGTTTGTCTATTCATTTGTATGTGTGTGCGTGTGTATTTGTGAGCGTGCATAAGAGAGGTTGCTAAGAACTAATTTCTGATTACTACAGCTGGGCTTTGTTCATGGATGACAGCAAGCACATACCTGTCGCACAGGTGGCTGACAATCAATTCTTAGAATGAGCGAGTCATGGGGCGAAGACAAGGTGCACAGCATGGCATACATTAAATGAAGCAACGCGCAGCAACATCTCCTTTGGGAACACTCGTCTCATGCTCACTGGGTAGGAAAACCCAGGAAGCACACGCATTAAAATAAGATCAAAAACACGGCGCAGAACTGAGATAATGAGCAGAAACAGTGGTTGGCAGTAAAAATAGAATAAAAGCTTATCTTAACTTTTTGACAACACTTGGAGCCTTCTTAATTTAGTATTTAAAATGAAGGCTTTGAGTGCTTCTATGTGTATTTCTGTGAAGGAAAATTCATACATACTGCCCCGAAGATTGAATTTCTTATAGAATCAAGACTCTGGTAAAGGTCATTTATGGCTTACCTTGTACTTTGTAATACACAGGCTATTCTAGGTAGAAAAACAGCTGAAGGCCTATTGTAAACAACATGTTTACTCAGTCCGAGTGACTATATCTGTGTTTGTGTATGTGAAAGGCAAAAGAAAAAAAAGGAATAAAAAACAAGGATGTGCCTGCGGTTGTCAAGCTATTTTTTTTCCCTACAAATGGTAAAAGAACACTTTGTGAGCAATTGGCCGCAGTTTCAACTGTCTGAAAGCACACTGTTCCTAAGAACAAGCAGAAAAAACAAACAGTCTGTGCACATATTTACAAGGTCTTTTCAAATCACAGAAAGGGTGTGAATAGATTTTGGGACATGTCACAGAAAGTAGGTGGTAGAGGAAATTGGCAACTCTGCCAAAGTTTCACTCTGGTGAGCACACTTGTAAGTGTAAATGCTAGCATGTATAATTCACCTGAATCCCTCTCTCTAATTCCTTTGTAGAAGAAACCAGTCAGACAGCCTTGCCCAGTGGCTATGACTCTAGCAAGTGAATCATTAGGGTGCTGCTAGCACAGAATTAAAATGAGAATGCAAAGTATCCGAACTTAACCCCCACCTTATTCTCACCACACCAAGGCAAGGAATGACAAAAATGCTGAACAAGGAAAAGATGATGTTATGCAAGGTAACGATACATTTACCATGAACTATGTAAAAATGAATCACTCCAGTGTCGCTGAGTTGATTCATTTTTACAACTTTTTTAGGTTTCCATCATCATCAAAATGATAAAATGTATTAAGTTTATAGCTGTGCTTTTGTATTACCCATCCTATTATTTAATGACAGTCCATGGCATTCTGACAGTTTCCCTAACTCCCTAACTCCCAAAGCACATGCCATTCTCATGACATCCAGCATCTAACACCTGAGTGATAGAGACACTGTAGTGTGACACCATGACTGAAACTTGTGTATGTTGATGGCTAAAAGTATTAGTTAAAATGTCAATATATCACAATTTTTTATTAGAATGATGCTTGTGTTCTCCTCCATGAATCGCTACCTTACCGTGGTGGAGGGGTTTGTGTGTCCCAGTGACCCCAGGAGCTATGTTGCCCTGGGGCTTGTCCCCCTAGTAGGGTCGCCCATGGCAAACTGGGCCTGGGTGAGGGTCCAGACAAAGAGCGGTTCAGAAAACCCCTATGTCTACAACAACCAGGGAACAGTTTACCATGCCCGGGATAGGGTTACCGGGGCCCCACCCTGAAGCCAGGCCTGGGGAGGGAGCTCGAGGGAGAGCGTCTGGTGGCCGGGCATTAGCCCATGGTGCCCGGCCAGGTGCAACCCAAAGAGGCCCACCACCCGCAGGAGGCGTCGTAGGGGTCGGGGGCAGTGTGTGTCGGGTGGTGGCCAAGGGCAGAGGCCCTGGCGGACCAATCCCCAGCTATCAAGACTGGCTATTGGGACATGGAATGTCACCTCTCTTATGGGGAAGGAGCCTGAGCTAGCGCTTGAGGTTGAGAGATACCAGCTAGATATAGTTGGGCTCACCTCAATGTATAACCTGGGCTCTGGAACCAGTCTCCTGGAGAGGGGCTGGACTCTGTTCCAGTGGCTGCAAGGTGTTGGTGCCTGTCATGGTGGTAACCCCAGAACCAGATGGTGGTCACCGGAGGTGAAGGGAGCCATCAAGCTGAAGAAGGAGTCCTATCAGGCTTGGTTAGCCTGTGGGACTCCGGAGGCAGCTGACAGGTATCGGCAGGCCAAGCGGAATGCAGCTCAGGCAGTGGCTGAAGCAAAAACTCGGGTGTGGGAGGAGTTCGGTGAGGCTATGGAAAAAGACTGTTGGATGGCATCGAAGCAATTCTGGTAAACCATCAGGCGACTCAGGAGGGGAAAGCGGTGCTCCACTCACACAGTTTATAGTGCGGGTGGGGTGCTGCTGACTTCAACTGAGGCTATAGTCGGACGGTGGAAGGAATACTTAGAGGACCTCCTGAATCCCACTGACACGCCTTCTGTAGTGGAAGCAGAGTCTGGGGACGAGGGACATGATTTGTCGATCACTGGGGGTGAGGTCACTGAGGCAGTTAAACAACTCCTTGGTGGCAGGGCCCCTGGGGTGGACGAGATTTGCCCTGAGTTCCTGAAGGCTCTGGATGTTGTAGGGCTGTCTTGGTTGACATGCCTCTGCAACATCACGTGGAGATCTGGGGCAGTGCCATTGGACTGGCAGACCGGGGTGGTGGTCCCCATCTTTAAGAAGGGAGGCCGGAGGGTGCGCTCCAACTTTCGGGGGGTCACACTCCTCAGCCTCCCTGGTAAGGTCTATGCCAGGGTGCTGGAAAGGAAGGTCCGCCCGTTAGTCAACCCTCAGATCCAGGAGGAACAATGCAGTTTTCGTCCTGGTCGTGGAACGCTGGACCAGCTCTTTATCCTCTCAAGGATATTTGAGTGTGCATGGGAGTTTGCCCTATCAGTCTACATGTGCTTTGTGGACTTGGAGAAGGCATTTGACAGTGTCCCTCGGGGTATCCTGTGGGAGGTCCTGCGGTACTATGGGGTGTCTGGCCCCTTTTGCGGGCCATTCAGTCTCTGTACAACCGCTGTGAGAGTTTGGTCCGTATAGCCGCCAATAAGTCGGATTCATTTCCTGTGGGTGTTGGACTCCGTCAGGGCTGCCCTTTGTCACCAATTTTGTTCATAATTTTTATGGACAGAATTTCTAGGCGTAGCCAGGTGGCGGAAGGCTTCTTCCTTGGTGGCCTCAGAGTCTCATCCCTGCTCTTTGCAGATAGTGTCCTGTTGGCTTCATCAGGGGGTGGCCTCCAGCTTGCAGTGGAACGGTTTGCAGCCAAGTGTGAAGCGGTTGGCATGAGAATCAGCACCTCTAAGTTTGAGGCCATGGTCCTCAGCTGGAAAAGGGTGGAGTGCCCTCTCCGGCTCAGGGACGAGTTCTTCCTCCAAGTGGAGGAGCTCAAGCCTCTCGGGGTCTTGTTCACGTGTGACGGGAGAAGGGAGCAGGAGATCGACAGACGGATCGGGAATCGAGAAGTTCTAGCCCAATTATGACCCCAAACTGGATGAAGATGATAGATGGATGTTTTTTCTTAGGGAATACAGATAGAAATAATTACAGAGGTCAAAAAAAAAAAATCTATAATATGTGAGTGTTGCAATAGAATATACTTGAACAGTGATTACCCCTTAGGGGAAGTCCAAAAAACACTATATTGCCAAATGTACTCACTTATCCATCTAAATAATTGAATTCAGGTGTTCCAATCACTTCCATGACCACAGATGTATAAAGCCAAGCACCTCAGCATGCAGACCACTACTACAAACATTTGTGAAAGAATGGGTCGCTCTCAGGAGCTCAGTGAATTCCAGTGTGTTACCATGATAGGACGTCACCTGTGCTACAAGTCCATTGTGAAATTTCCTCGCTACTAAATATTCTACATTCAACTGTTAATGGTATTATAACAAAGTGGAAGTGATTGGGAATGACAACTCATTCATGAAATGGTAAGCCACAAAAATGTCAGAGCTGGGTGAGCGGATGCTGAAGCGCATAGTACGCAGAGGTTGCCAACTTTCTGCAGAGTCAATCACTACAGACCTTCAAATTTCATGTGGAAACCCATACCATGAAGCTCAAGAGCTTCATGGTATGGGTTTCCATGGCTGAGCTGCTGCATCCAAGCCTTACATCACTAAATGCAATGCAAAGCATTGGATGCAGTGGTGTAAAGCATGCTGCCACTGGACTCTAGAGCAGTGGAGATTGATTCATTACTCCAGAGACCACCACTTATCCAGCTGGCAATCTGATGGACGAGTCTGGGTTTGGTGGTTTCCAGTACAATGGTACTTGATTTGTCTGTCTGCAGTATGCTTCAGCATACCAGGATATTTTGGACAATTTCATGCTCCCAACTTTGTGGGAACAGTTTGGGAATGGCCCCTTCCTGTTCCAGCATGACTGCAACTGCGCACAAAGATGACCATAAAGTCACAGATGAGCGAGTTTGGTGTGGAAGAACTTGACTGCCCTGCACAGACTCCTGACCTCAACCTGACAGAACACCTCTGGGATGAATTAGAGCAGAGCCTGTGAGCCAGGCCTTCTCATCCTACATCAGTCTGACCTCACAAACGTTCTTCTGGAAGAATGGTCAAAAATTCCCATAAACACACTCCTAAACCTTATTGAACACCTTTCCAGAAGAGCTGAAGCTGTTATGGCTGCAAAGGGTGGGTCGATATCATAAACCCTATGGATTAAAAATGGGATGTCACTCACGTTCTTAGGCGCGTGAAGGCAGACGAGCGAATACTTTTGGCAATATAGTGTAACACATGGCTCTGCCCTGCAGGTAAGGTGTGGGCAACTTTGTAAAAGGATTGCCAGGTATGCAAAAAGGAGACGATAAAGCTACACCAAATACTACAAATACAACTCCCACAAAAAAAAAACAAACAAAAAAAACCACAAAGTGACTTCAGTGTCTTGTTTCATAATTTATTTCCCAGTAATGTCCTACTCTGCAGTTGCATTTCTAAATAATCAGTGTTTCAATAAATTTCTATAGGAGCTCGCAGGCAAAGGATGAGTGAGTCTGTTTGTGTGGGTGTATTTGCAGTAGACATTGAGGAGAAGGTGTACTCAATTCTCTTAGGAGTTTTCTACATACTTCTGGAACCTAACTGCAGGGATTTGTCCCTCCTTCAGCCACAAGAGTATCAGGGAGGTCAGTCCCTGATGTTAGAAAATAAAGCCTAGTTTACACTCGGCCTGTTAAACACCCCCAAATGTATGTGTTGGGGTTGAAGTCAGGGCTCAGTGAAGGCCATTTAAGTTCTTTTACTCCCAATTCTGAAAAACATTTCCTAAGAAAACCTCCCTTTGTGCATGAGGACATTGTCATGTTGAATCAGTAAAAGGCTTCCTGCCCAGACAGATGGAACTAATTTGTAAGTACAATACTGTCTGAGGCATAGCTCAAGATTTCACTTAAGAGCAAGTCAGGGGCTCATGCCAAGCACGTCCCAGACCAAACATACACATCACCGAACACTGTATTACATGCATGTCCATGTACAATGTTTCATCGAGAGCATGTAGTGGAATGCATTAAGGCATTTTGAAATCTCAATAGCAGCATCTCAGTATGTACAAGTGCACAAAGGTAAAACAACAAAAATCAAAACAAAAATCAGCTGTAATCAGTGTAGTGTCATTAAGAGTGCATTTATTGTGCAGTTTGTGTATGATCAGACTGCAATGAGGAGTCCAGTGCCAAACCATCTGCTGCCATCTGCTGGTGGAAATGTTACATAAACAATGAAAAGACAAATGCTTCACACGGTCAAGTTTGAATGAGCAGCAGCTGTAATTGGTCTTTTCCATCGTTTTCCATTTAGTATAATTGGATCATATTATTCTTATTCTGAGTTTAACTGTATTAATGCACAGGGCTCTACATGTCTCAGCAGTCTGTAGTCCCATTCTCCTGTCAAGCCTCACATCTGAGATGAGGATAGCTCTGCACGGTGCGTGCAATCCCCTCCTTCAGGCTGACTACTGGTGTATAGCCCAGGTCCTCTTTGGCACTTTCACAGTTGTAGTAGTGGTGGGTTCCAGCCAGAGCCACTCTCATAGGTGTAAATGTTGGCTTGAAAGATTTTAAAGGACGCAAGATAATGGACAGCAGCCAGAGGAGAAGGGCCAGTCCGTACACCAAAGCGTAGGGCAGGTGGTAGCGGGGAGGAGCATATCCAAGACCCACCAATACCTGAGACATAAAGTCCCAGAACCGAACTGGCTCATCATTGGTTATGTGATATGGCTGGAAGACAAGCAAATTAAAGAATATTTCAGTGAGGAAAACCAAAACAGGACAATCACTGAAAACAAAGAGCATTTTAAGCACACGGTACCACCACTGCTTTGAATTTTATTTCAACTCACCTTCCCACATGTGGGGGAGTCTTGTCTCAGACGTTCGGCAGCTAGAATGTGTCCATGAACTACATTCTCCACAAAGGTGAAATCTACCAGATTGGTCCCATCACTGAAGAAAACAATAGAATTATTTGAAAAAAAAAATTCTCCCAATAAATACCAACATTTAAGTAGCAGTAGTAACAGTCAACAGTCATAAAAAAGAAAATTTTCCAAGGACTCTGCACTCCTGTGAAAAACTATATACACTCTCCACAGGAATTAAGAGGGTAAGCAGCAGCCAGCTGCTGATATTCAAATACACTTGTTTAATTGATCACCAGCACGTGTGAGCACCTACATGCTCTCGATGCTGGTCTGGAGCATTCAGGTATGTGTTAACAATGCCACAGTCTCCCCTGTAGTGAATGTTCAACCCAAGGTCAGACTATGCAATGCTCAGAGAAGCTACAAAAATCTAAACAAACCATAAGACTTCTGTCCGAAGGACAATGCTCCAGAGGAGACCAGAGTGAAAATGTTTGGCCATATCATAACACAGTGAGCCACATTTGGTGAAATCCAAACAAAGCATATCAGCACAAACACATCATACCAACTGTATAGCAAGGTGGTGGAGGGGTGATGATTTGGGCATGTTTTGAAGCCACGGGACGTGAGTACCTTGCAGTCATTGAGTTGACCGTGAACTCTTCTGTATACCAAAGTATTCTAGAGTCAAATGTGAGGCCATCTGTCCAACAGCTAAAATTCAGCCAAAACTGGGTCATGCAACAGGACAATGATCCCAAGCACAACAGCAAATCTACAACAGAATGGCTGAAAAAGAAAAGAATCAAGGTGCTGCAATGGCCCAGTCAAAGTCCAAATCTCTGACTGAAATGCTGTGGAGGGACTTTAAGGGAGCTGTGGGTAAACATCAGTGAGCTGAAGCAATGTTTTATAAAGGAGTGGACCAAAATTCCTCCACTGTAATGTGAGCGACTGATAAAGTCATACAAAAATCAGTTACTTCAAGCTATTGAATCATGGGGTGTGCTTAGTTTTTACAGGACTACATAGAGTCTCATCAAAATGGTTTTTTCCTTTTTGAAAACATGACTGTGTGCAGTGAGCTGCTTCCACAAAGCCACTTTCAACTTCATATTTCAGAAACACTAATACTCCACTAACTTATCTTGTTTATTAGAGAATCCTAAATCCTTGATTCAACTCAGTACTTACTATAAACCCCACTCAAGACCAAAACATGCCCTGCTTTTCAAATCCTACAACTATAGGTTGTCACTTTCTGTCAAATACAGTGAGTCCAGCCTGAGATTACCCTTCCAGACAGCAAACAACACAATCCTTTATGCTGAAGGCAGCACATGCAGTGGCTGCTAGCTCCCTCAAATACACAAGATATATTGTTTTCTTTTCTTGGCTTTTTGCTGATGCACGCTTTACTTGGAAGCACTTATGACAGAAATACACTAATCAACATCAAAGAAGCAGAGGGATTGGGCTGTGCACAGCAGACCTTCAGATCTTCAACAGTGATTGTTGCTGAAGTGATCATCATTCAGTCTTTAGTCTAGTTTGTTGGATGTGTTTTAACAGATGAAAGCAGTTTCTTTGTTGTGAGGCACTATTAGATGAATATAATGCTATGACTCACCCAATGATGAACTTCATTTTGCCCCTGCGAGCCGTGTCCACCAGGATGGGAACCAGCTGTGGGTCCCGAGGACCAAAGATGCCATGAGGCCTAATTGCAACTGTGAGGAAACCCTTTTGCTTGTCACAAGCCTTGAGGACCAACTAAACAGAAAAACAGAATAGGATACAGCTGCAAAAGAGTGCTCTGCAACTTCCAGAAACTCACTGGTTCAAAATTGAAAAAGACTTCAGCTCTAAGCCCCTACAGGGCCCACCTTTCTAAGACGTCCCCCTCAGATAACTGCAGATGAGCAAATGCACAAGAACCACTGTGAACTAACACTTGGACTCTGCATGCACTAACAAATATTACATTTTAAAAAGATTTTGTTCCCTCCCAACAGGTTAAAAAAAAGGTCAGAATATGGACTTGTAATTTTAAACTCAAATTTAGTGAAATGTCAATTTTCTAAAGGTAAAGTATGTCATTAACACAGACAACCAAGGTGCTGTAACTGTTACAATTGCCCCCAGTATGGCATCTATGTTACAGTCTTGTATGCCAGCTAATGGAAAGCCCTCTGGTAGCATGGGTTGTACATGTTAACTTTTAATGGAAAACCTTGAGAAAAAATTGATCCAGGTTTGAATTCACAGCCATCTAAACTTTAAGCAGCAGAAGAAAAATACTATAGATCCTTGAATGAAAGAAACAGTGCATCATGGGAACCCCCAGCAGTCTAAGCCTATTGCAGCATAACTAAGGGAGGGTTCAGTGTCACCTGATTCAGGCCTAACTTACCTTTTACCCCATGACAGCAGGGATAGTCTCTGTGACCATGACCCTAAACTGGTTTAGTGGAAGAAGGTGTCTGGATGGACAAAGAGGTACTCCACCAAAATTTCATAAAGGAGCCAAAGGTGGCGCTTTTGAGGGCATTGATGGAATTGCTAAACAATATCTTCTAGGAATTGTGTTAACTGCAGCAATCACCGTTAGATGGCTGGTGATGGTAATGATAATCCCAACTCGGCGTACTGAGCTGAGTCAACTTCCATATCTGAAACTATACACATATCTGTCCTATAAAGTTATTTACTATTCACGCATATACAGACCACTGCGGGGTCTGATTTTCTCATTCCTCTCATACTGTTACCGTAATTTTGTTTTTGTCTTTAATTGTGCATTTTAATGTGATCTATCCATTTAATTACATGTCCATCTCCCTAATCTGCATAATTGCTTTAGCAGCTTTTTTTTAGTCATTATTACTATTAGTGTGTTTTTTCCCCATGTAGCTAACAATCCAGATACAAACAGTGCAAATGCAGCTTAAAATGTAAAAATAGAAAACAAGAGGTTGAAATATACTTGTATATACACAGAGGCTGAAACTGAAATAAAAATTAAGTATAAGAAACTCCCCCATTGGTCCTCTTCTCTCTCAAATGTGACTGTTATGATTTTAGTACCTCAAAAAGACACACACACACAAAATAATTTGTGCAAATTAAAACCTCTGTTTCAATCTGACTTGGGTTTAAAATAACACTGCTATCTGCTATCTGGCCACCAGGCCTCAGCAGTCAAACTCAAATACACCTTCCTACAGTCCCACCTACCTTCTCCTGCTCAATTTTGGTTTTTGTGTAGTAGTCAATGGGCTTCTTGGCATATGGCAGGTCCTCTCTCCCATTCTTAATGTCAGTCCCCTCAAACACCACACTGGCACTGCTCGTCAGGACCAGTTTCTGGCCAAAAAAAAAAAGGAACATATAAAACACTTTGATGTCTTCTGCTGTTATCTAAAAAATGAACCTTAGGCACTGAAATATTCTACCTCACCTGTATTCCTGCCTCTTTGCAGGCCTGAATAACAGTCTGCGTGCCCTGAATGTTGACTCTCTCAAACAGAGCGCGGTCGTCACTAGCAGGGGACGGGGAGGCACAGTGAAAGACCAAGGACACATCCTTCAGAGCTGGCAGCAGAGCCTGGAGCAGAACAAGACAGACACTTCACAAATTTGGTTTGCATTAGTTTCCCTGCATTAGTCCAGGGAAGTGATATTTATTTTAACAGTCTCTGGTGCAAAAATTAATTAACTGCGAGTGTTCAAGCCTTTACCTTTTAAACTGACCTAATAAGTAACCCATTTAATATGTTTTATCCTGTTAATTATCTACTTTTTTTTTTTTTTTGGTTTTGCATTCAGGGTTTTGTTTTTTTAATCTGACTGGGCTCAAAGGTCAGAAGTCTGAAAGAGGAGCCTCACTTGTTTGTCGCAGAGGTCTCCCTGGTGGAAGGTGACACCAGGCAGCTCGTAGCTCTGACAGATGTCAAACACAGAAACAGAATAGCCCCGGTCCAGCAGCTTCTCCACCAGGTGTCTGCCGAGGAAACCGGACCCCCCAATGACCGCACACCGTTTACTGCTCTGTATGATAACAGAAGGGGATTACTGAGATATTTCTAGCGAGTATAATAAAGGGCGGCTGACAAAGTTTTAACTCACCGGTCGCACACGTGTAGCCATAGGAAACAAATGAAAAGTGACCCACAGGTGAGTAAGCCGTGACTGGTCTCAGGCAGTGTGGTGAAAAACTGTTTCCTTGCAAGAAGCCTGCGACTTTTTTTTTTCTTTTTAATTTGACTACTTTTCGCACAGGAAGCACGCGACGCTAATGCGTGTATCACATACCCGAAATCAGCAAGTCTAAGGAAACCGCGTACGAACCACCTGAACTGTCCCAATCAGCTGAGAGAGAACTGCTCTCTGATTGGTCAAGTCACAAAGCTGACCCTTTTAAAAAACCAATAGTATTCATGATACGTCAAAGAACGCCACCCCTTGGACCAATCGGAGGGCAGAAGGTTATTTGAGACGCCCCCTGAAATGTGTCAGACCAACTTAACGGTGCCAGCGTGAAAATTGTGAATTAATCTCCTTTTTACGTTTTATTAATATTAATGTTTTAGGGGACGTTTCTTTCACTTTCATTTTTGTATGCCCATGTCTAATAGAACACAGAGACAGCCAAGTTGATATCTAACTGGATAGATAGATAGATAGATAGATAGATAGATAGATAGATAGATAGATAGATAGATAGATAGATAGATAGATAGATAGATAGATAGATAGATAGATAGATAGATAGACTATCCCTCCTCTGCATGTCCAAATTCATGTCTCACACTTCTGTCTATCTTTTTATATCTTTTTCTCCAAATCACTCAACCTGTGCTGTCCCTTTTGTTTTTTATTGTAAAAAAAACAAAACAAAAACAAAAGCGAAAATTACTGCAGGTGAAGTGAAGGTAGTGCAAACAATTTTTACATATACAACGGTAATAGGTTAGGAAAGGTTGAAGAAGAGTTTTTACCCACAAGCCATCCGTCTGCTCAACTCTGAGCCCTAACTGGACCATTATTGCACAATGTAAATATTATAATTTATAAAAGTGTGTATAGTGTATAGTATATAGAGTATAGTGTATAGTGTGAATTACTTTTTTTTATTTTTATTCTTCTTATTTATATGTGTGTGTATATATGGTTGCAGGTACAAAATACATTTCACTGTGCATTGTACTGTGTATAACTGTGCATGTGACAAATAAACACTATCTTAATCTTAATCTTAATATTAACAAAGAAAAGGAAAAAATTAGTCCAAGATTGTGCAAAAGAGTAGTGCAAATGGCATTAATTCAATTTCAATGTTATTTTATTTATAAAGTGCCAAATCACGACAAACAGTCACTTCAAGGCACTTTATATTGTAAGGTAAAGACCCTACAACATTAAAAAATAATATGTACACTATAAGTCTAAGAAACAACAGCAAGAAGGAAGTTAAATGTGGATTATTCAACATTAGGTCTCTCTCTCTTCCAAGTCCCTGTTAGTAAATGATTTAATAATTGATGAGCACATCGATTTAGTCCGCCTTATCGAATCTGTCATGGTCAGTTTAGTAATCAGCCAAAGACCCAGAGTTTTTATCTGCATACATTTTCATTGCTATGCAGATGGTACTCAGCTTTATCTATCCATGAAGACAGATGATGCACGTGGATTAGTTAAACTGCAGGAATGTCTTAAAGACATAAAGGCCTGGATGACCTCTAATTTCCTGCTTCTAAATTCAGATAAAACTGAAGTTCTTGTATTTGGCCCTAAAAATCTTAGAAACATGGTGTCAAACCAGATACTTACCCTGGATGGCATTGCATTTGCTTCCAGCAACATTGTGAGAAATCTTGGAGTCATTTTTTATGTCCTTCAATGCACATATTAAGACAGAGTAACCTTGTAAAAAGTATAATAATGATAATAATATAGTGAGAAGAGCATTCTGCCTGCAGCATCAAACTATATATAATTTAGGCTTCAATTTGAGATTTGAATTTTTACTTGTGTCATGTTCTTCTTTAGTGTGCACATGATTTTCTATATTATTATGGTTTCCCATGCAATGCTCTTCCTTATAATTATTATTATTCCTTGCTATTATCTCATTGACTCTGTCATCATAAATATTACCATCTATTTTTAAATTATCTATAGGCTCTCAATGTATTTGTGATCTGAGTCCCTGGCACAGGGGAAATTAAACTGATCACTCCGAGGAATCACACCATTTAGATCATAAAATAGCTGAAGTATCCTAGCAGCTTCTATCCCTGGTACAACTTCTGCACAGCTGTGAATTTTGTTAATGTGTGTGACCCCGTGATTTTCAACAACCAATCATCTTTTTGCCCGACTGGTGCGTTTGATTTCTGCTTCTATTTGTGTCTCACTGCATTTTGCTCCGACTCCCCAACGGCCACGAAACCACAGGCTTGTCTGCTGGCACACAGGGTAAACAAATCAAACACCCGCTTCGTGACACGAGCTGGTGCGCTTGCTCTTTGCAGGAAGCGGTGTTTATTTTTTTTTTTCCCCCCATCCACATTTTAGCAGGTAGGCTATTACTGCGAAATAAACACGATGTTTTAATGCATAACATATTTCTCCCACACTCAGTGTCATTAAACGATTTATGCTAGAGTGAGATGTAAATCAGAAACCGCTTTATTATCTCCCCTTCTCAAAATGATAGCTTCACAGTCCAGAAGAAAACAGTGATTGGCCCAGAAGATCTGCCAGTTACAAATACAGCAGCTGATGGTGAGTGGAAATATTTCGTGATCTAGTAAATACCTAATTCCGTGTTCGTGTGTAGCGCCTGACTGTTATAACTTGTAAGCAGGCAGTGGTCATCGCAGCTATGGGAAAACACCGTCTGAATTTAATACTTTATATTTTTCCTCCTGTGTCCCCCACCAGGCAACCGTTGCCAAGAGACCATCCCTGCAGGGTCCAGTGCCCCCTCCTCGCAAGAAGACAGCCCCCAAGCCAGAGCTGACCGAGGAGCAGAAGCAGGAGATCAGGGAGGCCTTTGAGCTGTTTGACACCGATGGCTCTGGATATATCGATGTGAAGGAGCTTAAGGTAAAATAAAAACGCGGTCAGGTGAGCCGTCATCTGTGAGTCACGGTGAAGCCAGCCGCCGCCTAAATTTTCTTGCGCTTCCACCCTAAGTTTTATGGTAGCGCTGATTATTGTTCAGCGGACCAAAAAACAACCTGTAATTATTTTTATATATGTCATCGTTATGTAAAACACTATGACATTTTCAAGACAAAGTTAGGCTGCGTGTCTGTGTGAAATAGTGAGAAATAGGGGAAAGTGTATTAGCGTCTGTGTTGGGGTGGGGTCTCGTCTTATTTTGAGGAAATTAAGAGAACTAAAGCTCCTGTAGTAGTCTTCTTCTTTTTTTTTCCAGTCAAGATGTGTTCATTTATTCGTCTTCTGAATTCTGCTGGTAATGCGCTTCATTCATGATTCACTTCTATTAGATCAAATTTTCAATGTGACCTGCACTTTGTTCATGCTTATTTTCACTTGATATGTATCTGATATCCCTGCAAAAAAAACAACAAAAAAAAAAAACAGAATTTATTGGACTGTAAGTACCGTAGTTTAGTTTTTAGTTTAGTTTTAGTTCACTAAACGTAGTACAAAGAGTAAGGGAATTTGTGTTTGGTGGATTATTTCTTTGCTGTAACAATGCTTCTTGTGCAATAAATCTTATACTGTGGGAAAGCCTGTTAATTTCTCCTTAAATGGTGGCACATTTGTAAGGAACAAGCATTTGTAGGTTGAGCAGCGGAGTTTAAAACTTGCCAAATCTTCTTTATTCTGCTACTGGCTCTTGTTTGGTGTCATTTATTGGATTGGATGATTGAAGTCTGAAGAAACAAGAAATAATGGCAATTTAACAATTTATTCACATAGTGGTCTCTATAGCATGTGTATGGCTCATTATCAAGGTCCTTTTGTGTTTCATATCATCAGTAATTATGTCAAAACTGTAACTAATATAGTAACTGTACAGACAATACGTTGATTCCTCTACAGGAATTTTATTGTGACATGGGGTATAAAGAGCATTTGTTACCTCTGCGTGGTGATAAAACAGCAATGATGACATTTTTAGTGTTTCTGAGAAGCAGAACTGGCCTCAGGTGTCATCCTCTCTACTTTGGAGTAGGGAAGCATGTAAAACATATGTCAGGGTGTATGTGTGTGATTGTTGGCACCGCCTGCTGTACATACATCCCAGATAATGGTGCTGATGGACATGCTATTGAAGAAAGAATTAGAGATGTTACAAGAATGGTTAACCAGCTTAGTTCCCACACATTCATCCAGAAGATGAATCTGATAAAAATTGCATGTGACCTTTCGAGGATGATTTTTTTAAAATAAATTTTTGACATGATGGTGCCATATTCTGCTAACCTTGTTGAATTTGAGCACAAATGTCCTTTATTTTCTCAGGAATCTTGCAGTGATTTGAGCTGAAACTCTGCACACATGTAAAATGGGTGAGCCATTAGAGGAATGCGTTGAGAATTTCATGTCAGTTTTCACAGATGATTTTTAATTAATTTTTGATTTAGCATTCTCGTATTCCATTGACCGTTTTCACTTTCAGCAGAATTCACCTTTAATTTCTCAAGAATTTTGCAGCTTTAGAAAACATTGAATACATGTAGAGTGAGTGTCCCAGAAAATGAATCTGCTGAAAATTTCATGTCACTTTTCAAGGAGTTTTTTTTTTTTTTTTAAATACATTTTTCATATAATGGCATCATATTCCATTAACCTTGTTGAATTTGAGCAGAACTGTCCTTTATTTTCTCAGGAATCTTGCAGTGGATTGAAATGAAACTCTGCACCTTTGGTAGAGTTGGTGTCCCAGAAGATGAATCCATTGAGAATTTCATGTCAACTATTAAGGATTATTTTTCTTTTGAATTTGATATTACACATTTAATTGACTTTATTCTGTAGGATCAGTACTGTCATCTATATTCAAAGTAATTTTATAGTCCAATAAATTCTGCTTGATTTCTTTTTTTTATTATTCTTGCAGGGACATTAGACACATATCAAGTGAAAATGAGCATGAACAAAGTGCAGGTCACATTGAAGATTTGAATTAATTTCTAATAGAAGTAACTCATGAATGAAGAAGTGCATTAACAGCAAAATTCAGAAGAAGAATAAAAAAACACATCTTGATTTAACAAAAAAATTGGCTACTACTGGAGCTTAATTTCTCTTAATTTCCTCAAAATAAGAGTTTTCTCCGTTGTAATGCTCTGCCAGGCCTTTACTTTATCTGTCTTCATGTTACATTTTACCTTCAAATAGTCAGAAAAAAAGTACACCTTCTGTCAATTCTAATATTCTACATGTGAGTACCTAATACATTATTATTTAAATACATCAGTTGAATAAAAGCACATGACATATTACAGCATGTCATTGTTTATTTAACAAAAACTAAGCCAAAGCAGAAGCAGCGTGTGAAGTGCACTCCATAATTCTGTAGCTTTTAATGGCTTTCTCTTGAAATCTTGGTTGGAAGTTATGAAGGAGGTTGGAAAGGCTCCTATGATCATCGCTGCTGTTGCTGCGATATTTGTGTTCAGCACCTGAAATTAAAGCTGAGAGCACTTCGAGGTATGTGGCTATTATTGTAGCAAAACTATTTGTGTATCTCAATAAGCATGTGTGTATTTTGATCTCTGTGGAGATTTGTGTACATATCGAAATCTGTGTGTGTGTGTGTGTACTGAGACCTGTGTCTGCGTATTCTGAACTCTGTGTAATCAGATTAGTAAATGTGTAAATAAATCTGCAAGTATGCGTAGATATTAATGGTTGAAAAGTCTTAAAGTTTTGCTTGAGTCACTGAAAATAGATATAAGTCATCAGTTAAAAGTCACCCAGCTGTTCGGTCGGCTGTTTTTCTTTACATATAGCATTTGCTACACTTCTACCACGGCAGAGATTTGTCTGGAAGTCAAGGGTGTTAACCCTGAGCTCAGGCTCACACGCTCAGTATGTACCACCTGGTAGTGGTAGCTGTGCTGATGCAAGGTGGGCTCATTTACTTCATGCTTGCTCTAAGTACGTGTTTAGCTCGTATTGGAGCTGTGTGAAAAATAACACGTTATCTGTAACTGGGAACAGCTATAATTACTCAGTTTCCTTCAGCTGGCAGAGAGCAGCGAGCTAAAAACTCACTGTGTAAGAGTCAGTGGAGGATTTGATCTCTAACTAGAAGGCAGAGTGATGTGCCTGAAACTGACGCCGTGTTTTATCACACTAAGGCAGTTATGAAATGTGACTAAGCAAAATGACTGTGTCTCCTAAGTCCAGTCACAGTGAATAAGGAGGGATGTCTGTCTACAAGTGTAAGTATGCATCGATTATCAGTAAAGTTTCAAAATAATAAACTTTATGAGTACTTGAACCATTTCCAGAGCGAATGCCAACCCCCTCAGCCCAAGCAGCTACCACTATGCAAACATCAATGTCATCAGAAATTTAAAAAAAAAAAAAAGGTGTTTTATTAGTATAAATTTGATTAAAACACACACAAAAAATGTAGAATTGGATCAGAGCATCGTTTACAGTTGCAACAATGAGTAGAACTGAATGAAGTAAAGATCTGAGCCTTGTTTTTGTATTTATTGGCTTAATCTTTAATTATCTGTTCCAAATCTCTTCCGGGTCTGCCTCGGGGAAAATAAAGATTTGCAAACCCACCACATCTGTCATGCAGATATTCCAGCTGCACTCTGATCTCCTCCCAACTCCTGCGACTGTGACTCCAGAAGGATGTGAAGAGCTCAGCATGATCAGGTCAGATACAGCACAGTCTCATGGTAACCTTAAATTTTTGCTCATTATCTCTAAATCCTGATACAATTTTCCATAACATAACAGACTGTTCCTTTATGTCATGTAAAGCACAGCAGGCCGTATGCAAAAAGCACTCAGAACTGTTAATGTACAGGTTTAAATGATTTAAAAGAATGTCAAAATCTTGTATTCATTCATTCATAAGTGTCCTGCTGTGCCAGGCCAAAATGTATGACGTGAAAGTGGAATTTAAAGGACATTTCTGAGTATATTCCAAGCATTGTACTGCTTTATGTGACCTTAACACTTATTCCTTTTTCTACAGGAACTGCAGATCCCAGAAATTCAGTCTGGTGGCGTACATGCTGACCACAGCCCTGAGATCCATATTTCTCAGCACAGTCCTTATCTTAATAGGTTAAACTCAGAAGTCAAAATCAAACCCTGTGCTACAGGTAGCAATGACACTGCCTGAGTTGAGCTAACTGCAAGTTGTTTAATGATCAAACAGTTTGATAGTTTAAAAGCATGTCGAGGCCCCGGGGAGAAGACTGCTTTAAAGATCAGCTCCTTGGGGGGGAACTGCAGCAGGTTCTCCAGATGCTTGTCAGAATCTGCCAAACAGAAAGTGCAAACATGTGAGACAGAGCCTCTATACTCAGACACTTAACACTTTGTCAAAGCAGTAAATGTCTGAATTTTTTGAATTTCTTTACAATAAAATGGACTGCTGCTGTTTCTGGTGTGGTGATATGACGCAGACATTACTAAACAGCAGTAAACAGATACAAACACAGTGGGTTGTAAAGATATCAAATTTGATTGTTTTATTAAACCCATCATTTACAATAACAAAGCTCACATTTTAATTTCATATTCAGAGCCATCCCCCTGTTGTAACTATAATATTGTTAAAATACTCAAGGGTTAAAGTACTCAAAGTTTACTTTTTTGCACACTTTGCTGATAATACATGCATACTTATGCTTAAGTAGGATTTGAATGCCAGACTCTTACTTGTAATGGCGTGTTATCTTAGTGTATTATTAATAATTTTACATAATAAATTCTCCTCTCACTACTGACAGAGGTAACGGACTATTGCAGACAGACATCCCTTCTTATTCACTGTGACTGGCCTTAGCAAACAGAGGCACAAACACTGCTATCAGTCGACTAATGTGATGCTTGAAGACCGAGTAATACGCCACCTGGTGGTACGTACTGAGCGTGTGAAAAAGCCTGAGTATGTGAGCCTGAGCTCAGGGTTAATGAACCCTCGACTTCCAGACAAATCTCCCTGATCTGCCGCAGTTGAAGTGTAGTTTTAAAACAAAACAAAAGAAAAAAACAGCCACCTGAAAAAGTTGGCTGGTTTCGTAACTGATGACTTGCACTCTTTTCCTACTACCTCGGGGGTTGTGGCTCAGGCCTCTCCGGCACAGGGGGGCAATGGCAGGTGCTGGGCAATTCTCGGGTACCCTGTTCTCAGCTTGCACCAGGTTGGCCAGCTGCTCATTGTCTCTGTTTCTCTGGGAATCTTTTGTTTTGCTACAATAATAACCCCATATTTGAGCCCATATTTGTCATATAACTGTGACTTGAATATGTTTTGCTACACAGCAACGAATACAAAGATTGTGTCCAAAAATGTGTGTATTGAGAGAAGACAATTAGCTGTGTATGCTTTGACTGCCTGCATTTCTCACTCTCTGCTAGGTTGCTATGAGAGCTCTGGGATTTGAACCAAAGAAAGAGGAGATCAAGAAGATGACTGGTGAGGTTGATAAGGATGGCACAGGAAAGATCTCCTTTGCAGACTTCCTCACTGTCATGACACAGAAAATGGTAGATATTTGTTGCATTGCTTTTACTTCTACATTACTGCAGAATTTTATTTTCAGGAGCAAAGCACTGTCTCTCTTTTCTCTCATTTTAGGCTGAAAAGGACTCTAAAGAGGAGATCCTAAAAGCCTTCCGCCTGTTTGATGATGACGAGACCGGCAAGATATCGTTCAAGAATCTAAAGAGGGTAGCCAAAGAGCTTGGAGAGAACCTGACAGACGAAGAGCTGCAGGTGAGGCAGCACATCATGTAATGCTAATAAAATATCAAAAGCGGATTACTGCAACTAGCAGGTGGGTTGTGTTTACAAAGCCAAAGGCCATGAAGGCAATTTAGAGTAATGTCAACACAGCATTTGCTCGTAAATGCTATCAAGCTATCTTGATTTGCTTGCCCCCTCGCTCCATTCTTTTCATTTCCTCTTATATTGTGCTTTTCTGCAGGAAATGATAGATGAAGCAGACCGGGATGGAGATGGAGAAGTGAACCAGCAGGAGTTTCTGCGTATTATGAAGAAAACCTGCCTGTACTGAAGCAAGTGAATGGCATTGGGGTTGGTGATGCAGGGGACTTTGCTGCTCATCGATTTGTTCCAAAAGGAAAAGAAAAAACTTATTATTGTATTGTGCCAAACTTTTTTTTTTTCTGTAAAAATTAGTCAATTAAAAGATTTAACCCTCATATCCAATCATATACAAACTGTTAAAGAGCTGAAAAGTTTATTAAAATGCCAAATGATCCTTCTTTGAGTTACATAATAACGGCCTGCCAAAACTGTTAGAGAATACCTTCTTACCTGTTGGAATGCTGCATTAATTTAATGAAGAATATATACTGATATATAAAGGTGTTTGATTGTGCCTGCATCAATAGAGTGACACGTACATTCCAGTGCTTTGTGTGCTAATTTGTGCATTATGTTAGGAGCATCTGTTTTCTCTGTTATATAGGTGACTCCCATCAGTCTCCCATGTTTTTTCTCTTTTATGCTCTTTTGTTCTGCCAAATTTTATTATGCAGCACAGCTGTTGGTTAACACGCTCTCATCTCCGTGCTGCCTGTGGATTTGTGCCTGTGCCTCTTAAAGGGGTGATTCTCACAATCAGGGAAGCTGCCTCTTAGCACACCATCCTCTTATATTCCAATCCATAGACTGTATAGAAAAAAAAGCCTTGTGAAGTCCTTGCTTTGAAGCCTTTGCTTGAGCATTCTGGCCATTTTCAGCTTGTTTTGTTTTGTTTTTAAACCAGACGTGAGGAGCGAGAGTTGGGTGTGCCTGTGAAAGCAATGGCCTTGCTTGCTCATATAGTAGCAACTAGTCAACCAAATGGTACAACCACCCTAATGCATACACTGCTTTGTTGTTTATTTTATGCTATATTGGAACATAATTAACAAAAAAAAAAAAAAAGCAAAAAAGCCTCAGGCTGTATTACCTAGGATTTGAAACATGTGGCAGACCATAATTTAACGAGAAAAGTGTTTACTAAGGTTGTAAGTCAACTGAAAGCTTTTGTAAAGACATTCACAATTACAAGTTTCCCCCAGTGGCCTTTAGAGGGACTGCAGGTTTAAGTCACTTTCCACTGGCTTCCCTTTCCAGGTGCAGAAGTTATGTCCATTTTTTATTTACAGTTTATGGTCACACTGTCTTAAAGCTGATTGATGATATATTTTTTTTGTCATGCTTTTGTGTGCATTTTATCTTCTGTATTTCTGAATGTTTTACATAATATATTGTGAACTGATGAGTACATAAACAGCATATAAAACATCAAGTTAAAAAATTAAATCCAGTGAAGCAGTTTATCCTTGTGTCCTATTTTTCCATCTGTAGTGTGACTGTGTAAAACCGTGTTTAATAGAAAGATATTGGTCATGATATTTAAGAAGCACTGGCAAAAGCTTTCAAAACTCCTCAAAAGAGTCCTCATCATTCATTTTGGCTGTTGACTTTGTTCATGTGGGCAGCCTGTCGTATCCTCTGCTGTAGTTCCCGAGAGCGGTATCCGTAGACCAGAGGGATGAGTGACACCCCCAGGTTGTAGGTGATGCTGGTTGCTATATCAAGAGCATCATTGTGCAGGTAGCTGGGGATTAGGTAGCTGTTCGTGAGCACAGGAATTGAAAAAAGGATGGTTTGAACAGCCTGGAGGGTCAGCGTGACATAAGCTCTGTTGGTGGAGAACGGACCTGCATGCATGTCCCAGCAGAGCAAGCAGAAACATCCCAGGATGATCAGGTAGCAGAGAGGCAACACCAGAGCAGTGGTCACAGTGTAGTAAAGCACCAGTGCCGACAGGCAGGGTGTCGAGACAGACGCTCGACAGCGCTGAAGGGAAAACCTAGTCTGGATTGTAGTGAGGCTGATACACAAACCCACACTGCTGAGCACGACTGATAATGTCCATATGGCTGCAACAGTTGCTCGCTTCCTTTTCGTACATATAAAGAACTCATAGTGCAGGGGCCACTTGATGGCTATGACACGATCCACAGCCAGAACAGTGCTGAGGAAGAGGTCCACCTGTGCAAAGAGTATAAAGTAGATGCAATGCTCAGGTTTGTCTGTTATTTGTCACTTAAAGGTTTTCACAGGAGGTCGCTCATTGTTATATTGTGTCTATGCGGGCATTTCCAAAATACCCTCCAGTTAAAATGAGTCATTTCTACTGTAACTTCCTGTGTTCCCCGTTGGTTTTCTCCTTCCTCTTTTTTTAAGTAATTTTCATTTGTTATAAACAATAGCTTAAAGGTTAGGCTAGGTTCACCTCATTTCAAGTCTGTCTGAAAACATTTTTATTAACACAGTTTTTTGTTGTTGCAAATTGTCTCCTTCAGTCTGTAGTGACTGTGCAGACATTTCTCTCTAGTTCAGTTTCAGTGTAAGAGTTAGCAGCTGGTGGAACATGTCACATTGCAATATGGGAAGCCTCTTTTGGATTAATGATTAGAAATTTTTACAGCTTTTTTTATTTTCTCCCACAAGCATAAACTTATCCCTCAACTTACTCTATGAGATCGTAGGCACCCAAGTACACTCATCAGCCACTTCATTAGTTATACCTTGCTAGTACCAGGTGAGTTATCCTGCTGGAAGCAACAAATCAGCAGTTTCTGAAAGTCCCTTAAATCGGCTTTCTTCCTCATTCTGATGTTAAGACTGAATCTCAGCAGGTCATCTTGACCATGCCTAAATGCACTGTGTGTCTGCGAGTGAGTGGCTGATTTAGATATTAGCATTAACAAGAAGCTGAACAGGTATAGCTAATGCAGTGACCAGTGAGTGTAGACGTGGACCAATTGAGCTTTCATGCAGTCACCCCCAAAGGGCCTCTTGTTGCGTCAGGAAAAACTCTGGGATGCCACTTGATTTTCACATTGAGTTTGACTTAAGTTATTTTTCCTGTAGATGTGAAAAATGTGAGCTATCATTTAAACCCAAATAATACCCATCCATATCCAAAATAGCATGTTGCCACATGGTCTCCAAATAAAATACATAAGTGATCATGTCTACTGTAAATGACAGTGGAAAACTGTGTATAAATCACTGCACCAACTAGTCACCACCAAATAATAAATTATACAAATATAATAAATAATTTACAAACCAATGAGAAGGCCTGGTTAACAGCATTGAAGATCAGACACTGGGTCAAAGATAAACTCTCCCTTGATCCTAAGAGAACTGCTTTGATCATCCAGATAAGTTGCTGAAAAGGCAATGATGTTGACCATTTAGCTCAGATGTCTTGAAGACCATTATCTAAGAAGGATTTGGGCCTAAAAGTGCAGACTTACCTGGAGATTATAGCAGAAGAGAAGGTGTACGAGCAGCAGGAAGCGAGTGTGTTTGAGGAGGGATGGAGAGCGTGGGATGACCAAGAGTAAAGGGACACTGAGTATTGTGTTCAAGCTGCAGCTCACACACATGATGATCATCTTAATCAGGTGGTAAATGGTAGAGTTAATCTCTGCCTGGTCCTCAAGTGCTGTCGCATTGCAGGCGACATCCATGATGATTAGCTGCCATAAAATACATTTGCTTAGTTTTGGGCAAAGAATCCAATGAGAAGTCTCCAGAATGTGTGTTGAGTTTCGCCACTTCTACAATGGAAAAAAATGTACTCACCTTTTGATGTGGTTCAGACTGATTTAATATAACAGCTTCATTCTGATGCCAGCATTACAGACTATCCATTCGCTCTGCCTCATCAGACCTCGGGCCTCTCACCTCATTTCTTTTGCCAGTGACGTGTCAACAGTTATTCAACTGTTTGTTATCAGGGCTGCATTTGCTTATTGCGAAACTCGGGGGGGGGTTAATAAAGCATCTGTACAGAACTGTATTCTACCTGTCAATATTTGCTTGACAGCAAAGGCAAAGTCACAGAAAACAATGCCAGGCTCTTTGACCCCCCCTCCACACACACACATTACCGTACTTTTATCAGATATTTAAAAGGATAACCTTTTACCAGCATGGAGAAACAAGAGCACCCCTGAGCGGGTGCCAACACTCAGCTGTTTTGGATTCATAATGAGGGGGGGGGGGGGGGGGGGGGGGGGGGAATTGTCAAAAGTACTGTTACAGTAAAGTTTGTGAAGAAGTGTGAGAGGCTTGATGGGTCTACCTCGAACAGTATGCATCTATGGTATGAATTTGAACATCCTAGGTGAGCTCAATCTACAGTTATCGCAGTCACAAGATTGTCAGAAAACTTGACCTCTGACCTTTAGCTTGAGGTCAAGGTTGCCGAGTTTGGAACTTGCCCTAGATATTTAGTACATGCATCTATGGTGTGAATTAGGTCACACTGTTCTTGAGTTATGGCCAATATTAAAGTTTCTGTGGAACAGACGCTGACGCCAAGGCTCTGACAATAGCTTGACTTTTTTCTTTCAAAGAGCCAAGCCAAAAATAATAGAAATGTTTTAATTAAAAAGTGGTGTTGGAACTGAAACAATGACAGTCTTGAAAGAAACAGAAACCTCAAGACATGAATGTGCTACATAACCCAAGGTATCTGGAAACCACTGGGACCAAACCTCTGCGGCAAGGAAGGGAACCAGTTAAAGCTGCATTCACATACAAAGAAAAGCACATCAACATGCAGCATCTTGTTACTTTGTGGTCTGGGTTTTGTCCTGATTTTCATAGGTCATAAACCTGAAAAGAATTTAGAATGACAATTGAGGAGAAGTGCTGGGATTCATGAACAACCATTGCTTTTATTATTAAGACATAGTTAAATGGACTAGCTCCACTTCCACTTTCTACATACATTAAATTAAGTTTTGACCGAGGTTTTTGCACCAGAGCCTCTTCCAGAGGAGACCTTGAGATCCCCCGTAGAAAAACAACCTTTGGACAAACGGTTCTGTCAGTCAGAGGGGGTCATTTCTGGAATAATGTACCGACTAACATCAGAGAATGCTCCACTTACAGTACTTTTAAAAAGTACCTTAAGCAGTTTAGTAAAAGTTCCCAGACATGTTCGCACTTTCACTGATTTTCATTTTCACTTGTATATTGTTTGAATGTTTGTCAACGTGTTGTCTTTTTACTGTTATTGTATACTCATGATGTCTCCTGTTGTTTGTCCTTCTGCCTAGGGACTACAGATGCAAATTAGCAAATATGCTATAATCTGGCTCATTTACAATCCGTACAAAGTATTGATTGTTTTATTAATGTGCATTGTCCCAAATAAATAAAATTGAAATTGAAATTAAACAGTAGGCTTTTAAAGACCACTGGGTTAATGCAAATGCTGGAACTAGGTTTATTTTTCAAAACCAGACCAAAAAAAAATGTCTAAAAAATAATCCAACATATACCATCTGTCTATACTGTTAAATACTCCTTGAAAGAAATCCTGACTCTAGTCACAATTTATGCATTAAAAAGTTAAACTTTATTTGAAGACTTAATGGTGTGAAAAATCACATCAGCAAATCATAAAAAACTATGGCTCATATCAGACACGCACCTTGGTGCTGTCCCTTAAGAGGTATGAAATTCTGTTTGCCACCATCTCATCTACACAAACAAAATCAGAAACATTTCATTTCTTTTCATTCAGTTTTTCCAGTTGCAGAAACTCCAATGATAAACAGACAAACACAGAAAAGAAGCTGCTCTGTAAAGACTAGCTGACAGAGATTTCACAAGCTGCCTGTGTAAGTACAGATGCTGGCTCAGCATTGACTCAGTTTAGTCTTGGAGGCAAAGTCTGCGCTAAGTTTGCGCATCACTTCTGCGTGACTTTGTCCTGCCAGCTCCTGACGCACACTTGCATAATTTTCCTTGACAAAGTTGGCAAAAGGTGTGGGAGCACGTGGCTTAGAAGGAGTCAACAAGACAAACTGACCTGTGCAGCGCGCACACACAAACCTCTGCGTGTCCAGTGACTTGGAATGACGGCCGATCCTGTGAAGAATCACAGTTTAAATACATTTTAAAAAAGGATATTAATCAGCCCAAAACAGCTCAAACACTGCACATACTCCTGTTTATGATTTACTGTGTAAGAAGTTTTATTTTTTCTGGAATAAAGTGGACATACGTATTCTGGCAGCGGGTGCACTGGTACTGGAATTTGTACTTGATGTCGTAACTGTGGCAGCGTGTGACCATCGGCAGCTCAGGATGTGCCAGTGTTGCTTTGCGAGCATAGAGCTTCCAGAAGTTTCCATGCCCGTCCCTTACACCATTAATCAGCCATGTTGCAGCATGACACATTTCGTGTATCAGTGTGTCCCTGAGACGATCTAGCAGGGAAGAACAAGGACAATCTTATCACACAAGATGAGGTGCTACATATTTCTATTCAGGAACTTTATTTTAGGGACCTATGGTTTGTGCTCCCCTGGACCCCACAAACACTGCTTAAAACCATGGTGAACATTACCAGCAGAGTCACAGACTTTCTCTGACAGCTCTATGCGGGCGTAGCGGTTCCCTCCACCCTTTTCCTGCCCTGTGACGCAGTAGCCAGCTGTTTTACGCATCTTCTTGTTCCAGCTCACTGACATATTCACAGGGAGCTGGAAAAAGATGCCAGAAACAAATGAAAATAAAAACTCAGTTTCTGTTAACCAAGACATTAAACAATGAAAAGCATTTAAAGCCCAGAATGACCCAAATGTTTTGTTCTTTATGCTGGCTGTTTCAGCATATTCAATTTTTAATAATAATAATAAATGAATTAAAAAAAAAAATCATACTGCAGCTTTAATTTTGCATCAATCTTGAAAGAACAGTATGGAACACAAAGAGCACAAAAACTCATATTTTCATCCTTGAAACTCACTGGACAACACTTTATGATTTAGCACAACAGCTGTCCTAAACATTCAGCCAAAACATCTCGAGCTCAGCAGGGTGATTATATGAAATATCCTTGACTGGTTTAAGTCAAACGAGATAACGCATGATATATTAAAGGTGGTGCTTCTGCTACTGCTAGGTTATTTATAACTGCTAATGAACTTCAGGCAGCAAATGAAAGCAGAAGCTAAGTATGAAAATTTTATTTGACTTTAAAAAAAAAAAGAAAGAAATCATTATAGTAAATTACTCTTCGTCACCTTACTGCCAAACACAGTGGTGTTGTACAGCTGGTACAGTTTACTTGTGAGCTCCTCTTTGTTCCGCTTAAAACTGTCTGCATAGCTGGAGCTAGGATTTGTGAGCGACTGCAGGAAGCAGCCTGGGGTCTTACACAGCACTGTCCTAGAGTGAAAATGAACAGAGCAAAATGAAGATAAATGACTGTATAGAAAAGAAAATGGCTCAGTGTCAAGTATACAAATAAAATATCCATCATTCATGTCTCTGCAAACGACGCACCTACTGGTAGGACCCGGTCTAGGCTCTGTCTGACTGACTCTGGGCTTCGAGACCAAAGATTTTCCCGGAGTCTTCACATCAAATGGCTTAAAGCCTGGTGTTTGGGATACAGGAGGAACTGACACCATCCCAGCAGGCTCCTTACTGCTCTCTAAATTTAATTTAAAAAACAAGACGAGACATATGAGCCTCACAAACAGGATAAAAACAAAAGTAAGAGATTGTTAGAATAAAGCAGCCAAAATTATTCAATTACTGTACCTTTGTTGTTCTTGGGTAGGAATGAGGTCCCTATGAAATTGTTTTTCTTTTTCAGTCTCTCCAGCAGGGATGTGAACTCCTCCTCAGAACTGCTTGAGTCATTCAGCTTAGAAGGCGCTGAAAAAGTGCGCTTGGGTGAGATCACTAATGGTTTAGCTTTGTCTGAAGGAAGACGCAAAAAAGAAGGAACAGGAAGCGAGGGGCGCGATGGTGAACTCTCCTCTTTATCGCACAATGGAGGATTATTCTCTGTCTTTGGAAGTGACTTGGGCTTTGTGTGATGGGTTCTCCAAGTGCTCCTCACCACAATATCATCATCATCATCATTGTCGTCACTAACAAAGACCGGTGAATTAAACAGAGACAGTGGTCTCCTTATTGGATGCTGGGCTGCTGGAGTATTGGTCTTCTTAGGAACTAGAAAAAAAAAAGAAAAAAAAAAACACAGAAAGAGACACAAAAATCAACTGACTTAAAAAAAAACAAAAAACAAAAAAACAAAACACAGGAAAATTAGAAAATAGCAAGCGGCCTGGTAGACTGAGTCTTGTATACAACCAGAAAATAATTTGCAAGGTAAAGAAAACCCGCTTTTTTGACTATAAGTCAATACAAACAACTGGCTCTGGCACTCATGGCTGTCAGCTAAGGTTGTGCCGACTGAGAATATCATGGATCGAGTAGTGAAACAAGTAAAACTTGCTAACCAAGGTGACTTTTTAGCTTGTTTCTCCATTAACATCACTGCTACTATAGAAGAAGCTTCCTTATTCACAAGGGGTCATTACAGCAGGTAGCTCCACATGTCTGATGCCCTTCCTGAAGCAACCCCTGATTTGATCCTCCCTTTTGCTCTTTTGCTTGGTATGCGACTGTATAAACCACTAATTTCATCATGTTATAATGAGATGTATTAAATATAATGTCCCCTACCACATTTTCATGCTGGCATTCCCACTAATAACTCAGACAAATGCGCCTGAGCATACATTTAAGTTCATCATCATTGTCGTAATCATCATAATCTCAAAACAAGAGAAAACAGAAGGACTGCGTTTTTGTCTGTTGGTCCGATTTCAAATTAGAGCTCAATGTATCTGAGCATTTACAGAGAGGTTCTTTTATCTCCTCTTCCCAACATTTTTCCTATACTTGTCAGTGAATGACTCCTCTGTGTGCGGGGAGGGCATGATGAAGAACAGATACTAGACGAGCCAGTTTATAAATATAGAAAACAGACTTAGTACAGCTATAGGCCTTAAAAAAAAGTCAATAGCCAGGTAAGAGTTACAGTTTAATACCATTTTTAAAATAGCTGCTAATAGCTGTTAAGCTAATCTACACTACACAAACACAAGTACTGGGGCACCTACACATTACACCTACAGGAGCTGCTCGGCCTGTTCCTGGCACACAATTTTTGTGCTGATGTTAATGCCAGAGGAGGTTTGGAACTCTGCAGTTATTGAGTCAGTCGTGTTGAAGACTTTTACACACTATGCACCTCCGGACTTGACAACCCCACTCTGTAACTTTACATGCTCTGTCACTTTGTGAATGAGTAGCTGTGGATCCTAAACTCTTCCATTTACCAATGATACCATTTGCAGTCGATCATGGAATTTCTAGGAGGGAAGAAATTTCATAAACTAACCTGTTCTAACTGTAGCATCTTATTACAGCAGCACACATGAATGGAGTGATCTCTTTAGAGCTAACCATTCCTTCACAAATGTTTTGCTAGGTGCTTGATTTTTTTATATACCTCTGGCGACTGGACTACAAACACTTGGCTTCAAGGATTAAGAGGTCCAAATAATGTACATCCACTTTTACTCACTAATTACACTGGACTAAAACATTCATTGTTGCATGTGAGGTCTTCCCGCTAGTATATATGCACGTTCTCTCTTGTTACGCTAGAAGTGGGGAATAACCACCCTCTGTGTGTGTGTGTATGTGTAACAGAACAGCAGTACAATTACCTTTAAAAGATGATTTTGTCTCAACAAAGTCATCATCTGATGAGTAGTGATCCACTATAAAGTTATGGAGGCTGTGAAATAAATACAGGAAAAAAAATACATTTTATGAAACATTTACTGCTGACAGAGGCAATAAAAGGAAAGCAAAAAGCTATCAAAGACTCACCTATCTTCACTGCCGCTTTCAGATGTTTTCTTGGGTTTGGTATTGGGAGTTTTCACCTGCTGAAGAACTTCAATGTGGAAAGAGTATATAATTTCCTTAAAATCTCCTTATGGTGGGATATAATAAGTCTAACAGCAGGAAAAGCTTAGCACTTACATGTCTCAAAAGCGGCATCGTCATCATCTGAGCTCACCACAACAATGGTTGAACTGGAAAGAATTGAAGTGGTTTAAAATGGTCTACATTATACTGTTATATGGTCATTAGTGGCAGTATAAATCAGAAAAAAAAGCTTCATGAAAACATTTTCATACCTGCCTTTAATTGCAGGACTGCAGAACTTGTGTGAAGCAGCTTTAGCTCGGGGAGTGGATCTTTCCATAAGAACTGAGGAATTAATCGGTAAAATGGGAAAAAGAGAGGGAATAAGTCATACATGAAGTCACTTCTTTTAGGAATGTAAGTTCACAAAAAAACAAAAAAAACAAAGAACACTTACACTGGTCAAATTCATCATCACTGGACTCACTCAGTGCTGAGTTTCTCCACTCACTGGCTGATCCATGACCACTTGTACCAGCATGACGACTCTTACCAACTTTACTCATTAACTACAAACAGTGGCAACAACAATGTTTATTTTATTTTAAAACTTTGGGTCATTTCATCTCAAATCATCAATTTTTTTGAACATTTTCTGCACATACACCACTGATTTTCCTTAAATTTTTATAGTTCAAAATTTGGATATGTATATTGATTGTTGTGAAATTTTTGCTTGATATAGCAAATGTTTGTTTTGTTATTGTTTAAAGGTCCATCCACCCACTTTCAACAATGAGACGACCCCCTGTGAGCAAGCACTGGGCGACAGTGAGAAGGAAACTAACAGGAACAAAGCTCCGGCAGAACCAGGCTCAGGGAGCCTCAACCTGCTGCCTCGGGTTGAGGGTGAGGAAAAATAGTTACTAGTTTTTAAGAGATTTGTGTTCAAACGTTGCCTCAGATTTCAAATTGTGAAAATTTGCTATAAGTGGGTTTACTGATAAGAAGAAGAAACAGCCTTTATTGTCCCAAAAAGGGGGAAATTCAGGTGTAACAGCAGCAGCAGATATAAAAGTTCACATTGTTAAAAGCAATATTAAAAAAAACAAGATTAACAATAATAGTAATAATATACTGTATACAAATATAACAGAAAATACTGTGCAGTGAGTAATTTTTTCAAAAACAAAAACAAAAGTAGCAAAGTATTTGATACCAGTCAAAGGTTTTGAAACACTGAGTGTGTCCAGACTTGACTGGTATTGTATGAAGCTAAAATTTCACCGCAATCATTATATATGTCCGAACCTCGGATCCTAACATTTTAAGGCAAACTGGATATACTCGAGGAGGAGAACCAGGATGATTTGGGATGCACTGCCCCTTTGTTTCCAACTCTGTACTTATGAACTGTTGTCTGTTCCAGCATCCCAAAGCCTAATATCTGTGGCAGAGCCAGTTTACCAGTAAAATCCGTGATAATTTGTAGGTTAATGGAGTATGTAGCAAACCTTCTTTTCCGCTGCCTCCAGTCCTCCCTCATCCATCCACCCCATCTTTTTAGCCACGATGTGAAACGACTTGGACGTAGCATCATTCATACTTTCCTCCATCTCTGCAATGGCACACACCAGCACGAGCCATTTAAAGTCTGCTCCAGAGCGAATATCAACCTTATGGTTTTTAAGATCATAAACAGCCACTAAAATGACACAGCACAGCTAAATGATAGTTAATACGAAACACTGCTCATTTAATTTTTTCTTGTTGGCACAAAAGATAGCTTTGTGCTCGAGGCGTTACAGCCTTTAAACCTTAGCGTTACCGTTAGCAGCATGTTCTCTAACATTAATCAACTCACACTAGCGAGAGTTAGCGCATTCATTCCCCCAATAGTATACGCTGAAAGAACCCTCAATTATCGGGAACAAATCACTACAGTATATTTTAATTCATTACCTAATGCGCTTTTGTTGTTAGAGGAGAAGCGTAGCGGGGAAAATAGGGAAGGAACAACCAAGTTAAATTCAAATCGTGTGCGACATTACGCCGGAAGTTGTCACCGAGCGCAGTGGACCAATCGGTGCGGATTTGAAGTGACCGTCCTGTCCACGCCCACAACCAAACCAGTAATGGCTGCATGCGCGATAACTATGTAGAAATCCTCAGGAAGATATTGTATTAAGCTATAAATGTTCAACTTAATGCAGTTCTATTTTACCTCGAAAACATAATGAATTAAACGTATTACTGTTTATCAGTTATATCGGTAGAAACAGAGCGTAAGCGTAATACAAGTCACCCCAACTACTACTACTGTAAGACACTGGCTGGCTAAACTTCGAAACTGGCCTTTTAAAATGATTTATGTGCAGGTCTGATGTAGCATTAACTACATCACTTGACATAATTGTTGTAATGTACCAGCCTAATTAGCGATCATGCTGTCATTTGGTATTTGTTCAATAAAATTTTATATATTCAAGAATTATGACCATCTTACCATTTTTTTTTAAATACCCATTGTTCATGAAGCCAGTTTGAATTCGTAATGTATGCATTCTAGAAACACACCGCCAGATAAAGGCAGAAAGTTGGTCAACTATGAACATTCAAACATCACACACAGTTGTGTAGATTACACCAGTATGGCCATGCATTTTTGCACAGTACGCAAAGGTTAGATATCTTTACTCAAACTGCAAATAAAAGCTGTGATAACCTTCATTAGTATGTACAATGTAAACAGCCAGGAAAAGATTTGATTATTTACCACTTCGTTCATTAAATCAAAGATTAAAATGTTTGCCAGCTTGAAAAGAACATATCCTCAGAACTGGTACAAACTAAAAATTAAGTGCAAATAATTTTTACCCTTAACTACTGTAACTGAGATCTCAACATAGGAAATAAAAGTTTTTATTGGTTCTGCAAACTCCAATACACCAAGAAAAGCACTGCTAAATTTAAATAAATATGATGTTTAATAAGGTGCTGTCAGTTTTTGGCAGCCCACTGATGATGGTTTAAGAAACAAAGGCTGCAAGTTTTCAGCTCTTTTATCATAAACTGTTCAAAATACCATACAGACTGATTGCCATCTCAATATTTATTATATATGGAGCCTCATGGCATCATTGACAGCATACAGGTAAACCAATAAAAAAACAAAAACAAAACTGCTTAGAAATACTTACCAGCCTGTTCCAGGTTTGCATGATTAAAATAAAAAAGAAACTATCAATGTATAAGGTCTGGAATCTAAAATGTAACCCCTTCCCAATGACTTAAATGGAATTCCTTTAATCTAGATTTGTCTGGTCATTTGAACAGGTAGAGAACTGATAATAGTCCCAATAATAAACAGTCCTGTAATAAACACAGTCCTTGCTTAATTAAAGTTGGCATTTGGAAGAAGTTGTCATCTCTTCAAGTTCTTCAAAACTTGCAAATCTACTCCTGCAGGTATAAGAAGAGCTTAAAACAAAATAAAGAGCAGTTGCAATTTATATTTTATAATTGCAAGTTAAAGCTGATGAAACATGTCAGGTACAATTTTCCATGGTGCAACACTGTCATTTTTAAAAACACACAACACTCTTAATCCATTTATAAATAGATCAACAAGACGGCTGGGAATTCTCTCCACAAGCTGCACTTAGTCCTGTATGCACAATGACAGAAGAAACTAAATCCACTGATCCAAGTACCAAACGGGAAGAAGGGCATTCACAATCCTTTCATGCTCACCAAAAACCATATACTGTGTTTTAGGACGAGAGTCTCAGAAGAGTTGCCTGAACGTCTCAGGATCATTCTGGCTCAGTTGATGCAGATGTGCGAGGCAACGATCAGTGTAATGGGTGACAAATATGAACATGTGTAGGCTCCTTGAAAACAAGAGTCCCATTAATAGTCAAGGAGAGCGGAACAGACAACAAAAGTTCGACGAGAAGGGGCTGGAGTGGAAACCGACCATTCAAACTATGGTGCTGATAAGGGTTAGAACTGGCTGGGAAAAGGGCAAAGAAATCGGCATGCTTCCAGTTCAAGAATTTTCACTAGCCTCTACTGCCTGGAATTTGACCAGGTGTTCTGGCTTGTTGCCATTGCTGTGGTGCTCCCACATCTGGAGATAGAGCCTCTCCAGGTCTATTGTGTACTGCTTGGTGTTGAAAAGAGGGCTGCAGATTCGTTGCTTCCAAACACGCGCTCTGACCATCTTAAGGCTACAGGAAGGAGAGAGAGTAATCAGAGTTGGCAGATGAAACAAACAGGATGACTTTTTAGGAAAAGGTAGTCAGATATATTTTTCTACTTACTATTCCATGTCAGAGCCCAGTTTGACTGCTATGTCCTCATAGTCCTGGCGACTTTGAGCTATTAGATCAGGGCAGCCCAGACAGTTGAGTTGTGAAGCAGCCACACGGGATGCAAGAGTCTCACCTAAACAGAGGCATCAATACAAAACAGATTTGACTTAACATTTTTTTCTTACAGATGTAATTGTTGTAAAAAATTTTGGCAATTTTTGCACTTTGTGTGATGGCAGCATCTGGTAGCCAAACCTACCCTGAATAGTATGCTCACCTGGCATGGTGACCATGGGTGTTCCAGCCCAGAGAACATCCATGCCTGTGGTATGACCATTGCACAGAGGAGTGTCTAGGCACACATCAGCAAGCTGGCCCCTTCTCACATGCTCCTCCTTGGGGGCCACAGGAGAGAAAATGATCCGAGAGCCTGGCAGACCCATGTTCTGAGCATACTGCTGGATGTTGGGCTCGCCAACTGCAGGGAAGCGAAGAAGCCACAATACACTGTTGGGAACGCGCTTCAGGATCTGCAACAACAGAAAAACATTAACAGATTTTAAAATTACACTCTTAAAACAGAAATCATTGCTTAGTTAAAGGAATCCTTAAAACGTCACTGTCATAATCAATTCTGTCCAACTTACATTGACCCACATCTGAAGCGTAGGAGGGTCAATCTTGTACAGCTGGTTGAAGTTGCAGTAGACAATGGAGTCCTCTGGGAGACCATACTGGGAACGGGTTGTCACAACGATTGTGCGTGGCACCTCCTCCCCAGTCGCAGCTTTGTTACTGATCTAAACATGAGGAATAAAAATATTGCTGTTCTTGGAACGACCGTAAAGCTTCTGCTTTCAAGTGTTTGTATCTGTGAAAGGTTGTTGCTTTTACAGAAGCATCTCACAATATACAGGGAAGTGACCAGAGTGCTCATTCACAGTCCCTAACATTTACATGACACACAAACAGCAAACAGCGTGCGGCTCTCACCTGTGTAGTGGCCAGACCATTGCTGACAGTGAAGCCATTGATTGTGACCTGGATTTGGCCTTGGTTGATCATGTTGATGATGGCTTCGGCTGCTGTGTTCATGGGAATTACAGGCATGGACAGCCCTCCATTGGTTTCCCCAGCAGATTCCTGGTTGTTGTCACACTTCATCTGCTCAATAAAAAGATGCTTTTAATCACCAAGCAGAATTACGGTTTCAGATTAAACATGTCTGTTTAATAAAAGGTTCGGGAAATTTACCTCACTCACCTTAATCACTTTGACATCTGGCAGACTGTCCAAGAAGGCCTTCAGATCAATACCATTAAGAACGATGCGGTTGTCAAAGATGTGTCCATTAGATTTGAAATCAATCACGGCCTTTTTCTGCAGGTCAAAGAAAAGAAGTTTTACAACACTGCAGTCATCACAAGTTTTAAGAAAACTTAAGACTTTTTTTTTTTTAGCTTTTAAACACAAATTTCAGTAAGGCTGGACTAACCTTGAGGTGAGGGAACATGTTGGCGTGGTCTCCAATGAAGAAGGTATTGGGCATGTAGGCAAGTTTCTCAGAATACTGTTCAGCCAATTCCATAGGTGATGTCTCCTTATCTGTGATGATGTAGTCCATGAAGGGAGCCCCACTGGTTCCAGGGTAACCCAGCCACATAGCCTATCAAAAGGGCAGAAATTATTTGTGCATTTTTCAATGCCAGTACACTGCACATACCTGTAAATATGGAAGTGTTATAAATCTCCAGGAGAGGCTAAAATAAACCACATGGAAGGGGTTACCTGAATGGGGGCAGGGCGGAGGGCAAAGAGCTCATTTCTGGCTCCCTTGGTGTATCCATTCATGTTGACCAGAATGTGGATTCCATCCTGGTGAATACGATCAGCTGCCTTGCCATTGCAAGGGATCTGGAAACAAAAGGTAACAGTTTATGTATGAATGGTGAGTGTTTCTGACAGCACATTGGCTGAAAGCTCCACCAAGTTAAAAATACAAATACTTTAGAGCTTATAAATATGCAGATACTGAGGCAACATATTATTGCAGTTACCTGTGAGTAGGGCTGTGCAATTAATCCTATCTTGATTTCAATTTCTATTTTGGCTACAAACGATCACAAAAACAGTGTAATCGACAAAAAAATGATTGTTATTAAAATGATTTATGATTCAGAGCAGAGTCCGAGTCTACCAATATTTGTCCCGCAGGTGTAATTAAAGCTGCACCGGACCCCAATTTGTCACCGAAAACCCTGCAAACCGATTCAACTCACGTCCCTACCAATGTGAATACGTGTACAGGATCTGTTTGTTGTGGTATTAAAATGTAAGAATTAATTTGGTCTAAATAACTTGGTCCTATTTCGTCTTAGTATTATTAGTCATGATAATTGGCATTACCTTTCTATTTATCTATTACTTGTGTTTGATTTATATTGTATTTATCTGTTGCAATTTATATATTTTTTATATTGTATTTATATTTTAATCATATATTCTGGTTTTTCTTTCAATTTAGTGTTTATTTTCAAGAGACTGTAGAAATGCACTAGATCTCAGGTATTCATTCTTCTCTAAGTGAAATAAATGCAGTGTGTTTACAAAGTGAGTAAATTTTATCGTGATTTCAATATCAACCAAACTAATTGCCCCCCCCCCCAATTATCGAGCAGCCGTACCTGTGAGAGGTCTGTGAAATGATGAGCTTCAGCGACCACTTTCACACGGAAGTTGGTACTGTCATCAGGACTGAGAGCATAGCAGAACACCTTTGGGGAAAAGAAAAAAATTATAAGCAAAGATTTCAAGTCAACTCTGTATCAATACACTGCATTATACATTTGCCACAAAAAGTAATTTTGAGAGTTAAAAATTACCTCAAATTTCTCAGGATTGTGCATTCCAGGAATGGACTGCATTAGATGGGAGGTCGGGTGATTGCCAAAGTCGGAGCTGACGTAGCCAATGCGCAGACGTCCACTGCTTGCTTTCAGATCCTTAGGATGCTCATAAGCAGGTTTATGCAGTGCATTTATCTGTGGAGCAAACAGTAGTATAAGAATACATGTAGACTTTTCTCTCCCAGTGTACAAGTTCAACTGACTGCATAAAAACTTCACCGTCTAACTGCAGATCATTTTTTACCCCATGCCTTCATCACTGCAAGCGACCCATTCACCACCAGCACGTCTACCTCTTTATACGCTGCCCATCCCTTACCTTCCCCATATCCCTGCAGGCACTGCCATCATCACCAGCCACCTTCCACCCTCCCAAAATATGAAATAAAGGTTTACTTGCTTTGATCATTGCGTGTACCTTGTCCAGGCAAAGGTTTCCATGGCGTTCAGCAATGGCCTTGCGGAAGCCGTGAGAGAGTGGATACAGCATGCTGTGGTGCGGGTGCACGGAGGGCAAGCGGTTCTTCTCCAGCTGGTCCGCCACAATGCTCACAAGCTTTTTCATCCGCTCATCATAGTCTGTCCAGTCGCACACAATCTGAAAACGTGGCGGGCATAAAAGCAGTCAGAAAATTTGTTCTGAAAGAACAGAAGTAAAAAAATAACAGGACAAAATCAGCATAAGAGCAGATGAACACCTGTAGGCAGTGCGCCAAGTTGCAGTAAGCATCGGGGAAGTCAGGCTTGAGTTTCAGGGCTGTGCGATAAGATGCAATAGCCTCTGGGATGTTTCCAGAATCCTAAAAAATAAATAAATTAATTAATTAAATGCTGCAAAAGCATAATAAACTAACACAAATGGGTAATAATATTCAGCTGCGTATTTAGGTGCAAGTCTACATTATGGAATTCTTAATTATACACGGAATGAATACGGTTAAATATTCCTACCTTGTGGATAGAGGCCAAATTACTGTGAGCATCAGCAAAGGCAGGGTTGATCTGGATGGCACGGGTGTAACACTGCAGAGCTCCCTGAACATCCTGCATTTCTTTCAGTGTATTGCCCATGTTTGAATAGGCATCTGCAAATGTTGGGCTGATTCTAAAATTCAGAGACCAGATGATTAAGTACATGAAAGACAACACTGCTCAGCTGTTAAGCTTTACATTCACAAAAGATTTTTACATCTTCACCAATTTCTAGAGAGTCAAGTGGCTTCATAGGAGTGGGTCTGAAATTGCTCGGTATTTGCAATATAGAGTGCAGCATATGGACTGTTTTATTTCCATGTACAAACTTGAGTTTCAATCAAATATACTCTGCCCTCAAAAATAAACAGAATTAAAAAAAATCCCAAGTGGAGCATAAAGTGGTGTACATGCCACAACCCCTATTTTCTAATCTTTTCTCCTCTCACTTTAATAAAAAAGTGTTTAAACGTGAGACCAACAGAAACTGAGTTTATATTTGAAAGAAGCCGAAGTCCACAGCTGTCTGTAGCATTCATTTACTAACCTGATAGCCTCCTTGTAGTGCATGAGAGCTTCCTGCAGTTTTCCCTGCTGCTGCAACACACTGGCCAGGTTAGAGTGCGCTGCTGCAAACTCTGGGAACACCTGATGAATAAGGTTTTATTCAGCACATGCTCATATTTACCACAATTGTGAATATTTTTATAAAACATACCAATTTGCACCGGAATATACAGTCTGACACAACTCACCTCTAAGGCTTTTCTGTAAAGTTGAACTGCCTCCTCAATGTACCCCTGCTCGCGCTTGATATTGGCCAAGTTGTTAAGGGAGTCAGCATGAGTTGGACACAAACGCAAAGCTGTGTTGTAGCACTCTTCTGCTTCAGACACCTGTTAAAGAAAATTGCACTTTTAAAGTTAATTTTAATAAGTGTTTAATGGACTTAAAGAAATCAGGAGATTTCTGGGACACACAAAAACACATTACATTTCCTTTCTCCTTTAGAGCATTTGCCAAATTGCAGTAGGCATCAGGAAAGTGGGGCTGCAATTCAATAGCCCGGCGGTAGGTGTCAATAGCCAGGTCAATGAGGCCCTGCTCATAGTACACGCAGGCCAGATTTCCATGGACAACTGCATGGTTGGGACTCAGACTCAGGGCTCTCAGGTATCCAGCCACAGCTCTGGAAATAAGATATGGATAAAAACTCTCAGTATTATGCAAATGAAATGATGTGGACAGAGACATGAACAGTGCAAATATTACAGTAACATTTCCACAGCTATTTCAGCACTTTTTAAAGTTATAAATGCTGCATAAATAACCCGTTTCAGCAGTTCTGTAGGCACAGCAAATCTGACCTGCCCACTACAAGCCCCAAGAACACAGACAAGGTGCCAAAACGGACACTGTTCCTGAGTTGCTAAAGTCCATGAGGGTGGTGCATTTACAGACAAAACATTTATTTAAAAAAAGAAAAAGTCATGATTTAGACTCACCTGTCAAAGATGCGGGCCTCCTTCAAAACATTGCCTAGATTGATGTATGCATCAAGGAAATTTGGATCCAGAGTCACTGCCTAAAATAAATCAATCAAGAAAGCTTTAAATATAAGGCACCTTAATGGGAGACCAATATACAGAGCTTGTGTTTAAAAAAATAATTATGTAGCTGACCTTTTCAAAATGGTGTATGGCGAGCCATATCTCTCCCTGGGCATTGAACACACAGCCCAAGTTGCTCCAAGCCACGGCAAAGTTGGGCTGAGTCTCAATGGCTTTCAGGTAACAAGCCTTCAGTGGGTTTAAAATAACCACAGGAAAGGAGAAGAGGCAGAATGGGGAAGGTATAGTATATAGAAAGAAGGATAGGGGTTGAGAGAGAAAAAAAAAAAAAAAAAAAAAGATTGAGAATAAAAGCAAGAGAAAACAAAAAGGGCAGAGAAAGATAAATTAGTGACAATTCTCCATGATGGCAAAAAGTGAGTCTACAGCATGGGCTCGCCTGCGCACAAGTCTGCCGCGCAAAGCTGCAAATGCTTTTTCCTACGCTGCGCGGATCCAACCAACACCCACACGTAGGCCCTCATCCTCCAGTTATGACCACATCCTCAACAAATTTAGTGATTTCTACACCCACTATAGTCTATTGCCCCACCCCGCCCTATAATAACAATGATCAGTTACAACAAAGTAACAGCAAATTAATTGTATAAATTCTCTTTATCGTCACACTCTTAAAATAATGGCCCAAGAAAGTTTAACAAAAGTGTTATTTTTGCCTAAATCATCATATTTTCAATGTTTGGTTCATTTTTTTTTGTCTTTTTCTGAAAAGCCTAAAAAAAAGACACAGGCCATTATTTTAAGAGGGTGACGATATTTAATGTTAGCAAGGGATCTCACAACCTGGTATGCTGGGCAGTTCGTGCAGGTGATAGTCCCTGTAATGCATGCGCAAGAAACACGAGCGCGCTGTGTGGGTCACCACTGCCACCACACCAATGCACCATAATATTGCTGCTTGCATGACTTTGCGCCTGGCAAAGGTTCTTCGCTGCTACGCTTGCTGAATGGCCAAGTGGAACAGCTGCAGACCAACAATCCCTGACAGAACACTTGCAACACCAGACTGGCACACACTCGGCACCCTTAAAATACCTCTGAATACAGAGAGAGAGATCAAGCAGTGGTTAAATGTAAAAACAAGACAATTACACTGCTACTTGTAAAAAACTTGTTTAAAAAAAGCCAATTATGTTTGAAATTTAGGGGCTCTTGGGAGCCAGGCTGGTTGCGAGCGGGGAGAGGTCCACAACTAACAGGCCAAAGGGAATGAAGGGTATGGGGGAGTCGCACGCTTGCGCTTTCCGCCTTTTTGGTTGCTTGAAGGACATCGCTGCGCAGCCCCTGCGCTACTGCAGACTCACAGCGCACTATCTGCATGATCATCAGAACGCTGCAACTCCAAATAAAGAAGGGAAATCAAAACAAAACAGGAAAAATAACCAAAATGTAAGAGTTAGAGGGTTCTTACTTGTTTTTCATGATTAATGCTTCCAAATCCAAGTTTGTTTTTACTTAATATAAAACTGGGAAATTAGTATAGCATATTTTAAGAAATGCTTACTTTAATTTTTTAAAATTTATTTAAATTTTTTTTCTCTTTTGCTCTTCAAAAGGAAGCAACAAGACAGAGGAGCTCAAGCATGAAGTAAGGTGGTTTTTCTTTTGTTGGCAGTTACAAACCCGTTACCATATTTTTGGACTTTGTCAGAGTGGTGGCCGCAGCTGGCTGGAAGAAGAGGAGAGGACTGAGGCTGCCCTAGTGTTCCTTTCCGCCAGGCACCTACGCAGGAATAGTGTCACCCACCTGAAACCTTCTAAATAACAATATCAGTTGTGGAAAAACCAAAAGAGACAAAATCAGAAAACAAGATCGTTAGTAAAAGTTCTCAAACAACACATTTTTTAAATATGGAAATTAAAAACACGTTCTTCCAAATCACAAACAAAAACTATAATACTAGTCTTAGTTTTCATTCATGCAAATGAATGTTTCATTTCAAAGAAAAAAGGAATGCTTTAGGGGTAACTGGAAGGGAAGAAAGGCTTTGATCTGTACAGTTCCAGGGAAAGTCAGGCTTCAAGTTTTCCTTTAATTCAGTTTTTATGTCACACTACAGGAGGGCAGTTACTGGCTTGATCTTGCCCAAATGAACTGATCCCATTTCTTTGGGAATAATATTACATATTTAAAGAAAAAGGGAAGAAGTATTAATCATGGCTTTTCTTTTTTTCTTTTAGCATTTTCATGAAATATTTAGAAAACTTTGATTTCTTTATCCTGGCCTGCTTTCTTGAGTCCTGGCCAATGGAGAAAAGTCTGTGGTTTAATTATTTGTATCTAGAAGCCTCCACAGCTCTGAAATAAAGAGGTCATCGCTGTTGTTGCGCGTGCTTCTGTCTTTCTAACCCAGCATCTGACGCAGGCGGTGGAGTACATATAGTAAGCTGTCTGCCTGACACCATTTGGGCCACTTTAAGCCATGTGAGAATGAGTTCTCTTAAATCCATACATTCAGTTAACCATTCAAAAGCAGTGGATATCAGAAGAGATAACCAGCTGGATAAAAACAAATCAAATGGATCCAAAAAATTATGGATGTACATGCGCAGAAAAGCACTGTTGGGAAAGTGCTTAAGCACAGATTATATTCAAAGTGAAGGGTCAGGAAGACAGCTTTGAGCGCGCACACTCCACCAATCCTCAGCAAGCGCGCGGGGGGCGGAGCGACAGAGCTGGGGAGCTTGTGACTCCCTGATGCTCCTCCCCACTCCTTTACCCCCCTCTAGCACGAAATAAGATGGCCTGTAACCAGCAGGACAACTCCATATCTGCAGATTTGACCCAACACTCAGGTACACCCCCACCCCCACCCCCACCCCAAATATAGACACATTTAAAAGTGACAAATTGAAGTGTAGCACCAGGGGGGGGGAAAAAACAACCCAAACTGACAGCAAACTGAGAAGAACTTGTCATGGGGGACTTGAAAAACAATACAGGAGTATAGTAGTTAGGTTAGAAACCATCTTATCTTTTGCACTGCAAAGATAAACTAACTTCGCATCAGTTCATATTTTCTTCAAAGACCGAGCCAGCGTTTTTCCTCCAAAATAAAACTTTATGGAAATGCATGGGCCGAAGTTTGTTCTGCTCTGAGAATTTAGAAACTCCAGCCTTTCTTCCTGAAGGGGAAGGACTGATCTCTGATAAGAGGTCTGTGTAAAGCAAAGGAGACTGGGACTAAAAGGTGATACAGGGTGGGGACAAATGTAATGTGTATACTATACTGAAAAATAAAATAAAATAAAAAATGAAAGCTGTCTAAAAAGTAAACTGAAAACCTTTGTGCATTATGATTTAAAAAAAAAAAAAAAGATTGCTTTATATGGGTATTGACCCATTCCGGTCCTTCCAAAAAGTTTATACTAAAGGGCGAGAAGCTCACTGCAGCTCTGAAAAAAATGAGACGATGCTACCATTTTCTGTCTTTCACATATGTGAGGGGGTTGAATGGAAAGGACTCTGCTTTAAAAATGTCAGAGGAGAAAGGAAAAACATCTATGGCCTTAGTGAGTGACACTAAAAACAAAATTTATGGACAAGAAAGAAACAAAACAAAAAGGATCATCTACAACAAAAATACAAGCACCACATCTAAATCTACGCCAGCCCGCTGTAACGTACCTTGGCCTCTTCCAAACGCCCGAGGGCTTTAAGTAAATTGCCCAAGTCACTGCGCACACAATACAGATCCTGAGGAGAGAGGGAAGAAAAAAAATTACTAGTGCAATAAACTGCTGATTTGTGATTACTCCACATACATGTATAGCATAGTAGCACATAAGATTTGGCCATCAATAAAAAATAAATTAAAAAAATTCACTTACAGGGTTGTACTGTAATGCTGACACATAAGCCTGCACTGCTCCCTCCATATCTCCTGCGGCCACCAGAGCTGCAGCCAGGTTGATGTACCCGTCAATAAAATCTGGCTTCAGTCTCAGCGCATGGCGATAATGCTCTATGGCCTCCTGCAGTTGCCCACGCTCCTTGTACACATTCCCCAGGTTGGAGTAGGCCTCGGCCAGCATTGGGTTCTGCTTGATGGCCAAGGTACTGAAGTGAGCAGACCTGCAGGGTTAGATTAGGCACAGAGCAGTTACACTCAAGAACAGGGGGCCTGGCATAGCTGGTTCAAAGCAACAGCAAGGTGCACGATGTGAAGAGGAGAAAATTCTTTTAAGGTGCATAGTTAAATATGATGAAAATCCTGAAGATATTAAAAACACATTAACGCGACACACATTACACCAGCGTACCAACTGTTTATTCAAATGTCTATCATGCAAACTAATTCTCCTGCAGGCAGTACAGCCCAACAGATGTTATGATGCAAACATTGCAAAAGAACAGAACCATATTGACTTTGCTTATCACATCTGAATCCATGAGCTCAACAGTTTTTGGGTAAACAATGAAAGCATATCAGTTAATAACTTTAGCATGTTTCTCATTGTTGAATGGCAAATTCAACTGCATTATATTTTGTAGTACACTGCTGGCATTGTACCACATTTAAGGATTTGAAAGTGAAAAATAAAGTTTAACCCTGTAACTTGAGAGACCCAAGCACCTGCAAAGAAAGGTTATGCTCCCACCACCAGCAATGCACAAACCCACATTAAACCAAATAACAGGATTTGCACAAGAGAGCTCAGCTGCTCCACAGACTCCCCAGGTTAGCTGTGTGCACTCAAAGCCAGAAGACCCATTTTTCTCTGCTACTTCCATGTCACATGCTCAGTGTGTTTTCCACCCCCCCAACACCTCACCTGTCGAGTCTTCGACACTGGAAGTGGATGGAGGACAGGAGCAATAGCACGCCTGTGTTATCGGGCTCCTGCCTCCACAGCTGCATGCAGTGGCGCTCAGCTGCCTCAAAATCCCCGGACTGATACTCCCGGTGCGCCAGCTCGGCCAACCCTTGGAAGGAAAGCATACGTTTTGTTGGTTCTGGAGCACCAACATAAGCCAAGGAGGGGGGAAAACAACATGTTAGAGGTGATGGAAGAAATTAAATCAGACAAATGATAACAAAATAAAAAAAGGGGCACAAATGCTTTTATTAAAGAATAATGACTAACAATTTGAACTCAACAGAAAAAGCAATGGAATAAAGTGGTGAACTTGTGATGTACATTTGGGGATTTTACATTTTATTGTGTTGAGGGAGGGTCACAAAGTTTTAACAAATGCAAAATTTGGAGCAAAAAATGTATGAAATGAGGATACAAAAACAGGTAGGTGGATGAAATAGTGGGAAAGGGTTTGGGGAAAATCCTGGATTTCAGAAGTTAAGTAATTTCACATGTCAAAAATCACACTTTTGAAACCACAAATAACTGTACTTATAACTTACTACTACTAATGATGTACACCAGCGGGGTGAAATGGTTTTTTTTTTTAAGGAGTGGCATAGAGACCATAAAGCCACAGGCACAGCACACACGGATACAACTGTTAAAATTGCAGTAGATCCGGTTTGCTCAAGCATTCATGACAATTAGATAACAATACACGTGAGAAGGATGTACAGATTAAATTACTTAACCCACAAATCACAATGCAAGAATTAGCAGCCAGGCAAAACTGCCGAGTTTGAGGACATTCTAGTATCAATGTCACTGATAACCTTTGGAATGAAAAACTACCATTAACCTTGGCTATCTGCGCCGAGTGGTGAGGCACGCAGGGCCGCTTTCAGTAGCAGGGCCCCCGGTAACCAATGGCGAAGACATCTTAGGCGCATTCGGGCTAACGTAGCTGTAAACTGCGACCCTTAAACACGGAACCCATTGCGCAAATGCTGCACTCTCGAAAAGATTTATAGTTGAATGTATATATACGTTAAAGTGGAACTAGCAGATCATTTTAAATGATACCTTGACGCAGACCTGTGCTAACTGCTAAACTACGCTAACGTTAGCTTTAGCGCTCTTATTGTCGAGACGAAAGGCAGAAATTGAGCCCACGTTGCCAGCGATATCCTGTTCAGTCATGCTGCAAAAAAGGCTACTTTACTAAAAACATGGTTTAAAAAAATATATAGTTTCCTGAATTTTGTAAGATACTAGCTCGAGCGCATCTAATGAAAGAACCGACACAGAGGACCATCTTCCCAGCTTGCCATGCCTACTTTCTATGTGGCACTAGTTTAAATAAAAGCAGCAAACCTGTGCTGTCGGCCACGTTTCCCACTGAGCTCGCCATCTCCTCGGTCTTCGTGTCTTGTACGGTGGTCGTCAATGTGTCCTCTAGCAGATAACAATTTCAGAGAAAAAATTGCGACGAGCCGCAAACACGTTGCCTTGATAGCTATGCGGTTACCTAACCTACTGTCCTAACGTAGTTTTTTTTTTTTCCTACTGCAGTAAATGTAGATCTTGCAGTAGTTAGTATACAGTTGGATAATAATTAATCGACAGTCTTTTTGTTAAGAGCTCTCTATTTTTAAGCTTACATGTTATGTGCCGCTTGTTTAATGGCTCATTCTAGCTTTCCCCTCAAAACAAAGCAGCAGCGGATCATAAAATGGCGAGATGGGTGGAACTCGTTTTTCATAGAAACTAGATCCGCGCACCGCCGTTACCGAAAAACGTGTGTACAACTGTAATAAAAGTCGTAGTTAGTAACATAAAAATGTTTCAGGAGATTTGTGATTAAACTCTTGTTTCTTTATCACGTATTATACGTTTGGTAAAGAAAAACAGCACACACATTAGGAATGATACCACGCGGAAGAACACATTGGTGCAGTGAGACAGAGTGCAAATGGAAAGCGGCACCAGAGAGCCGTATTTCCTGCGGATTGTAACGCGTTACCACAGCCACGAGTCTGACGTGCAGACTGTACACTTAAAAAAAAAAAAAAAAAAAGTAATGATGATGGGTAAGTAATAAATGATGTGGGATATTGACATTATATAATAATGGATGAGTTAAGCACACATTTGAATAGTTCTGTGTAAGTTATAAAATTCACATGTACTCAGCTGTACTGGATTATAGATCAATCCGGTTCCTAAAATGCGATGCAGGAAGTGTGCCGGCTACAAAAGAAAAACTGTGCAAACAAATTATCCAGTGCTGTAAAAAAAAGTATATGTCTCCTTCCTGATTTCTTTTGCTTTTCTTGCATATTTGTCGCACCTAAATGTTTCAGATCGACAAATTTTAATATTTGAAGATGATAACGTGTGAATACAAACTGCAGTTTTTAAATGATGATTTCATTTATTAAGGAAAAAAAAAAATAAAAAACTATCCAAACCAACCTGGCCCTGTGTGAAAAAGTAAGTACCCCCCTAAACCTAATAACTGGTTGTGCCACCATTGGCAGCAAGAACTGCAATCAAGTGTTTGTGATAACTGGCAATGAGTCTTTCACATCACTGTGGAGGAATTTTGGCCCACTCTTTGCAGAATTGTTTTAGTTCAGCCACATTGGAGGGTTTTTGGTGCATCAAGGGTCTGTTTAAGGTCATGACAAAGCATCTCAATCTGATTTAAGTTCGGACTTTGATTAGGCCACTTCAAAACCTTAGTTTTATTTATTTATTTATTTTAACATTCACTGGTGGACTTGCTGGTGTGTTTCAGATCATCGTCCTGCTGCACAACCCAAGTGTGCTTAATTTTCAGGTCATTAACTAATGGCCGGGCGTTCTCCTTCAGGATCTTCTGGTAGACAGCAGAATTCAAGGTTCCATCAACTACGGCAAGTCGTCCAGGTCCTGAAGAGCAAAGCAGCCCCAGACCATCACACTATCACCACCATGTTTGACTGTTGGTATGATGTTCTTTTAATGAAATGCTGTGTTAGTTTTACTCAGATGTAACGGGACGCAAACCATACAAACCTTGTCTCATCAGTCCAAAGAATATTTCCCAAAAGGAAAATGTGAGACGAGCCTTTTTGTTTGTTCTGGTCAGCGGTGGTTTTCTCCTTGGAACTCTCCCATAGATGCCATTTTTGCCCAGTCTCTTTCTTATTGTTGAATCATGAACACTGACTTTAACTGAGGTGTGTGAGGCCTGCAGGTCTTTAGATGTTGTTCTGGGTTCTTTTGTGACCTCCATTATGAGTAATCTTGGTAGGCTGGCCACTCCAGGGAGGGTTCACCACTGTTTCAAGTTTTTATCCATTTGTGAATAATGGCTCTCATCGTCATAGGGCAAGAGGCAGGGTGCACTCTGGACTGGTGGCCAGCCTGTCACAGGGCTAACACAGAAAGAGACAGACAACCATCACACTCACATTCACACTGATAAACGGAAGAAAATGGATGGATGGATGGATGGATGGATCTCGTGGTGGTTCTCTGGAGTCCCAAAGCCTTACAAATGGCTTTATAACCCTTTTCAGACTGGCAGATGTAAATGACTTTGTTCTTTCTTTAGATTGTGACATGATGTGTTGCTCTTTGAGATCTTTTAGCCTGCTTCACTTTGTCACACAGGTTCTATTTAAGTGATTTCTCGATTCATCAGTTCTGGCAGTAATCAGGCCTGTGTGTGGCTACTGAAATTTAATTCAGCTTTCCAAAAATGTTGTTAATCACACTTAATTTATGATTTAACAAGGGGGGCAATTACTTTCTCACACAGGGCCAGATAGGGTTGGATATTTAATGAAATCATCATTTAAAAACTGCATTTTGTATTCACTCGGGTTATCTTTGTCTAACATCAGAATTTGTTTGATGATCTAAAACATGTAAGTGTGACAAATAAGCAATCGCTAAGAAACCAGCAAAGGGGCAAATGCTTTATACTATACACCTATATGTAACTGGGCATTCTTTAGCAAGCAGACCAGGGAAAATGCTAGAAAGTTATAAGGAATGGAAAATAATTTCAAAGGTATTTGTTTGGGACAATGTTACACAATATGACGTTGTTCCATTGTGGGAGAAAGAGGATGGGGTTTACAGTTTGTTTGTTTTCCTTTTTATCCCAATTATTTCTAAATTCAATTCAATACCTGCAAGAGTTCCTGTCACAAGAGGTACCGTTCTAGTTCAGAATCTGAATTAATTAATTGAATATATTGTAAATTGCATACAATTTTGTAAAATACAATATGTAAATTGAATTATATATAATTTCAAAATGTTTTTATGGGATAGTCAGTCAGTTTAGCTGCACAAGCTGCACTGCGTGTGGCTTTTTGGTGCGACTGTTGTACAGGATTCACGATCACCAACAGAGGGCAACCTTTGTAAACCCATCTCCAAGAAACAGCTCTGGAGCCTTGCAGAGTGGCCTAAGGCATTCTGCTTTAGATCTTTTTTTATTTCTGCAATTCCAAAATGTGTGGCTATAGATGGAAATATGATGCATTCGACTATTAAGAAGAACAAGAGTCCTTTCTTAATTTTTAAAGCATCACATCAACCAACATTTAGTAAAAATTGTGTTTTCAAATTAAATAATTATCTCTTTATGCAATATATTTATTGCATCACTTTTGAGGATGTGGCCCAGTAAATGTGGGTAATTAATATGGCATTTCTGCTTAAAGATGTTAAAAAGGGGGGCTACAGCCTGCTGCACCCCAGTTTTTCCCATCGCCCCTCTATGGGAAAGCAGCTGACATCACTGCCCATGTTGGTTTTGCTCTGTGTGCTCAAAGCATGCATAGGGCGCTGGGTTTGTGTACTCTTCTTCACGTTCCTCTGCATTGCTCTCACTCTTCACACTGCTTCGTCGGCCACTTGTGCACGGGATGATGTCATGGGTACCATGTGTCTATGGCGATTGAATGTGACATGCTTTATCTTTGTGCAGGCTACAGTCACAAGGAAGGCAGTCAGTGTGAACGCATCTTCCTTTGCTGAAAGGGTCAGAAAACAGACCCTGCTTTCACACGAGCTATTTTAGGAAGCGTGCGAGAGCAAGGGGTTCAGTCACACGTCAATTTAGATATGCTGATATCAAAATCACAGCAAAGCCCGGGGATATTTGGAGTCTGTTGTGATGCTAAAATGCCAGCTCAGAAAATTCTGCCATCGAATGAGTGCCCTAAATTATTTCAGCCCATTTATTTTCGGATAAGATCCAGTCCAGTACAAGCTGGTGACCCACATTATTAGTAGTGTTTTGGAATGCTTTCCTCAATGTGGGGCTACCTAAGGGCACAGAGGGAGTCACCTATTATGCTCATTTCCAGCTCTTTATTTTTATTCTATGGGCTCCAATACTGTAGCTTTGCATTCATTTTCTTAAGCACTTATCCAGTTCATGGTCATGGGGGTGCTGGAGCCTGTCCCATCTGTCCAACCCTAGACTGGTTCAGAACTCCATGATTCACAGTTAAAAATAATTGTATTATCCTATAATGGGCATTGATGCAGCCCCTCAGCTCAAGCCTGTTTTTGCTCCTCTTCCTTTAAACCAGAGATGGCTACATCAAGGATATATGTTCTTACTGACACCATATAAGAAACTCTGTATTTCTTCTTCAATCCTGACGGATGGATGGATAAGTATCTTAGAACCTGTGCACAGCTTCTGATTAATGGATCCTCTTGATTTTATGGCTATAACATCATTGAGGCAGCTGCAGTGGGGCTGCAAACAACTATACTGCTAATGCTAGAGCCAATCCCAGATAAAGAAGCTGAAAGATAAAGAGTGTTGTTGAGGCACCGTAATTCAGAACTGACACATTTATTCTTCACAAAGAAGCTGAATTTGACTTTATGGTGATGACATTTTAAGAGGAACATAGTTTAATCATACTGAGCAAACTGCCCCAAATCCTGCATCTATATAAATAAATATCCAATCAGCATCTGCTAAACTTGCCTTACAAATTACAAATTAGATGGGAGGAAAGAGATAGAAGAGAGAACCCCCGAATTCACACAGAACTCAGTGATTGGGAGAAAGGCGGATGGTTTCACGAGATTTTTCATTGGCAAAGAGGAAGACAGCCACAGTTTGTGCTTGAGTGTAATGGCCTGAGGCACCAGACATATTTGTCACTATCAGCTTGCTATCTGTAAGACAGGCAGAAGAAAGACACAGAACAAAGGCATTTCCTCAGCCATAACTTTGCTGTTTTAGTACAGGCAGACCTGCTGTGACTGACACATTAGCGTAGTAAAATAAAGTGCAGTCGCTTTCACACATGCGAAGGTTTATTTTGAAGTGACTCACCACGATTCCCTGTTTTGTCAGAGCCGAGCTTTCAAAGAAGTGAAATGTGCTGAGAAAAACTGCAAACCTTAGCAGACAGGCAGGCAGATACTGGGCTTCTAGCTGCCTGCATGGTTAATCATCAGGTAGTGGCAGTTTGATTCATCTTCACAGCCTTTAGTTAAGGCACTTGTTTGGTGCAGACTGATGTTTTATAGGCACACATTTTGTGGTTGCAAGTTGTGTCTGAACAAATCAAGAATGCACAAAAATTGCGCTGCTGTGGCCTGTCTGTTTCTGTTTCAAGTTTGGCTTAATTCTCATCGCTTTCACAGTTTTAGATCAAAAGTTAGTTGGATTGTGCAGGAAACTGCAAACAGGGATCTCTCAGATGGCTCCCTTAGTGTTTAGAGAGAACAAAACAAGCACAATTGGCAAATCATCATCATTTAAGTCACACACCAACACTTATAAGTACTTTTAAATAGTGATTTTTTTTTTTTTTTAGAATTTAACCCTGTCTGTGTCTGCATCCAGAGAGCAGAAAGGGGACAGGTTAGAGCTGGTGCTTGCAGCGAAGGTGTCAGGACCTGCCTGATGCTTCCCGTAAATCTCTGCATTCATCACCTGTTGTCCTTCTGACTCTCTGACCGCTCTCGTTTCACCCTGCCAGCTCATCTTTCCCCGTGTGCCGCCTTCCTCTTCTCTCTGCAAGGAGGAGAGTGACAGCGTGGAGAACCCAGCGACTCCTTTCATGACAGCAGCTGTCAGTCTTTTCTATCAATAACACCGGCTGACTGACACTCTCTTAAACCCTGCTTTTATTTCCCTCTGGGAATCTCTAACACTGACAACAGCAGCCACCTCTGGCCCTCTCACCATGCTAATGCAGATCCTCCTTTCTCTGCACAACTTGCACCTGTCCTGCATTAAGAGAAAAACAAAAAACAAGTAATATTTTAAGATGGCTAGTGAGTGAATATGCAACTTCTTCCAGGGTTTAGACTAAAGCTGCAATGAAGTGTCTCTTTGGATGGAATACTCCACTGAACCAGGTTTTGCCAGATCTCATTTAGATCCACCTGAGGGTGCACTGAGTGGCATGCAATCCCAGAGATGAGATGTCTATGGTGGGGAAGGATTAGAAGAGACCCCCCCCTTGGCTAGCTGGGCTCCTGGACTATCTGAGCGGCTCTCCTGTACACATGGGGTTGATTTGTACAGCTGGTTTTCTGATAGTTTTATTGTGTCTATCATTATTAACCAGTGTGCAGCTTTAGATCAGAGTCAGCGCTCTGCACGTTTTTATACACTTGGCTTTTATGAGCTTGTTAAGACTTTGCGAGTCAATTATATCCACTTCTTATGTTTTATTGTTTTATTTTATGCTCTTTAATTAGTTTTTGTTTGTTCATTTCTTGTAATTAATGACCAAAAGGGACTCTCCACTGCATAAACCTGTAAACACACCCTCTAGCCTTTCTTGACTTCTTTCCTCATTTCTACTGAAAACACTTGTCTTGGCCTATCCCTTTGTTTGTTTAAGACCAAATGGAAACTTAGATACTTACAAAGGAAAAACACAAATAAGCTGTCAGAGTCTAATCATATAATTGCTGACTGTACAGTCACTAGCAGTGTCACAAGCTGGAAGATTAAGATACTCATAAATCCAAGTTTTTCTACCAAATAAAACAATAATCTGGCTGCGTGGTGGGTCCACCTGGCAGTTGGTGTGTCTCTCAGTTCCTCTACAGCTTTCAAATGAGTTTCCTCCTCAGTGACAGTTACAGCATAATTGACTGATGTCCAGCCTTGAGCAAATAGGACACGGGTTGAGCTCTGTTCTCACGCAAAAGTCACCCACTTTGTGAAATCTTTTATCCAGTAAAATGGATCATCCATCAGTAACTCAGCTCCCCTGTTCTAACCTCTTTCAACCCGCACTGTTGTGTAATAGGCTCTACCTTGTGAGTCAGCGATGGTGGGGGGAACACTTTGTCTGGAAAGAGGGTCACTGCCTGAGAGTAGAAATCAGCCTCTCAACAGGCTTTGGCACAGTACAGCACGGTTCACCCTAAAACCAGAGATTTCCACCTTCCGACTTCATTTAAGCAGCTTAAGAGGAAGCTCGCTGTTTTCCAACTGTACTTATTGCACCTGTTTGCATTATGCGTTTGTAGTCTGCCGTGCCCACCATATGATGGTCTTCCTCTGTGTGTGAGAACTCCTCCATCTTATTGATGCTGTTCCAAGTTATGTAACTGCACACTGTGCCACAATAACGGATTAGACCAGGTTTGAGAAGATAAGCTGCATAATAATAAGAAGAAGTAGTGGCAGAAAGCTGGTTTTCAGTGATTATGTTCAGAATGTGTCTCATTCAGCATCACCAGTTGCAGCTCCCTGCCATATTTCATTGGTAAAGTAGTTTAGTCTGGAGTCGTATTCTCATTTGGATTTGTGTGTTTGTTTTTCTTCCATGTGGTGATTCAGTAGTTCCTCTCAATTGTACAATTATTTGTTCGTGCATTTGTTTCAGCGCTTCTAATCCTAGCCCCCCTCTGTCTTTTCCCACCCTGTGCTTTTCCTCTCTAGATATCCTGTTTATGTGACGCACACAGTCGTAGAATTATTGCGGAAAGCATGCACAGACTTATTTCCAGACACATTACACACTTGAGTTGAGTGTCACCTTTTGACAGCCTTTTGTAAATATTGTCACTCTAACCTAACATTGTTCGGAGCTGGGTCTTTACATACGCCGGGGTTTTAGGACAATTGCTAACATTTTCTTTTTAATATAGTGTGCTTTACTTACTTGATGCATTTGCAAAAGTAACGAGCACCCAGTATCTCTCTCTTTGTGTACACAGCATAGGTCGGAAAAGGGTTGGACCACTGCAACAGCTGTGGAAGGAACAGGGAAAGAGTCTGGAGGAAAAGGCGTAACTGCAGCCTGTCGACCGCTACTTCCACTACCCTTGCTATGGAACACACTCAAACATGCGCTGAAGACAGTTTCACACTTGCTTGCCCTGTAAACACATGCACACACACATAAGCACAGAGATCATAATTATAAAGAGCATTTTCATTATTGTAGTTGTGCGGACCTCTCTTTGTAAAATGTCATGCCAAAGCAGAAAACAACACATGAGATTTTGGACTAGGAATGACCCATGCTTTCACTTAAGATGTGCGAACTGTGAAGTGAAGGTGATGATTAAATACTGGGTAGGTGTGGTTCATAAAACATAGACCTTTTTGGCACTCAAAATGTGCACTGATCACACCCTGGTGTGACTTTTAATTGACACACTCAGTACCTGCAGACAGCGATTATTTTATTATCTACTCAAAGTTACACACCCTGAAGCAGTGCATTAAAAAAAAAAAACCATACATGACCTGACAAGCCAAAATCTTTTGAGAACATTCAGCATTCATCCACAACAGTAAAATACATTTTAAACCTTTATTATTCACATTTCATTTGAAACTTTTAATAAAGGCATCTAATGTTCTTGTGCCAATCTTCTAGATTAAACTAGTAATTTTACCGAGCAGCGAAACTTTAGAACAGCATTCAAACACAGCTGTTGTGGTAACGCTGCTTCAGTCAAAGGCCACCAACAGAGCAGAGAGTAGTGGAGAGTAGTAGCTGGCAAGGCCAGCAGAATTAATTTGCAAGCTTTTGTTATGGTAACATTTACAGAAAAGGAGTAATTTACTTGCAAGACAAATATATTTACTTTTGGTTTATCAGCAAGCTGTTCAGATTCAGAGGATTACATCCTGTGTTATCTCCTGCAGAACAATTACAGGAATCACAAGAACCTGTTTCTTGCTGACTGAGTGAATGAAAAGTGAAAACAATGAGGATCTAAAAGTGGGCCTGAGGTTGGGCACTTTGCATTTTGCATGGTCAAGCTGATCTAAAGTTATATGCATTGTACTAAAATATAATTTTTACTATTAGTAGTTACATACTCTTGAGTGATCTTTAACCTTTTAGCACAGCTTTGAGTCCCTCCCTGGAAACAGCTCCTAGAAGGTGGGTCCAGCCAGGAGGAAACGGGGGTGAAATGTCAGGGGTTGCTGATGGAGAAACAGGGGTCATTTAGGAAATGGATAGGGGGGTGACCTCTGACACCACAGCCTCTAAGTTGCAGACTCCAAGTCTTTAACTGCCAATTGAGTAAACATTACTCACTGTTTGCTTGGATATCTATTTTATTGCATCTTCATATACAATTTAAAAGCACTCAAACTGGTGGAAACATGCTTTAATTTTTAATGATGGTTGCCAGAAGAACCCCTCTTCTCTGGCAGCATGGCTTAGGTTTGCAAAGTTCAACTTGAAGAAATCACAAGACTTCTGGAACAATATCCTTTGTCCAATGTCCAAAGGAGACCAAAGTGGAGAAGTTTGGCCATAAACATCACCAAACTTAGCATAGCACATATGTTTCATACCAACTATCAAGCATGGTGGTGGTGTGGTGATGATTTTGGCTTGTTCTGCAGCCACAGGACCTGGGCATCTTGCAGCCATTGAAACAACTGCAAGAATTCTAGAGTCAAATGTGAGGCCATCTGCCCTACAGCTAAAGCTTGGTAGAAATTGGGTCATGCAACAGGAGGAAAATGGCAGCAGCAAATCTACAACATAATGGATGAAAAAGAAAAAAATAATCACGGTGTTGCAATGGCCCAATCAAAGTCCAGACCTCAACCTGATCAAAACGCAGTAGTGGGACCTTAAGAGAGCTGTGCATAAAGGAATGCCCCTAAATCTCAATGAAATGAAGCAACACTGTAAAGAAGAGTGGGCCAAAATTCTTTCAAAATTATGTGAAAGACTGAAAAAAATCATACATAAAAAGCAAGATATTGCTGTAGGCAGTTCTACAAGCTACTGAATCATGGGATGTACTCAAAGACAGTGGAAAAGATGGATGTAGCTACCATGACATCACCCACTGGTTTCCCATTTTAAAGCTCAGTCGCCTTCTTGGTTATAAAACAAACAAAAAAACAGATGAGTGTCAAAGAACTAATTAGAGTCCTGTGAAAACTTCTTTTTCACATGACCATGTATAAATATAAACTGATCAAATCGATATGTTCCTGCAGTTGGAGGATTTGAATTGTAGCTTAATTTCGGCTAATGCAGTGGGTTAGCATCTATTATATTAGCATAGAAAGACAATTATCAACAGATCATGTGTGTGAGGTGACATTTCCAATTTGAATCCAAGGAAAGTGATGTGGATGCTAACTTTTATGGCTCCGTTCTCATATTGTTGTTGAGGCTGTGAAAGTTCAACACTGGAAGAGAGCCGGGCACCCCCAAGAGGGGAAGTGAATAAGAAATGGGTCTTGGCTCAGAATCAGCTCATAAGTGAGCGTGTTTATTCCAGATAAAGGCCATTATTTTTCTGTTTAAAACAAGGGAAAAACACAACCATATAAAGTCTAAAGGATGCCGGCTGTTCCAGCAACTCTAAATTAAAATGTAATATATCAACAACAGCTTGGAAAGTTCTGATAACAGATTTTGACCCATAATGCTTACTTTGCTTTGAAGTGTGGCAATTTTCAGTCCAAAACAAAACAGACAGACACTTAGCTTAGGGACAATGGAGAGAGTAGCTGTTGTTATTTTTGCAGTCTGGTTGGGTAAGTTTCATGTCTGGCTGCTTAAGAACAGTGTGGCCTTTAGGGTTGGGTGGCTATAACCACAGAAACAAACTAGTTACTAATTCATACAGAGTGAGAAGGTGTGTGGATGCAGAAACAATATTCTTGTGCAAAGAAAGATGACTGAGCAGTACAGCATTTCTGAACCACTGTAATAAATGCCAGTTGTTAATCGATAACTTTGAAGGTGCCTTATTTTTAATCATAGTTTTCCTCTTTGTTAAGCACTATTATTGCTTGACCTGCGGTCACTGTTGTTATGTGACTGTTATTGATATGACCAAATGGAGGGAAAAGAAAAAAACAATGTAATGACATAATCAGCAATTCAGACACCTGAGCTTATATGCAATGTGCGCAGGCCTGTTTTTTTAGCATGACCTTAGTTTGGAGCAAATCCCCTTTGTGTGATACACAATGCAAAAACCAACTAGCTCATAATTATCGTTGCTTGGTTAAGACCTGCCCGATGCACCTGGGAAATCAGCATGGATCATGAACAACAGCATGAATGAGTATGCACACGTCATATGTGTAAATCATATGATTTTTCAGCTTGCTCTCACAAACGAAATAACAAAAAAAAAACAGCTTTGTAGTTATGTCACCATTGCACGTGTGCATTTGTTTAAGACGGACTCTGGGAGAACAACAGACTACTTTAATAAGTACCCTTAGCTTATCTGTTATGTTTATGGGAGCACTGTGTTATTATGTCGCCTGGAATACTGTGTACTGCACCCCCACCCAAGAGCACCTGGTGGGAAAACTGGCCAAGAATTAAAGCTTTAAAGCTGAGACTCAAACACGTCATTTCAATTCCTCGTGTAAGCCTCATCCTCTATACAGCTTACTTTGATCGGTAAAAATCAAAGTCCCCCATAATTCTCTGTGTGAGAGCCAGCCTGACCCTGAAAAACAACATGGTGGACGATTGTTGAAGAGCATTAGGTTGGTAAATGTATGTAAAATATTGTCCTTTTCTGAAAGGCGCGAGGGCAGAACTCATCACATGTTAGCCAGGTAGAGAAGTTAGTGTTCTAAGGGAGTCTGTTTAACCCAAATCATTTTTTTTCATAAATTAACCAATTTGGTTAGGCAAATCAAAAATCTGCCTGAAGGCAAAAGTAATAGTAAGTGAGCTAGGCCTAAAAGCCCTCAAACCACTTCTAAATACAGGATTTGCCGGTCTCTCTTAGAAGTGTTAACACTGCAAACACACATACATGTTGTTTCTGCAGACACATACAGTAGATCTATATATCAGTCAGTGGCAATCAACCTATTTGGTGATTTAGATATGAGGACGTGTTGGGGAGATCTGTGAGGGCCCAGCAAACTGCACTGCAAAGCAATTTACATGTCAGTCATGGTTCAAAGAGCCCACATATTAAAAGAGCCACTTCATGCCCAGATCTGTGCCCTGACTCCTACAGCTTTGATGTGCCATATAGAGGCACCCTCCTCTACTCTGATGCCCATGTTGTCACTGTGCCCCACTGTATGGATGTAATCAGGCATGCTTTGTTCATATGTGATCACAGCGCCAGCAAGAAGTGGGTATTATAGCTGCCATGTTTCAGATGCATCTCCTCACTGGGTTACTGGGGATGACAGAGATCAGGCTGTGATACACAGAATTAGCTGTGGGGCTCACAGTAAGGACAAAAACAATGATGATGCCAAGTCCAAGCTAAGAGGGATGTTTTACAAGGACAGATTTGCTGTGAATGGAGTGTAATGTGTAGCGGCTGCTGTACTGAAAAAGGCCATCTGACAACAAACTTGAGCTCCATTCAAGTGCAATGTGTACATCATCCAGACTTTTCCAACAAACTGAAACAAAGAGCAAAAGAAAAGAAAAAAAAAACATGTTTGGAGTGATGCCAAAGAGAAGAATCAAGCTGTCTCTAAAGTTATTGCCTCACTCTTCCCTCCCTCTCAGACATCCTCCTCTCCTCCTCCTCTATACCTTTTGCTTGGGTCACAGTTGGGAGACCATTAGGAAAGCACTCTGGTGAATCCCCCAGCTGAATGAGGGAGGCGTTAAATAACAGCTTTGCCATCATTGTTCACATAAGTGTGAGTCTGTCTGGATTTCTGTATCTGTTGTAGCTGTATGGACTCTGCAAAGTGCTCAGGCAAGTCCAAAATGAGTTACTTCAATGTCCTATTTTGGTTACACGCTATAATAAAAAAGGTTCCTCTCTGCTACTTTTCACTGGTCTCAATACAGACACACAGCATGCCTGTTGATTCTTTTCACTCTTTAGGACCAACAGGCAGGTGTGACCAGAAACAACAGGATGATAGGGTTCAACACCTCTACTCCCCACTGATTTCCTCTCACGTGCCAGCTCTAAATTCAGCCACACCCAGAGAGACCGGGGATGCAATCCCCAGTGAGCCTGCTGGTATATAGAATATGCTCTGTTTATGTCTGTTCGGTTGATATGGACCTGCACTCCAGCTTTTTTACCCCGAATACCTTTAGTGGGTTAATCACTTTAACCATGGAGTGTTCTTCTACTCAGACAGTTGTAGTTAACCCCAAACAGTCGCTGATAACCTCTGAACCTAACCTGTAACCTCTGACCTTAATCTCAGGGCTCTTCAAACAAGACATTGGCCTCTAGGGATTCAACACACATATTTTAATGTATCCCCTCCCCAACCCCTCTGTTTTGCTTCAGCCTTTTTTCCTATATCTTGTTTAGGGCAAGCCCGGGATAATCCTTTGAGTCTTTCTTACTTTGGAGCCCTACTCTGGGTTTTCACAACACGCAGAGAGGCCCCTGCCGTGTACACATGAGCAATACATGGATCTGTTTTTCTAACCTTTTCTTGTGTACACAGTGGTGATTTACAGCTGATACCTTCAACTGATTTCAGTCATTTCAGGCATTCTCTCTCTCTTTTTTTATGAGGTACAGCATCAATTATTCACTGCAGTATTTTCCTGTAGGGACATGGATGCTATTCCATATTTTTCTGAATTGCTTAAAACCATAAAATCCATAAGCTGCTATATTCTATATGGGGAATGGATTCAAGGAAAACAACAGTGTTCATCATCATGGAAAATGCTTTTGGATAACAGGGAATTTCTATGCCACACCGTAACTGGCTATTGGAAAGCACCTTATGTCATAATGAAACAAGGGCGTTCATATTCCATGAGTGGACAAAAGGCAAGGCTGTCTACTTTTAAAATTAATATCACCCTCGTGCATAGTATCTCCCTCTGAATCCTAAAGTTGTGACTATTTATGTTTATAATCCACTGCAGTCAGAAGTGTGCAAATATTACACAGGAGTGAGTTTCATGTGGTTTGGTGTGTATGCCTTTGTTTGTCAAGGACAGAGAGACCTTTCTGCTGACACCCTGTTCAGGCCTTTGATTCGACAATATATTAAACCGAACCACTTTCACATTTTCTAAAGCAGTAAAGTCAAGTACAGAGTGCACAAACACATCAATACAAACCAAGCTGTTTGAATTGGGGAATATAGGCAGCAGTTTGAAAAGGGTGTGTAGGGTGTTTGAATGAGCCCTAACAATGGAAGTTATGTAACTACAAAAACAGTCACTTTCCAGCAAAGGGGCCATGCATTTCCAGATACTTAATAGTAACTTTCAGTGTAAAGTGTTACTGTTCCACCCATCACTCACTACAGTTTAGGTTCCCTCCTACCCTTTTTAAGGCCTTTAGATCTCCTTCAGCAGGTTGAGTGGCTAATGAAGGCTCAAAGACAGTGATAAGAGGTAATAGTGGGTAATAATACTAATTGGTGGTAATCGCAGTGCTTCCAAAGTGGTATATCTGCGTGAGTAAACAGAGGGCTGGTTCTTTTCAATGAGCTCAGCCAGAGTGCTCTCTCTTTCTCACAACACAGCCTAGCAACAGTCTGCCCTTCCATTTTACTGGGTTTTGACCAAATAACTCAGCTGGCCATCGCCACTGCATTGGTCACTCATCCCTTTGTTTGCTTTCTTTTCTACTGCTGCCAAACATGCCAGATCTCCATGTGTTAGAGAGAGCGAGAGGAAGGAAGGGAGAGAGGGTCTGCACGTGATTTCCAAAGAGCAGAAAAACCCCATGCTGCTGTCCCATTAATCTGACCCACATCAAGTCATTTCTCTCTTATTCGGTTCCTCCCCACTAATGGATGTGAGATCATCTTGTTGTTTTAAAAGCAAAATTAACTACTACTGAACTTGATAATGGCAGCTTTTACCAGGGTTAAAATGACCAGATGAGCCAGGCCCTCATGTCAGAGAGAACTTAATGCTGTCGCCAGTTCTTGAAGGAATAGTCTGACATTTTGGCAAACGTTACCATCTAAAACTAGCAAGTTTTGTTAACGGGCTGCTTCACACACATGCAGGCTTCCACTCCCACAGAAGTCTACAGGAAAACGGCCCTCTGCCCTGACCCCTGTAAACACTTACCGGATGAGTTAATGGGCTCAGTCACACATTTTAGTTCATATTGAATAAAACATTAAATCCATTTTGTAAATTTTGGCCATTCTCGGTTTCAAAAAGGAGAATCATCCAGGTATGCTCGTTGGCTAACAGCATGTGATTGATAAGTCTTTAGCCAATGAGCGTGTGAATTCACATTCAGAGCCGCTCGTTGGTCATCACAAAAGGTTTCAAACCTAATGCCAACAGTGGCATAAGACTAGAACCATAAAACAGGGGCAACAGCTAATCTACCTCTGTCTGAAAATAGGAAAGTATGCCCCCAATCTCCTCTAAATCACCTCTAAATCCTACTGATTAAATCTTGTTTGTTTAATCTGTACAATAAATATGCATTGTTATTTTATTATTCAGGCCTATTTCTCATCTGTTTCCTGTTGGAAGGAACCCAGAATTGCACTAATCTGGTCCACAAATCACCTCAATTGGCTCTTTTTGACACAAAGTAGCAGCGAGCATACAAGCTCATTCTGGCTGTCTGAGCTCCTGAACCTGTCTCTAATGATATGCACAGTGGTATCAATCTTATAATCTAACTAGAAAGCAAGTCAGTGAGTTCCCTGAAATGATGAGCAATTTCTTTAAGCGACTGCACAATTAGTATGCCACTCATTAAACCTCCCTCCCTTATGACGTGTGCCCCAAATGTCCAGTCACTCACACAACAACTCCGGCCTCCAAAGGTTCCCCCACAACACAAGAAACTGGGCTTTGGCTCAGTGGTTCTGGGGCCCAAGGGTCCCTTATTTTACTAACAACTCCAGTGCTGCAGGAAAAGGCAGGATGCATTGTTATGCAACAATCTAGTCGGGATGAATAGGCTTCAGTACAGGCCCAGTGAATGCAAGTTGAAATGATGGGAACAGAGTAGCAGCTAGGTTAATCCCAGAGGGAGTCCCCTTGGGACCCGGCCCTCATAGCTCCTCCATGTTTTCTTTTCAGCCTTTAAATGTGCTGGTTAAATGTCTTTTTGAAACAGCGAAGAAGCAGAAAGTAGGAGGCTGGGTTCTGTGGGTTCAGCAGCAAAGCCGGCTGGTTAATCCCTGCAACACCAACACAAGGCCTAGCCAAACTCTTGGGGTCCATCCTCTCCTCTCCTCTCCTCTCCTCTCCTCTCCTCTCCTCTCCTCTCCTCTCCTCTCCTCTAGCATGGCCACCCTCAGGCACTGAGCCAACAGTCCCACTGTCTCCCTATGGGTGACATCACTAGTTGGCACAGAGAGGCAGGGGTGAATAATTAGGTTTGGATAGTTGAAGTGACTGTCTGTGTGTATATTTGCGTACGTGCATGGTTTATGCGTGTGGTGATGCAGAAAAGAATTTGCAGGCTTTACGCCACGTCATGCACGTACATATTACAACCAATACTAAAAAAACATGGAAATCAAAGGAAAATAATGTAGAATTTGTCTGAATGTATGCAAAATTGTAAAAAGGGCAAAGTAAAGTAAAAGAGCACAACGCACAAACAGACAAAATGCAATTAATTTACTCCTCCACAAAATAATAATAATAATTAAAGTCAGGGCATTATGTTTGGAGTTAACTGTGATGGTGGGAGATGAAGAGCAGGAGGCCCTGCTTTGAAACTCACTATAGACTCCATACATGACCACCCCAGCAAAACCCATCCGTTCATTGCTCTTCATGCTATATACCCAGCCTACTTAGGGCGAAGCCTTTGTTTGTGCGACGCGCTTTGTCAACCTCTATTTAGTGGCTTCTTTACGACAGGCTCAGCCCTTTGAATATTAACTGTGTGATCACTCTTGCCACACAAGCAGCTGCTAAGGACCCCCTATCAATGCATCCCAGCTCCCCTGCACTCTGCTGCAGGGCTTTGTGCCTGACCACAGCTTAGTGTATCCAGACTCTTGCGGGTCTCTCATAAACCAGTTAGGGAGAAATTTATTTTCCATCCCTTCAATGACATTTATGAAGCGCTTGACTTGTTTTATACAGAAGAACACTGTAAACCAGGGATCAAATATAAAAGTCTTATTACATCCCATAAAAAAGAAAGAACGATAAGAAGAAAAGAAGGGGAAGAAAAGGACTGATTTGTCCATGTCCCTGTATGTCACCGTGCCATTGTAAACTGTTACTGGAGTGCGACTGTACTTCTGACTAGTGTAATGACCATAGCAGCTGGGACAGGAAGGCGATGGAGGGTGGGAGAGGCAGTCCGAGTGCTTTTTCAGGCTAATAATCCCCTTTATTGAGTCTCAGGAAATCCTAATTGGAGTCGGAAGTGGCTCTAGTGGCCAGATGTGCAAAGACTAACAAAGTTGACCTCCTTCCCCGCACACCCGCAAGGACAACTGACCATAAGCACCTAGTCTCTCTTTCCCTTTCAACCTGCTGAGTTGAATTTAAATACACACACAAGCACATCCACAAGCTTTATCCACCCAGTGCTGAAAATGCTGCACTAGTAGACGGCTTGGTAAACACAGTAAAGCATCCAGTGTGCACAGTCTAACAAAGGGAGGTCCGGGGTTCAGTCACACCACTTGTCTCCTCTCGCAGTCAGTTCACAGGATTTCTAGCTAATGCTGCAAATGCACATAGTAAAAATTATTTTCAAATCAATGATCAGAGTAAAATACAGATGTGCTTGCTTTGGCAAAAAGAGGAAAACTCCAACAAAAAAAGTGAAAGCTTCCACAGATTGCTCTTCATTGTATGTTTTCCTTTCCTCACAACCTTGACTTACACAGCCTCTTTTCTTTCTGTCTCCATGATGTTTGTATGATTGTCTAATGGCCTGTCTGTGAACCCTTAAAGTTACATTGTCCAGAAGCGTGAGTGAGCCTCTCTTTGTGTCTTCTGCTATTATCTACAAGTGGGGATGAATACCGTCTAAGTTCTCATGCATGAAACAGTAATTTAATGTATGAGTTCATGTCAGTTTACATGTGAACTTGTGTGAGAAAGAATTAAGAAAGAGGGGGATAAGACACTTAGAGCATATCTGTGTTGTCGGTCTTTTGCTGTCTCTCCTTATCAAGCGGACTGACCAAAGCCAGAGACTGCGGTCAGGCCTTTGTGGGTAACTGCACGTGATCTGAGTGCAGCTGGAAAACCAAGAAAGATCTAAGGAAGCTGGGTTTGATTAGAACTACCTCCCCAAACCGAGTGGGCTCCAACCCAGGTGTGTGTATTCACATGCAGTTTTCTCATGCGCGAATGCGCACGCTATGTCTGCGCATGTGTTTAATACTCCCGCAGAGCCACAGTCACACTGACCTATTTACTTCACCATGGAAATTGCCAAGACCCCAGGAGGGAGACCAGACTCACCAGAGGCAGAATAACACTGAGCCCCCATACAGTGATATCAATGGTTTCACATGGAATAGTTTTACTGCCACTTTTGCACACTTAATAAATAGGGCATTTCGGGGTAGGGGGCAGGGATCTATTGTATTGATTTCTTGACATCCGGATTCATTTCTGAAGTGTGAAAAACTGCAGCAGAGGTCTATTTAGAGAGTAATCACCATTCCTAAAGTACTGTAAAACATTTTTGTGTGCTTTTATCACCGTGTGGGCACCTCTCATTATTTAGGTTTGCTGTCAACCCTTCATCTATAATATAGATGAAAACTATAGTATATATAGTGAGAGAGAGGGCAGCTAAAAGCCTTCACCTTTACATAACCCCTCTGAGACTTCAAAGTGAGATTAAGAGGGAGAGATGGTGAAGGGCTAACCCCACTAAACTAAAGGCTGAGCGACAGGGTAGTTGGCACTGGGTTCTCATGTGTAAGTCCTCATTTTTCCATTCAGAGTAAAGTAGCAGAAAGACATCAGAGAAAGAAAAACACTTCTTTTCCGCACTTTGTATGTTACAAAGTGTTGGTTTACTTGAATGCGCTGATTACTTACGCAGGCCCACATACAAATGTTGCACATGAACGTGCACATTGATTCGCTGAAGAATGGGTCAAGAGAAGCATGGGCTTCGAAGCTCACTGTTATGCAAAGAGGACCGGCTGGGAGTGGGCCTGTACACATCACACGCTGTTTTGTCTCCTTGCGATGGTGAAGCATGTGAGGGATGCCAAGTTAACTCCTTTCTATTCAGTCACAGTGACTGTTTTGCATGAATGCTGGCATAATATGTGGAATTGTGCAGGATTGTTCAGGCTCTTTATGGACTATAAAGCTGCTGTCTCTCAACAGTGGCATTTCCTTGTATTCTGAGAAATACACTGTACTCTGACAAGTGAGTGATTGAATGGAAAGTGAAGTTTCCTGAGAGAGATTTATTCTGGCACGGTACACTACAACACGCTCTGACGCTCAGGCACAACAATAGACAGATCCTTAGGGTCGTAACCTCCTAATTACTGCAGCCCCTGAAGTGATGAAGGCTGCCTGTCAGCATGGCCTCTGAAAGGGGCTACCTGAGCCGGACTCAGGATCACCAGGTGACATGGGCCAGGGTGCTCCAGCACCTCAGATGAAAGGTCGGCGTTATGAGTCTACATCCAAGCACCTGGGTCATTTCACCACACTAGAGGGACATCGAGCCTCTTGGCTTTCACTTATATGCTTCATTTGTGCTTCAGGGAAGAGATACAGACGTAATTTCCCATGTCTGATAGACATTTGGTCCCAATCTCAGGCTCTAAAAAGCTTTCTCAAAGCATGATCAAGGCCTTCCACACAAATCCCAGATCAGAGTCCTGCCCACATTAATGACTTTTCTGAAACAGATACTTATCAAGTTATCTGCAGAGCTTCTGCCATGATACAAGCTGCCATGTGCAATCGTATGCAGACTTTGCAAACAAAACCACTGAGGTATTAAGTACAATAAAAGAAAGATTAAAGTGATATATGAGGTTAAGGCTTTGAGTTAATGATTTTAAGATATTAACACCCTTATTGAATCGTTTCCAAAATTGTAAACATTTCATAAATTGAGCGCGATTACAGCATCTGTAAAATCTAGAAGTGGATTAAAGTTGATCTAATAAAGCGTTTGCGCCAATCTGAAAAACCCTAAATCCGCCCATGGGAAAACTGGGAGGATACAATAAAGGCATATCAGTGTGTGGGGGCGCGCCTGCGCGTTCACGGTGTGCAGTGTAGAAGTTTCCCTGCAAGTTTGGAAAGACAAGAGGACCGCAGCGAGTGGAGCGGCACAAGTCAGAGGGACAAAGGCGACAGAACAAAAATATATTGACCGCATAAATGCTTCTAGTTGTGGCGCTTGTTGGAGTTTTTGGACTTACCTCACTGGAAAAGTGTGACCTTAAAGTGCAGGTAAGTAAACCTGATTAGGACCAGAATCAGACGCGACAAATGACTGGGACAATGTTTGGCAGCCTGAATTGGATGTCTGTTTCTTAAGTTCGGTCAAGGTAAATGCAACCGAGATAAAATACCAGGTTATAAAAAATAATTAACTAAATGCCAACAGGAAAAACTTTTTGAAGCTTTTTAAACTGTTTAAAACTTTCTTTTTTTTTTAAAGCTTCTTCTCTTGGAAAAAAAAAAGTAGCTGATGTTATTACGTTGGTGTCGGGAAAACTCACATTCCAAATAATCTTTCATCCTCCCACACGCTCTTAGGCAACACGATTTGTCAAATGATATTTTAGCTTGTCAAGATACATATCTCATTAAATGATGGAGGCTGAGATTACTGGTTTGTGCAGCGCGCCCGCGCGGCATTCAGGGGAACAGACTGCAAATCAAGCGCATCCGTGAAAAAAAAAAAAAGTTTGCCAAACGTTATGATTCGTGTAGAGAACGCGAGAAAGAGCGAGAGGATTTTTTTTTCCTCCCAAATCCAAAGCCGTGTAAAGATGAAAGCGTTTCCCTTGACTCTGACTCTTGAAACCTCTGAGTCATTCCCAATTGCATTACTAATCCTGCTTAAAAACCTGCTGGTGCAAGCGTGTACAACCCACTTTAAGATGCTGCCCTCCCCAAAACGAAGAAGGAATACGTAAGAAGCTCGCAGACCCTTTATTTCTAAGCTTTGTGGTTTACTGTGCGTTTTTACCTTGCTGGTGGTGTCTCCATATTTTCTAATTAGAAGGAGAAAAGGCATGGCTGAGGTGTGTGTGTGTGTGTACATTCAGTGAGGTGAAACTGAACAGGATGGGACAAGCTGTTTAAACAGCTCGCAGAGGGGTAGAGCTCATCTTAGCTAGCTAGTACTTTCCCCCAAATCCCTTGAACTTCCACTGAAAGTTGAACTCTGTTAGATTTTTAGCTTCAACTAGTTATAAGAGCAGTCAGTGCTCTGAAATCATGGGAGCGCACTGGCCTCATTGGAAGCTGACTGACTGGTTTCCTGTTGCAAAACTCTAGAGTTACACTGACTTTTTCTGTACTCATAATGTATGAGATAAGATTTTTTTTCTTTTGTTGCTTTGTTTCCTAGACTGTGGTTCTTGCTTGAGCCTTGAACGAGAGCTCACTGGAAAAAAAGACGGACTGAGCTGATCTCGTTCCCCTGCGGTCGCCCCCTCCCTCCCCTCCAACAACCAGCCTGCCTCTATGCACATCAACCTGACAGTGGCCGTCAAGGAATCTCGTGCCTTTCATGGAACACAGCCTCCCCTTCCTGACGCTGTGGAAGTGACAGCCATGGAGTCGCGTGCGGCGCTGGTCGCTCCTCCACCGCCTCCCCTAGCACCTCCACCCCCGCCTCCTCCCCCACCACCTCCACCCACACCTTCCTCTTCCTCCTCCTCACCTTTGAGCCGTGCGGATAGCGCTCGTCGGAGCCGGCTGAGGAAGCTGAACTGGGAGCGCATCCCCAAAGAGAAGGTGGAGGGCAGAAAGAGCGTGTGGAGCGGGGCGGCCCCAGATGAAGAGGAGTTCCCCATAGACCTCCATTCTCTGGATGAGCTGTTCGGTCAGAAGGACAGTAAGCCTCAGGACCGAACCAGCACCCTGAGGCGGCGTTCTGCACTGCTGCGCTGCAGATCCCCTCAGGATAGCTCAGAAGAGGTCAGATCATGTGGATGCAGAGAGATTTTTACACATTTTTCTGTTTTCTTGCTCTCACATGTGTCCTTTCTTTATGTACAGATCTCCCTATTGGACTCCAAGCGCAGTATGAACATTGGAATATTTCTACGCCAGTTCAAGATGTAAGCTTAAAAAAAAACTATTCTCACAACTAAAATGTTTCAATTGGTTCACAGAAATTATTTTTTTTTTGTTTAAAAAGAGCAAAGAGAAAATGAACTAATGGGAAGGAAGTTGTGAAAGAACCACTTATGAATAAAACAAAAAGGGTCAAAAGCAAAGACGATAAGGACCACAGAACACCGCTACAGAGCAAACATTCATAAAAGCCTTTGTGATTAAAGATATTTTAAGGTTGAAGGGACTCAAATGATATGGTTAGTCTAATCTCAACAGGCAGACAGTTTGACATTAGGGGTTAATTTGGCCTTTAATTGCTTTTAAATTCAAAGTGATCATTTTAAAAGCAAAGTGGATGTTAACAGGCAGTCTGTGTAGTTTGGCAAGTACAGGAGTAATATGTCCATATCTCTTAATGCCACTTAGGTATTAGCATTCTTTCAGTTCAAGTAGATGACATAAGCTCTGCCTGATGCAGGAATCAACTTGTTTATAGCAGTCAAGAACAGAAATGATCTAATTCAGGAGATTTTCTTGTGAATCAAAAACTAGATAAGCATTTAAAAATAACTTCTGGCAGACTGCCTAATGTTTTTGGTCAATGGACCAACCATGTGACATTACTGAGGCACCTCAGATTGTTGGTTGTCCCACATACTTTGTATCAAAGATGAGGGGGTTGTAAATTTTTCTATTTCATATCACTTTAGACTGAATATCTTTGGGGGTTTGGGCTGTTAGTTCGACAAGTCATTTGCCATTTTATTGCAAAGCACGTGAGTATTTATTTTTTTTTACAATGTGCTGACATCTCAAAGGTTTAACAGTAACTGAGAAAGTAATTGCAATTGCACGAATGAGGATTTTTAGTTGCAGCAACAACAGCAGTGTTTCTCGTCTGCATTTGATCAAGCTGTCACCAGTACCGAATGCTGTTTGAACTGGGATGCATAAAACTGTGCCCAGGGGAACACTTTGACTTGAGTTAAACTGGAGAGTGTGGCCATATGTCAAAGGCAGACAGGTGTCAGTGTTAAAGTGTGAAGGCTCATCAGGAGAGAGGATGTCTGGTGTCAGGGAGGAGACGGAGTATATTGCAGTGGACGGTGCACCCTGAACAGCTGGGCTGGCTCTTGGAGGAGGGTGGTAAATAAGTGGCCGGCTTTAGCCTCAGGAGTCAGTCAGCACCTGCTGATGCCCTTAAAGAGTGTCTAATCTTAAAGCTACCCCCCTGCAGAGAGAGACCTCACTGGTGGCTTGTCATATTCATCTGTCCCGCAAAAGCCTGATTAGCATGTTTGCTTGGCTCAAACAAAGCTACACTTCTTGCAGGGAATGCGAGGCTTTTATAATCATGTAAGCACGTTTACATACAGTTTAACATCTGAAATGTAATGCAGTGAAACTAATCGACGATATCTACTTAGAACTCTGTATACTTGGAATTGCAAGAGAGAAACGTGCTAAGTTGAGAGGTTGACATGTCTCCATAAGGCTCAACTGAAAACCCTTTCTTTTCTAAACTAGATCTGTTGAGACATGTAGGGGAAGCCATTATGTGAAAAGAGCCTCTTTGGTACACAAACAGCTGTCTTGTTGGAGGTTTATTTGCCTGCTGTCTGAAGACAGAGCTACTGCTCAAATGTGGGTGGAGTGTAGACAAAATCAACTTTTGTATTATCAGTGTCTGAGTAGCCCCTTCAATATTATTTCCTCCTTTTATTTATATTCGGCCTCTTTCTGTGATTTGTTTTCAGTGGGTTTAGTTGGGAGCAATTAACAAAAGGTCTTTATGTTTAGAAGTGGATGTCCTTTTTTTTTGGGGGGGGGGGGGGGGTGCTTTAGATATCTTCATTGTTTGACCTTTACCCGTTGGTGTGAGACAAAGATTCGGATGTGACTGCTGAGTTATGAATGGGGTGAGTTTGTTTGAGGATAGAGGCTACAAACTGTAGTATGAGTATGTGTGATGGGCTGTGGGGGGAATGTGGGAGAGGATAATGGAAAACTGCTGAAATGGAGGACAGATGTATCACTCAGAGAAAGTAAGTCAGAGGTCAAACAGCCAGTCATCTCATTTTCTGGTCTTTCACCCCCGTCATCCTTCAGTCGTCTGTGCATGCATGCCTTTTATTTGCCCAGTAGCTATGCCACTTTGAACGCCGGTGTGGCGTCAGTTGACCCTCCCTCCGTGACACTTTGATAAGAACAGGATAAGCCTCTTTTATTCTGTGATCATTGCAAAACTAGAGCTGATTATGCTTATTTCTTTTTGGTAGCTGTACCTTGACTCAGGCTGAAAAGACCAGTGCTTGGCAAATGATGTCATACTAAATTGTCTCTGTGTTTCCGCAGGCCGGCTAAGGAGATAGTTGAGGATATCAGGCAGGGCGCTGGAGGCCGTTACGGAGCAGAGAAGCTCACAGAGCTCTGCAAATTGCTGCCTGACAATGAGGAGGTAAAACGCCTTTTCTGGCACACAAATGCAACAGTGACTAGCTTCTTCCTCTCCTCCCTCCTCTAACTCATCATCTGGCTCTGCTTAGGATGATCAAGAGTTAGCCATTACACAATGTTGCATGTGATGTGGTCTGTTTTCAGACAAGTACCACACTAAAAGATAGTGGAGCTGACTATTAATGGCATGTTCGCAGCTTTACCCAGACTTTAGACTTTACTCAGCATCTGTTCTCTGTCAGGAGTCTCGCCTGAAGAAGTTCAGTGGGGACCGTAGCTGGCTTGGAGAGCCTGATCTTTTTCTGCTGCTTTTGGTGGAAGTTCCCAGGTACTTGCTTCCTTAACCCAAAATTTTTACCAAAAAACATTCCAACAGACTGATGCCATTAGTCATCAATCGTCACTCTCGATTGATCAGTCTATTCCCCCGTTTCCTCCTTCTCTAGTTTTCGGCTTCGTCTGGATGCCATGATCCTGCAGCAAGAGTTTGACCCTGCTGTGACCTCTCTGTGTGTGGCAGCCAGATGTCTGAGAGAGGCAGCCCGAGGTAAAGTAACAGCAGGGAGTCGTGTACTCCAGCACTATAAAGATCTGGGACCCTTTTACCCTTTTAAATGCTTGTATTTGCGGAAATGCCAGCAGCCAGAATGCAAATGAGCTAATTTATTCTGGATGCTAAATACTTTAAGATTTAGGAGAAACCTGCTGTTACTAACTTTTTTTTTTTTTTTTTGTGTGTAAAGGTTTAGTCCAGTAGTCGATTTGACTGTCAGAACAAAGTTGCTGACTCATTTCATGCCCTTCATGTCAGTCTCATTCACATTCTTTCAGCCTTGAAGCGCAGTATTAAATCTGTCTTTCACGCTCTTAGAACTGCTGAGCTGCCCAGAATTACACTCCATCCTTCGCCTGGTCCTCAAAGCAGGGAACTATATGAATGCAGTGAGTGCTTCTTTATTTTATTTTCTCTTAGCAGATTAGATTCTTTTATCTGTTTACAGTAACCCAGTGGCTAGTGGTCTGGGTTTGTGTTCAGAGGCGACACTCAGACTGCGCACCTAGGTTTGAATCACTGTTTGTTTAAAGTTGTCATGTGTTTTGTGTGTGTGGGTGTGTTATTTTGACCTTGTGTGTGCGTCTTCTCAGGGTGGATATGCGGGAAATGCTGCTGGCTTTCGAATTTCGTCACTATTGAAGCTGGCTGACACCAAAGCCAACAAGCCAGGCATGAATTTGCTGCATTTTGTTGCTATGGTAAGATCTGAAATTTAGATGAAGAAAACATAGTACCTAATCAGTTCTGAGGAAAATATTTTCCAGGAGTGATAAAAAGGTTTTATATTGAGGTTGTATATTGAAAAGCTGGGCCTCTACATTTAAAAGGTGTTCATATTGTTGACTCAGTTATTTGCAACAAAACTCGTGTTAGACCATTAAGAAAAGAATAGTTGATGAAAATCCTCAAACCAGACTGCGTCTGGTATTCTCACTATTGGTAAATGATGTTTTGCTTCCTTTGAAACAATGGCTGATTAATCATTTGTGTTTGTCTCCACAGGAAGCTGTGAAAAAGGACCAGAGTTTACTGTCATTTCCCAGCCAACTAGGTCATGTTGGCTCCGCCTCCAGGTCATTCTCTTTCCCCAACCAGATCCTACAGTTTAGTCTGAAAGAATATATACGCCCTGCTTAACTATAATACCTCTAGTACTCTTCTAAAATAATAAAACACCCAGCTGTCAGCAAACGCTGCCTGATTGAAAGTGGGTTATGATAGCCAGTATTTGAGCTGCTGGAACGTTTTGCCCATGTTCTTATTTCTTACTGACTACAGCAAGGTGCTAAGGGATGCATTATCCCTACGAGGATCTCAATTCCTGCACCCATGCTCCTGTGTTCTTGCAGTATTTTTAAAGGGGGACCTGTTGTGCTCATTTCCAGCTAAACGTTTTTATTCCTGCTCTCTATTACAGTAGCTTTACATGACTCACAGTTTATAAAATATTCCTATTTATCTTATGCTGGGCCTTGCAGTATATAACTTCTGGGTTACAAGGATTACTTGCACAGGTGCTGACCTCATTATTTGAAATTTTGGCCATGTTTATTATGAGCATCCATCACTGTAAGAATATATATGACAGGAAATAAGAAAAAGCGTAGTAGGCCTTTTTTATGACTAATTCCTAGACGCTTTGGATCAAGTGCAGTCATTTATTTCCTGTATTTAATTATGCACCCTTCATTGAGACATACATTTTACACATCTGGTTCTGTGCAGTTCTTAAAATAATAGCATGTATTTATCCCCTCCTTCTTTGCAGGTTTTGTGAAGAGTCTGTGCTTGATGACTTGGCCAAGTTAAAATGCAGAGTTGTGGCCCTCAAGGCAAATGTACAGACTGAGGCAGAGATTCAGAAGCAGACACAACCTTTTCTTGAGGTATTCAACACATTGATTTCTCCAACTTGAAGTTTAATACACCAGATTACCTCAAATTTGAGATTCTGGGCTTTTATTGAAGGGTAATGAATCTGTCCAATTACAATGTTTCTTTCTGTGTGTACAGGTGGCTGAGGAGCGTCTGAAGGAGGCAGAGGATGAGGTAGAGGGTATGAGGATGTCGAGTCAGGCCCTGGTTGAGTTCTTCTGTGAAGATGATAGCACTTTTAAACTAGAGGAGGCTTGCAGGGTCTTTAATTTGTTTTGCCACCGCTTTCAAAGAGCAGTCCAGGTTAGAAGCTGTCAATAAAAAATTGCACTGTAGGACTTGCAGCTGTATGCTAAAGATCCCTCAGTAACTTCTCTTTTTCATAGGAAAATGCAGAACGTGAATTGAAAGAGCAGAAACGTCTGGAACGTCAACGTGAGATGGCAGAAAAGCGGCGCTCTCTGGCCATTTGCACTGGGCTAGACCTAGGCATGAGTCTTGCCAGAGAGCCTCCCAGTCAGGACAACCAGGATGAGCTGGAAAAACTTCTAGAGAGGAATCTAAGCTACACTTGGAGCCGTCGTAGTCTTAGAAGCTCTGATTCCCGCAGATACCCTCACAACGACACCCATCTACACAACTCAGCAGTGTTCAAGAGCTTCCCTGAGTTGGGCAGCAGCCCGACATCAACCAGTTATCACTCAAACAGCTCTTCTGACCATGAGACCTCTGCTGCTCTCTGCAGCTCTCCAGAGACTGATGGCACATGTTCCCCCACTGACCGAGGCCCCATCCTTGGCCGAGGGAGCAGGGGTCAGCGCAGCCAAGAGACAAACTTGAGCACGGAAGCAGCGACGTTTAGTCGTTCACAGCATGAAAGTGACTCTGTGGTGAAACAACGTGGACCTGAGAACATTTCTTATGTGAGACAAAGCCAATCCAAGTCAACGAGAATTGAAAAAGAAGTGGATTTTTCACAGGAACACATGGCTTTGGTAAACCGTTCCTATACAGACTCTGCTGCTATGAATAGCGCACCAACCCAGTGTATTAAAAACAGAACTTCCACTTACAGGCACAATTTTGGCCTGCCAGTAATAGCCAGTGATCGGTCTCTTCACTCCAAGTCTGACGACTCTCGTGTCAATGAGGAGTTACAACAGGCTACTCATATAAGTGGAATACAGTCATGTAGTGACAACAGTGCTGGGCTCATGCGGTACTCAAGATCTGAGACCAAATCACAGTCATCTGTAAAAGCTCCAGTGGAGGGCCAGTCACAACCACAGACAAGAGACACACCCTCCATTGAAGCAAGTACTGTGACTCCTTTGCCTGATGCAGTTTTAACGAACCGGACACACACGGACGTGGTGTCCACACCTGTGGAGGAGAATTGGATGCCCTCCAGTCTACCAGAGTTTAGCCAGTCACAGCCAGAAGAGGACCCTGAGTTGCCAAGTACTGAGAGGGAAACAGCAAGGGCATATTCCCGTGTCGGTGAAACGCTGGAATGCCACACCTTGGTGAAAGGCCTTCGATCCTATGATGCCTTGTCACCCCCAGCCTCACCACTCCCACGACCCTTACCAAGCCTCTGCTCCAAGTGGAGGAAAGAAAGGGAGGTTGACCTTCGAGAGGGGTCGACTCCACCGTCTCCGCCATCAAAGGAAGAGACTCGCACCATGAAAATCCCTGTGCGCAGTGGCATTGGAGCCAAGAGGGGACTTGTATCACGTGCAGGTCCTTCCAGTAGCACAGGCATTCCCAGAGTGCGCTCTAAAACCGAGCCTTCAAGTGGAAGCCCGTCCCCTACAATCACATCCACCCCTACCTGCCTGACTAGTCCTCGTAGTGCATCAATGCGTTCGTCTCCAATCTCTCGAGCAGCCGTTGTACAGGCAGAGGTGAAACGAAGTAATAGCACGCGGGAGAGAACTATAAGTGTGACACAGGTTCCAGGGAAGGCCACCCTGACCCGCAGGACTTCAGACAGATCTCTACCGGAGAAGGCCTCTGGCAGCACCCAGCCAGCTTTCATCAGAGGGACTCCTCTCCGTGTTTCCAAACGTCTCGCTCCAAACTCTGAGTCTCAGGTTCCCTGCCAGCCTAGCACTGCCCACAGCCCATCATCCACCACAGCCAAGACCATACGTACAGCAGTCATATCAGCAGCCCGAAATAAAACCGCCAAGACAACAAGCACAAGCCCCACTCCTGCTAGCTCTAAAATCCCAACCGCTTCAAGGATATCTGGCCCCAAAATTCCTCGAGGTGCTGGCACCACCGCTGCTGCTGCTGCTGCTCAGCCACTGTGGAGGTGATGGAAAAGAATACATGCCTGCTCAGACTTCTCCTGCCTTTACAGTTCTGTGACTATTCCCAGCTCTCCGTCAACTGTAGTTCATCAAAATTTGACTTGTGTGAAATGTATGTTTAGCCTGAGTGCTTAGTTCTTCATATGCAAAAGGACAATGTATTGGGAGCATCAGGGATACTTTCTCTTGTGTTTCACCCAGTATGATGATAGTGGATTGTCTACAGTCTACCTCTTTTTACACCCATTTGTGTCCTTTGCAGGCAACAGGACAGCAAAACTGCATCTTCAATTGTAGAATAGGTTGATGCTTAAGTCACGGTAATAAAATGCTACCAGGTGAACACGACTCAGTGCCTAGTACGTACAAGTGTGCTGCCGGAAGTGCAATTTGGCGAGCCCTTTCAGTCTCTTGCACGGAACAAAACATTTTTTTTGTTTGTGGTTTTTTTTTTTGTTTTGTTTTGTTTGTTTGTTTTAGGAACGCGTCCAAATGTTGTGAATACTGTGACCTCTCTGTTAAGTGATCATTGTGTTCTCGAACTTGGCTGTCTTACAGTCCTCACTGAACTCGGTACAATATTGAATTGTTCATCCTCTTGTTGAGAGGCCTCATCATTCTGATGCACTTTACAAATAGAAGAAGAGGCTGTTAGGGGGATTATTTTTTTTTTTTTTGGCATGTTTATTTTATATCAAAAGATTCTATAAATTTATTGAACAGCAGTGGTTGTTATTCACTGTATTATACGGTTTTGTAAATAACAGAAGATAAATAAAGATGGCGATGTGAAGATGTGTTGTCATTGACTGAGAAATGTGCTCATCAGTTAAGTCCCTGTGTGATATATATTTGTGCTGTTCAGTAGCTCTTTGCTTTGTTCTTTCTTTGAGAGCTTTCACTTTCAAGGTCTCGATTCTGCATCAGCTGCAGCTCTTTCTGTCTTCTTGTCACCCCTCCATTTTTCTCTCCCTCTCATCTGACCTCCCTCTTGCTGCATCTCTTGACACAGTCACCCCCAATCCTGTCAGTGGTTGTAGTCATGGAAATGCTTCAGACGTCCTGGGGAATCTCCTGGCAGAATAGTGGGGTGTAAGGGCTGGGGTGGAGGGTGACTGTGGGTGTAGGGGTCCCAGTGGGAATTCTGCCTTTATAGGCTTCAGTGACGCCAGCACCTCTTGGGAAAGGCAATAAACTGGTGCCTCTTTGTGTTCTCAAGTGTCCGGTTGTTGGTCACCACTGGCCTTTTAACCTACCACAGTGTATAAGAGGTGACATCAACAGCAGATCTCCAGGCGTGCAGGACAGAGGAGCCCAAAGTGATCCCTCTTTCAGCTTCCCTCTGCAGTGATCTGAAAGCGCTGAATTAGTGGGAATAATGACTTGTCTGAAGGTGAATATGTGATATATGAGCTTAAAGACTGCTGCTCACCAAAGAGGATGAGGTCCAAAAGACAGGCGACAGGATTGTTTACGGCCTTTCTGTATGTGGAGGTATTTAAGTCTGTAGACTTCTCTTGAAATGGTCAAATGCAGGAACAGCCTTCCTCATTTGCAGTCAGATTGATTGGAAGTGCAACATGAGAAGGAAGTCTTTTATGTCTAAATGTTCTATGGTTTATATGGTCTGTTTTAGCAATAATAGGCCTACATTGGAAATGTTTGGTCAAGTGTGGACTTGTATTCCTAAAGTTTGCAGGAGAAAATGCATAATTTGAAAAAATGTTAGACTGGGCATTAATGGGAAGTTGCAAAGTGCATTTACTCAAGTGCTACTTAATACAGTGTTGACTTCATTTCAGCATCATGTACTGGACTGTTTTTTTTTGTTTGTTTTTTTTAGTCTGTTATATCTGGCAGTTTTTGCAAATAAAATCATGATCCAAAAGCATTACTGTACCAAACATATTTGCTTTTACAAGAAGAGCTCTTTAAGTTCTCTATAGGCTACTCTTGTTAATATTGGTTGTTTCTTTTATCTATTCATTCTTTTTGTTTATTGTCCACAAAATATGATTGCCAGGTCTGACAGGCAGGAAGGAAAGAGTGACAGAGAGAGAAAAAAAGGAGGGAATAAAACAGAACAAATAAGGGGACAGACCTAGGTATACATATATATACATATATATATATATACACATACACACATATATACATGCACATATACACACACACACATGCAGTCTTGCTGTGTTATGTTTTAATGTATGTGTGTGTCTCATGAAACATACTCAATAATGATGGTGAGAAGCCGCAACCACGCCCCTGGGATCTAGAGACCCAGGGGACCCGGGCCATCCACAGCCCACCTGGATGTCAGGAGACCTGCAGCCACACATCTCGATGACATCTGCACGCACAGCCCAGAGGAGGAAAGAGGGAGACCCTAGACGGAGCCCCCACAGCCAAAGGGCAAGAGCCCCAGAGAGCCAGAGGCAATGAGCAGTGATATGTTTTAATAGTTAGGCCCGAGCCGACGAAGTCTCGGCGAGGAGCCTATTGGATTCACTATGCCACATACCCCAAAATGCGTTAAAATCCCCACGGTCGCATGGGACGCGGTCGCCAGTGACCCCTGACCTCATAGGGACGTGGGTCAGGTCGAGACGTTTCCGAAAAGGTATGCGTCGGGGTGACTGGGAAAACGCCTAATTGTTTTTGCTCGAATTCTCCATTATTCTTTATTATTATTAGGCCCGAGCCGACGAAGTCTCGGCGAGGAGCCTATTGGATTCACTATGCCACATACCCCAAAATGCGTTAAAATCCCCACGGTCGCATGGGACGCGGTCGCCAGTGACCCCCGACCTCATAGGGACGTGGGTCAGGTCGAGACGTTTCCGAAAAGGTATGCGTCGGGGTGACTGGGAAAACGCCTAATTGTTTTTGCTCGAATTCTCCATTATTCTTTATTATTATTATTATTATTTTTCTTTATTATTATTATTATACTTTCTCTCTCTTTGAACCCAATTTTGACTCCCTGAACATGCGCGAAAAGTCACCATTTTTTGCATGGTGGTCAGGTCTGGCGAAAAATTACGTATTTTAATGTCGCCACAAACTAACTCAAAAACACGGCTACACTGCGCCCCCTGGAAATTTCATTTTTCGGGCCCCTATGGGAGAGGCCAAATTCAAGTTTGCCCTAGATTCATGAAATTCTCGTCACACATAGATCATGTCAGGACTAACAAAAAATCCTCTTGACGCACCCCTGCATGACCCACAGGAAATCCACCAGGTTGACTTGAAATTTGGCTTTTGCCGAGTCAGCAATTTCGCTCACCTCATATTTGAGACAACTTCTCCTACAGCATTTGACCCACTATCACCAAAATGGCTCCGCATCATCTACAGACATAGGGCATCTAAAGTTATCAAAGGCTTCGTATTCAATTCAACGCTCTTTTCACACGAGGCCCCTGAAGTTGGCCTTCGTTTGACCAAAAATTCCCGTCCTCTTTCATGCCATCAATCGCACATGCTTTGCCCGATCTGCCCCAAAATGGAATCAGTTATGAACAGAGCTACACTGAATCCATAAGTGGAGAAACAATGGCGATTGCTGCAATAGCGCCCCCTACAGAACAAAATGAAAATTTGTATGGGGGTCCACAAAATTAGTTTATCTGACATGCATGAAAATTTTTGTACACAATCCTCAGATCCTCCTGGTCAGAAAAGGCAATCAGACCTATGCCCAATTTTGCACGCCACACGCGCCACCACACCCCAAATGTGTGTTGGGTTTATATGGGGAGCCAACAATTTACTTTCTCACACATGCATGCAATTCGAGACAGACATTCTGTACCCCAGCAGGATCATAAAAGTCAATGAGACCCATGCCCACATTCCTACAGGAAATCCGCTAGCTTGGCTTGAAATTCTGTTTTTGCCAATTTTGCACTGTTGGACACCTCATATTTGCGCGAACTTCTCCTAGGGCATTTGACCCACTAAACCCAAAATGGCTCAGCATTATCTAGAGACATGGGGCATCCAAAGTTATCGAAGGCTTCGTATTCAATTCAACGGGCTTGTCACACGAGGCCCCTGAATTTGGCGTTCGTTTGACCAAAAATTTCTGTCCTCTTTCCTGCCATCAATCGCACGTGCTTTGCCCGATCTGCCCCAAAATGGAATCATTTATGAACACACCTACACTGAATCCATAAGTGGAGAAACAATGGCGATTGCTGCAATAGCGCCCCCTACAGAAGAAACTGCAATTTTGTATGGAGGTCCACCGCATTACTTTCTTTGAAATGCATGAAAATTTTTTTACATGTTCTTCAGATACTCCTGATCAGAAAAGTCAATCAGACCTATGCCCTTTTTTGCACACTGCAGCCGTGACCACCACCCCAATGTCAACATGACGTCACTATGGAGAAACCACAACCTTGTCACACGTATTGCACAATCACTCACGCACTCTTTCTGCACTTTGCTTGCCATTTCCTTTCCCTTATGTACTGGACAAGACTTAATTTAGATTTGTGGATTCAGAGCAACAAGTGCACTAGTGCCCCCTACAGATGGAACAAAAGCATTAGATGGTGGGAATCACATTTAGGTTTTCTGAAATGCATGAAAAAAGGTAGACAACTTCGCGACAGTGAAATAGATAGATTCAACAGTGTTATCATGTCCATCCTTGCCAAGATTTTCATCTTTTGCCAGTGGGGATTACATTTGGCAGAACAGGTGGCTCTCTGACAGCTTGAAGGGGGATCTCAGGTGGCTCGCAGGTGGGTTGCAGGCTGTTTGCAGGGCAGGTTGTTCGCAGGGAAGGCAGGTCGCAGGTTGCAGGAGCAGCGGCTCTCAGGCGGCATGCAGTGGGGTTTGCGGGGCTTGCAGGTGGCTGGCTGGAGATTTGCGGAGCTCGTAGGTGGCTCGCTGGGGGTTCGCGGGGGCTCACTGGCGGCTCGCGCTGGGTTTGGCGGTCGCGCAGGCAGCGAGGGCCGTAAAACGCCGCTTGCGGCTTTAATTATTAGGCCCGAGCCGACGAAGTCTCGGCGAGGAGCCTATTGGATTCACTATGCCACATACCCCAAAATGCGTTAAAATCCCCACGGTCGCATGGGACGCGGTCGCCAGTGACCCCTGACCTCATAGGGACGTGGGTCAGGACGAGACGTTTCCGAAAAGGTATGCGTCGGGGTGACTGGGAAAACGCCTAATTGTTTTTGCTCGAATTCTCCATTATTCTTTATTATTATTAGGCCCGAGCCGACGAAGTCTCGGCGAGGAGCCTATTGGATTCACTATGCCACATACCCCAAAATGCGTTAAAATCCCCACGGTCGCATGGGACGCGGTCGCCAGTGACCCCCGACCTCATAGGGACGTGGGTCAGGTCGAGACGTTTCCGAAAAGGTATGCGTCGGGGTGACTGGGAAAACGCCTAATTGTTTTTGCTCGAATTCTCCATTATTCTTTATTATTATTATTATTATTATTATTATTATTATACTTTCTCTCTCTTTGAACCCAATTTTCACCCCCTGAACATGCGCGAAAAGTCACCATTTTTTGCATGGTGGTCAGGTCTGGCGAAAAATTACGTATTTTAATGTCGCCACAAACTAACTCAAAAACACGGCTACACTGCGCCCCCTGGAAATTTCATTTTTCGGGCCCCTATGGGAGAGGCCAAATTCAAGTTTGCCCTAGAGTCATGAAATTCTCGTCACACATAGATCATGTCAGGACAAACAAAAAATCCTCTTGAGGCACCCCTGCATGACCCACAGGAAATCCACCAGGTTCACTTGAAATTTGGCTTTTGCCGAGTCAGCAATTTCGCTCACCTTGTATTTGCGCGAACTTCTCCTACAGCATTTGACCCACAAACACCAAAATGGCTCAGCATCATTTAGAGACATAGGGCATCTAAAGTTATCGAAGGCTTCGTATTCATTTCAATTGTCTTGTCACACTAGGCCCCTGAAGTTGGCCTTCGTTTGACCAATAATTCCGGTCCTCTTTCCTGCCATCAATCGCACATGCTTTGCCCGATCTGCCCCAAAATGGAATCATTTATGAACACACCTACACTGAATCCATAAGTGCAGAAACCACGTCGATTGATGCCATAGCGCCCCCTACAGAACAAAATGAAAATTTGTATGGGGGTCCACAAAATTAGTTTCTCTGGTATGCATGAAAATTTTTGTACACAATCCTCAGATCCTCCTGGTCAGAAAAGGCAATCAGACCTATGCCCAATTTTGCACGCCACACGCGCCACCACACCGCAAATGTGCGTTGCGTTTATATGGGGAGCCAACAATTTACTTTCTCAGACATGCATGCAATTCGAGACAAACATTCTTTACCCCAGCACGATCAAAAAAGTCAATGACACCCATGTCCACATTCCCACAGGAAATCCGCTAGCTTGGCTTGAAATTCTGTTTTTGCCAATTTTGCACTGTTGGACACCTCGTATTTGCGCGAACTTCTCCTAGGGCATTTGACCCACTAAACCCAAAATGGCTCAGCATTATCTAGAGACATGGGGCATCCAAAGTTATCGAAGGCTTCGTATTCAATTTTACGGGCTTGTCACACGAGGCCCCTGAATTTGGCGTTCGTTTGACCAAAAATTTCTGTCCTCTTTCCTGCCATCAATCGCACGTGCTTTGCCCGATCTGCCCCAAAATGGAATCATTTATGAACACACCTACACTGAATCCATAAGTGGAGAAACAATGGCGATTGCTGCAATAGCGCCCCCTACAGAAGAAACTGCAATTTTGTATGGAGGTCCACCGCATTACTTTCTTTGAAATGCATGAAAATTTTTTTACATGTTCTTCAGATACTCCTGATCAGAAAAGTCAATCAGACCTATGCCGTTTTTTGCACGCTGCAGCCGTGACCACCACCCCAATGTCAAGATGACGTCACTATGGAGAAACCACAACCTTGTCACACGTATTGCGCAATCACTCACGCACTCTTTCTGCACTTTGCTTGCCATTTCCTTTCCCTTATGTACTGGACAAGACTTAATTTAGATTTGTGGATTCAGAGCAACAAGTGCACTAGTGCCCCCTACAGATGGAACAAAAGCATTAGATGGTGGGAATCACATTTAGGTTTTCTGAAATGCATGAAAAAAGGTAGACAACTTCGCGACAGTCAAATAGATAGATTCAACAGTGTTATCATGTCCATCCTTGCCAAGATTTTCATCTTTTGCCAGTGGGGATTACATTTGGCAGAACAGGTGGCTCTCTGACAGCTTGAAGGGGGATCTCAGGTGGCTCGCAGGTGGGTTGCAGGCTGTTTGCAGGGCAGGTTGTTCGCAGGGAAGGCAGGTCGCAGGTTGCAGGAGCAGCGGCTCTTAGGCGGCATGCAGTGGGGTTTGCGGGGCTCGCAGGTGGCTGGCTGGAGATTTGCGGAGCTCGTAGGTGGCTCGCTGGGGGTTCGCGGGGGTCACTTGCCGCTCGCGCTGGGTTTGGCGGTCGCGCCGGCAGCGAGGGCCGTAAAACGCCGCTTGCGGCTTTAAATTATTATTATTATTATTATTATTATACTTTCTCTCTCTTTGAACCTAAATTTGACCCCCTGAACATGCGCGAAAAGTCACCATTTTTTGCATGGTGGTCAGGTCTGGCGAAAAATTACGTATTTTAATGTCGCCACAAACTAACTCCAAAACACGGCTCCACAGCGCCCCCTGGAAATTTCATTTTTCGGTGCCCTTATGGGAGAGGCCAAATTCAAGTTTGCCCTACAGTCATGAAATTCTCGTCACACATAGAGCATGTCTGGACAAACAATAAATCCTCTTGAGGCACCCCTCCATGACCCACAGGAAATCCACCAGGTTGACTTGAAATTTGGCTTTTGCCGAGTCAGCAATTTCGCTCACCTTGTATTTGCGCGAACTTCTCCTAGAGCATTTGACCCACAAACACCAAAATGGCTCAGCATCATTTAGAGACATAGGGCATCTAAAGTTATCGAAGGCTTCGTATTCAATTCAATGGTCTTGTCACACTAGGCCCCTGAAGTTGGCCTTCGTTTGACCAAAAATTCCCGTCCTCTTTCCTGCCATCAATCGCACATGTTTTGCCCGATCGGCCCCAAAATGGAATCATTTATGAACACACCTACACTGAATCCATAAGTGCAGAAACCACGTCGATTGATGCCATAGCGCCCCCTACAGAACAAAATGAAAATTTGTATGGGGGTCCACAAAATTAGTTTCTCTGGTATGCATGAAAATTTTTTTACACCATCTTCAGATCCTCCTGGTCAGAAAAGGCAATCAGACCTATGCCCAATTTTGCACGCCACATGCGCCACCACACCGCAAATGTGCGTTGCGTTTATATGGGGAGCCAACAATTTACTTTCTCAGAAATGCATGCAATTCGAGACAAACATTCTGTACCCCAGCACGATCAAAAAAGTCAATGAGACCCATGCCCACATTCCCACAGGAAATCCGCTAGCTTGGCTTGAAATTCTGTTTTTGCCAATTTTGCACTGTTGGACACCTCATATTTGCTCGAACTTCTCCTAGGGCATTTGACGCGCTAACACCAAAATGGCTCTGCATCATCTAGAGACATAGGGCATCCAAAGTTATCGAAGGCTTCGTATTCAATTCATCGGGCTTGTCACATGAGGCCCCTGAATTTGGCGTTCGTTTGACCAAAAATTCCGGTCCTCTTTCCTGCCATCAATCGCACGTGCTTTGCCCGATCTGCCCCAAAATGGAATCATTTATGAACACACCTACACTGAATCCATAAGTGGAGAAACAATGGCGATTGCTGCAATAGCGCCCCCTACAGAAGACACTGCAATTTTGTATGGAGGTCCACCGCATTACTTTCTTTGACTTTTCTGATCAGGAGTATCTGAAGAACATGTAAAAAAATTTTCATGCATTTCAATCAGACCTATGCCCTATTTTGCACGCTGCAGCCGTGACCACCACCCCAATGTCAAGATGACGTCACTATGGAGAAACCACAACCTTGTCACACGTATTGCGCAATCACTCATGCACTCTTTCTGCACTTTGCTTGCAATTTCCTTTCCCTTATGTACTGGACAAGACTTAATTTAGATTTGTGGATTCAGACCAACAAGTGCACTAGTGCCCCCTACAGATGGAACAAAAGCATTAGATGGTGGGAATCACATTTAGGTTTTCTGAAATGCATGAAAAAAGGTAGAAAACTTCGCAACAGTCAAATAGATAGATTCAACAGTGTTATCATGTCCGTCCTTGCCCAGATTTTCATCTTTTGCCAGTGGGGATTACATTTGGCAGAACAGGTGGCTCTCTGACAGCTTGAAGGGGGATCTCAGGTGGCTCGCAAGTGGGTTGCAGGCTGTTTGCAGGGCAGGTTGTTCGCAGGGAAGGCAGGTCGCAGGTTGCAGGAGCAGCGGCTCTCAGGCGGCATGCAGTGGGGTTTGCGGGGCTCGCAGGTGGCTGGCTGGAGATTTGCGGAGCTCGTAGGTGACTCGCTGGGGGTTCGCGGGGGCTCACTGGCGGCTCGCGCTGGGTTTGGCGGTCGCGCAGGCAGCGAGGGCCGTAAAACGCCGCTTGCGGCTTTAATTATTATTATTATTATTATACTTTCTCTCTCTTTGAACCCAATTTTGACCCCCTGAACATGCGCGAAAAGTCACCATTTTTTGCATGGTGGTCAGGTCTGGCGAAAAATTACGTATTTTAATGTCGCCACAAACTAACTCAAAAACACGGCTACACTGCGCCCCCTGGAAATTTCATTTTTCGGGCCCCTATGGGAGAGGCCAAATTCAAGTTTGCCCTAGATTCATGAAATTCTCGTCACACATAGATCATGTCAGGACAAACAAAAAATCCTCTTGAGGCACCCCTGCATGACCCACAGGAAATCCACCAGGTTCACTTGAAATTTGGCTTTTGCCGAGTCAGCAATTTCGCTCACCTTGTATTTGCGCGAACTTCTCCTACAGCATTTGACCCACAAACACCAAAATGGCTCAGCATCATTTAGAGACATAGGGCATCTAAAGTTATCGAAGGCTTCGTATTCATTTCAATTGTCTTGTCACACTAGGCCCCTGAAGTTGGCCTTCGTTTGACCAATAATTCCGGTCCTCTTTCCTGCCATCAATCGCACATGCTTTGCCCGATCTGCCCCAAAATGGAATCATTTATGAACACACCTACACTGAATCCATAAGTGCAGAAACCACGTCGATTGATGCCATAGCGCCCCCTACAGAACAAAATGAAAATTTGTATGGGGGTCCACAAAATTAGTTTCTCTGGTATGCATGAAAATTTTTGTACACAATCCTCAGATCCTCCTGGTCAGAAAAGGCAATCAGACCTACGCCCAATTTTGCACGCCACACGCGCCACCACACCGCAAATGTGCGTTGCGTTTATATGGGGAGCCAACAATTTACTTTCTCAGACATGCATGCAATTCGAGACAAACATTCTTTACCCCAGCACGATCAAAAAGTCAATGACACCCATGTCCACATTCCCACAGGAAATCCGCTAGCTTGGCTTGAAATTCTGTTTTTGCCAATTTTGCACTGTTGGACACCTCGTATTTGCGCGAACTTCTCCTAGGGCATTTGACCCACTAAACCCAAAATGGCTCAGCATTATCTAGAGACATGGGGCATCCAAAGTTATCGAAGGCTTCGTATTCAATTCAACGGGCTTGTCACACGAGGCCCCTGAATTTGGCGTTCGTTTGACCAAAAATTTCTGTCCTCTTTCCTGCCATCAATCGCACGTGCTTTGCCCGATCTGCCCCAAAATGGAATCATTTATGAACACACCTACACTGAATCCATAAGTGTAGAAACAATGGCGATTGCTGCAATAGCGCCCCCTACAGAAGACACTGCAATTTTGTATGGAGGTCCACCGCATTACTTTCTTTGAAATGCATGAAAATTTTTTTAAATGTTCTTCAGATACTCCTGATCAGAAAAGTCAATCAGACCTATGCCCTTTTTTGCACGCTGCAGCCGTGACCACCACCCCAATGTCAACATGACGTCACTATGGACAAACCACAACCTTGTCACACGTATTGCGCAATCACTCACGCACTCCTTCTGCACTTTGCTTGCCATTTCCTTTCCCTTATGTACTGGACAAGACTTAATTTAGATTTGTGGATTCAGAGCAACAAGTGCACTAGTGCCCCCTACAGATGGAACAAAAGCATTAGATGGTGGGAATCACATTTAGGTTTTCTGAAATGCATGAAAAAAGGTAGACAACTTCGCGACAGTCAAATAGATAGATTCAACAGTGTTATCATGTCCATCCTTGCCAAGATTTTCATCTTTTGCCAGTGGGGATTACATTTGACAGAACAGGTGGCTCTCTGACAGCTTGAAGGGGGATCTCAGGTGGCTCGCAGGTGGGTTGCATGCTGTTTGCAGGGCAGGTTGTTCGCAGGGAAGGCAGGTCGCAGGTTGCAGGAGCAGCGGCTCTCAGGCGGCATGCAGTGGGGTTTGCGGGGCTCGCAGGTGGCTGGCTGGAGATTTGCGGAGCTCGTAGGTGGCTCGCTGGGGGTTCGCGGGGGCTCACTTGCGGCTCGCGCTGGGTTTGGCGGTCGCGCAGGCAGCGAGGGCCGTAAAACGCCGCTTGCGGCTTTAATTATTATTTTTCTTTATTAGGCCCGAGCCGACGAAGTCTCGGCGAGGAGCCTATTGGATTCACTATGCCACATACCCCAAAATGCGTTAAAATCCCCACGGTCGCATGGGACGCGGTCGCCAGTGACCCCTGACCTCATAGGGACGTGGGTCAGGTCGACACGTTTCCGAAAAGGTATGCGTCGGGGTGACTGGGAAAACGCCTAATTGTTTTTGCTCGAATTCTCCATTATTCTTTATTATTATTATTATTATTATTATTATTTTTCTTTATTATTATTATACTTTCTCTCTCTTTGAACCCAATTTTGACCCCCTGAACATGCGCGAAAAGTCACCATTTTTTGCATGGTGGTCAGGTCTGGCGAAAAATTACGTATTTTAATGTCGCCACAAACTAACTCAAAAACACGGCTACACTGCGCCCCCTGGAAATTTCATTTTTCGGGCCCCTATGGGAGAGGCCAAATTCAAGTTTGCCCTAGATTCATGAAATTCTCGTCACACATAGATTATGTCAGGACAAACAAAAAATCCTCTTGAGGCACCCCTGCATGACCCACAGGAAATCCACCAGGTTCACTTGAAATTTGGCTTTTGCCGAGTCAGCAATTTCGCTCACCTTGTATTTGCGCGAACTTCTCCTACAGCATTTGACCCACAAACACCAAAATGGCTCAGCATCATTTAGAGACATAGGGCATCTAAAGTTATCGAAGGCTTCGTATTCATTTCAATTGTCTTGTCACACTAGGCCCCTGAATTTGGCCTTCGTTTGACCAATAATTCCGGTCCTCTTTCCTGCCATCAATCGCACATGCTTTGCCCGATCTGCCCCAAAATGGAATCATTTATGAACACACCTACACTGAATCCATAAGTGCAGAAACCACGTCGATTGATGCCATAGCGCCCCCTACAGAACAAAATGAAAATTTGTATGGGGGTCCACAAAATTAGTTTCTCTGGTATGCATGAAAATTTTTGTACACAATCCTCAGATCCTCCTGGTCAGAAAAGGCAATCAGACCTATGCCCAATTTTGCACGCCACACGCGCCACCACACCGCAAATGTGCGTTGCGTTTATATGGGGAGCCAACAATTTACTTTCTCAGACATGCATGCAATTCGAGACAAACATTCTTTACCCCAGCACGATCAAAAAAGTCAATGACACCCATGTCCACATTCCCACAGGAAATCCGCTAGCTTGGCTTGAAATTCTGTTTTTGCCAATTTTGCACTGTTGGACACCTCGTATTTGCGCGAACTTCTCCTAGGGCATTTGACCCACTAAACCCAAAATGGCTCAGCATTATCTACAGACATGGGGCATCCAAAGTTATCGAAGGCTTCGTATTCAATTCAACGGGCTTGTCACATGAGGCCCCTGAATTTGGCGTTCGTTTGACCAAAAATTTCTGTCCTCTTTCCTGCCATCAATCGCACGTGCTTTGCCCGATCTGCCCCAAAATGGAATCATTTTTGAACACACCTACACTGAATCCATAAGTGGAGAAACAATGGCGATTGCTGCAATAGCGCCCCCTACAGAAGAAACTGCAATTTTGTATGGAGGTCCACCGCATTACTTTCTTTGAAATGCATGAAAATTTTTTTACATGTTCTTCAGATACTCCTGATCAGAAAAGTCAATCAGACCTATGCCCTTTTTTGCACGCTGCAGCCGTGACCACCACCCCAATGTCAACATGACGTCACTATGGACAAACCACAACCTTGTCACACGTATTGCGCAATCACTCACGCACTCTTTCTGCACTTTGCTTGCCATTTCCTTTCCCTTATGTACTGGACAAGACTTAATTTAGATTTGTGGATTCAGAGCAACAAGTGCACTAGTGCCCCCTACAGATGGAACAAAAGCATTACATGGTGGGAATCACATTTAGGTTTTCTGAAATGCATGAAAAAAGGTAGACAACTTCGCGACAGTCAAATAGATAGATTCACCAGTGTTATCATGTCCATCCTTGCCAAGATTTTCATCTTTTGCCAGTGGGGATTACATTTGGCAGAACAGGTGGCTCTCTGACAGCTTGAAGGGGGATCTCAGGTGGCTCGCAGGTGGGTTGCAGGCTGTTTGCAGGGCAGGTTGTTCGCAGGGAAGGCAGGTCGCAGGTTGCAGGAGCAGCGGCTCTCAGGCGGCATGGAGTGGGGTTTGCGGGGCTCGCAGGTGGCTGGCTGGAGATTTGCGGAGCTCGTAGGTGGCTCGCTGGGGGTTCGCGGGGGCTCACTTGCGGCTCGCGCTGGGTTTGGCGGTCGCGCAGGCAGCGAGGGCCGTAAAACGCCGCTTGCGGCTTTAATTATTATTATACTTTCTCTCTCTTTGAACCCAAATTTGACCCCCTGAATGTGCACGAAAAGTCACCATTTTTTGCATGGTGGTCAGGTCTGGCGAAAAATTACGTATTTTAATGTCGCCACAAACTAACTCCAAAACACGGCTCCACGGCGCCCCCTGGAAATTTCATTTTTCGGGGCCCCTATGGGAGAGGCCAAATTCAAGTTTGCCCTAGAGTCATGAAATTCTCGTCACACATAGAGCATGTCTGGGCAAACAATAAATCCTCTTGAGGCACCCCTCCATGACCCACAGGAAATCCACCAGGTTGACTTGAAATTTGGCTTTCGCCGAGTCAGCAATTTCGCTCACCTTGTATTTGCGCGAACTTCTCCTACAGCATTTGACCCACAAACACCAAAACGGCTCAGCATCATTTAGAGACATAGGGCATCTAAAGTTATCGAAGGCTTCGTATTCAATTCAATGGTCTTGTCACACTAGGCCCCTGAAGTTGGCCTTCGTTTGACCAAAAATTCCGGTCCTCTTTCCTGCCATCAATCGCACATGCTTTGCCCGATCTGCCCCAAAATGGAATCATTTATGAACACACCTACACTGAATCCATAAGTGCAGAAACCACGTCGATTGATGCCATAGCGCCCCCTACAGAACAAAATGAAAATTTGTATGGGGGTCCACAAAATTAGTTTCTCTGGTATGCATGAAAATTTTTTTACACAATCTTCTGATCCTCCTGGTCAGAAAAGGCAATCAGACCTATGCCCAATTTTGCACGCCACACGCGCCACCACACCGCAAATGTGCGTTGCGTTTATATGGGGAGCCAACAATTTACTTTCTCAGACATGCATGCAATTCGAGACAAACATTCTGTACCCCAGCACGATCAAAAAAGTCAATGAGACCCATGCCCACATTCCCACAGGAAATCCGCTAGCTTGGCTTGAAATTCTGTTTTTGCCAATTTTGCACTGTTGGACACCTCATATTTGCTCGAACTTCTCCTAGGGCATTTGACGCGCTAACACCAAAATGCCTCTGCATCATCTAGAGACATAGGGCATCCAAAGTTATCGAAGGCTTCGTATTCAATTCAACGGGCTTGTCACATGAGGCCCCTGAATTTGGCGTTCGTTTGACCAAACATTCCCGTCCTCTTTCCTGCCATCAATCGCACGTGCTTTGCCCGATCTGCCCCAAAATAGAATAATTTATGAACACACCTACACTGAATCCATACGTGGAGAAACAATGGCGATTGCTGCAATAGCGCCCCCTGCAGAAGAAACTGAAATTTTGTATGGAGGTCCACCGCATTGGTTTCTTTGAAATGCATGAAAATTTTTTTACATGTTCGTCAGATACTCCTGATCAGAAAAGTCAATCAGACCTATGCCCTATTTTGCACGCTGCAGCCGTGACCACCACCCCAATGTCAAGATGACATCATTATGGAGAAACCACAACCTTCTCACACGTATTGCGCAATCACTCACGCACTCTTTCTGCACTTTGCTTGCATTTTCCTTTCCCTTATGTACTGTACAAGACTTCATTTAGATTTGTGGATTCAGAGCAACAAGTGCACTAGTGCCCCCTACAGATGGAACAAAAGCATTAGATAGTGGGAATCACATTTAGGTTTTCTGAAATGCATGAAAAAAGGTAGAAAACTTCGCCACAGTCAAATAGATAGATTCAACGGTGTTATCATGTCCATCCTTGCCAAGATTTTCATCTTTTGCCAGTGGGGATTACATTTGGCAGAACAGTTGGCTCTCTGACAGCTTGAAGGGGGATCTCAGGTGGCTCGCAGGTGGGTTGCAGGCTGTTTGCAGGGCACGTTGTTCGCAGGGAAGGCAGGTCGCAGGTTGCAGGAGCAGCGGCTCTCAGGCGGCATGCAGTGGGGTTTGCGGGGCTCGCAGGTGGCTGGCTGGAGATTTGCGGAGCTCGTAGGTGGCTCGCTGGGGGTTCGCGGGGGCTCACTTGCGGCTCGCGCTGGGTTTGGCGGTCGCGCACGCAGCGAGGGCCGTAAAACGCCGCTTGCGGCTTTAATTTAAATTGAGTTTTATATGTGTATATGTATGAATGTGTGTTGATGATTATCATCAGTTTGTGAACCAAAGACAATTTTCAACTAATGTGGACAATAAAATTATTCTATTCTATTCTATATTTTGATATGGAATCGATTTGGCATTTAGCTACTTCATCTCTAGATGTAATTATAATAAAAGTGTTAGAAAATTATCCAAAAAATGAAAAATACATTAAATAAATAGGTTCATGTTGTAATAAGTGTACAATTGCGTTACTCCTTGGTTTCGCACAGATTTCAGCTAAAGACGAGTGCAACAAGAACAGAACAGCTTTACAACGCCATCTAGTGTCATGCAAACGACTGTCACAAAATAAAACTATAATTACCAACATGCATTACTTCCCTACGTCAGTTTTTACGTGACGGACAGCTCCCCGGATGCGGCTGTGATTGACTATACCAGGCAAAAAGAGATCGAAAGCCAAGTGGCGGTAAGTCACAAAAACCGTTATATTTCAGTATTACAGCCAGATACTTCTACTGAAGTATCTGTAAAAACAAAGCAGTAATTTTGAGAAACTTGTGAGGCGATAACTGGTCATAAACACACTTTTTTGAGTAAGTGTTTTGTAAATCAATTTTCAGCTTGTTTGCTAACTAGCTAGCCCGTTAGCCACCAAACCCGCTAGTTCCTTAGCTCGATGCTAGTTATGCTAGCTTGATGCTAGGGGAACGCCTAGTATTAAAAGCGAACAGCGGTAAAGTGGGGAAAGTGTAAACACCCGAAAAAAAGCTTCCTCTCGGTTTCGATTCACGCTGCGTCCTCTTTTGGACAACAACTTTTATAAGGTTTGTTAATCAGTGGGCATCTGGGGCGGTAGCGTACCTATGTAACGGTAATGAACACTACGTCGATGAGTTAACGATGGCGACAGTTAGCTCGGTTGCTAACTGGGTGAAAAGCTGTACTGCTGATAAAACTGCTGTCGTGTGATATCAGACATTTACAGTTTAACGACGGTGCTGGCAATTAAATGTTTATCACTACATGGTATGAAGTGTTGCAGTTAACAGTTACTCAGGTGCCTTCCCCCCCTCCCTTGTTGCCAGGTGCTGCAGCCCCAGTGGTCGTAGGCAGGATGCAGACCATAAAGTGCGTGGTGGTGGGTGACGGGGCAGTGGGTAAAACCTGCCTGCTCATCTCTTATACAACCAACGCCTTCCCTGAAGAGTACATTCCCACAGTGTTTGACAACTATAGCGCTCAGATGAGTGTGGATGGCCGCACTGTCAGCCTCAACCTGTGGGACACGGCAGGCCAGGAGGAGTATGACCGCTTGCGCACTCTCTCCTACCCCCAAACCAATGTGTTCATCATATGCTTTTCCATCGGCAGCCCCTCCTCACATGCCAATGTTAGGCACAAGTGGCACCCTGAGGTGTCTCACCACTGCCCCAGCGTGCCCATCCTGCTGGTGGGCACCAAGAAGGACCTAAGAAGTGATACAGAAACGGTGAAGAAGTTAAAGGAGCAGGCTCTGGCCCCTACAACCCAGCAGCAGGGCAATGCCCTGGCCAAGCAGATCGGGGCTGTTAAATACATGGAGTGTTCTGCACTGCAGCAGGATGGTGTCAAGGAGGTGTTTTCTGAAGCTGTGAGGGCAGTGTTGTATCCAGTCACGAAAAAGAAAAAAGAGAAGTGCGTGCTGTTGTAATGAATGGTTCCCAGATTTGGACTGTGGAGAGGAGATGGTGGAGATCCACGGATGCAAAGGGAAGGCTTGAGGAACAAGGGTCACCAAGTGGCTGTCTCCATACCACCTCTGGCAGTTTTCAGCTCCTCTGCTACTCCTCTCTTCCTTATTCATCTCCGGGAGGATCTCACTGTGTTGCCATCATCACCAAAGTGACCATGCCTTAATGAGAGCGACTGACCGTTTCTCCTCTATTTTTCTTACATTTTTAACTTTTGATATTTACACATTTCATTTTTACATCTGTTCTAGATTTTTAGCTTCTCTGCTTTGCCTTATAAAATACTGATAATGGTTGCCACAAGCCATAGTAACATCAAGACCAATGAACCAACCAAACTACCCTGTTTGACTGGAGAGAAGAGATCTACCATTGTTCAGGTGGAGAACTAATGACTACCTCAAATTCTCACCTAGGTTGCATCTCATGAGTCTCAAGCGAGGTTACCATCAACCTGATGCTTTGACTTTAACTATTTAGACATAATGAACAGCCAAGTAGAAGGTGAACAAGTTTTAATTTCAAGCAGCTTGAGTCCAGACATGGTTTGATGACTCCTGGGCGAATGCCAGTAACCCTTAAACCAAATGCACAGATTAAAGGTTAAATTCCCTTGCTACGATTCCCTTGTGCTCAGTCTGGCGTGTTAGAGCTGTTGGCAAGCTGCCCCTCCAGCCTTTTGCACTGCTCTTTCACTTCTCCACACAGAAGAACCAATCTGTCTTTGAAAATAAGTCAGACCCATTAAAAGCAGCCAACCATTTGTCCTCTTCAGTAATAGAGGAGCAAGTGTAATAAAGACTCTGCCAAATTAACTGATGCTGGTACAGGATTTTTTGAGCTGACACAGTCAGGAAGTCAGGTTATAGAAAAGCTCTTCTCTGTCTACATATTAACTGTTGAGACACTGAGTGCCATTTAAAACCATGCCTAAGAATTTCTTTGATAGGGAGGGGTCAAAGAGGCTGTATTTTTTTATTTTTTTTGTCTAATTATCTTGAATTTACTCTAAATGATTATTATTTTTCCACAAATGTTTTTAACCTACAAGTATGGCCAAAGTTAAATATTTTTTTGGTAATAGTTTATTTGATCAGTAAGATGTGTGTGTTGTAGTTAATATTTCAATTTGATAAACCTGAACTCCATATTTCTTTTCAGTTACGTCTTACATTGAAGTTCAGCAACTATGACCATCACTTAACTGATTCAGTATAACGTTTGTTTTAATTGGCTTACGTTGGCTATGTACTACTCATTTGCAACTGTCTCAGTTAGGTTTCATCACAGAAGAAGCAGCGTCATAGCTCCCTTTTTAATCATGTAACCGAAGATTGTGTACAACTTAAAGGAGCCTTTTGTTTTGGTTAGGTGCCTTGTCTAAACCAAAGACGATAGCAGCCTCCTTTGTCAAACCCAAAGGTTCTCATAGTGCTGCGAGTGCCACGAGACACTTAAGTACAGGTCCCACCCAACTCAGTTTTTGTGAATTTTCAGAAGCCCTCTGCCTTACTTCCTGCCAGTAACTACACTCATCTTGCAGATGTGTTTTGTTTTTTTTTTAAGACACAGGTGCTAAACTGACATCTTGTGCAGCAAGTCTGTGCATTTGTAAAACGAAGCCCTCCGGTTCCATGCGTCTTAACAGATTGTGGTTCCCTGCACTGCACGGTGGCGTGAGGCACAAGTGCAACTTGCACATACAGTTAGAAAGGGCTGCGTTGGTGGAACATGCATTGTCACATCTGAAGATTTTTTTATATACTTTTTGTAAAGTATTTTTTTAATGACTAGCTGCTCTTTTTTTTTTTTTTTTGTTTTTTTTTTTGTTTGCTTACAGCTGGCAGCAAATATAGAAAACCTTTTACTATAGTTATAGTTTTCATTTACACCTTTGAGCGGGTATATAATAAGTCAGCCTAGATTGTGGCCTGTGTAAAGTCTAGAATAACTGAAGTACAAACCAAGCAAGAGGTTCTTTTTATAACAATGATGCGGTTTGACATCTGCCAGAAGATGTGTGAATATTTCCCAGATAGGTTTGTGGAGGTTTGAATGTAAGTGCACGATATGTTAAAAACTGTCACCTGTGGTGAGCTCATTTAAATTTTTTTTTTCTTTTTTCCATGTCCCAAATTCACATAGATGATGCTGTTAAAGTGGAACATACACCTGTGGGCTCTGTGTCTGTGTCCTAGAGCTGTATGCTACCGTGCGTGTGGTACTACGCTTTTACACTGGGAACTTGATTTGTAGAAACCTGTAATTGTTTTATAAATAACAAAAGCATATTTGTATAAATGAACTAACAGTGAAATGATTTTAAATTATGCCAAATAAAACAGTGGTTTAAACCAGTTTTTTTTTTCTCTTAAAGCCACGAATCTCTTCCTCTGAATTGTTTCCTTGCTGTTTTGTTTGAGCGCTGCGTGCAATCAGTGCAGATCTTCACAGCTAGAAGGATGTAATGCAAGAACAGACTCATGCTGAGGTGCAGAACAGAAGCGAGTAACACATTTTCACTTACTTACAGCTCAGGAAACCACATTATGTTCCTGCAGCACACACACTGTAATGCTTTCACATTAATGCTACAGTTACCAAGTCCGAACACTAGATGGACACAGCCCTCTAGCTCGGCTTCTTATACAGAATGAGTACCAGTCTTCAGAGCTTGGTTTTTTTTTTGGTTTTTTTTTTCCCTCTCGTCTTCTGTACATTTGAAGTTAATGGTCTATACCATCTGGTTTCCAGGCCATAATTCAACTTAGTCGACACCCACAAGTTCAATCAGTTTCGGGGGCTTAAAAATTCAGCGCGCTGCTTACTCTGAAAAATTCCTTTGACCTTTATGGTTGTGGATGTGACAAATGACAGATGTGTTAAACACCACCAAAGGCTCATTACAACATCACTGCAGCAGCATTTAGAGCCCATTTCCTCTGCGGTCTGTCTACAAGTGCTTGACAAGGAAGACAATGCTGAATGTGTGTTTACAGCTTGTGAAAATTGTGCTGTGAGTGAACTTCCAAGTATGAACTGCAAAGGCAAAATGAATGCTTAGAGGCATGACTGACCAAATAGGATGATGAAGGATGGGCCCATTTCTTTCTGCAACATGCTTAACTAAGGCAGGGAGATGAATAAAACATGGGTTAAGGTGATCCATTTTAAGGTGAGCTGACTTCAAAAGGAGTTTAATTTGAGCCGTCTCACAGCTCTTTATATGTAGAGGAAGCAATTGATGAATTCACTGGATTTTAAAGTTATTCAAAGCTGGTTTAAAATGACCTGAGGGTGAATCAAGACCTTGAGACCAAAGCTGCAGACTTATTAACAGCTAGCTGGATTGGTCCAGACTTTTCAGGGTGAAGCCCCAAATTTGTGTGCTGGGTCCAGCCAGGGATGATAAACTATTGAGCATGTTTTTGCAACTGTGGGAGAAACTGGAGGAAGTCTGAATATCTGGACTAAAGTACACAAACACGAGCACTACTTAATTTTCTCAATACCAAATTTATGTATTTGAGAATCTAACTGCACTGTAACTGGAGATTTGTAGTGTACAAGATTATAGAGGTTTGAAACACATTTTTATGTAAATCACATTTATATACATACAGTGGGTGCAGCCCTGGTGTGTTCTGGGAGGTTTTTCTTACCACCAGCCTCAACAGCATGCACCAATCGGGGTTTAAATTTCTTCTCATGCTGACTTTATTGTTTAAGAGTTCAAAATTAAATTAACATTAATATTTTCAATCAAGCTTTTGGTTTAATAGATATTCAGTTTATAGTCTGTTGTAAACAAGGTGAGCGTAGATTTTTTTTTCGTGCTGCACAGTTGGAAAACCGTTTGAATGTAGGAGCAGAAGGTGAGATTTTTCTCTGTGTTCCATCTCTGCCTGTTTGATAGAAATGTGCAGTTGAGGGTGAGCCGACCAACAGATATCCACTCTATGAATCATCAGTGTGTAGCGAGTGGGAGTGATGGCCCCCGCCGGGACCTTGATCTCAGCTCCGTCTATCGCCCCTCAATCTCCCTTTTTCCTTTCCTCCCTCACACTGTCCGTTTGATGATGTTCTGACTGAAGTCAAAAGGGCCGAGCAGCAGTATTCAGTCAAGGAACTTGGGAGATTCCTCCTCTTCTCCTTGTCTAAAGATGAAATAACAAAAAGCCTTGATCTAACAGACAGCCTGCAGCTAGAGCGAGACTGAGAAAGCTGCAGTCCTGCATTCAAATCAAACTGTTCCAGCAGAAGGAGAGGGAAAATGAGATTGCAAAGGAACACAGAGGGGAGTGAAGGCCGGTGGCTGTGTTCGCAACAAAATCGGGCTCAGAGCGGAGGAGAGTGGTGCTGTGTCAGTTATGGAAAGGCAGCAACTGTACAGTAAATAACATTTGAAAAGTGGAGGTTGTGGTCAAATTGTTCCTGTGGTGGATTTGTAGGAGAAATGAAGGAGCAAGGTGACCTGAACCATTTTAACCTAATGAGGTGCTGTTGACTTTATAAGATTAGTTGCAGGTAAAAAAAAACTGATAACGCAACCAGCAGTTAGATATCTTAGCTTAAAATGAAGAATAGTATCAGAGGCAAACAGCTGGCTTGATAATAAAATTTACCCATCAGGATTTCTGAACCACCACTCACTGGACCTTTGGTATTGCAAGATAATCCAGAATGAATGGGAGCCCATGAAATGAAAATTTCATGGATTTTTCTTGTGGAATTCTTCATAATGTGTTTGATTGATGTGATCAAGACAGTTATTTCATATTAGTAAGCCACTTTACATCATACATTGTGATTTCAGGCATTCGGCAGCATCAGAAAATTTCTCACAGCAGTCTTTTTTTAACAATCAACTTCAACCACCACAACCAGCTGCTTCTTAGAAACACACATTTAAGGTTTTTTTGTGGCCTAACTATGCTTCTAAAGTCTAGTTATCCCATCTCATCTAAATATGGTCTCTTCTGGCTCCAAGTCGAAGAGTAAAAACGTCTGAGTCTACAAAGCAATGGGTACACTCACTGGCCACTTTATTAGGTATCAGGTTGGACATGATAGCATCACACGGTTGCTGCAGATCCATGATGTGAATCTCCTGTTCCACCACATCCCAAAGGTGCTCTCTTGGACTGAGATCTGGTGACTGTGAAGGCTATTTGAGTGCAGTGAACTCATGTTCAAGAAACCAGTTTGAGGTGATTTTGTGCCATGGGATAGTTATCCTGCTGGAAGGACCAATCAGAAGATGGGTACACTGTGGTCATAAAGGAATGGAATTGGTCAAAAACGATGGTAAGGTAGGCTGTAATGTTTAAACAAAGCTCAGATCAAGCCAAAGCATATCAAGAAAACATCCCCCACACCATTACACCACCAGCAGCCTGAACTGTTGATACAAGGGAAGCTAGAACTGCCCTATGTTTGGATGGTGGGGACAAATTCTGACCCTACCATCCAGATGTTGTAGCAGAAATCAAGACTCATCAGACCAGGTGACATTTTTTGTCCAATTCTGGTGAGCCGCTGCAAACTGTATCCTCAGTTTGTCCTTAGGAGTGGAACCATCCCATCTTCTTCAAGGTTTGACATGTTGTGCATTCAGAGATGCTCTTCTGCATAACGTTGTAGCGAGTGGTTATTTGAATAAGTGTTGCCTATCTATTGGCTTGAAGCAGTCTGACTGTTTTCCTCTGTCATCAATATGGCTTTTTCATCCAGAGAACTGCCGCTCACGGGATATTTTCTCTTTGTTGGACCATTCTCTGTAGATCCTAGAGGTGGTTGTGTGGGAAAATCCCAGTAGACCAGCACCATAAAGAGATTTGAGGTGGTGTCAGAAGAAGAGTAACTGTTTCTGGGTGTTTTAAGTTTACTACTTAGTTCAATTTATTTTTAGCATACAGACATGACACTGGTTTTCTTGGTAAACTGTCAGCAAGAAACAAATAAGCATATTTTCCAGTAATGTTAAACAATTTCTTATAATATCTAATAATAATAATTATAATAATCCTTTTATTTATTTATTTTTATATTAATGTTCCTCACAGCTCAGAACAAGCCCAAATGAAGGCCTGCAGGCGCTGAGCTATTATTATGTTGTGAAAAGAAGCAGGAACAGAGGGGCAGAACAGAGGAAAGAAAAGAATAGACACCCAGGTCTTCTCAACTATTAATTATGTTGGTTTGCAGCTTCGAGGTTGGGAAATGCTGCCTGTGAATCACTAAAGTAACAGCCTGGGAACCGAAAGTCCTCAAGTGCCCTCCTCACTTTCTTTTTGCTCAAACTGCTCTTCCAGGTGCTTGCGCTAAAAAATCAAAAACACAAGGTTAAAACTGGGCAGATTAGATGTCCCGTGTTCTGTGGATGCCTATTGTTGATGCGCAATCCCTCCAAATCCACAAGAGGCTGTTCACACACTGTCATTCAGTGATGTCTGTATCACCACAACGGGGAGAGGCCAGATGGCAGGAGGTGCCAGAGCAAGTCAGCGCTGACACTTTTCTGAGGCATTCTCGCACTGCTGCGGGGTTAGACCGATGAAGTGAGAAAATGGGGGAGAGGAAAAGGGTAAATTGTTGCAGACATACTGTGGTTAGATGAAAGTGAACACAACCAGTGAGCAGAGTTTGAGCTTCTTCCTTCAGATTGGATGGGTCATACAACAGACCACACACCGGGAGCCTTTTGCCCCATCCAATTACCAGCTATAACTTTGGTTTTATGCTCTGTCTGAGCTGTCATAACACAAAGATGGCAAGACAGCGTGAAACCAAGCACTCAAGTCTAAACAAGCCACTTTTCCACATTCTTCCCTTTTCCCTTTTGTCCTTTCCATGCTTCTGTTTATGCTTTCTGGTGTGCATCAGTGTCAGCTATCCACATGATCTGTCTGCAAGAGAGCAGAACCTTTTCACAAGCTTGTCAATTCAGTCAGCAAGCAAAAGGTCACGGCAATATACTGAACCGGACCCAAACGCTGCCAGCTCTCAATACTGAAAACTTCATCCCCTTACAGTAACCAGACATCTGGTGGGCTGCTCATGCTTCATTGCAACATGTATTTCAGCCATTAGGAGAGAGTCGGTGGGGCTGTGGCCTCCGCGTGTGTCAAGATAGAACATCCTGTTCTGCCTTGGTTGCTGCTCTCCTGCAGGGCCGCTTTGATCTCACTCCCCTCGTCTTTCGGGAGCAGATTTCACTGTTCTGCTCACTTCAAGGTAGATTGTGTGACTTAACCAGGTGGAAAATGCTTTCTAGAGGAGAAGGGAGCCATTTTTCATCCTATCTGAACTTAAGGGGTTTTTTTTCCCTGTGGTCTCAGGCATGTGGTCTCTTTACACTATAGATCTCTGCATGTTGTAATGCACATCTGTCTCCCATGATTTGGTTTTATCTGTCATGGTTTTGTTGCTATTGAGGATGACATTGTTACAGGACTTTCAGGGTGTATAAGCTGTGAAGGAAAGAGTCTTAACAGTTTGAGCTTTAATCCATTTGTCTTTAGCCCCTTGTGAGGGAAAGGGGATTGGGCTAACTGTGCATGTGTATGTATGTTTGTGTCTGAGATGTTTATGAGTTACTGAGAGGTCAGCCTCTGTAGCTGAGCCTCTTCTGGACGGGGACTTCATTGCTGACGCAGACATTGTTATACTTGGCACTCAATACATAAACCTCCCGGTCTGACCTTGATGAAATGTGGAAACTGGACTTCAACAAAGAGACAATATAAAAGATTATCTGTTGATTTAAAAAGCTGTTTCCTCACAAAGACAAATGTCTGATTTTAGACACTCCGTGCTGAGAAACAGCAGTTAGTGCTTCATCTGTGACGATCATTAGTGTCTGCTTAAGCTGCAATTACGTAGCCAGTGAGAAGTAATTCCAACCAAAAAATACTACTTTCCCATGGGTAGCAGTTCCTTCAAAGTAAGCACGGAGACAGTTCTCCCAGCTTCTCCCTCCTTTGTTGTACCTCCCTTGGCCCTTGTCTCTTTGTTTCTGTCTCTGATGGCTCCATGGAAAAATGTATACATTTACTGCTGGCATTATTCAGTGTTTGTCTGTTGTCCTAATTTTCAATTTGGAATCCCTGTGGATCCAGACATGGTTTGATGGGTATTTTTATCCTTGTTATAACAATAAGATTCATATTTTGAATATTTTTGTTTAAGCTACTGGCAAATATGATCATATAGCTAATAGAGCTTTTGGCCTTGGATGTGGTTTTCATCTGCTGCTTCCGGGATTAGCGCTGAAATGGAAAAGAAGTCCCTGAAGTGCAAAGAAAAAAATGCAAATGATTCCAGTTTACCGATGAAGATCATGTCATATAACTAAAAGCTCCAGAGCAACTATGTAGCTTCAAGATTACATTGTTTCCCCAATGAAGCTTGAGACCACAAACGAGTACCTGACTTGGATGCTTGATTAGGATAGCTTTCAAAGGAAAATGCATTGAAGCTTTGGTGGTCACAAATTTACAGCAACTATTGGCTCAAAGCTAGAATCATACTTTTGGAATACTTTTGGAATCATACTTTTTTATTTTGCAGCTCCAGACGGTAGCAAGGTGTGCGCATACTTTTGGCAACATCGTGTAATATAGGTTTTCTGTGGGGTGCCGGTTTATCTCACAGTTTGAGCAGGTGACCATATGCTGCAAGGCTAACCCGAGGCCCTTTACCTTCGCCCTCTGTCCCTGCTTTCATAACTAATCTTCACTGCGCTATCACATAAAGGCAAAAGCCTCCCAAAAATATAGGTTTTCTGAGTAAAGACCACATATTCTGCTAATAACCATAATGACATCACACATGTGGAGTTAAAATCTATTAAAAACAAATCAATTTAATTTTATTTATATAGCACCAATTCACAGCAACAGTCATCTCGAGGCACTTTATATTATGAGGTAAAGACCCAACAATTACACCTGGTGACAGCGGGAAGGAAAAACTCCCCTTTAACAGGAAGAACCAGAACCAAGCTCAGAGAGGGGCAGCCATCTGCCATGGCTAATGGGAGTGAGGGGAAAGGGAAGAGAGCAGAGAGAGAGGACAAACTATAGGACACAGAGCCAGAATCAAAAACATTCTCATATATCATTTGTTAAATTCACAGGTGTTGAAATACAGGCTCAAAATACATGCATATAGAAACTATCATGGTACCTGACTCTTTCAGGATTTTAATCATAAATAACTAGCTAATCTCAAGGTGTGTATGTGGTTGTCTTCTTCTGCTTACAGGAGCCTGTGTGTAGACAGTTCGTGTTTGAGCTCCTGATGGATGGTTTGTTTTTGTAACATCGGACGTACCGAGAGTGACAGCTTTCTCTGTGACCATGGAGACGGGAAATTAGCCGGTTCACTGGTTACGGTAGTCAGCGGGCTGACACTTAGACACTTGCATCTTGAAGAGCATAACTGATTAGGAGAGGCAAGGGAGAGGCAGACAAAAACACTATGATCACAGATATTGTCTCCCATGTTCACATTTTGGTCTCCATATCCTGTTTTTTTCCCCCAAAACAAAATACTTGGATGAAACTCCTGGTATATCACACCCAAAGGATATCTTCTTCCTCTAAGCTGAAGTCTGCTTGGCTCAGTGAGAGAGATGTCTCCTCCAGATGTGGGTTAGGCTGCTTAGTGGTGTGGATTTAGGCTCTCCCGATGGCTTGGTAAGCAAGCTGTGTGCAGTAATTGAGGCTGGCTCCCCCTGGGACTCTGCACTAATCGCTAATAAGGTCTACCTCCTTCCCACCGCTGCCCAGTAAGAGTGTGTTTGACCCATGCCTGCACTCTCTGTGTGGGCCCATAATGAAGGTCAAACACATAGAGTTCATTAAGCCATCCCACACATGCACAATCATGCAGTACAGGCAACATGAGGATTCTCCAAAACATGTACAAACACACAGGGACACAATACTCACTGGACGATGCAATTAAAGTAAAGAATCGTGCACAAAACATTTGCTCAGCCACAGACATGCTCTTTGTGCACGCACCACTGCACCCAAATGTATATCCAGACACAAGGTCAGCCACACATTCTCCCTTAAAGAGTTCCTGCAGTGGCCTCCGGGGCTATTTTTTTTCCCACAGTTTTAATTTCGCAGCTGAAGAGAGGACGACTCTGTCTAGTTGGCACAAAAGCAGATTGGTAAATGAACAAGATTTGTACTGAATAAAACATCCAGTGAGAATCCCTGATGCCCACAGCGCTGAGCTGAATGTAAGCCTCAGAAGTAAAAAGAAGATCAAGAGGGGAATCTATTAAGACTGTTTAAGTCGATTTTATACCCTGTAAGACATGGGTACTGTGCCCTCTGCTCTTGTGTTCTTTAAAAAGTATTATACATATACTGTATATATAAATGCAGAAATTTCTGAACTTCTGAAGTAAGACTTTTATAGATATTTGGAGGATTTTGACTGTTTGGGGGCAGTTTTGTGATGATGTCAATTGAGATATAATAATGGTCTCTAGCCAGTCAGAACCAGTCACATATCAGTATATTTCAGACAAACAAACAACGTTTTATAATTAAGGAGTCTAATGACAAGCAGCACACTTACATAATAGGTCATCTTTGATGAAGAAGTGTATTGATGACCTCTTTTAACCAAACAGTAATAACGTCCATGACATTTTTGATCAGATTTTGCAAAATGCACTTAACACAGTGAAAAGAAAGTTGTCACAAAATGTATTATCCACCAAGAAGCGATGTTGCTCCCCGGAGGGCAAATCTCACAGAGAAAGCAAAGGATTTTGTTTTATTTTCATCAGAGATATCCTACTGGGTTTTCAAGAAACATAATATTGAAATTAATTTGCACTCCAGGAGTCATAATGTTTATATAGATACTGAACAAATGTGAGGTATTCTCAATGTTCTTGTGTTCTTTTCCACGAGTGTTTCAGTCAACCTGCAGGGCCCATCATCCATTGTCGTCTTCCCCTGCACTGACAGAGATGACTGTAATTATATTCTCAGTGTTGATTCTCTTCAATACCAAAATAGATTTGTGATTCACCAGCCCACGCGGTGTCCACACATGCACATACATGCACTCCAAACACACACATTTGGTGTGGAGGCACACAACGACTACGTGCACAACTCTCTAGTAATCAGCTCTGATGGAACACAATTAATATCCAATTCCACCAGCCTTTGTTTTAAGCTGTGGATCTAGAACAAAATAAGGGGCTCTGGGGGGGAAATGATTCATGGAAACTGATATTTAGTGTTGTGACATTGTCTGCTTGAGGATAGGGATGGACTAGAGAGCCCAGGTCTGAATTGGCTTTGTGGGGGGAATAATACTGTCTGGGTGAAGGGTAAAAGCTTGAACAAAATATCCTTAGATGTTTTTATCAGGATACGAGAGGTCTCTAGGATGCTGGAGGCCTCATGTTCTGAGAAACAGATCCAATCTTAAGCTTGGCGTCTGGCTCTTGATGATACACCAGTGGATAGCTGGATGATTTACTCTCCTTGCTACTTTTCAATCAATAGCAAAAGCAGTGGGGAAGGGTATTTTGTCTTCTCTCTGTTTCCCCTTTAAATCAGACTTACTATGCAGGGAAGGAAGACAACCCGTTCATCCTTTATCTTGCTAGAAGGACAAGCTGAAGAATGCCTCAAGGCAGACTGTGTGCTCGACACTCTCCTACTGGGCTGCCTCAGAGATAAACTATGTCTTTTTAACCTGCAGTGGAGTTATGTGTGTGTCAGTATATTTGGCCGCTGTGGTTAGACGTTGAGATCGAGTGGTTTGTGGGTAAAGGACCACAGCTTGTTTGAAAAGCTCTCACTGGCTGTCTCACCAGAAAACCAGGTGGTCTAAATGTCTGAAAATGAGTCCGAAAACTGCCTCAAAGTTGAAAATCTTTGGATGTTGACCAGAAAGACTGCAGGGTCCAGGATCTGCAGTCTTTCTGGTCTGCGTCTCTGCTGCCTCTTGCCTTTGTAGCTGTGCTACTGGCACGGGCTGAGAGCGCCGTGAAATCTTGTACAGACATTTGTGATGTGTGCAAGATGAGTCATACTGTCTTTGGTGAATCAAATCAACTCAACAATCAGTTCCACTTGTACCATAAAAATATTAATAAGAGCAGGATGCCAGATTACAAGATGCCACTTAAATCTTTTTAATGAAAGATGCTCAGTGATGCTTAACCTTTACCAAATGAAAGGAAATACAACTCCATCCACCATTAACCCCTGATGAGAACAAGTTTGCTAAGACTAACAGAGCATAACCAGAGCTACTAAATTATATGTATTTTACTGAACTACAAGTTGAAACCACACATTATTGTAACATGTTACTAAGTAATGTGCATTTTAATTTAAAGGGATGTTTAATGACATTGCATTAAAGAGTATGACACTGAAGTACTGCACAGAGTAAAAAGCTACCGCTAATTTCCAGCCCTTGCCCCTAATTGAGCTTTGACATACACAATATGTAATTAAAATGTACAGTTTTCATTCTCATAAAAGTATGATAAATAAACATGAATTTATCTATTTTCTTAACCACTTTTCTTTAAAATGTTATTAATTAAAATGTCTTCTTAGCCTGTGCTGTAAAAGGTTTAACATCAGTAACTAATCTGATTGCAGTTGGTAGTGTATTTAATAGATGACAGCCTGTTATGGAGAGTGTGGATTGTCCATATTTAGATCTACATTAAGATATTTCATAGTTGACATTCACCGTATTCCCAGTCACTCTGTTACTGTCGTGAAGCATTTGAGGACTTTGGCCTGTGGAAGGTTGAATATGTGTGCAAAAATACTTGACATAGACTGCACGTTTCCAAAGGTCACATTCAGAGAAGTTCTCACAACCTCAGGTCAGTCAACTCTGCTCAGAAGTCTGCTCAGAGCAGCAGAGGTTAATTGTAACATTCCCGATTCAAAGTGAACATATACAGAGTTCAGTTCATCTGGCAGTGTGGCATTGTCTCTGTACTTACTTTGTCATATGGGTCCAGGATCTGCAGTCTTTCTGGTCTGCGTCTCTGCTGCCTCTTTGCCTCTCTGATGCATTTCTAAGGTTGCAAAAATAGCAGGGAGTGGGCAGATAGCTATGGGTCACATCTTGTAATTTCTGGTGGGATTTTGGTTGGGTTGTGTTCCTACTGTATGATCTCTGTGGGTACTGTGACCACATCAGATGATACATATCTCATCTAGTGTAATCAGTGAAGCCTTAAAGCACACAATCGGTTTCCTCAGTCCAAGCTTAAGCCAGTGGGTTAAGTAGAGCTGCCAGAATGGTTGCAGACATTTAATCTTATTCAACCAGCTTGTATGCATAATGATGCCTATTCTGGAGCAAAGACTTGATGCGGCATAATATTTTAACAAAAACGCTGCAGCTCAGACTTTTACACAGTGTAGCCTCTGGGTCTTTGGGGGCCATTTCTGGTGTTTCATCATCTCAGAGGGGAATATTATAGGCAACAAAAAGAAAAGCAAAGATGAACTCTACCCAGCAAGATGAACTTAACAAGACTTTTGTCTCATTTAACAGCCAGCAATTCTGCTCTCCTTCACTATATCTGTCTGCCTTGGTACTCCCTTTTTACTGTCCTCTCTCCTTCCCCCTTTGCTACAGAGATGGATGGCCACAGAAGAGGATGGAGGCGGCTACCTCGGACAGCCTGATGGGGAGTGTGAGTGAGCCATCACTCTTGTAATGAGGTACTGGGACAGAAACTCGGATCAGTGGGAGTGGTGGTGGGCAGTTTGAAATGGAGTGATGGATAATAAGGAGTGATAAGTCCATGAGAGGCCAGACTTGAGGTCAGGCTAGATGAGAGAGTATAAACACCACAGTGTTAGTGGAAACAGAAATAGCTGTTTGGGCTTGGTTACAGTTTGAGGTCAGCTTGTGCAGGTGTGTGTCAGTGTGTGTCTGGCTTGGTGGGTAAGGACCCATCCCAGGAAAGTAGTTAAGGGCGAAAGTGGTTGGTGTTATTGTGTGAATATGTCAAGGTTTTCAGTACCTGCTGCGAAGGGAAGGGTAATGAGAGCAGATCTAGTGTGGAGGTGTTTGTTTAGGGGGCACCAGGAAGTATCTAATTAATGCCATCCCAGGGGCCCTGGTGAGGCTTGACCTTCTGTTCAAAGCCCCTACTGCCTCCCCCTGCCTAAGCTGACATCAATAAGGCTTGAATTATTGATAAGAGGAGAAGCAGGAGAAAACGGGGAGGGATTTGGGATTTCTCCATTGGATGTATGTGTGTGAGTATGTTGTGGTTTCTATGTGTGAAAGCAACTGAGCTCACAGGAAGTTGAGCGATCTATAAAGGGACGGTTAGTTGAGACTAACCCCAAGGGTGCACGTCTCTCAGGGCTACAGGGGGAGAGCATCCTAAATAACATGGATTCTTGAGAGAGTGGGGTTAAAGGTGATGGGAGAGAGAAGGCAGGAGGTAGAGAAAAGCAACAGGAGCGCGATGAGTAAGATGACACTTACATCCTAAAAGGAAGCGGAAACCGACAGGGAGAGGCAAACATGGAGGTAATGAAGAGTGAAAGAAAGGAAAAGAGGCATGATCTGTCCTATTATTAAGGAATGGGCCTATGTGAAATGCAGCACATCGCGCCTAGATGCGACAGGGTGATGGACAGGGAGGGGGTGGCGGAGGGAGTGCTGTGACTCCTAAATCAGGCTGATGCTTTTCCCAAATGCTCCACTGTTATTTTGCTGCAGCTGGGGCTCGCTCACAGGAAACAGATGGAGGTAATAAAGCCAGGGGCTGGGTGGACGCTGCAATCCCGCCGGGCTATCTTTGAGCAGGCACACTCCATTCTGGCCATGACACACATAAAACCTTCTGAGGATTGAGTAGGGCATGAATGGCTGGCGGGCAAGGTGACCAGCAGGGCAGGGATTCAATCTAGAGGAAACAGGCTTAAGGTTCATGAATAACTCTCAAATGGACTCCAGAAGTAATATCAACTGTGAAGCTATAGAGAACAGGGACTTAGAACATGGTCCAGAGTGGTCAACAATAAATCAATGCACAGCACGTGATAAATTTTAGTGAAAGGATAGTTTTACATTTTGGGAAACACTTATTGGCTTTCTTGGTGAGAGAGCCAACTGAATGGATAAATAGTGTTCTACATTTGTTGTGACACTAGCCTACTTTAGCATAAGGACTCAGGGAAACAGCTAGCCTGTTATCCTCAGAAAGAGATGTGCTGGCTCTTCCTTGATATCTTGTGTCTGTGTCAGCCAAATGTACCAAAATCCTACAAACATCTTTAAAGTTAATTAAGACACTGGGTCTGGTTTAATAAGTCATATGTATGAAATTATTTGAGGTGACTCCATGAAGTTACCGGGCCCTTACAGTGTACTGGAGGTTTTCTGTGTGTGTGTGTGTGTGTGTGTGTGTGTGTGTGTGTGTGTGTGTGTGTGTGTGTGTGTGTGTGTGTGTGTGTGAGGAAGACAGAGGCATTCAGGTGAGATTAGTTTGTGTTCATTGATCTTGCGCTAGGAGACACACACACATAAATCCACACACTCAAAAATACACAAAAACACACACTTGTTGTCACTCTTCATTCCTTCAGCATCATCTTGCTGACAAGACTGATAAGTTGAACAAACAAACACACACACACACTTTGAGACACTTACTGTGCTTCATTTCAGTAGATTTCACAGGGTGAGGGTAAAGATAATGAACTATTTATGGAAAGTTGACTTCAAAGTCGTTTAATTGTTAAATTTGACCAGCTGCCTGAAAATATTTGCTCTCTATCTCTTCCCCTGTCATGGCATGTTTGTATTTAAATTAATATTAATTCACCCACTGACACACTATATGTACACTAGTATTAAGCAAATGGCAAGCAAGTGGGTTGTGGGTTGTCAAAAGATGATATACACCAAAGAAACTACACTTTGTGCTGCAGAAGATTAATCACTCCTTTTATGTGGAGCATCAGTCCTGCATTTAGATGAGTTCATTCATCAGATTACTGATACAATTTAGATTAGATTAGATTCAACTTTACTGTCAGTGCACATAGAACAGGTGCTGAGATAACAAAATGCAGTTCAGAATCTAAGATGAAGTGTAAGGAGCAGAGACACATCAATATGTAACAGGGGGATTTATAAATATCTGCATCCAGGTTATTTAATGAATCATATTTTTGTTATACTGCTTGGGGCTTCCCATGATGCACTCAAGATTTCTTCCTCACTCACCTCTTTTCACTCTCTATGTGTTTATACCCCACTCTGCATTTAATTATGAGTTATTATTAATCTCTGGCTCTCTTCCACAGCGTATCTTTTGTCCTGTCTCACTCCTTTCACGCCCAACCGGTCACGGCAGATGGCTGCCCCTCCCTGGGCCTGGTTCTGCCGGAGTTTTATTCCTGTTAAAATCGAGTTTTTCCTTCCCACTGTCACCAAGTGCTTGCTCATGGGGGGATCATTTGATTGTTGGGTTTTCTCTGTATTATTGTAGGGTCTTTAGCTTACAATATAAAGCACCTTTAGGTGACTGTTGCTGTGATTTGGCACTATATAAATAAAACTGAATTGAATTGAATTATAAGCTTACCAGCCAGTTTATTAGGCACACCTTGCTAGTAACAGGTTGGACCCTTTTTGCCTTCAGAATTGCCTTACTTTTCCATGACATAAATTCAACAAGGTGCTGGAAACATTCCTCAGAGATTTTGTTTCACATTGACATGACAACAACACACAGTTGCTGGATATTTGCCAGTTGCATATCCATGATGTGAATCTCCCGTTCTACTACATCCCAAAAGTGCTCTGGTGGATTGAGATCTGGTGACTGTGGAGGCCATTTGAGTAAAGTAAACTCATTGTCACGTTGAAGTCATGGTGATGATGTCTTCAATTGTCCAATTTTAATGAGCCCGTGCAAATTGTAGCCTCAATTTCCTGCTCTTAGCTGACAGGAGTGGCACTCAGTGTGGTCTTCTGCTGCTGTAGTGCATCTGTTTCAAGGGTTGATGTGTGTTCAGAGATGTTCTTTTGCAACCTTTGGTTGTAATGCGTGGTTATTAAAGTTACTGTTGTTTTCCTGTCAGTTTAAAGCAGTGTGGCCCTTTTCCTCTGACCTCTGGCATCAACAAGACATTTTCACCCAAAGTTTCTCTCTTTCGGACTACGGTTCATTCTCTGTAAACTGTAGATGACTGTGTGGGAAAATCTCAGTAGATCAGCAGTTTCTGAAATACTTAGACCAGCCTATCTTGCACCAACAACATGCAACATTCAAAGTCACTTAAATCACCTGCAAGTCAGCAAGTCATCTTAACCATGTCTACATGACTAAATGCACTAAATTGCTACAGTGTGACTGGCTGATTAGATATTTGTGTCAATGAGTAGTTGAGCCAGTGTACTTGGCCAGTGGCCAGTGAGTGTATACAGCTCTTATATAACCAACCATAAATGAGATGTACTGATTGATGACAAATTAAAACCAACATAAAGACTCTAGAGTACTGTTGGTCCAAAACATTTAGCAAAAACAGCTTCAAAGCACCTTGGCATTAATTTTCCATTTCCGTGGAACTCTACTGGAAGAATTCCTGTGAAAGATATTTCGTTTCATTGGTGGTGGACTACGCTGTTGGACATAATGGTCCAAAATGTCCCTCAGGTGTTTCACTGGGTTGAGATCTGGTGACCCTGAAGTTCCTTCCTCATGATTCACATTATTTTGTACTCATCAGCCATTCAGGGACCCTGCTGATCTCTCTGGATGCAAGCAGTGTCATCCTGGAAGAGGCCGCTACCATCAGGGTAGGAATGCTTCGTCAGAAAAGCCTTCTCATCGTTCAAATTCGTTCTTTCATTTAATTTGTCATTCGCCTGCACGCCTTCTTCTGGCACATCAAATTCATCATCTGCTCCCAAAAAGTTAGATGCAACAATAACTCGACAATAATAAATAACACCGTCATTGCTTAAGTTACCTTGAAATCACACAGATTGCATGAAATCTCCCCAGACTAGAAACCTGAACACGTTTGCATAAATTTGAAAGACTAATTAGCCTGTGGTGATTAGCTCCCGCTCTTGCTTTTATTCCCTTCTCTTTTAATCCCAGCCCACCCTTACACCTACGCTCCTTCTTTGCTAAGTCATTAACGGTAAACCTCCCCTGGGAACTGAAGCTACCTGCGTCAAGCAAAACAAATACTAGCTTGTTTCATGCATCAGCCACCAGAGCTCCTGGGACTGGCAGAGTATGAAGTCAGGAGACGGCTGCTCCCTCTAATGTATTTTTAATCACTTGTGCACACTTTTTATTCTCCTGTCCAGACAGCAGACAGATGCAGTCAGTCCCTGTGTCACCTCCCTCTTATCTAACATTATTAAAGACTATTTTGGGGCATGTTTTACTCAGTCAATAAGCAGTGCTTACTTATTATTCTATCTTTTTCTGCATTATGTATAAATGTGGAAGCAGAGAGGAATGCCAAGCAATGATGCTGTCAGAGTGCTGTTCTGTGTTTCACTGGCCCTGAAATGCTGCACCCTTGGAGTCATCTAAAAAAAAAAGGGGGGGGGGGGGGGGGGGTTGTCAGGTGTTCATCTACATGTACTACATCTGCTGAATAAAGAAACATTAACTTGGCATGGAGGAAGAAGCTCTGCCACTCCGATGAGATCATGGAGCAATCAAATCCCATTAGGATTTCATGCCACCAGCTCGCTGCACATACAGCACATCGCTGCCAGGATGCCGGCTTTCTTTTAATTCAATAAGCGCAGCAGTTGTGTTTACATATAGAAGCTTTAACTCTGTCAAAGGCAATTCTCTTCTATCTCAGGCAACCTCTGGCCTTATTTTGTTTGGCAAAGCAAAGGCAATTTGCATCCCTCGGTATGTAAACACTCACAAACACAAGGCTCTGACATTCTGTTTTTGTGATGCACCTTCATTCTCCCTGTGGGGCTCACGAGCACTAATGTGCTCTGATCTCTGATTCAAGGTTCACGTTTGTGCTTACAGTGAAAGAGACCGAGAGGTGAGAGGAGCACGTGGAGGAAGGAAGGAGATGGCAGAGATAACAATGATGTCGGAGCAGGTTTGAGCTTCTGCAGAAGCAGCAGCAACAGCCAGCAAGCCAGATGTGACAGTCTGCATTTTGTCTTCCCTGACAGATGGAGAGTGATGGCTGCTTTGATCCAGTACAGGATCTGACATATCTCCGCCTATCTGAGGACTCAGCATATCCCCAGTGGCACGCAGAAGCCCCCCAAACGTTCTGCTCTTCATAAGCAAAGAAAGAACTGCACTTGAAACAAAAGTGCTACAAAGCCACCTGTCTGAATGTGACGTGCTTACAAATTGTACAGTTAACTTCCTTTTTTTTTTTTCGGGTGGAAGAGACTAGATTTCTCTAGTCAAGGCAAAGCTGCATGAGGCAAAATGCTTTCTGTCCATCTGCATGGGAACATCACTGCAGCATGTTCACATCACTAAGACCCCCACCTGCAGCAATGTAAATGTTATCACTGCAGAAAATGGGCTGGTATGCATGTTCGTATGGTTGTGAGCTCCCGAGCGGAAATCCACAGTTAAACAGTGAAAAGACCCTCTCGGTCTCTCTAAACACCAGATAGGTGCTTCGCCCTGTGGGCAGATGTGCTTTCACCTTCTGTTTGTCTCCTGGTCGACAGGCTGTATAAACTCTTCCAGCCTGTAAGTAAAACAAGAATGAGGCCTCTTTTTACAGCGAGGTCTGGCCACGGACTGACACTGCGACTTCATGACAGACTCTTTAATACTCAGTCTATGATACGGAGTTAAGAAGGGTTGAACATGAGCTCGGAGGGATTTACCCTCAGAGACTTCACTGCATATTTCCATATAATAACGGGCATGTCTGCGCATTAATTTTGTCAACCCATGTGAGTGTAATGACTCATCTATCAGTGCTAAGAAGAAGGTATATTTACTCCTGCTATTGTAATCCGGTGTAATGTTAAAAGGGTTTTGCACTCTACTATGTTTCAAAGGGAAATATTGTACTTTTAATGTCACAACATTAATGTGACAGATTTATTTTTAACTGTGCAAAGTGATTTGCCTAACCCGTAGGTCTAGACTGAATTTGAAGTGCCAAATCTGCAGTTCCTCGAAGGACTACCTTTTATAATTGATGGTCCTCCTCATAGGCTCCTATATCACAGTGCTACACTGTGCAGCAAATATGAAAAGGATGTAGCCTCTTTGATCTATAAATAACTTCTCTGTCTATTACAGCTTTATAGGGGTAAATGTTTAAAATACAGTTAGGTCCATAATTTGTTGGACACCATTTTTTGTAATTTGGCTTCTGTACACCCCCACAGCAGATTTTAAATCATCAAGATTTCAGCTTTAAATCAGTGCTTGTCTGTGAGTTTCTCTACATTCAGTTTTATCTTCAGTAACTGAAAAGCTGCTCTGTTGGGTTGAGATCAGGTGACTGACTCGGCCACTGAATACTATCGCATTTCTTTGCCTTGAGAAACTCTTGGGTTGCTTTTGTAGTTTTGTTTTTTCAGCCTAATGGTGGCCTCCCTCACTAGCACTGATATCTCTTCAGTCAGTTCACTTCAGATATTATGTCTGCATCATTTGTCATGAAATATCAATCTGTATGCTATGACATGTTGCAACAACTTTTATGTATATTCACTATGTGCAGGATTCTTTTGTTAGGTTTAGTGCTAGCAAGCTATCACAAATTTACAGTTAGGTCCACAAGCATCTGGACAGTGATGCAATCTTTGCAATTTTGCCTCTTTAAACCACCGTTTACATTTGAGCCTCTGAAAATGGGGGACTATGTATGGACTATGCTGGTTTTTGACTGTGTGTGTGTGTGTGTGGTAGAAAGGACCGTAGAGTCTAGACTCTGATGGTGGTGGAGGAAGAGTATTGGCTAAAAGTGGAGTGACAAAATAGCAATAAATAGGAATCAGACACTGATTGCCTCTGAGGTGGGACCAAGAAGATCACTGGAGCAGAATAGTGAGAATGAGGTAAGTCTGACACATGGTAAAGTGACAAAGAGAATAGTCCCATTCTCTCAGAAAAGTCCCTGGAATGGAGGCAGATTTGAGGAAGCACATCATCCTAATTTATCTTACAGAAAAGCTCCTTTAAATGGGAACTAGTTTTCTAAAGCTATACTTATAATAAGTACTTATTGCCGAAAATGTAGTTGGTGTTTGAATGCAGGTCATTGTGAAATTGCTGATTTACGTAAGAAAAAGATCTGAGAGCTATGACCGCTGTCATCAGATTCATCTGTGAGTTGATGTTGATGCACCATTAATCTGAATAATCTGATCTTGAATCTTGTCCTTCCAGGAAATGAAGGTTCATTGCGCTCGTCCAGATGCACTTAATTATAATGACGACATTTTCATTCTAACAGCAGCCCAGAGACTCGCCATTATGTCCCAGCATAATAGTTTTGGCACCAAAAGTACCTTCATAATGATAAACCTTTTCTTGTACTTATCTTTGTCTTAAGCTGTGATACAAAGACGTACAACCTGCAATTTTAAATGCCTTTGAACAGCAGCATCTGTTTCATAAGGAATCAAATCGGGCTGCTAATGCACACACAGCTGATCCCTCACCCCTTGAGGCTTGAACGAAGGAAAATGTTGGATAAACACAACCCAAGCTAAATTGCAAGCAATGGATTTAGCTTAGGTAGTGTTTATCCACCAATCTGTTTGGCTCACCATAAATCACAGAGGGTATTGTTCAGATACGGTTCCCTGTTGTGTAGAACAGAGCAGAGAATAAGATGCTCGTCTGCCATACAGAGAAACACAGGAACCAGATGTAATCCACCCACACAAGCTGGGTGGATGGGTGCTGAGATGAAACAGTTTCATACTGGAGTCATTTCTGTCTGAGGCTATCAAATGTGAAGAAAACATGTTGAAAGGCTACATGGGGTGCCTGCCTATTCATTTTCTTGACCTCTTATCCAACCAGGGCTGCAGTGGTGCTGGAGCCAGTCCCAGCTCACACTGGGTGAAAGTTACTACACACTGGATAATTCCCCAGTCCACCACAGCGCTAACACACAGAAACAGACAATCATTCACAGGCTAGTGTGGAAACGTGTGAGCTGAAGGTTTTGGCCGTCACCATCTTGGTGTTTTGAAACGGGAGTTGACGAGCAAGTTTCACAGTAACCTGGGGGCACTGCACACTCTTACAGTAGCTACTCAGAAGGCCCGCCCTAAAGTGTACAGTCCTTTGGACACAAACGGGGACCAAAAGAAAAAAAAAAAGGCATACAACATGCATGTCCAAGGACTCAAGGTAGGTTTGAAAAGGTAATAAAAGGCCTTTATTTTACAGGGCTAGAGACATTAAAAATACACCAGCTTGTACTGGCCTTCACCCTCTTTGGGGTTTAGAGATACGAAGACATAAACAGAGGAATTATAACTCTGCACCACATGTGCACAACACTAATTATGTGCATCATTTTGCATCATTTTCTCTGGTCTCTGGGGACAATGGTGAGTACAGCCTTTCTGTAGCCTTTAAGGGCATCACACAGGAAGTAAACAGCCTTGTGATAGGCAGTTAAAAACACTTTTCTAACCAATGATAGTACAGACACAAGAAGTTCAAATCCACAGTAATATTAAATGTACAGCACTTATAGTGATTTTGGACAACTCTGTAGGTCAACTCTAGTCAATTATAAAAACAGTGACCTTAATACAGGGCAAAGTTACTGACTATAGAAGCCTTAAGAGGTCAAAGCCTTCATTAAGTCCAGGGTAACTGGTGGCCTTCAGGGCACAAATCCAGTATGCCTTAATTTTATCCCTGCCCACTGATAGTTGAGAGTTGATACTCCTGACACTCTCAGGATTGAATCACTCCCATGATGTGCTTCCATGCATAGTGTCTGGTCATAGGATCATTCAGGTTGCTAATATGAATATGAGTATGTTCAACCACCCCGTCCCTCAGTCTTGTTTTAGTTAGACCTACACAGAAACAACCACAACTGCATTTGAGGTGGTGTACAACATGAGCGGCATAAACAGTTTATGAAGTTGGTGAAGGGATAAGTTTTAATGTTAAATGTGTTGGTTTTCACCATATTTTCACAATAACTGCAAATACAACAGGAAAAATTCCCTTTAAGCTGGTGCAGCCAGGTTTCAGGTTTGGGAGGAGGAAGGTAGCTCTTCAGTGGGCTTGTCCTTAATTGTTGGGGCCACTACAGTGTTGTCTTTCATCATTAATAGTCCTGTATATTAAATATTACTGTGGCTTCAGTGTATCTATTCTGTTGTGGTGTATTTGCTCTGAGTTATTGTTCATATATTTTAACTTTTTGTGTCTGTGGTTAGAAAAATGTTTTTAACTGCCTCTCAGAGGGCTGTGCACTTCCTGGGTGATGCCTTCAAAGGTTATTGAAATGTCGGACTCACCACTGCCTCTAGAGAAAAAAGAAAGTGATGCATCCAATTTGGGTTGCACACCTTGCTCTGTTTGTGTCTTTGTATCTCTAAACACTGAATTAGGCACGTGTCAATACGTGTTGCATTTTTGATATGTTTATCCCTGTAAAAAGCCTTTTATTATGTTTCAAACCTACCTTGAGTGCCTGGATTTTTATTTGTATTTTAAAAAATTTTTCCCATTGTTTCCTTCCATGAACATGATGTTGTAAAACTTGTTTACTGTTTTATTTTATTACAGACTTCCACATAATCAAAATTTTGCTAACAGAAGAGTCGCCCCCTGCTGTTCACCAGTAAAAAAAGAGTGAAGAGTCAAAGTATTCCTGCTTCATCTTCAGTTTTCAGACCTCGGAGCGTCGTCCATCTTTTGTAACCATGGGTGTCCTTTTGTGTTGATTTTTCAAGTCAGTATAATTTTTAAAAATTTAATTTATGTACAGTTTTATGGTTGGATTTGCATGAAGTAAAAAAAAAAAAAATACAAACTAAACAAAAAAATCCACATATTTTTTGGGTAAAGATTCAGCATTGTGTGAAGCAAATATTTAGCAAATCTTTTGGTTTCACATTATCATTAAACATAAAACATTTATAATTGTATTTGCTTTAAGACTTGAAACTGAGGAGGAATTGTGTTTTTAAAAAATCTCATAACATTACCTAAACAATGATTTTTCCCTGTTCTCAGTGAGTCTGTCAGATCTTTTTTTTTTTAACTCTTGCCACAGTAATAATTACAACCACAAATGCCTCAAATTTGGTGAACTGACTTGATATCTTGTCATTCAGCTCCGATCTAAAACAATGTTGCACATCAAAGTGGGTCTCTGGAGTTGTTTTCAGCAGGAAGACCTACTTCTGCTTCTACTAATTTTTTTTGGCCTCGGTGTGAAATCCTACTTTTGTGTGAAAATTGTGTAAGTCAAAAAATATATTGGATAATCTCATAAATGAACACATGTTAAGAAAACATACAGATTTATCTGGGAACCAATATGACCATAGAAAGCCTTATCCTGCTTTGTGTCCATACTGACTGCACTCTGCGTTTTGTAATTTCACGGTCAAATAATTATCTATTTTCTTTTTTGTTGTGCTGTCACCTCTGTTTTCAGCTCCATGCTAACACCATCACTGGTTCAAAAACAACCCTGTTTACATTTTGACATCAGAAGAGGAAGTACAGCATTGCTTTTTGCACCTCCCTCTTATTTCCCCCATTATGTATCCAGCCTGTCTGTTTTCCTGTTTTGGCTTTCCCGGTGACTATCCTTCCTGTTGAAAACTGCTGAACTGCAGTATGTTTGTCTATTGGCAGGATAGAAACAGATTGAATTGTCATCGGCTTTGTTCATATGCTTGTTTACCTGTAACAAGGAAAGGAATAAAGGGAGGATCGATGTGTTCATCTTGAAGTTTGTCAGTTTTTCTAATGCTACAGTCACACTAGTGAAAACAGTGGTTGGAAACTGTGTTCCAACTAAAATTTGTGTGACTGTGTGCAATGAACTTGTAATCATGTTGCCTTTGTTGCTTCAAAGATGAGGACTGGGTCTGTGACCATTTGCAGTCAGTTGTGATTTTGGTGCATCAGGATGGTGCTAAAATGGCAGTAAGATGGAGTTAGTCTGATATCAGTCTGCTACCAGTCTGTGAATGAATGGAGTCAAGTTGGGAATTATATGCAATCTGTTTATGATAAAACTGCAATTAACTGTGATAAATAAGATTTGCAACAGATCTGTTGTCTGTTGCAAATCTGTTGCCATCTACACACTCAGATTCACACTAAACAGAAATTCACATTAACTGCTTACATTCAGAGTCCAGATAGAGCCTCACAGATCTGAAAGGGGAATTCTAAAATTCCTCCACTAATTTTATTTCATCTTTATTTATACCGGTAGTCCCATTGAGACTCTGTCTCATTTTCAAGAGAGACCTGTTTCCAAAAGGAAATAATTTTACAACAATAAAATGTTACAATAAATAATAGTGATGTGGTTGCTGCAAACTGCAAAACGACATGGGCACTTGGCAGCCTTGCTTTAATATTGGTATATAACCAGAATACAACCAAGAGATACATTACTGACAAATTGCGCTCACTGGTGCAGTCTGACTCAGATTGAGTACAACATGCTGGCAGTCTGTCTGCATTTATAAATTAGATGGTTGTTTCAAACTGAGAGTGATAGCACTTAGTCCAAGCCAAAATGCGTGTCATATTTAAACAAAGGTAGGCCTCTGGATTCAGACTCAGCACACTAGGGATAATTTTAAAGGATTTATTAACAGAGAATAAATGTGGAACTTGGGACCTAGCCCTGACTGCAGAAACACAACTGGAGGCACAGTGGGAGAGGAGAGGCAGTTCTTTGAATTGTACTAGTCAGATTTTGAAGCTTTACTCTGTCCAAGACAGAGACTTTGAGTGGCAGGTTTCCAATTTGCCAACAGGGACTGTGGTGGAGAGTGTGCAGGTGAATTATAGCGGTGTCCTTCTCCAGACGTGGATTCAGAGGTAAGTGGCTGGCAGTATGCACCAAATTCCTCAAAGGAACAGGTTCAAGGAGGAAGAGGTTTCTCAGGCTGAGCTTGAGCAGGTAACTAGGAAGCAACCAGAGACTCCAGGTTAGCGGGCAAAAAACACAGAAACTTGCAGATAACCAAGTGTCCCATTTACCACCACGGCGGCAAAAGCGATCTGGCGGAGAACTGTTGCACCACCCAACACTTAAATACCATAAAGCTGATGAGGTTATTCAGGAGAAGTGTGAGAAGAACGACTGGAACAGGAAGTCTGCCCATGGACAGATCTGGGGAGCACCTGCTCACAGAGACAGATTCTTAAGAAGAGAGAAAGAAAAAAGAATACAAAAACCCCGAGCCTTTCTGGACCATAACGCCATGACTGTTTGGTGACAGGCTGCCTCGCACCTGGTTATCTATGTAATCTCCCTGCCATCAAAATTGGTCACCCAGAGGTTGTGTGTGCAACACCCTCAACCTCTAGATGATCAGTTGGTCACCACAATTGCAATCAGTCTCCAACAACAAAAAAATTCAATGCAATCACTCAGCAATCGCTGACTTTTCCTAGTCGCATGGAGGTTGTCATTCTATTTATACTCTAGTGTAACTGAGCCATAAGGCTGCTGGTCCTCAACTGTTTCTAATAGTCAGACTTTAATTTACTGCATCTAACAAAGATTTTAGTCCTTGTCGTTGTCCATCCAACTTTAAGTTTGACTGCAACTTCTGAGAGTGCGCCAAGGGATAGGGTGCTAAAATCTGTTAATGCAGTCTCTATGATAATAATTATAAACAGCCTCCTCGCCAAGACAGTTTACAACTGTTGGCAGCTTGTGTTTACGTGTCTGTGGCTCCTCTGGTGTGAAGCAGAATGCTTGTGAATGCCTGCATTCTTGCAGTTAATTTATTTCCTGGCGAAAATCATCCTGATGAAAGACTTGCTTTTTAAATAAGCATCAAGGTCTCTATACGACCTCTCCTCCAGAATGGAGAACTAGTTAGCAGCCACCGTAGTAGCAACAGCACAGTGCAGTTTGTGTGTGTGTGTACAGTATATGTGAATTGATTCAGCATTGCAAGCAGTGCAGTGCGGTGCTGTGATGAATCACTGTAATTTGCGCAAGCCTGCAGAGGAGGCGATACCATAGACTATTAAAGGCAGCGGCCCTGATTACCATAGCAGGTAATTGCTTGGTGAAGATAAAATCAGTGCTAATCCTACGATGTTGTCAGGTTTTGAAACAAGAAAAACTTTTTGATCTTCACAGCGGGTATGTAAAAGCTCGGTTATGCCCAAAAAAAAAGAGATAAGCTGAAGTGGTCCAAATCAATTCCTGCAGTGGGTTAATTGCTTTTCTGTGCATGTCGCACATTTTAAGAGTGAGGGGGGATTGTTTTTATATTGATTCACCGCACAAGGAAGATTTTAATTTCCCAAAACCTCTCTGGCAGTGCAGACACACCGAGGTTAGAAAATCCAATTATCGGGGCTTGCCCCCAAACTACACTAAAACTGCAGGGGAACTGCGATATTGAAATGACTGACACAATTCAATGGGCCTTTTGAAATTTTGAATGAGTCGAGATACGGATCAATAGATTATGCAAGGTCACATTCGCTGAGATAATAAACAGGTTCAGGAAAGCTTGCATCTGCTGTCCTCTGTGGAAGGACTTTTTCCTGGGAAATATGAGATGTTAAAAGCCTGAAGCATGCTGTCGCTCAGATGGTCCAAGTCTGGGTGGGTCCATGGAACACTGCATGCACCAATCCAGCCCATGTTATGCTGAATTATGGGGTGATTTGATTGATAAGTGGGTGCCAGCTAGGCTGCTACATGTCTGTCAGGCATCACGTCAGCTAATTGAGTCACTGATGGACCTATTGACTATGTTTCTGTTGAGTGCCATTTAGGGTATGCTATTATCTGACAAGTAGAATTGATTGCTGTGCCTTTAATTTGAATAACTAGCCATCCAGCTTTGCTTCAGTTTTGGTCTGGCAGGATATCTGTTTTTCTGCAGTGCACCTATTTGCAATTTGAAAACCAAAATAGCTAGCAACCTGGCACTCCACCAGATGTGACCATTACTGGAAAAAAAGAAGAAGAAGAAGATGGTGACAGCTATAAAATCATTGCTTCAAAACTTGAATTCAGAAGCCAGTGGGTGGTGACAGTGGCTACAATGCTTAAACTGGATGGACAAAATGAGAACAATAAAGGATTAAAAACAGAAGAATGCATAATAAAATTGCTCTGTTTCTGACAGTAAAATAGAAGGATGCATTGCAACAAAACAGATCCTGTGCAGAGGAGCAGGAGATTCAAGTTGGAGGAAATGTACCTCTAAAAAATTTTGAAGACAAATCCATGCCCTGTCAGACTGTAATCACATGAATGTTTCAGCAGCACGCAGCACAGTGGGCAGGAGTTCCTCTTTTTGTTTTCAAGTTGAAGAAAGTGAAATAATATTTCACAGAGCTGTGAACCATCTGCATAAGAAATACTGGATGTTTATAAAAGACATTTTTCTTTAAATATTAATGGGTTTAAGTTTGAACTTTATGTTCCAGCATCAAAGTTTAACTGAAGTCTGATGGGGCATGGATAAATATTGCATTATCATATTAAAGCTATAGGAAAAAGGGCAGATGAATAAAGTATAAAGCAATCATTAAATAAATAACACTGTTTATGTTTCCAAAGTTTAACTCTTTGCCTTTGCACATTCTGTCAGCCATGTTGAAAATATATGGTGTGAGGGATAATAACTTCTAATCATTGCCTATGCAAAGGATAAGATTTACACTCACAGTCTTGTTAAAAACCCCACACACTCACATACCCTGTGAATGCTGCAAGGAAACGGAGCTATAAGTGGAGAAAAATCAGTCGCAAATGTGTGTGGAGGGTTGTGAAACTGTATTCCAATCTGTGTGCGCATGACCAGATTGTGCTCTTGCACTGCATCAGTCAGGTCAGGGCACTCGTATCATGGTTTAAACAATGCATTTTTAATGCAGACTGTACGAAGAACAGAAGACACCTTGGCAGCAGTGAAAATTTCCGCATAATCAAAACAGCATAAAAAACAAGCATGCTTTGGAGGCTCGTAAATGTCTGTAGCACAAGTGAAATTACCAACTTTGAACAGTTTGTGTTGTTTGACACCAGTGCAATTTTGTGGATTATGAGAAATGTGTAACGGAAGCGTTTGAGTCCAGGTTTTATAAACAGTGGTGACCACTGTAATTTGCCCCTGACTAAAATGTGGCGTGACCCCTGAAATGTGAATTGCTGCTGTGGTTATTACCATGTGAAACACGAGATTTGCCTGTTAAAGTGTGCGCTTAAATGTGGGCTGCAGAAGCTAAAAGCACACACTGAAACGCATTCTCACTTAGAGGTTTACAACAAAACAAAAGCTCTCAGTGCATTTCTGAGAATATGTGGGGGCTGATGGGCAAAAATTAGCATTTTGCTCTTTCAGCCCTCCATTAAACCATTAATTCAGCCTTCCATTAATTGGTTGCATTCAGTGCTTTGAGTGTGACGGACTCTGATTAAATCTCAGTATTTCTTGCCATGTCCTATTGGTGGTGTTTTTTAATTGAATTCTTTTTTGTACATTGTAATAGCCAGGGCTGCAGGAGAGAGCGCACTCTCCGCTCACCTTGATGTGTTGAGACAGAGATACAGCCAAAGGCCATAATAGAGACTTCACAAGGCTGTGGTAGAAAATACACCAATGTGCTGATCACTTCAAAGCCATCAGAGGGCCTATACATAATGGATGACACAAGAGCAGTCTGCTCTGAAGTGCATTGTTCTTCCCTCCCAATTAATTTAGAGGTAATTATTCCTTGGGCACCTTAATAAGATGAGAGGCCACCTGAGAGCGGCTGCAGCTACTGCTGTTGGAATTAGAAAAATCATTCACAAGCAAAGCCTTGATCACATGCCAGTCACTCAACATGCTTTGTTCCATTGTCCGTCTCATTTTTCTGTACATGTCCAAATAAATATTTGACAGAGGAGAAATATTTTTTGTTTAGTTCCGACATGTTGACAGGAAGAACAAGATAGACATATGAAATTATTATAATAATTTAGAATATTTAATTTTGAGTTGGAGTAATTTAGTGTTCAAACAGTATAAATACAGTATGTCTCTTGGTCTAGTTCATTACACAATCATGGTGAAGACTGCTGCCTTCACAGAGGACGATGATGATCATTACTGATTATCATCAACACCGTATACAAGGAGGGTCACTGCTGAAAGGGCTGTCTGTTCATAGAGTATCAAAGCATATTAATGGAAAGTTGACTGGAAGGGAAAAGTGTGGTAGGAAAGGGGACACGAGACAAGTCGATTCAAGAACATGAGAGTGCTTCACAAGGAGCGGACTGAGGCTGATGCCAGTGCATCATTCAGGAAAGGAGCTACGACTGTTGCATTCATTCATTCTGACATCTAATATCGAGCCACTTCCAAACCAGAGGCATCAGAAACACTGTACATGGGCTCAGGAGAAAAGGAACTGGACTGTTGCTCAGTGGTTCAAAGTCCACAAATACATTTTGTGGAGGGGCACAGAAGCCAAGGTGCTTGAAATCCAGTGTGAAGTTTCTGCAGTTTGTAATGAATTAGGGATGCAATGTCATCTGCTGGTATTGGTGGTAGTTGGTCCTCTGTGTTTTATCTCCTACCAGGAAATTTTAGAGTGCGTCATGTTTTCATTTGCTGACAAGCTTTATGGAAATGATGATTTCCTTTTCCACCAGGACTTGACACTTGGCCACAGTACCAAAACTAACTGGCTCACCTAACCTGAACCTCATAGAATTTCAGCTACTTAACAGCCCTTGGTCTTCTTTGTCATTTTGTAGTGAGCTCAGGTAGACTAAAGAAACCTGAGACGGAGATTGCAGTCAGTATTTGCAATTCTTGTGTTCTGTACGCTGCTCAACCCAGCAGTGCAGCTTTATTAGCATTAACGCACACATGAACAAACAAAAACAGTGACCAGACCTCATTAACTGTCACAGCGGTCGCAGTCATGATGGCTAATGCTAGTCACACTCAATACCACCCTCAGACAAGCAGACAAGAAAATGCTGGAGTTCACATCATAAACTAGCAATAACAATGAAGGACCAACACAACTTGACTGCAATAGTTTATTATAACACTGTAACTTAACACACTAACATCAACGAGAACAGACCCATAAGTCTTAGTGGCCCCTGCCCTTTGGGCCGCTACAGTGTTTTGTTTCATTTGCTCCAAATGTTTTTAACTGGGGAAAGGTCTGGACTGCAGGCATGCTCCCATTCTGTTGTAATAGCTGCAGTATGCGGTTTAGCATTGTCTTGCTGAAATATGCAAGGCCTTTCCTGAAAGCATATGTTGCTCTAAAACCTTTCAGCATCGATGGTGCCTTTCCAGACGTGCAAGCTGCCAATTTCATTGGTAGTAGTGCAGCCCCCCTTTTGAACTGAGTGCTGACAACAAGCCAGAAAGTCCGGCTCCTCTTTAGTTTGGAGGATGTGGCACCAGTGTTTTCTAAAAACTACAGAACAGTTTTCCACTTTGCCTCAGTCTAATTTAAATGAGTTTTGGCCCACAGAGGACTGTGGCTCTCTGGATCATGTTCACAACATGCTTTCTTCTTTGCATGACAGAGCTTTAACTTGCATTTGTGAACGACACAGTGAACTGTGATGCTGCCTGAGGGCCAGAAGATCACAAGTATCCAATATTGATTTTCAGCCTAGTCCCTTGTGCACAGAGATTCCTCCAGATTCTCTGAATCTTTTGATGTTATGTACTATAGATGATTAGAGTCAAAGTCTTTGCAATTTTCCATTAAGGAAACTTATTCTTAAATTGTTCCAGAATTTCTAGATGCAGACCTTTTGCAAATTGGTGAACATCTGCCCATCTTTACTTCTGAGAAACTCTGCCTCTCTAAGATTCACTTTTTATACCCACCCATGTTACTGACCTGTTGCCAGTTAACCTAATTAGTTGCAAAATGTTACTCCAGCTGTTTCTCTTTAGTACCACTTACTTTTTCAGCCTTTTGTTGCCTCTGTCCCAACTTTTTTGAGAGATGTTTCTGCCATCAAATTCAAAATCAGATGTTTTTCATGAAATTGTGTAATGTCTCAGTTTTGGTCTGTTTTCTATGCTCTACTGGGAATTCTATGCTCTACTGGGAATTCTATGTTCTACTGGGAATTCTATGTTCTACTGGGAGTTTTTTTTTAAAAAAAAAGGATTAATGAGATTTTCAAATTATTGCATTTCATGTACATATTCCCAGCTTTTTTTGACATGGGGTATTTGTTGGACACTTCTGTGTTGCAATTCCTTTTTTGTTTGATCTTAGGAAATACTCTAATAATCTGAGATTCTGGATTTCTGATTTTCATGAGTTTTCATGAGTTATAAGCCATAATAATCGAAATTAAAAGCAAAATATTTTACTTTATGTACAATGAGCCTTCATGGACCACTGCATTGCAGCAGATGGCTGCCCTTCCCTGAGCCTGGGTTCTTTTTAACTGGAGGTTTCTTCCTATTAAAATGGAGTTTTTCCTTCCTGCTGTCGCAAAGTGCTTGCTTGTATGAGGTTGTGTGATTGTTGAGGTTTTCTCCAGAATACTGTAAGGCTTTTACTTTACAGTATAAAACACCTCAAGGTGCCTTGTTGAAGTGACCTTGTTGTTGTGATTTGACGATACATAAAATAAACCTGAATTGACTGACTCGAAATAAATAAACATAGCAAATTTTGTTGTCAGCCCAGGACTATTTTTGTCCAGGGACACATTGTCACTGTCACAATGATGCTTGCTGGGTGGTGCTAAAGAGAGTAGTAAGAGTCAACCAAAACAGTGTAGCTGCTGGTGAGAAAACAATAAAAAGAAAAATCAGCTGTAAAACCATAAAGAAAGAACCTGAGGGGGTAGAAATCTCTGTGGATCACTTTGAACAATCTCTATTAACATACAATTAGCAGTTTATTCTTGCTGGTATAACAATGTTATCAGTAGCCACCATAAAAGAACTCGGTAAAGTCAGTTTCTGTGAGTGGGATGTTTGGTATTTCCAGGACATTTTGAGGGTGTGAATTTGTACTGTAGCAACATTAATGCATTTGAATGCAAAAAGAAAGGAAGCCAACAACGTTCCCGGTATATTTGGAAACAGCGGGGAACTTGAGCAGCCTCTGTTGTTGCCGCAGTGTTTGTTTGCTGCTCAAGACTTTGTGTGGGCCTCCTGGGAGACTTGCAGTGAAGACATACACACACAGCACATAGGGACTGATGATGATGTACAGCCTCGATGTGTTGAGGAGCCTCCTCAGCAGTACACGATGCCAGGATAGTGCAGTGACTCAGGCTGACACAGCGGGAGTGCAGCGCCAAGGAAACTACTATCTGTTCCCAAAGCGCCACAACTCCTCCTGTGCCAGAAACAGTGCAGCATTGCAGCTCCAGAAGCAAGTTTGCAAAGACTCCCTTACTTTGTTATTAATGACATTGTTGTTCAATGTGATCTATCAGCTGCTGCATGTGTCCCTGAATGTTAAACAATTGCAAGTCTGAGATTTTATTCATCTTTTCCTCATCCCCCAAGAGCCTAATAATCCCTTCTTTTATGCGTTGCCAAATAGTTCTGAAAGCACATTTGGTTCCCGCAGACTTTCTTGGTAAAATAATGATTCAATTAATGTTAAAAACAAAAGAGACTCAGCATTTGAAATCATCACCTCAGGGTGTGGGGGTTACAAAAAAAATGAATATGGCAACAGCAGTCCCCACGGTGCAGGTCACAGAGCTTGAAAGTCTCCAACAGTTTGATGGGAATTAATACAAATTTTAACAATGTCACCACTGCACACTGGAGGTTTCCTTTTGACAATAAAATCAGCTTCCACTGCTACCACTGCAGCTATACTTCCCCATCTTTCTTCTTTTAGTGTTATTTGCAGCTTAACAATATTTGGGCCAGACTGTCCACATGAAAAATGTATGATTTCTGCTTTTGGGTAGACTTAATATTCCCTGTTTAACAATAACACCAAAGCCGAAGAATATTTCCATATTTTCCTTTTTGTTTACATCAGAAATGGGTATTTAATGAAGGAAAGAGTGATTATGAATTCGCGTGGAATGCGCAGCCCCCAAAAAGAGTTTGGATGCTGTGTAAATTATAAACAAAAACAGAAAGCAATGCTTTGCGAATAGCTGCATTCTGTTTTGTTGCGCTTACCGGGTGACAGCACAGTGTTTGATGTTCGGTGCAGATGGAGCTTACTGCAGAAGATCAGAAGGAAACACTTGTCATCTCAAAGTGGTTTGATGTGTGCAATTTTAGTTTTTAACAAACTCATTAGAAATTCTTTTTCCAAGTCAATGTTATGTATTTTGCATGAGTACTTTTCTTTTTTTTTGCCCAAGCGTACAATATAGGCAAGAGAAATGGCATAACGGAGAATGTAGTCATCATGCGCTCATGAAACAGAATTGTTTGTGTTGTGCTGAAGGACAGATAAGACTGCAGCTCATAAGTTACATGCAGGTGAGGTTTAACACTCTTAAAAATATCATTTAAGGGAAGCTTGTGTCAAATAGGATTAAGGGCTAATTGGTGTTTAAAAGCCAGTGTTCTCTCTGGATGTCAAGAGCTTTTTCCCCTGCCAGTACCGTGTGCTATAGAAGATTTATAAGAACCGTTAAGTGTTAGATTACAATTCAGTTCTATTTTTATACCAAAAAAAAAACCAGGACAAATATTGCAATACTGTATTGAGCATAGTGTTTTTGCAGGCACATTCCTTTCTGCATCATGATCATCAGCAGAATGCCTGCTGTTCACAACAACATCAGTGAGACGTGCTCCCGTCTCCTACTGTCAGATGTACTGTATATTTTTAATGCCGCTTCAGAGCCACCTAAAAAACATCAAAGCAAGCTACAGTAGCAGGCTGCTTCACCACATTTGTGCCTGCACTTCATATTTACACTGAATTGCCATTGTGGAGTTCACAAAGTAGAGGAATGGGACCGGTCACAGGACAGGACAAACCAGACGGCACTGCTGCTGTAGATTAAACTCATGTCAGGCTGCATTTTCTGCCCCACTCCTCTCCATGATGACAGCAGATGGCCTGCAGGGTAACATGTCAGCAGGGCACTTATTGTTATGCAGAAAAACTACTGCCAGCCTTATGAAAAAGGGAGAGAGCAATATGGAACACGGTGCAGTGGTTTGCGCCAAGGAAAGCATTAATGAGCAGCAGAGCATCTTGGGATGACTGTCGGAATGACGTTGTTGAATCTTAATCAATTCAAATGATGTGTTGTGCAGAGTTACATTGCTAATGCCGGCTTTTGCCATTATTAGAAGTTCTTATAAATATATTACACTCCTGCAGGAGGCTCAGCCTGTTTGATACTTGCTTCTATATTTGGTAAACTATAATTCGCATGCGGAGCAGTCTCTGCAAAATAGCAACAAGGCAGTGTGCCTCGCATCCAGACAGGCCATGTCATATTTTCCACTGAGAAAAGTAGCGGGCCAAGCACTTGGCCCACACATTGGACTATCAGACCATCTGCCACGCCATCCCACATATTCACTATTTTATGTGATGCTTGGTATTCAAGTCATCTAATGTCCCCATTTAGTTCATGCCAGTGCCCATCTCCACGCTCCATTATTCAGCACAACCCATGATGCTGCTGTATATCCTCTTACTTTCCATTTGTCACATTCAGGGGTTGACGGCAATCACTGAGACGGCATAAACGAGCATCAGAAACCCTCCATGTACACTTATCGCGTGGAGGTATGTCTACATAAAGGATTTAAAAGCAAGCAAAGTGACCATACTTAAAGACTAGAAGTATTGCTCTGTGTGTATGGTGGAGGGGAAAAGCGAAACGCTTTCACGCTGAATCTATGGAAACATTTTAAATCAGCGAGGAGACAGAGAATGGAATAGGAGTGCACTGTATGGAGAGAGAAAAGGGTACAGAATTAAGAGATTAAAGTAGCTGCAGGATTAGGCTCCAGGTTTTAATGATGGAAATGGAAAATCTGTGAACAGAGTCTGACACATTCTCTCTGGCCCTCTTCTCCTCTTCACCGCCTCTCTCCAGAGCATGTGTCTCCTGCTGATTGTGTAGACAGCCTCCGGGGATAACCAGCTTTCCCTTCCATTAAAGAATATATATTTGTTTAAAGAACACTTATGTGGAAGCACATGTTTTTCCAAAGTGACACAGCCACACTGGTTAACAATTACTAGATGGACTGGGCTGCATTTCCATTTTTGACCATGCACACACACATTCACGTTTGCACTCACATGCATAACTCGTGGACTGTAAATAACAGGATTAAGGTAACAGTTTGGTTGAAACACTTTACAATGCATGATTCAGAGTAATCAGACTTCCAAAATAACCTGAGTTTGTATAATCAGGTCTGCATCTGGGAGGTTACATAATCACGTAATGCCACAAAATAAGGGAAAGAAAATCGAGGTCATTGTTTATATTTATCTGGTCTTATAGGGCACATTCATGCGATTAATGTGATCTTTGCAGCTTCCCAGGTGTAAAGTGAAAGCTGCTATAGCCACTCATAGCCATAAAATGAATAAAAAAGCAGCACGCCCAAGCACACGTGCACCAACAGACTGACTAAAACACTGATCTGTTATTCAAATGTGTGAGTCAACTACTCTGATTCAACCCTGATGATGAGTTTTTACTAAGTTGCAGTACATCGAGTTTTGCACTCAGGAGTGCAGTATAATGATAATGACACTTTTTAATCATTCAGGATCTTTACACTCAGTGATTTCAACTTATAGCAAAGTAGTGAGTGCCTCTTAGAATAACTGCATCAAAGCCAGACTGCCAGCTCCCATTTTAGGCATAATAATTAGGCCTCACTTCTCTTATCTCCTCTAAAGCCTAATTTTATTAGCACATATGTGGTGCTTGCACAAAATATTTCCATCTTAAAGTGTGAAACGCTTCTTGACTGCTTCCCCGTGCTCTTGCGGCAACACTGTATTTTACAAGGATCACTTTCAGCTGTGCTTTAATTGTCAGGAGAGCTGACTGTACTGAAGATAACTCATGCCCAGAAGAAATGAGATGCTAATGTATTGCTGGGCATTTGAAATAAATCTGCAAGGTGCTCTTTTTATGCAAATGCAAGGCTCCCCGTGTGTCAGCAAAAAAAAAAAAAAAAAAAGGCAAGAAACGGATAAGTTAGTGGCGGCTTTCCCCACTCTGACACTCTGTTGTTGCTTGAGGCTGCTGTGGTCTACAGGACATTAGCTGAAGACAAAGCTGTAGCTGTGGTCCAGTGAAAACTTTAGGAAATGACTTTAAAGAAAGACCCTGTGGTATTCCCCTGTCCACTAATCATCGCTTCTATAGCTACAATTGCTGAGATTGATCTCACATGGTTAAATATTCTGTCTAAGGATGTTTTCTGTCAGTCCTGGTCCCACCAGATTGCTTTACCTCTTCATTTCAAAGGATAAGTATTCCTTTTGTCGGAGGACTAAGCTTCTCGACTTCAGAGATCAAATCCTCTTGGTGCATCTGTAATAAGTCAAGGGGCCAGCTTCAGGGGGTTATACCAAAAAAAAAGACAAAGGGTGAAAGAGAATTGGGAAGTGATCGTTTTTTCATGGAGAGGCCCGAATGCAAATCAAGAACTTTGTTTTTGGATATTTTTGCCTGTTTTGTCTAACATGACTCAAACACAACAGCCTGTGCAACTTCTGCGGCAGTAAATATGGAATTTTAAATCAGAAAGGCTCAATCCTCTGCGTGCATTCTGACTCATGAAGCTCTGGTGGCTCTCCTCTGAGCCCGGGAGCCTGGCCAGCACACTGTCGCTATCCGAGCCAGTGTTGAAAGATGAGAAAAAGGAGCTGATGAGGCAATACTCACTAATGAGTTTTAAAGCAGGATCTTTTCTATGGATTTCTCAGCAATCAGCAGCCAGTCGATAATGTCCTGCATGTTGATGTCTGTGCGAAAGGTTTTAGTTAGGACTGACTGGATGGCATAAATTGTTGTCATCATGTAGCTGTTAAAAGAAGCTATCTCTTTAGTGACTCTTTTGGACTGTGAAAACCTTAATCTGTTGCTAATCCTCTGCTAAGAGCCAGAGGATATCGCTAGTGCTGCTTAGCGGTTACCAGTGCCCGATAAAACTATTCTATTTGTTTAACCACGTTTAACTTCGCTCTCTCAACCAACACTTGAGGATTAAAGCCTTAACCGCAATATTAACCCAAGCTAAAATGCATCAGGCTAGAGGCAAATTGCTGATGGAAGTGCAAGGGTAAGACAACATCATTAGGACTTCTAACCAGAGACGCAACAGACAACCGCAGGCCTCATTATGGCCCTAATGGAAAAGCTACAGGTTAAATCAGGTCAAATGAGGCAGGCAGAGAAATAAAATGATCAAAAAGGAAAAAAATTACACATGAAAACATCCTCAAAGCTGCGTTCATTAAGCCAGAACTCCACTCTGTATATACTCTATATACTCGAGGCCCTGTGCAATATTTATTGCTCCTTAGAAGCTTAATATGAAACCATATGAAACATGGATGTTTTTGTGAATCAAAACAAAACAGCGGTTTGACGCTCTCGTGCATCAGTGGAAGCAGGATGTTGGTGGAGACGTGGAGGAAAATTTATTTACTTTGTGTGCTAAGTTCAAACTGGAGAAAACCAATTAGGAAAAAGTCATTATGGCGAGTAACTTTTTGACGAGAAGGAGGTACAGTGTTTTGTTTTGTTTTTTGTGGCTCGACACCCCACAGCTGTAATACAGTGTTGGGCATAAAATGCATTACTTATTAACACATTAGTGTGTATTTTCAGTAACAAATACTGCCTGAGATAACAATTTGAAACTCAGCGTTTATATAACAATTATGAGTCCCAGTAAGCCTCTTTCACGCCAACAGTTTTGAGGGTCAGTGTATTTAATGTTCTTAATTTAATGTAGGGTTGATTGCAAATGTATTCTGTGGGCGATCAGGAGACACACTGCTGCTGAGGGGCTTTGATGGGATGGAGATGTGGGAATGTGATTTGACCTAATGATGGCTTCTGATGTACTGTATAAAGCAGCTGAAGAGCCTCATGTATGAGTTGCCCTTAACTTCAGACAAATTCATTTTTGAATAATAACATAATTAAAATTGGATGAAAAGATCAATAACTATCATGTCTATATAGAGTCATGGTGAAAATTCTAAAGTGTTGCTGCTAAAGGTGATATATATATATATATATATGGGTCCTGGGTTCAAATCTACCATCTGGCCGGGGCCTTTCTATGTTGTGTTTGCATGCTCTCCCCGTGGGTGCTCCAGGTACTCTGGCTTCCTCCCACAATCCAAAGACATGCAGTTAATCTGTGATTCTAAATTTAACATGGGTGTGAATGGTTGTCTGTCTCTCTGTATTAGCCTGGTGACAGGCTGGCAGCCTGTCCAGGTTGGACCCTGCCTCTCCCAGGATGGTATCTGGGATAGGAGCCAGCCCCCACCCCCACAATACTGAATTAGATAAGTGGAAGAGAATGGATGGATGGTGTAATATGTCATGTTTTGTTGTTAAACTGAGGTGTATTTAAATAATTATTGTGAATAGTCAGGAGCCAGAAAGTGATGAGCTAGCATAGTATAGCACAAAGACTGGAAGCAGGTACTCTTTAAAGTTTAAATACACACTTTAAAGCTCACTTTAAGAGGCTGTATTATCGTTATTGTTTCTGTGGGTACATGCCAAATTACTGTCTTGTTGGTGTTCCCCAAGAAACAGATGCTTATGTGCTGCAACAATTTTATTTTGATTTTTGTTTTTTTGTTTTGAATAAATCAAAAAGCACACATAATAACACACAAGTGTTATTAATGCTTTTTAAATAGGTGAATACTATGATGTTAAGAATTAGTTCACAAAGTTAGTGAAAAAATAAATGTTTTTTTTTTTTAATTTCCTTTTTTAGGAGCTTAAAACATTCATCCCAAAATAGGACTTCACCACATACAAATGCACACTAACACACACCAGGTAATTCATTAGTGCAGCTGGATGAGCATTTTATGTGAAGCAGATAGAGGAACAAATGGTACTGTGCATTGGTTCATGTAGTCATTATTGTCATCATTATTCCACATTCTGGCCGCCTGTAATTACCCACTTTGCTTCCTGGTACACTGCTTTCTCTTTCTGATTTTTTTCTCCCCACTGTGCGAGCTTGAAGATAATGTAATCACAAAAAGAACAAAATTGCAAAGCTTGTGAATCAGAGGCAGAAAGGAGTGCTGTGGCACAGCTTTGAAGTCATACAGTTAATATTGATGAGGTGAGACGTTTTTAGATGATTAGCACCAGAGATTTCACTTCTGTTTTTTATTTTGCATCATTAAGGTCAAGCGCCTAACATTTCAAACTTTGCTTACATTTTCCACATGGTACAGGGAGAAGGGTGGAAAGCTCCAATTAATATTGTTTGACTGAGTGAAAAGAAAACGAATCCAAATATTTTTTTATGTTCCAAAAAACTTGTGTGTAAAAAAAAACAAGTATGATTCACAATCTGGAAATGGATGCTGTTTTCTGTGACGGGAAAACACATCGAATGTAGTGTATGTTTGCTAGACAAACTCAGCTTGAGCGCTAAAACAATTCACTTCTGTTGACATGCAAAAGCTACTACATTAGAGGTTTAAGCAAACTTGCTGACACTCCTCACAAAGTCGGAATCAAATAAATATAAATGCAGCACATCCTCAACATTGTTCTAAAACCCTTTCAGGTTTGTTCACTATGATGCCACAGCAAAGCTCTCTATGCATTGTATTTCTTGAGCAAGTCCCTTTGCCAGTGCCTCTTGCGATCTGGAAAAACATTGGGCATGCGGATCTTTTTAAAGTCCTCAATGCATTTCTTCAGATCCTCCTCCAGCATTTTCCTCTCATCTTCGTCCTCATCCAGCCCAGGTTGGGGGCAGCCGTTCTCCCTGACACTGGGACGGGGAAGCGTCTTTAGGTTGAGCGTGGTAGGACGCTGGGGGCTATCAGCGGGAGGTGGCGATGGAGGAGAACTGGATGTAGAAGAAGGTTTGGATGATGGCAGAGGGAGGGGGAAAACTGGAGGTGACGGCAGTGGAAGGTCAGGGATGTCTGGCGCAGGAGGCGGAGGTGGAGGAGGTGTTAGAGGAGGAGGCAGCGGGTTTCGTAGGTCCAGTGTTGGGATGCTGCTGGTTTCTGGAAGGCTTTGAGTTCGGCCACTACTGCCGGTTTCTGCTGTGGCTGACAGTGTAGGAGCTGCAGCAGGTTTAGAGGCCACTACTTCAGTGATAGCTGGGGGGTCAGAAGTGATTGTGTTGGGAATGTCTGATGAGCTACCTGCAAAGGAAACAAATAAATATATTTGTGAGTAGCTTTTAAGCTGAATTCAAATCATTCAACAGCTTTTTTCCTTTTCTTGCTTATACATAGATAATAATATTGATAGTATGTTGTTACAGTAAGCTACATATGCTCATAAATATAAAGGCAGAGCCTGGTGATTAGCTTAGCTTAGCTTAGCTTAAAAGCAATAAGGAGGGTGCACCAAACTGACTCTGTCCAAACCTCAACATAAAACTATTTCTTGCCTGAACAACAGGAAAGCACTGTAAGTCTTGTGGTCACTGTGAGACTGACAGGAAAGTAACGTACACTATATATGAGGATTTGACTTGTGCACAGGTTACCCAGGGAGCTTTAATGGTTGTCTGTAGGTGTAATTACAAACTTTGGACTCAGTCAGGCTTTTGCTGTTTTCTTCTTCTAGTCTCTATGCTAATATAAGCTAAGCTAACCCTCTGGATCCAGCAATGTATTCAATTTACAGGCTCTGGAGTTGTACCGATTTTCTCATTTAGCATTCGACAAATGCCAAATGTTTCCATAAAAATAAAGCGTATAGGAATAACAAGCACATTTACATTCAGGTGTCTGGTCTGCTTGAATACAGGTCTCAGCTACCGGGGGCGGGGGGGCACACTGCACAAAAATTTGATTACATTTCACCTCCCCACCCACCCTCCTTTATCAGAGTGTGTCAGAACTGTGCGGTTGGCACAGAAACAAACACCTGAGTCTTCAGCATTACAGTTTTTGTCTCTGAGAATACAAAAGTAAACACACGCTGGCACAAGAGTGTGTAGGAGCATTATGGAGACAGTAATTAGCAGAGAAAGAAGATCAGCGTGAGATGAGGAGAGTGGAGGACAGTTTCACTGAATTTTTCAATTTCAAATTACCTTCCTTTGCATGAATGTTATGTCTTAAGATATACTGACACTGAACGGATGGTATGACCCCTCCTGGCCAAAAGCTTGACAAGCTATTTTTCACAGTATGTTGATTTTTTCATCTCATCTCTGTGTGAGAACTGAGGAGGCTGCTGCTGTGGCACTTCTTGGAAAAACTGGAATGTGCGTACAGCGTGTACCTCATGGTCTTTGAAAGCCAATGTACCATTTTCAAATACTTCTTCTCTTCCTCTCTCTCTCTTTATTTATTTTTTAATGAAACCACTGAGCAAGTAATCAGCCTCTCCCTGCCCTTTGATTTTTGCTGTTTACATGATGGCACACACTCTCTGATTTGCTTTTGAAATCACAGAAAACACCTGCGTCTACCTAAAAGTGAGTCCTTTTCTAAATGCATGTTTTTAGGCCTTTTTTTTTGTACTAATCCCATATTTTGACCACAGGCGCCCGGAAATACACATGGAGTCAATCCTAAATCTCACTCAAGAGTAAAGCATGCCTATAGAGCTTTCTCATGTGATGTCAGGTGCGCATAAATCGAGAATTGTCCACCGTGTTCGATGCAACCACCAGTCACAAGGGAATAATTGTTTCCTCTGAGTGGTTGGTGAGTGGCTGCAGCCAGCAGCCAGTCTGTCGCTGGGCGAAATTGGTTGCGAAGAGGATGCTACACCAAAAACTTCCTTGTGATTGCTTGGAAATGGAGAATGTTTAACTTCAAAGCAAAAGTTGTGTCTCAGCCCTTTTATCTTTGAAGGTGAGCGGTCTTCATTTCTGGTTTCTGCCCCACTTCACAGTTTCACTATGGCTGGGAAAGCAGCTGGTGAGTGTTTATAGACAAGTTGGTGTGTTCCATGCAAACTACAGTTGACCGTGGCAATTTGTTTAAAACAAAAGCATTTACAGGGAGGTTTTTGGAGGTTCTTGTCAAGGAATATGCATTTTTCCTTCGTGATTGGTGGTTGCCAAGGGGGTCACTGACTGGTCTCCACATCCGAATTCCCAGTGGCTGCCATCAACCCCCAGAAACCATTCACCAACCAGTTGGGGAATATGCATTTTTCTCTCACATACAGTGGTTGCCAGATGGTCACAGATTGGTCTCTAGGCCCCCTAACAGGGGCCTTATTTACTTGACCCAATCCCATACAGTCACCATGATTGTCTAACATTCAAAATGGCAGTGAAGTTAACATCACATGGTTTAGCGGTCACATGGCTGCAATGTGTGTGTTGATGCAAGTTGTGAGCACAGGCGGTTGCACCTGCTGGGCATTTGTGCCTGTCACATCTCCAACAATGCCACTGTGCAGGCTGCAGGACCATCAGCTGTGACCCACCCTTCACTGATGTTTTGCTCCATTAATTCCAGAACATCTCGAGATGGTGGAGTAGTGGTGGGGACATCTGCCTATCACTCCCTGAGCCAGCCTTAATATTCTTCTTTTTCCCACGCCTCGTCCTTCCTTTGAAACCAGAGCCAGAAGCTCTGTTGCTTGGCCTCTTCAGCAAGATCCTCTTTCTGGGACCTATGACACCAACCGTTTTTAGTAGTCTCTGAATGGATGCTCCAGTCAAACCCCTGCATCCAACTTCCACTGGGACAGTAAATGCTCTCCAGCGAGCTTGTGAGCATGCGACTGGCAATTCTGTTTACTTTTCCGTCTTGCTCTCATGAGAAGCCTCCATCTCTTCTTCCCAAAGGGATGGTCAGTACCATCATGATGGCTTCAGGAAGCACTGACCAAGGATGACATTGTGAGCTCCATGGGGAATTTCAGCTGGCAGTCGAGGTCAGCTATTAGCCGCCACGCTCCTCCACGTGACAGAAGGTACCGCTCCATCTTGGTGTGAAACTATTTCACACCCTAGCCTGATAAACTGGATCTATTTCTGGGATTTACCCGACTTGATCCTGTTTGCCTCCTGCCTGTGGGCCTCAAGCGTCTCTGCTAGCTTACGGACAACACTGTTGTGCCGCCACCTGTACCTGCCCTGTGACAGTGCCGTCCTGTAGCCAGAAAAAAAGAGAATTCTAGAACAAACTGATGCAGAAAAAGTACAAAGTGATGCAAAAATCTATCAGAATGCAGAAAATGGAGCGTGTGACACTCAAAATTTCCTGGGGGAAGACCCTGAGATCCCACATTTAATGTATCTCCTTACATTTACCAATGAAACCTACTCCCATGATCGCTCACATTTTCTCTGGCTGTGAAGCAGACACGTACAGTGCATGAAAATGCAAATGAACAGCTAAACGCTCTCAAACATGTTCAGTACAACAAGCAAGACACACACAGACATGTTCGCAGACACACAAGGACCTGCACTGTTTCCTTCAGTAGAGCTCATTATTACACTAACCAGTCTTACATAACGGGAAAAGCTGCTTGTGTCAAGCAGAGGAAGCACAGCATATTCTCCCAGTGTCTTGGCTTTCTGAATACCTGAATGCAAATATGTGACAGAAAGTGCTCAAGCCAGTGTGTAAGAGCAATTGAGTGTCATCTGTGCATGCTTGAGCACACATGCATAAGCATGTGTGTGCATGTGTAGGTGTGCTTGAACATGGGTGGATGCATTTGTCTGTGTGTGTCGTTATTCTGGGCAAATTTAAGAAGGACAGCTAAAGATGGAGGGAAAGAAAGGATGAAGGGGAGGAGGGGGTTGCCAGAAACATGTTCTCTGCTGTGTGTGCTTGTGCATTTGGTGCATTCAGTGTCTCTCATGATGAATGCATGTGTTTGTGGGCTGGCTGGACGTGGGAGTATGGGGGCTTAGTGGTGTCAGAGGAGTAATCCACTGGGGGAAGGGCTCCGTGCTTTCCTCCTCCACCACTAAGCCTTATGGAGGAGAGTGCACTCAACCCTTTTCCCCAGGCCACTTCTCCAGGGATATATGCAAAAGCTAGAGCTTTTTCGCACACATCACCCCACCACCACCACCTCCTTTCTGCCTCTCCCATCTGTTCAGTGTGTCACATCCCTGCGTTGCCATCATTACTGTTATTAGCAACTCTAATGTGTCACTGCTGCCAGACTTTATCACCTCTCTCTTACAAAACGTCTCCTCCACCGTTTGTAATGCTGTCACCTGGATCTTTCATTTTAGCCAAATCCAAGTGCAACATTTATTCACACAGAGACTAAATTAAGCCATGAAATGGCTTGGGGAGACTGTAAATAGAGTTGTGTTCATATTGAGAATGAAGCTCAAATTTAAAAGAAACAAAAAAGAAGTATTTTTCATATGAAATTATGTCAAACTGTGGTGTTTTCTTTGACTAGTGCACTTGTAACAGGCAACCCCCCAGGGTTAAATGAAGCCAATGATAAAGTACCAAAAACCTCAGTGCCTCAAATGGGTCCTTGAAGCGGGCTCCAAAAGTGAGTCAATATTAGAGGTGATTGCTGTGAGTGAGTGGTAGTTGATGGCACAGGTGGCAGCACTGCTAGCTAGTGTCACCTCCACTGTTTGTTAGACTGGTGCCTTCTGAAGTATTTTTGTGTAATTTTGTGTCTAATAACATGGCTTGCTGTGTGGCTAACAGCTCGTCCAAGAAGGCTCTGTTCCAGCTTTTGCGAAGTAAATTCTAGTATGTCAGTAAATACTGATTACCTGGTATCCGTGTCATATGTTGTAGATAGTTTGCAAACCGAACTTGCTAGTGTTAGCTGATAACACTCTCTGATAGCTGATACTTGCTAATTCACTCCTCCCTCTTGTCTAAATGCTTTTGCTTTTTGCTCCAAAGTCATCAAGGTGGCAGCCATGAGCTAAAGTCAAGGCTTTAGTATGTACATGACTTCATGATTGCTATGGACATCTTGAGATTCATTAATTTTAAAATTGTTTGGAGAGTGAGAACTATGTGCAGTGATTATAAACAGATTTTTTTTTTATGACTAACAAGCTTGAAAGTCATTATTTGTTATGACCACCTTTACTGTTTAACACACTGAACTCTCTGAGGCAGCTTTCTTGTAATTTCTTTAATTGGTATTCAGGAATCGTTCTCCAGGCTCCTTGAAGCCCTTCTTTGGATGTTGGCTGTCTTTTGTTCTGTTCTCTGTCACGATGATCCCACACTGCTCCAATAATGCTGAGGTCCATCAGTTTCTGAGAACTCCAACAGAACTGGCTGAAATGCAGCTCCACACCATGACAGAGCCTCCACCATGTCTTTCAAATGGCTGTAGACACCCACTGGTTACCTCTTTCCTGACCTCCTCCGTACATATTGACGATGATTTGAACCAAGTATTTTCACTCCCTAAGACCTGTTGCCACTGATTTTCAGTCCTGTTCTTGTGTAATTTGGCATTACACAAGAATGCATCATTATATGATGGTCATTATTAGAGTCAGAAAAGAGAAATAACCAAGATATGTTTACTGGCAAGAAGTGTGCACTCTCCTTGGTTTCGGTGTCAGATCTGCTCTTCCCTTGTCAAGACCAGTTTCAAAACAACAAAACTGTGATGGCGAAAATGTTCAGTTTGAGGTTTCTCAGCAGTGAGCGATGTCATAATAGCTACTGTTGATAGGATACAAATGTTATCAATATGTTGGCTTGTTGAAAAAGAGAGTGAGGATTAATGTTGTGCAGGATTTAAAGTTAATAGACAAAACATGTCTACTATTTGTTTTGTTTTTTTATAAAAAAAAACAAAAAAAACATGTCTACTACTTAAACAAGCAGTGCAGGTTTAACAGTATGATTAAAATGTAACTGAAATCTCCAAACCAGTAAATGAGTGTTATGTATTTAGCATTAGAAATACATGGTTCAGTGGCACTATTTTGTGTTTAAGTAGAACAGCACCAAGTGTGGCGTATGTGCGCATTGATCTGCTGTGTTCTTCTGCAAATGGCTAATAAAAAGGAAGTCACGCTCCACTGAAGGTTCCATGGTGTCTAAATAGTTATGTCATAAGTGTAGGACATAACAAATTGGCGACGAGATTAAAACGGATCCCTGATGTGCATGAGACGACAGAGAGGGGGAAATCCTTGTGGAAGTGACGGACAAGACAAAAAAAAAAAAGAGAAAAAGCTAACCCTTCGTGTGGATGCTAATACCCCTGCTAGCGAACTGCATAGACAGCGTGAGTAACATCTCTTCTTAAGTGAAGGACACTGATAAAGACACAGAAAATGTCGGGCGGTGTTGGACAAATGGACATATTTGATAACTGCACAGAGGATTGGACAACATATGTAGAGCGAGTGGAACAATACTGTGTGGCTAATAAAGTAGAGAATGAGAGGAAAGTTGCTGTGTTACTGAGTGTGATGGGAGCAAAAACGTATAACTTGTTGCGCAGCCTCATCACACCGGCCAAACCAGCAGCCAAAAGTTTCAAGGAGATCACGGAGGTGCTTCAAAAACATTTCCAACCGAAACCACTGGTCATAGCCGAGCGATTTCGATTCCATAAACGACATCAGCTAAAAACGGAGTCCACATCAGAGTACATCGCGGATCTCCGGCGGCTGTCGGAGCACTGTCAGTTTGGGGAGGGGCTTTCTGATGCACTGAGAGACCGTTTCGTCTGCGGGCTGCACAACGAAAGCATACAGAAACGACTCCTCACAGAAGATAATCTCACATTGAACCGTGCATTAGAGATCGCCATATCTATGGAGACAGCAGCAAAAGATGCAGGAGAGCTACAGGGAAAATACACAGAACCGCGTTCTGTAAATAAAATGCGCATGCAGCGTAATGATAAGTCACAGACCTGCTACAGATGCGGAAAGAAGTCACATGACGCTGCAAATTGCTGGTTTAAGGATAAAGAATGCCTGCAATGTAACAAAAAGGGGCATATACAGAAAATGTGCAAATCAAAGCAGTATGATAAAAAGAAAAACAAAATGTGGAAAAGAGAAAGGAAGCTGCATGACTTAAATGAAACAGACTCAAATGATTCTCAAGAGGATTTGGCATGTCTTGAGCTGAACACAATACAGGGGAAAGATAATGATGCAATATGGCTCACACCAAAAATACAAGGAGTTAAGTTAAAGATGGAGCTGGATACTGGGTCAGCCCTCTCACTAATCTCATATGAAGATTACAGAGATAAATTTCCCAATCTGAAACTAAAACACACCTCAGTGAAGTTAAAAACATACACAGGTGAAAGAATAACTCCCTTGGGAAAACTGAAAGTGAAAGTGGAATATGAGAAGGATAAGTGCAACCTGGAACTTTATGTTCTGAAAAATGGAGGTGTGCCATTATTTGGGCGTGACTGGTTGAAACACATCCACCTCAACTGGAAAGGAATAAAGTCCATGAGACTAGCACATGGTCTGAGTGCACATCCTGTGGATAAAAGACTGAAACAGACACTCGAGAAGCATGCTCAGGTGTTCAAGGAAGGTATTGGCACTCTGAAAAATATTAAAGCACAGATCATACTGGAGGACAATGCAAAACCCAGATTTCACAAAGCACGTCCTGTACCATATGCTGTACGGCCCAAAGTCGAAGCAGAGCTCCAACACCTGGAAGAGCAAGGAATACTCACCAAGGTGGAATGGTCAGACTGGGCCACACCAATAGTATCAGTGAGCAAGAAGGCAAGTGATAGTGTGCGAATCTGTGGTGATTTTAAGGTTTCAGTGAACCCAGTCCTCCGCATCGATCAGTACCCACTCCCACGAATAGAAGACATATTCACAGCAGTGGCAGGTGGCAAACACTTTTCAAAAATCGACCTTGCTCAAGCTTATCTTCAGATGGAAGTAGAAGAGACATCCAAGAAATATCTAGTGATAAACACTCATAAAGGCCTATATCAGTACAACAGACTGGTCTTTGGTATCGCCAGTGCCCCAGCAGTATGGCAACGCGCTATGGATCAGGTTCTGCAGGGCATTCCAGGAACGCAATGTTTTCTGGATGACATAATCGTCACAGGTGTCGATGAGGAGACTCATTTGGCTAACCTAGCAGCAGTCCTGGCCAGGTTAGAAAAATATGGACTGAGAGCAAACAAAAACAAATGTGAGTTCTTCCAGGATGCCATTGAATATTGTGGCCATAAGATCGACAGGCATGGACTCCACAAAACCAAAGACAAGGTTGACGCAGTCTTGAAGGCACCGGAACCTAAAAATGTGAGCCAACTACGCTCATTCTTGGGCTTAATTAATTATTATCACAAGTTTCTACCGAACCTGTCGACAGTTCTGCACCCCCTGCACTTGCTGCTGCAACAAAATGTCAAATGGAAATGGACAAAAGAATGTGAAGAGGCATTTAATGGTGCCAAGCAGCTCATTACGTCAGAGGAGGTGCTGACGCATTTTGACCCAAACCTACCCCTTCGCCTTGCCTGTGATGCCTCCCCATATGGCATCGGTGCTGTGCTATCTCATAAAATGCCTGATGGATTGGAACGACCAATTGCTTTTGCCTCAAGGTCCCTAAATGCAGCAGAGCGAAACTATGCACAGATCGACAGAGAAGCGCTCAGTCTAGTGTGGGGAGTGAAGAAGTTTAATCAGTATCTATATGGAAGACACTTCACCCTGATTACAGACCACCGACCGCTGGTGTCCATTTTTAACCCTCAGAAAAGCATTCCAACCATGGCTGCAGCACGGTTGCAGCGGTGGGCCTTATTCCTTGGTGCACACACTTACACCATTGAATTTAAAGGGACAAAACTGCATGGGAATGCAGATGGACTGTCACGCCTTCCACAAAGGCAAACCACTGAAGAAACCACTGACCCAGCAACTGTGTTTCACGTGGCACAGATGGAACCTCTACCTGTCACCAGTGCTCAGGTGAAAAGAGAAACAAGCCGAGACACAATCTTATCCAAAGTGTATGATTTTACTGTGAATGGCTGGCCATCCTCCAGTGACACTCAATTATCTGTGTATTCTACCCGCAAAGACCAGCTATCTGTTTGCCAAGGATGTGTCTTGTGGGGAACCCGTGTCATCCTTCCACCCAAACTACGTACAAGGGTACTAGACTCACTACACGATGGACATCTGGGTGTTGTTAAGATGAAGAGTCTTGCTAGGAGCTATGTTTGGTGGCCAGGCATAGACTGTGAAATAGAGAACGTGGCTAAATCCTGCACTGGTTGCCAGCAGACACTGCGCCAGCCTCAACCAGCACCTGTACACACATGGGAGTGGCCATCCACTCCATGGCAACGCATTCATATAGACTATGCTGGACCATTTATGGACCAAATGTTCCTGATTGTGGTTGATGCTCACTCAAAGTGGCCAGAAATTTTTCCTGTGAAGCAAGCAACAGCTGCCAGCACAGTCAGCATCCTTCGATCACTCTTTGCACGCACAGGTTTGCCACAACAGCTTGTAAGTGACAATGGCCGTCAGTTTACTGGAGAGGAGTTTCAGAGTTTCCTCAAGAACAACGGTGTACGACATATGACTTCAGCTCCCCATCATCCAGCAACAAATGGACAAGCTGAACGGTTCATTCAGTCCTTCAAGCGGTCAATGAAAGCCAGCCGATTGGAGGGAAAGCCAATGCAACACAAAATCGACAGCTTCTTATTGGCTTACAGAAACACCACTCATGCAACTACTGGACACACACCTGCAATGCTTTTCATGGGACGAAATCTGAGATCACGTTTGGATCTGTTAAAACCAGACATCCGCAAGAATGTCCAGGGCAAACAATCTTCTTTGGTGGAAACAACAAAGAACCGAACCAGATCATTTGACATTGGACAAAAAGTTCTTGCCAGAGACTATAGAGGCCCAAATCAGAAATGGCAGTCTGGCATGATTCTGTCACAGACTGGACCTCTGACATACAACATTAATGTTGGAGACAACTTAATCTGGCGGCGACATGTTGATCAGATTGTAGATGCAGAAACCCACATGGTTCCAAGGCAACCTGAGAGCACATCCACATCTCAGGATTCAGAAGAGTTTATCTTCGCAACACCTCCTGAGGTTCAGGGTTTAGGTGAAACCACTGATGCCCAAACAGCCGAACCTTCCACACAGAGTACTATGGACTCTGGCCATTCTGGCAGACGTTACCCTGAGAGAAATCGCAGAGCACCTCAGAGACTGAATTTATAGATTTCCAGTTCATTTTATAAGGAAACAGTTAAAATGTTTAGAGTGAACAATCTGCCACTATGTTGTAGATCTCAGAGTAGTTATTATGTTTCTGTTACACTCTCTGGAGCAAATTTATTGGGTTACAGCATTTCCTAGAATATATTTTGGTGCTTGATGTTAATTGTGGTTCATTAAAGCTGGATGGGAGGAACTGTTATGTATTTAGCATTAGAAATACATGGTTCAGTGGCACTATTTTGTGTTTAAGTAGAACAGCACCAAGTGTGGCGTATGTGCGCATTGATCTGCTGTGTTCTTCTGCAAATGGCTAATAAAAAGGAAGTCATGCTCCACTGAAGGTTCCATGGTGTCTAAATAGTTATGTCGTAAGTGTAGGACATAACAATGAGTGTAGAATAAAGCTGTGTATTAGCAGCCAATGAATTGGCTTAAACTCGACCGGGTCAATCAGCCTACGGGTACTTTTTAAAATTCACTGTGGCCGCTGACAGGTGTCGCGGCCTGAGGATGGGGAGACTGGCAAACAAGAGGACATCATCATCTCCATGGAAACGCCACAATGATGTGCAGGAGCCGGAGCGCCACAAATGCATAGTAATTTCTCTCAGACTGAGAGAAGCATTTTAACTACTTTGTGGAGATGTGCATATAGCTCTATCCTGCTGCTCCAAAGGAAACTGCACGCTACATAGTTTTGGCAATTGCAGCATGTTCTATATCTAATTACCTCGTATTCAGCTCAGATTTCCATCTCTGCTTTGTTAAATGATTGGCATGGCGCCTAATGACAGTGCGAGCATCACCTCCTAGAGTCATCGCTTTCATTGTCCTTTTATCGCTGATTGACGACAAGCAAATACATACGGGGGTGTAATCAGACAGAGTAATACTCTATTCTTCACGTCAACTTTACATGCTGGGGCATAGGCAGAGTTGGCTATATCAAAATCACTGGAGTGCGCTCACAAGTCTCTGAGCAATTACAAATCTGTCAATCTGCATAATGTGGAGGAAATGTCTGATGTAAACAGCTGGAGACCAGAGAGTTGCTGCTATGTAAGAAAAGTTAGAAGGGAAGTAAAGGTCAGAGGAAAGAGGGGTTGAAATAGTGGGAAATGTCTGGCACAAATTTACCTTGCAGTAATACAGATACTGTTTCATTGCATTCAGCACAGCCTAGAATATTTTTCTTGTTTTTGCAGGCTTGTACATATTCTGTCCGAGTGTCCTGCTGATTCACCCGCCTTGTGTGCCTCCTTTTTATCTTCCCTTGCTTTCAACACCCTGAGCTGCTACCTGGCTCCCACAGGCCATAACCAGCCTGCTTAAGCACCCTAAAGTCCATCCTGGCACCCCTCAACTCCTGCAGCTACCTTGTCACCTGCTTCCTCTTTTCTCCTGCCTGCCAGGGTCCAACCCTGCCAGGGTCCAACCCTATCCTGGACTGCCGCACTAAGACCAATCCTGACTGTTCAGATTACTGATAATTAGAGGGACAGATTAGAGCCCAAGTCTCCAGATGGTCAAGGTGAATCCCCTTCTAACAACAGCACTCACAGACACATTTACAGCTCACTGCTGAGCTCCATTAGACCAGCAGAGACATAGAAGCTGCTCAGTCACACACTTTTCCCAGTTCTGTCAGTGATGGATTGCATGCAATTAAAATTGATCAAATCTGACTAATTCACTATCATGAGATATTTGTTTGCATAGAAACTTTTGAAATCATCCTCATTAGCTCAACAATTTGTAAATATCACATGCAAGACAATGGACCCCTGGGCTCAAATGCTTAAAAGAGGGAAGTTTTAAGCATCATTTTATTTATCCAAAAGAATAAACTAAGCCTGATTACCAAAACAAAGGACATACAATATAAACCTAGTAGTAGTATGTAGTACAGCCTTTATAATAACTGCATTTGAAAGGGGGTGGGGTTAAAAAGACCTGGATTAATTATAATAAGACCAAATAAGGCTTCTACAGGTATCAGTAGAAGAAAAAAAAAAGTACAGCTCTACATTTTTGCTCTCTGACTTTTAAAAAGAAAATATCCAGTGAGCAGCAGTTCTCTGGGTGAAAAACGAATGGCCAGACCGCATTGAGCTGATAGGAAGGCAACAGTAACTCATACCTGCTCATTACAACTGCAGAAGAGTGTCTCTGAACGTACAATACATCAAACCTTAAAGCACGGGCTCACCAAATTTTAACAGTAGAAGACTGGAAAAATGTTGCCTGATCTCAATTTCTCCATCAGCAATTGTATGGTAGGGTCAGAATTTGGCATAATCAGCATGAAAGCATCCATCCCTCCTGCCTTGTATCAGTGGTTCAGGCTGGTGGTGGAGGTGTAATTGGCACACTTTGGCCTCTTTAGCAGGAACTGAGTTTTGTTTGAATGCCACAGCCAAACTGAGTATTGCTGCTGTATTGACCGCAATGTATCCGTCTTCTGATGACTGCTTTCAGCAGGATAACATGCCATGTCACAAAGCTACAATCATCTTAAACGAGTCTCTAGCAGGTGTAACTAATGAAGTGGCCTGTGAGTGTACCTGCGGTGGCTACTATATCTTTTCCCTTCCCTTCCTCTAAGGTGCCCTATTAATACTGCCTATTTATGGATAATGTCAGCATTTTATTGGTACCTGATTCCAATACCAAATTCCTCTCTAACATTGTGTCACGATGGGGCACAACAACCGGAGTCAGTTTTTTTGTAGAGGTTGTGGCTTTAAGGCTGACTTCCATCGAGGGGGTTGCCCGACCTGGCTCTTGGGCAGTGTCCAGACAGAACTTAAGTCTAGCAGTGTGATCAGACAGGTGACACAGCAAAGAAACACCTGAATCCTTAGCCTCTGTAGTGAGAGGATTTGGTGTCTCTACTATGCTGTAGGGAAAATTTTGCCAGCATTTGTCCCCTTGGAGGGAAGCATCACTACAAGTCTGTCAAAAAAGTCTTTTTCATTTTTATCATATCATTAAAAGTTTTTATCATGATTGCAGTACTCTTTGCCAGAATGACAACTCCCCCATCTATAGGGCACATGGGTTCACTGGTTTGATGAGAATGAAAATGATATGAATTATATGCTTTCACAGTCAGCAGACCTCAAAATAATTAAACACCTACGGTTAGATTTTGAACCAAGTGTTAGACGCCACTGCCCACCACCATCATCAAAACACCAAATGAGTGAATATCTTTTGAAATGATGGTGTTCAATCCTTCCAGGGGAGTCACAGACTCTTGGAGAATCAATGCCAAGAAGCACTAAAAGAAACATTTTTACACTAGTTTTTCCTTTAATTTGCCAAGTTGTACCTGAGAAGAAATCATTATATTGCATTTGTAATGAAACACGTGGTATCTTTTATTATGCCAGTTGCAGCTAAGTGTTGCAGGGGAAGTTAAACAGGCACTGAACTGTTTTCTCTGTCAGTTATTGCCACAGCTTCCACTCTGCTTTACTATTATGTCTCCATTTCACCCTAATCTTCCCTGTCTTTTCTTTTAAAATTGCTCTGGCCTCTTCACATATTTGCAGTCTCTGTGGGACTGTATACGCCAAGCTTTGCCACTTTAGTTTTTCCTTCTTATTGCTTACACTTATCCTACAATTTGCTCCTGACACTTTGAATTACTCTATAACTTATTTCATGCTCCCTCATTCCTTTTGCTAAGCGCTCGCACAGAGCCATCATTCGCTCACAGTTATTCTTTCTGTGTTGAACCTTTAAAAAAGAAGAACTGCAAAGACAAAGAGAAAAACAAAGAGGTGATGCAGGGACAGAGATGAGATAACAGTACTGTAAATCAGTAGTTCAGATGTTGTCCCAGGTTGTTGCCCCCTCTGGCATCCCCCCGAGGTGACCATCCCCTGTCCTTGCACAATAGAGTCCAAATCCCCCCCGTCATTTGGGGAAAATGTTTTGTGGCAGCTGCTCTCTGTAGGGCATGTGTGAGGAGGAAGCCAGGCATGTGACACCCAAGAGCACAGAGTGAATACAGTGAATAAGGTACACATCTGGCTAGATGCCTGACTAACTATAAATAACCCAGCACACAATGAGATGAAGAAGCCCCAAGTCAGTGCTACTGTACTCTCTAAATGTTGGCTTGCATGGCAGCAAAAGCAAACAAGGGCCAAACACATATTAAAGCTTGAGCTCACACGCATCTGTTTAATTTTGATGAAGAACACAGCGGTGCACCTCATGCTGCTGCTCTCCACTACATCCCCCTGTTGGTCAGTGTTACTCCGAGGTAATTATCAGCAATGATGCTTTTCTGTGTATTAGCATGTTCTTCTCTTGTTTTATTGCCATCAAGAGAAGAGGAGGAGGAGGGAGGCAAATGCCTTATTTGCCTGCTAATGCATTTTTAACTGTTCTCAAAGAAGGCTGAAAATGAGGCAGCCGATTAGATCTAAAACCTTACAGCCCCGAGTCATTATCCCTGCACAGGAGTTGTGTTGCACATCTTCTCCCAGCAACTTCTCCCTCTCTGCGAGCGCGAGCGTGCGTCCGTGTCAGCGCGCGCTCAGAGATGCCAACTGCCTGCTCAGCATGTTTGTGGGAGAGGGAGCGGACCTCATTCACAATGACGCACCCAAAACTGAGGCCTGAATATCCGTCCGACCTGTCATCCAAAAACCCACACAAGTATGAGCATAAAGGAAAAAAAAAAACAAAAAAAAAAACACAAGAGCCAAATGATACTGGCAGACAGATCCAAAAGCAGACGAGGCAGTGAGACATAAACAAGCATGCGGCCACATGGCTGCAGCTGAACGCTCAGCATGAACAGAAACAGCAGCTATCAGACACATCTGACGGCCCACTGAAGTCTAAGGTGTTGAGAAAATGACTCACTCATATCTTGTCACCCTCACATATGCAATATGTCTATTCATAAAAAAAAAATGTAGATCATTAATCTGGGCTGATTGTAGTCTGTTTAAAGGTGAAGTTTATGAATTACAAACAGATGAGATAGAAAATACAATATCACACACACACACACACACCCTGCTGCTAGTATTATACTACATTATATGATACTCTAATAGCAACTATACTGAATATGCTCGTGATTCTGCAGTGTATTCCTTGGGTGTAGCATGACTGACTGTCTTTTGGGGTGCTGATGGAGCTGACAGGCCACAGAGGAACACAGTACGTCACGATCCTGCACTTCTCCAAATAACAGGAAGAGAGATCAGATGGAAACACCAAATCCTTGTCAAATAAATACCCCCACAGTCTACCAAAATTTCTGTCTCTCCATGCCCCATTTTCTAATCCCCATTTCCTTTGACGTACATCTGTTCCTGTTCTCCTCTGCTTTCTTGCTCTCTTTTTTCCAAATAGGGGATGCAATGACCCAGCTGGCTATGAGACAAGGATCATCCTAAGAGAGGAAAGGAGACCAGCCAAAGCAATGTTGTCATGTAGAGCAGCCTACGGTGACAAAAGCACGGGTCAGATCACTGCCTGAAGGTACACAGAGAAACCAGCCTTGCACTCTTCCTCGTTTCCTTCGAGTTTAATTACAAGTGAGCCCTCACAAGTTGGAAAAGCTTCGCTTAAAACACAAATGACTGATCAATCATCCAATCTGCTGCTTGGATTTTTTTTTTTTCCCAAAACACGAAGAAGCAAAATGTCGTGGTAAAATATCTTTATTGTAACACTCTGAAGATGAATAGGCATACTGAGGAGACACATCGAGAACCTGCTGCCTTTACGAGCACACGAGCAGGCATGCTACACTTTTCAGCCACGTTTCACAACACAGATTAAAAAAAGAAAGAAAGAAAAACAGCATTTCACCACGCACATTTCGTCTGGCCTGTGGATCTTGCTGCTGCTGCTCTGAATGTCAGTGTCTGAATGCCAAAACTTCACACGTCTGCTGCTGAATGTTGAATCTCAAGGAATTCGTGGAGGTAAACGCGGAGAAAAGGTTGAGGAGGCCAGCACCTGAAATTTCACACGAGGCTTTTTTTTTTTTTTTCCATGCTCGCGCTAATGACTGACCTTGGCACTCCCGTGTTGCCGTAGTGCGCCGGAGGACAGTGACAGAGGAATGCTGCCTGTGACTGTGTTTATTTGGGCTGGAGAGACACTGCAGGCACAGTATTGTCCTGGTCTCTGAGGATTTGTCATGCATTCCAGAGCGGGAAGAAAAAAAAATTTTTTTTCTCTCTGTACCCAAGTCAGAAAGCAACATGAATCTTTCACAAAGTTTTATGAAGCTCATTAGCTATGCTTTTATCTAGGCCAGAGTAAGATCAGGTTTGCAGGTCTTATACTAAGATAATTAGCATGTGATAATCGCTTGGTAGAGAACTTCTGAGTCAGGGTTTATAAAATGACATGTGACTGCCTCACCTACATACACATAAGTCTGGTTATTATTCAAGTGTAAATTATTATGACTGCTTTGCCCTCAGTGAAAATACTTCTTTTTTTACTGACAATGCACAAAAATCATTTCTAGTCTCTCAGAAATGGATGAGTTGTTGCTCTGCAGGAGGTCTTAAATACTACAGGAGTCCTGAATTTTAGATCCAATCTTTAAGATTTCCACTGCACAAAGAAATTAGGTCAATTATTGGCAACAAAATAAGGGTTTTGTAATCTGTTTTAACAGGGTCTGTTATCTGTCCTCGTTTCTATCCTGGCTCAGTTTTCTGGTCAAGTGCTCCACAGTGGGAAAAAAGTGGGAAAGCAGATGGAAGGATGGAGGACATGGTGCCTCAGGGCTGAGCGCCGAACATTTAATATGAAGGAGAGTTTGTGTCCAAGGACATCTCCTTTGATAGGAAATGCTGAGATGAAAATTTGAATTGGTTTACTTGTGATTGACTCGCATTGTCGCCGAAAATTAAAACGCAAAACTGCAGTAATGGGAAGGCATGTGCTATTTTCATCATAGTTTGTGCTCCCTGCTATTCAAAAGCTGGAAGAAAAAATAAATAAATAACCCATTTTCTTCGCCATTGCTGTTGTTGTTGGTAGGAATGGAAATACAAGCAGAATGGAAAGAAAGCATATTTTATTTGACAAATCAATTTGCTTTTGGTAGAACACTCTTAATATCAGTGTTGTCTACGCCTGCAGCGACGCACTGCAGCAGCGTCTAACATACTGAGTCGGATGTCAACAACACTTCATCACACTGAAACACAACATTGCAATTTCTAGACATTTCAGAATACATTTATTATAACTGTCAGACACACGCAGACTCGACACCTTGTCGCTGGGTGAAATCCTGCACTGCACTGCCTCGCTGGCTGTTCCTCGAGCAGTTTTACATTAAACCTCTTATTTGTCCTCATTTTGTGTATTTTCCTCACTGTTTCAGGATTTCTGTGTAATCTGGTTGGTTCCTTTGTTGGATTGAAGTGTCCTAAGTTTATTTTAGGCTGAGGTATATGATGTGCAGACCTGTCCTGAGGCTGTATCTGGAACTGACACTCCTTTCTAAGCCGATTGTGCATAACTAGAGTTACACCTGCTCACTATAAACTGCCCTTGCCACAGCGGTGAGAAAACACTGGGCTTCAGCTGGCTACAGTGGATCCTACCCTTTCTCATGGATATTCACTTACAGAAAGAGAAAGCTATAGTCAAATATGCAGCTACTTCAACTAATACCAAACCGAGTATTAAGAGTAACATTATCGTTTACAGGACACCCCAAAACATGATCTGCTGTGGCAACTACTGCTTTCTTCTTTTGGAAACAACAGGAAGTGATGGTTCAAGAAACATCCGATAACATCTGAGATCAAAATCATCTTTAAGGTGTAACTGGACAATTTTAAATTTCAAAGAAGCACAATAAATGGAAAAAAGAGCAGTGGGCCATTAGTGATGTAACACCTTCCATCTTCTCTGCCCCATCAGTGTGGGTGATTAAAATACTGAATGCTCCACTGCACAGTCAATACACACACTTCATCCGGCAACCTTTTTCCCCCCTCAAGATCTCTTGATATTTGAGCTTTAATAGTTTTCCAACATTTGCCACACAACCTGTTTTTTTGTTTTGTTTTGTTTTTTTTGGAGACCACCACACAACTTCATTCTGCTTTTTCAAAATAACTTCACTGCATTCATTTCCCTTCCGTTCACTCCAAACAACAGCTGAACAGATTAACTATGGCACGTTCCCAAACCACATGGTACTGGACACATTCAATAAAAACTGAATGAAATTAGATTACACTTCCTTTTTTTGTGTGTGCTGAGGTTTCTCACGTCCCTCAAGGCTGATAAGATGTCCAATTATTTGGTAATTTAGTTCAAAGGAGCAGGAGAGAGTCCGATCTGCTTGAATAAGCAGGCAAAATAGAGCACTGTACATCACGGCAACTCTTTGAAGCCCTTTCCCTTATGCCCTTATGACTGGTTCAGTAGTCATATAGACACACTGATGTTTTTATTAAACAAAATTAGCTCTTGGATACAGAATTGTGCTTTACCAAGGCAGATGCATTACATAGAGAGTACAAAAGGAGATTAGAAGGTATCAGTCTCTGCAGGAAAGGCTGTGGGGTTGCTGTGGTTCAGGGCTGGGGACTACACCTAGATGGAGCGGCGGCTTAAGCAAGGGCAAAAGTTTGGCCTGGGGATGAGGGGGATGAATTTGAGGTTGAAGGGGAAGGCTGCAGGTTCGATCTGCAGAGAAGGTATGAAGAGTCAGAGCAGCAGCTGGGCACTGTTCACAAGATAAAAGCTGGAGGCTCTAAAGAGAGATGGAAGGGCACAACATCTACAGTACATCTACTGGTGCAGAAGCCATCAGAGAGAGAAAGACAGGATGGCTGGAGGCTGGAGGGGAAGGGGGTTCTTGGATACAGGGTGAGGGGACCGGGGAAACAAAGCCGATAGTCTCACTCACGGTAGAACACATATTCAGTGTAGCTGGTCCAGATCTTGTCGTCCGTCTGCTCATGGGCAAAGGCGCAGGTTCCTGTGGAATTACAGGCCACCATGTGAAAGCCTGCATCTGCCAGCTTGTCAAAAGCCTGCTCCAGAAAGGTGAACTTGAGATAGTAGCGGGATGTGTAGCGCTCAGGGGGGCGGTCAGGGTCACGGCTCTCGTTCAGCGTTTCCCCAAACACCTCTTTGGCCAGGGAGGTCTTCCCACACACCATGATCCGTGCCACCCGGCGGAATTTGGCATCCGTGTGGCTGTCACGCCCCAGGGTGTAGGAGCCTCGATATCCAATAGTGATGAAACCAGAACGTTTGCCATCCATGGCACCAGGCACCAGGCTGGCACAGGCAGCAGCAGCGGCACCCAGAGAGCCCAGGGTACGGGCGGTGTCAGTTCCAGGTGAGGAGTCCTCTGTGTCACTAGGACATCCCTCGTCACCAAGGGAGTTCTGTTTGCTGATTTTGGGTGCCAGAAGCTTGACGAGCTCCGGCAGGTTGAAGAACTCAGCTTCCCTCTGCAGACGTCCGCGCTCTGGGAAGTGGTCTGGAAGGACCAGCTGCTGGTCGCGCATGTAGTCCAGGATGTAGCGAAAGAGGAAACCGTCACGGTCCACAAAGAAGCGCCCCTTGGTGTCCCTGGCTAGTCCTTTGGCTGACTTTTGAGTAAACATCTCCCACAGCAAAGAATCTGGCACGCTTGTGAGGGTAGAGTAGCGGGTTATGTACACCTGCCCACCAACATTGAGCTCTATGATCTCCGGGAAGGGTATCTCCTCCGCAGATATGCCACTATCTGGCAAAGCCATGTTCCACTCCTGCCACGCTGGTCCGCTTAGATGCAACTCTGAAAACTTGTTTTAGTGAAAGTTCAGATCACGGAGCAATGGTTTCGTCCCTTCACGGTGAATGGTGTGGCCTGTTGCCTGTCAAATTTCAGGTCCTGCTACAGATCGTGTGAGCTAGTGGAGCTGCTAAACTGCGGTGCATTACTGGGTGTGCGCGAAAAAAGAAAAAGAAAAAAGAAAAAGAAAGAAAACGCTCACATGAAAGCTAGCAAAATTAATCCTGTCACACGCTCCTATTCTAACTACAGTTTTCTTTCTTACTTACTAAAACATAGCGCACAGTGGTTCAGGCAGCGGGGAACGGAGCCGTTATGTCCAAGTCCTTTACGCGCAGATAGGAGGATGAAATTCTGCTTTCCGCGCCGGTTCTCTGGTCAGGAAATGGACCATTTGCACAACTACTCATTACGAATTCTCTTGCTCTAAGCTTAGTCGGCTATCCTGGCGCAAACAGGATCAGGTGGCCCAACTTCAAATAAACAATTCATAGTCGGTCATATCCATAGGTGGCAGCTGCGTGAAAAGCCACGAGACGAAGACGGCGTTCCAAATGTAGTGCGAGGCAATAACAGTGAATAAAATGATCTCTCTCGTCTCCATCACTTTAGCTGCTGGTCAGCTGCTCAGACCCTCCGCTCCTGTCTCGTGCCAAACTGTAACTTAGCTGCAGCGTTACGCGGGATACGGCGTTATCCCTTACGGTTAACCACGCCCCGCGGTGACGCGCCTCTGCTGTGATTCAGCTCAAAATACCCAGTCTTCTAGGAATAAGCCGGCAGCACCTTTCCTTTAGTCTCCCAGTGGGGTCACGGTTATAATTTTGCTATTTTACTCAAAGTTCGGCTGAAATAACCAATTAATGGCTCCAGTTTAGTCAGTGAGCTCAACAGATCAAATCAGCAGCGATCGATAAGATAAACTGCGCCGCTGCCCGGGTCTTATTTTTGCTGGAGTCTCATTCAAACTCAAACTCATCCGCTTACTTAGAAAATTTTTATATTTTTGATGCAAACGTTTTTTTTAGACACGCTCACAGCGATCAGTGTAGTCCGTCTGTGCTAGAAGGATGGGATAACAGTGACCTCTAGTGAACGCTCAAGAGGAAACTGTTTCTCCCGCTGAAGATGAATAACAACCAGGAAATTCTGATTACAAAAATATGAAGAGTTGTCACTGGAGAGGGTCAGTTTTGTTCTCTAGTTTAAGCAGTCCTTCACTCAGAAAGCTGTTTTTGTTTGTTTGGACTTCACTGTGCAGAATGATTTATGAGCAGAGGTTGACACTGCTGAAGGCGGAAAGTTTCTCTGCTCACCTGAGATCTGAGTTAGTGTGATGTGACCATGAAGCCTACACAGCTATGATGCTGAAACTAGAAACAACCAGGCCACATCACACACTTTTTACTAACGGAGGAGACATAGTGCATGCACAACACTATATATGCATAGTCACATATAAATGTGGTATTCACTGAGTCATCTATTTTATTGCGCATGAATCAATATTGTTATCATCAGAGGGTGTTTTTATTTTTAGGTCTTAATAGTGCCAGGAGATCTTTCATTAATATATACACTAACCGGTCACTTCATTAGGTACACCTGTTCGACTGCTGTTTAATGCAACTGTTTATTCAGCCAATCACATGACTGCAACTTAGCACATTTTGGCAAGAAGACATGGTCAAGACAACCTGCTGAAGTGAAAACCAAACATCAGAATGAGGAAAAGGGTGATTTAAGTGACTTTGAATGTGGCATGTTGTTTGTACCAGAGAGCCTGGTTTCAGTATTTCAGAAACTGTTGATCTGCTGGGATTTTCCCACACAGCCATCTCTAGTGTTTACAGAGAATGCTCCAAAAAAGAGAAAATATCCAATGAGCAGCAGTTCTCCGGGTGAAAATGCCTTGTTGAGGCCAGAGGTCAGAGGAGAATGGCCCAATTGGTTCGAGCTGATAGGAAGGCAAGAGCTACTCAAATAACCTCTTGTGACAACCAAGGTATGTGGAAGAGCATCTCTAAACACAGAACATGTCAAACCTTGAAGCAGATGAGCTACAACATCAGAAAACCACACTGGTTGCCCCTCCTGTGAGCTAATAACAGGAAAGTGAGGCTATAGTTCCCACATGTTCATCAAAACTGGACAATAGAAGATTAGAAACTGTCTATTTCACAGAATTTGGTGTAAACAACACAAAAGCATGGCTCCATCCTGCCTTGTGTTAAAAGTTCAGGCTAGTACTGGTGGTGTAATGGCATGGTGGATATGTTTGTGGCACACTTTGGGCCCTTTGAACCAACTGAGCATTATTTACACACCACAGCCTACCCGAGTATTGTTGCTGACCATGTCCATCCTTTTATGACCACAGTGTACCCATCCTCTGATAGCTGCTTCCAGCAGGATAATACATCATGTCCCAAACCTCAGATCATCTCAAACTTGTCTCTTGAATATGACAGTGCTCAATGTAATCAGATCTCAATCCAATAAAGCACCTTTGGGATGTGGTGGAACAAGAGATGTGCAGCTGACAAATCTGCAGCAACTGATTGATGTTATCATGTCAATATGGATCAAAATCTCTGAGGAATGTTTCCAGCATCCTCTTGAATCTGTGCCATGAAGAATTCCAAGAACTGTACTTGACAGGTGTACCTAATAAAGTGTCTGAAATGATCCCAACTCAGGGTCTGCTTACTAGGTTGTTCTGGGGCTTTGGGTCACTATCAAAATCACGTAGGAAAATTGTCATCTGAAACTAGAAGTCCACTTCCTAGCTTTTAGACTTTTTTTTTTCTGATTAAACATCAAAGTTTAAACACACCATTAGGCAACACGGACCTGTGCAGTCAACAGGCTACCCAGACTCTCTCTCCCTCTCTTTTCCATTTCAGCTGTGTCCACCACACAGACCCTTCACTGACAAATAAGCAGGCCAATTTTGCCTCTTTCCAAGCAATCTGGCAGTAATTTCCCCGAGGGCCTTTAGTCTCCAGCTGGCTTGCTGTGTAGCAGCCTCGCGCGACAATCTGGATTGGACGACTCTGGTTATGTGGGCCACCACAGGATCTGGAGGTAATGTGGCAGCGCTGTCTGCCAATGAGATGAGTTGATGAAGCGGTCCCGGCTCCATTTGCTGCTCATCTTCACTGAAATATGCAAGAGCAATATGCTGCCTAACACCAGAGTCCTGCGGAGTCCAGACCAATTTATATCCCACAACAAAATGCTCCAACGCAGAACCATGTCTAAATATTTGGAGTTATTAACTACTACTGACCCATGCCAGTGACTGAAGATGACTCTGTTAATATAAATACAGTATTTGTGCATGAATCAAAATCTTTTTTTCTTTTTTGTTCCAATTTTACTGCCCATTTCATCATTCCAATCACATCTACACCACAGACCAGTGATCCTGAGAACTCTGAACAAAATGACTACATCAAATAAATTAGTTTGACCTTCTGTAACGGTTGGATTATCTGTGTACGTCTGTCAATTCTCATAACACTGATGGCCTTCTGAGGCTGTTAGGTGTACTCTGTGTGTGTTTGATGCTCCACTGATTTAAAATGGACAGAGAAGTAGCTTGCAACCCATGGGAGAGAGACAGAGGTTTAGCGTGCTTAGGCAGGAAATGGGAAAATGTGCTTAGTGTTGCTCAAAATGTATGAATTCAGAGAAAAACAACCCAAGGGGCTCCTCCGAATTGGCGGATGATGTGATGTCGTGACAAAAGGACGGTTAACTCAAAGAGGATTTGTCTGCATATTGATCTCTGCATCCTCAGCAGTTTCTGCTGACAGCGGCACCCGTGAGTGATTTATGAGATATTTTGTGAGTCTGACCAAAAACAGGACGAGCTGTTGCACCCGTTTTTCTCAGGTGTTTGTAGTGCTAGTGTAGACCCATCTGTAAAGCCTCATTTCCCTCACTAAGAAACATCATATATCTTTCATGACAGCGGGATATATCTGCAACATGTCACTGAGATTTTAGTTCTATTTTGCAGAATAGAATTAAATGAACTTTATTATTCAGCTGAGGCAGTAAATCGTCTTTGGTCTCACGTGGAAGGTGGTTTTAAAAATGAGCCTGTGATCCTCGATAAAGTCTGAAAATGCATTTGTTTGTTTAATAATGACTCGAGGTTGACAGTTTTATATTTATATTATAGCTACACAACACTAAAATTAAATCAAAGTGGATATTTAATTAGGAAAGCCAACTCCCCTCTGCAGCCTTCACACACCCGTCCCAAACTTTTTGATTGGATCAGTTTGTTCCTGACTGAGTCACTCCTTTCCTTCTCTTCAAGTGTCTACACACAGTTTTTAATTAGGCTGTTTCCTCCTTCTCTCCCAAAACAAATGAAATTTTCTCAATTAAACATGTCTTTGATGAACGTGGTTCAACATTCATCACTATCTGCTATCAATCTTTCCCTTCTCGCCTACTCCTAATTCTGACTTCTAAAATTCAGCTAACAATATGAAGATATCCTATTTCAAATTTAGGTTTAACAAAAGGAAAGACATAGTCCATACATATAGTTAGAGCTATAAAGAACTACCTTCAGTGACCAGGAGAACAAGGAATTCCTGCAAAAGATGGCATGTGGTGTGGGCATATTTATTTTAGCACATGGGCCCCTTAGTACCAACCAAGCATCGTTCAAACACCACAGACCACCTGATTATTGTTGCTGACCATGCCCATCCTTTTATGACAGTTTACCCATCTTCTGATGGGACCACATGCTGTGTCACAAAGCTCAAATCATCTCACAGGGGTTTCTAAAACATAAGTTCACTGCCTTATTCTTTGCATCAGTCCTGCTTTCCTGTAGCTCTGGAAGCAACATGCAAATAATTGACCTTTCTGGGAGCACCACAGCAGGAAAAGTAACAATGTAATGAAATTAATGGCCGATGAATTCATTTTAGCTGTTTTGGTTTCAAGGTCTTGCTACTGTGCACGCAACCTTTCATTTCTATTATGACAAGAAAGCTTCTTTGAAAAATTACACTATTAGAGTCTGTCTAACTTCCAGGAACTTATAATAATAGTAGTAGACTGCTGTAATAATAAAACTGTATTAGGCCCATTCAATTTTTTTTTTTTTCATTTCAGTGCACAAAACCTGTTTCGTGACCCGTGCATGATGTGGCCAACAGACTGTTAGGCAGATCTACACAATATAATGATTTCCTAAAATATGCTAAAACACATGTATGTGGCTCTGTCTTGCTGGGAAAACTATCTCATATTCACCTCATGTTTGAGGACTGTGCAACTGTGTCGGCTAGTTTTCCCCACACTGTTGTCTAAGCCTTGCACAAAGCCAATGCTCTTTGAAGCACTTGAAACATCTCAGCTTGTACAGTATGTATCAGATCTACTTGCCAAGTTAAAGAGGCCCTTAAAGCTGCAGAATCCCAACATAGCAGCTGGGGGAAAAAAAATCCAAATAAAGCAGCCTGGCCAAAATGAGTTCAGCTTCTCTGTGCTGACAAAAGTGGAAAAATATACATTCTGGGAGAGTGCAGCACTGCTCAGCCTTCTCATAAACTAAATCCTACATTTATGTGCAAATATGTGGGATGATGAGCTTGTGAAGAAGAGGAAGTTGGAATTCTCTTTCAGTAATCAACCTCAGAACCTGAGTTACTGAGACTTACTGACATATTTCATCATCTATCAACGCTTAATGGTTGTACAATCGCTGAAATCACTGAAAATGCATGGTGTACATAAAAATGATTAAGAGACTGTTACAACTACAGATAATCATTAGGTCGTATAGACATACGCTAATGAAAACTGTGGATAAATAACGATTTGAGTCTCTGCTGAAAACATTTTAAACTGCAGTCCTTCATGTACTCTTAGCAACAAGCTGGCTTTTAAAACCTTAGCGAGAAATGAGGACGTGAGAAGCAGTGTAGTTGAAGCGCTGCTTTGGAAAATAAAGAAAAGCAGAACTGATACTAATGCAGTAGCTGTGTGAAAGTGTGGTAACATTTCTCAGTGGGCTTTTAAGATCTCCTTCTTGTTGGGACAGAAAGGACAAAAGGGGTAAAAAGATAATTGTTTATTTTGGTTCTTCCCCACCAGTAGTTTATCCACAATCAGACTGAAAGAAAATATAGACTAAGGTACACGAAATGCAGGGATTTTTTTTTTTTTTAATATATACCACAATTAATTTCATGGAGACAGCATATGTGCATACTTTAAAGACTAATGCCAATATGATGAGCACTGACTTGAAGGAAATAGTCCCATGCTTGGGACTGGGTTGGGTTACTCGGGACTGTAGGACTAGTGTCTGGGAAACTTGTTAGTGAGCACAAACAAAACACAAAACCCAATCACTTATCCATAGAACAGAACAATAAGCGGTTTCACCCACCACTGTCAATGACAATTCAGTTGTGATGCAGTAATGATCGCTGCCCACTCGTTAGAGATAACACTCAAAAACAATCTTTACCTTTACCCACTCACAAAGCTCTGTATGTGTTTAATATCTAGGGATATTTCTATCTATTCATCTATACATATCCCTAGACAATAAACTCATACATGTCATTAAAATACAAAAAAATTATTAAAGTGCTTTCTACTGACTCAAACACAATCTCTGAGAGAATGGCATTGATACAGCATGTTTGAGAGTTAAAAATCACTTATTTTCTGATTAGCGGTGTGCATCAGTGCTTAAAGGATAAAGACTAACGGATGTAAGGCATGATTGCTATCAAATGGTTATCTGTGTCATAGGTAACATCACACATACTTACAGTGGCATTCACACTTAACCACAACAGGGGTTCTTATATGTGAAGCCAACCATCTGTCAAGGTCATATAATAATAATAATACACCAGTGAGTTTCAATCAGAGATGTGTACACTAAAGGGATCTAATATTACCAACTTGCACCCTTCTGCTCCATGCTAGGCTCTGTTGACCAGACAGTAGCATTTCTGATTCATCTTGTAAGACATATTTAACAGAAAATAGTCTATACTGTTTTATACATGATTCATTTAATGGAACTCCAAGAGCTCAGGGTCGGGAGGAAAATCCAGAATGATGGAAGTTCAACTGTTAAATTTAATGAAACACATTTTTCAAGATGCATTATGTGTCAACATCAGTGAAAACCCATTTTGAACTCATGAATGGCACTGCTCATTAAAGACCAGATGGCGTTAGAAAAACAAATGTCAGGGTAAAAGCTGGTTTATAAGGTCAAGATACTAGTTGGTACTATGGAGGCAAATCTCTCTTGTACTCGTTCCACATCATCTGAAGAACTAGCATGACGTTCACAAAGCACCGCTTTCTGTTTTACTAGACACAGTCATCATCTTGCAGCATTTCAGCTGAGTGGGTATAAAAATATAGACATTTGAAACCCTGAATATATGTTCATATGTGATTTTTCTGCAACCAAAGACAACTGTCCCACTCAGTGTACACACTGTCTTTTTTTTCAGACTTCACCCCCCATCCTAAAATGTGTTCTTGCATTTTACTCCTGGGGGGGAAGGAGGTTTATACCCAAACAACACAGAACACAGAACAGCAATTATAATGTCGTTTTCTTCATCAACTGCCTGTATCCGTCATTTCTTTGTTAATACACTAAAATTACCTCTGGGTGTGTGACACAGATTTACTCGGCAAAGGGGAGTGTGTTTGTGTGCAATGACATTACATCAACATGTCTTTGTGATGCCTGGCTATGTGCTGGCTCTTCTCTGAAGGCCTCCTAAAGCCCTTGGTGCAGTAGTCGCAGCGGTGGGGGTAGTCCTTGGTGTGGATAGAGATGACGTGGCGTTTGAAGCCAGAAGCGTCCGTACTGTTATACTCACAATACTGGCACTGATATACCTTTCTACCACTGTGCGTCTTCATGTGCTTCTTCAGCTCAGCAGGCTGCCGGAAGCCTCGCCGGCAGCGCTTGCACTTAAAGGGTAGGTCCTTTGTATGCAGGGACAGGATATGGCGACTCAGGGTGAAAGTGTCAGGTGCATTGAAGTTACAATGCCGGCACTGGTGCACTTTGTTGCCCTTGTGTGTTTCGGCGTGTTTCTTCAACTCTGAGGGCCTGTGAAAGCCTTTCTCACACACGTCACACTGATGGGGGAAGTCCTTGGTGTGAACTGAAATAATGTGCCTCTTCAGGTCACTGGAGTTGGTGCTCTTGTGCTCACAGTGTGGACACTGGTGGGTCTTGTGGCCTTGCACCATCTCTATGTGACGCTGCAGTTCCCGTGCATCAGCGTATGCCTGGGGACAGTGGCTGCACTTGAAAGGCAGATCTGCGCCATGCTTGCTCTTGATATGAGTCTTTAAGTTGGACTGATCTGCACAGCGGAACTCGCAGTGCGGGCAGTGGTAGGGCTTCTCGCCTGTGTGGGTCCGCATGTGTTTCTTCAGCTCTGATGGGTGACGGAAGCCTTTGGCGCACTCAACGCACACGTGCGCAAAGTTCTTACTGTGCACGGCCAACAGGTGACGATTGAGCAGGCCCTGTTCAGCTGTCTCATAATCACAGTACTTGCAGTGATGCAGTTTGGGCTCCCGATCTTTGACGATAAGTTTGTCTGAGCCCAGTGGGCTAGACTCGTGGTAGCGCCGTGTGTACTCAGTATACTCTGGAGATCGCTCGCTGTTGTGGCTCAGGAGCTTATGACTCTCCAAGTGGTTGTGAAAGCTGACTTTCTTGTTGGTGGTAAAGTCGCAGTCTGTACACTGATACTTCTTCTTGAGCAGATGGTCCGGGTGGTTTTTCATATGGCATTTGAGGAAGCCCCGTGAGCGAAACTTCTTTCCACAGATGTGGCAAGGGTAGACAGTCAAAGGCATCCCATCTGGTCCAATGATCACAGCTGGAAGAGACATTTGAAAAAAATATTGCAAACATTCCAATTAACCATTACTGTAAGTTTTCCTCAAATGTGAATGATCAAATTATATACACATTCATGACACAATACAAAGGATCAATTTAAGGTATGTATCAGTATCAATATAATATGCTGCTCTTACCAGTCTGACACTGTCGTGTTTCACCTTTCTTCTTCTTCTTTGATTTGGCTTTGAGAGCACGATTTGCACCCAGGCCCTCACGGATTTGCAAAAATGGCGTGGCTGTTCCATTCTTCACCTGATCAATGGAATTACCTGCATAGATATTGTAACAGTAACACCCCATTAACAAGAGAATGAACATTTGCCACACAAACTGAATCAAAAACAGCTTGATGAGTACATCATCCAAACAGAAATGCTGCAGTACAGCATAATCTACTGAATAATGTACTTTCAGCAGCCAGAGAATGCCATTTCATCTCTAACTACTGATTTACAAAAAAACTACATAACCTATCTAACCAAAATCCTGTTTCACAAAAAGAACCTACTGAGGTCTTCATCGTCATCATCGTCACTGTCATCTTCATCATCCTCTTCTTCCTTTGGATGGTTCTTGACTGCCATGTAGACCATTTTGTCACGGCCGACTCCCAGCCTTCCTGATGAAGCTGCTTCCAAATCAGGATGGCCGTTCTGGTAATCATCTTCTGTTATTACCTCTGTCCCACCTAAAATTGAAAAAAAAAAGAAAATTGTCACCGCCATGAGCAACATGACTTTAAACACGAACATATTCGGATGTAATGTCCCATATTGTAGGCTGAGAAAGAGGTCACTTACCCAAATCATCATCTGCTTCAGCTTTAAAGATGTAGACTTTTATGACCTCAGAGCCGTCCTCCTCTTTAGATTCCTTGTCTTCCATTACCTCGGTGCTGATCTCAAGGGGAGTGTCTCCTATGTCCAACTTTTCACCCACCTCATCCACTTTAACAACACAAATACCAATGGTTATGCAGAAAGTATTACAAAAATGTTATTTATCTCTGTTGTGTTATCATGTGACAAGATGTCTTACAGGAGATCATCAGATAATCCTCAGAGCTGCTTCTTGCATCATCATCCTCATCTGTTTGTAGGGGAACAGCCTCAGTTGGCAGCTGCTCATGGATTATGGTCTCGGCATTGGCCTCTGTCACCATCAACCCTTCAGACACAAGCTGGTGGTCCAGTGTGTTGTCCTGGTGCTCAGAAAGCAGCTCTGCCACAAACACCTGGTCTGGCATGTCGTCGTGGTGGTTTGAGTCCTGAATGAGGTCTGAGGTCAGAACGTGGTGGTGATGGGCGTCCAGGGCTTCCTCTATCGCAACCTCAGTCCCCAGGATATTTTCAGGCATGATTACACTGTGTTCTGAAGGCACCATGTCTTCACTACTCATTTCATGGGCCTCCACACCTTGAGACTGCAGACTTTCCACATCCACCTCCAGCCCTTCAACGACCTCAGCTTCTAGGCCCTCCACTTCCACTTCCTCCTCAAGGCCTTCAACAACATGGGCTTCCAGACCCTCCACATCAACCTCAGTTTCCAGGCTCTCCACCACTTGTGCCTCGAGACCCTCCACTTCCACCTCGCCCTCTAGGCCCTCAACAACCTGAGCCTCCAACTCTACCACTTGGGTCTGTAGCCCTTCAACAACTTCTGCCTCCAACCCTTCGACATCTGCATGTAAGCTCTCCACCACCTCTGTCTCCAGACCTTGAACAACTTGAGTCTCCAGACCTTCCACCTCAAGTCCATGCTCCAGGAGGATGCCCTCGTCTGTCATGACATCAGAAAGAAGCATACCCTCTGGCACAGATACCACAATATGCTCCCCGTCAATGTGAGCCAGACCCCCCATGCCTGCAACTGTAAAACACAAGACACAAAGTGTTTTAAAACCACAATAAAAGCCCAAAAAAGCTCATATAATTGTGAAAATGTGTCATTTTCGTGTTAGTATACAATAAAGATGTCATAATGACCATGTGATGTTACCTTGACTCCATTATTTACCTAGATGATGAAGCTGTGTGGTATGCGCACCATCAAATCTACAATTATGACTTATTAAAGCTAAAGCTTCATATTTAGTATAGTCCTTGGGGTTATAGTTCTTGTACAGCACTTTGGTCAACGTCGTTGTTTTAAATGTGCTTTATAAATAAACTTGACTTGACTTGACACCCGTGGGGAAATCAGTCTCTAAATATATGCTACATATGAAATACAATATGTTTATTACTATTTCCTGCTCAACCACCTACCAAAATCTTGCATGATCATAGCATGAGGCATCTTCAGCTCTTGAGTGTGCAGCTCTAACACCCCTCCTCCTTGATCCATGTCTTTACTCCGTAAAAAAAGACTGAAAATTGCAGCACACATTACATTAAGCTTTACTTTGTATGCATTACTAAAAATGAAACTGAAAGGGAAAAAAGAGGCGGCTAGTATTACATACCTTCACATTTGACGACAGAAAATCTTTACAATAAAACCAACAGGATATCTGAGGTGCTTCCTTCCATCAAGATACTCAATTACTCTGACAAAAAAATAAGAAAATACAATTAGCACATGTGCCCAGGATTATAAGTGAATATAAAAAAACTCTCAAAACGTTAATTTCTTCCAGATTAGGTGTTGTGTAGATATTTGGCTTTGGGTTTATAATAAACGCACTAGCATAGCAAAACGCACCCCGTGCACGCCTCAAATACAATACATAAAAACTTATTTTTATATCGAGGACAGTTGTTGTTGTTGGCCACTGCTTCCATCTACTGCCACTCAGGGGTACTACATGCAGCTTCAACCTTAGGACCGATAGCTATCTACACCTGGAGCTGGTTGAGCCTGATGGCCAGAGCGCAGCTCCAGACAAAGGACTGCGCCGCTCAGTGTGCTGGGGGCGAGCTCGCAAGCAGCGGCTCCGGTAGCTTTTGGACAAGAACTGCTTACTTTTGTGGGAGGAAATACACTGTCGTCACATGACGATTTAAAATGTGGGAAATGTGTCTACAGTGCTTTGTAGTAATGCCATGGCTGGTTTAGTTCTCACAGATTAATCATTTTGGGGTAAAACAAATACAGTTCCGCTGCACTAATCGTTTCAAAAGTATTACAGTTTAAAGTCTCTACACAAAAATCGCATATGCTCCGAGTTTGTCAGCCACTGAAACTACCACAGTTATGTTATGCAATGGCTACCGCCCTCCACCCACCGGAGCTAACTAGCAAGCAAGCTAGGGCTGAGTCTCAAAGCGCCATTTTGTTTTAGCATAAAGGCTAATTCAAGGAGCGCAATAACCAGTCTAATATGCCGATTTAAACATCGGTTACACACAACCTTACAATATCTACAAAGCCGCAAAGACAAGTATCAAACTGCGATGCTTAATGAGATAATTATGTTTGCATTTCGCTCTAATCTGCGCGGCGACGGCCGTCCAGTCAGCTAGCTAGCTGCTAAGCTAGGTGGAGCAGCTTGTGCCGCATTATCTTCCATGTTGTTTTTCCGAAAAGGCTGAAAGAGGCCCGCTACGTCCGACTGGGCCCGTGCGTCTTATTCCACGCTCATTTTTAATCGACTCAGAATAATTTTACCTGTTAAGGTTGTCTTCTGACTCTATCGGTGTTTCTCCCCCTTCTCGGATTTGTCTGTTATTTTTTTGGTTTATTTTTGACGGTAAGCTAAGTGCGGCCTGCAGTTTTGGATCCCCGGGCACTCTTTGCTAGGCCTCGGCCAATCAGCTTGCTTCCTGACAAGCAGAGGGAGGGCGGGGGGCAGACAATGCGTGGCCTCGTTTACCGCTGATCCCTTACTATTTGCGTCATGCATAAGAGAGCAGAGTTACATTAACGCAGTAGTTCTCTTAATCGGGACATATTCAGAAAGCGGGTTCAGAGAAGCAGAATTCAAACACTACCCACAGTAACAAATAAAATAAATATTAATGTGCTTGTGCAGTGTGCACTCAGACTTTGCCTGCGAAGATGAGGCCTGTAGGCCATTTTGTCACAAGGGGTGGGTAGTAGTTGAGCACTCATTTGAGAAGTGGTTGGTCACGCACCCAGGAAATATCCGGGACATGGTAACGGTACTGCGGCTGCTATTGCTGAGAGCTTGCGTAGTGTGACTAATTAGCCTTTCATGCAGAACAGACCACGATTTAGCATGCATGGATTAAAGATAACCAGAAATGCATTTAGACTTTCAGGGTAGACTTTATTAATCGTTTTCATTACAGCTCCAAATTTTCAGAGGCACTCTTCATGAGGGTGCATAGCTGACTAAGGCAGAAGGCCTTTGTGCATAAACATCTGTTACTGTGTTTTTCCAAAGGCAGACACTCAAATTGAAATGCAGATATGCAGTAAAAATGCTTTTGAAAACTTAACAGTACCTTTACCAACTTAAAATTAGTTTGGGAATAAAGGAATCACAGCCGTAATTGCACCTTGGCACAAACCATTTTTTTTTTTTCCTTCTTTATAATAATTCATAAGGACAGTGTGGTTTACAGGAGTTGTGTTGCCATGTAAGCAAACAGCAAAACACAAATACAACACAATTCTAAAGATAATTTTCACTATGAACCACTCAAACATTCATAAATTCGCAAAGATAGTTGTTGGAAACATGAAAGTTTTCTCATACTGCAGGTATAGAATGAAGAAAAGGCATTTGGGCTCAGGGAAAACAAAACCAAGCATGCAATACTCAGCACCTTCATCTAGAATGAGTCACAGAAAATGGACACACTAGTAATATCTTCATTTAAATTGTCTTCATATCAATTACATCAACAGAACATTAATACACCCCTTAATATTCCAACAGTTTCTCACAAATTACCATAGAAAAATAAGTAAAACTGACACAAGCATATCTTCTGGAAGCTCCGATTTGGTCCATATAAGAAGTGGAGTGTGCACGTGTCTTCTTGTCTGCCTACACATCCTCTCTCAGTGTGGGTTGACAGTGTTTCATGCAATGGAAAGAGATCAACTACAAATCCAGTGCAGCCCAGTGTTCCAGTTTGAAATTTGAGGGGTGGGGGTGGGGCTGAGAGGTTGCATGACACATTTGTGGACACAGTGACTGTTTGTATTTAGAGGTAAGGGGGAGAGAAGTCAGGTAATGGTTGCAGCAGTAAACATCCTCCATTGCCAGGAGACCTCAGTAGCAGCCATCTTTCCAGGATTCATCAGGATTCATTTTGGCCATGCCCAAAGCCCTGTCGATAAGATAGGAGATTAGTCTCAATTCACACAAGAAGCCAAGTATCAAACTACAACAAGCTTAATGGGAAATACTCATCTTGCCATTCCTTAAATGTGCACTTTTACACTGTGCACTATTTTGAGTGAGGCTCAGCGTACAACACTGACTGCAGTTCACTTTATGGCTGTGGGTTTTCCTAAGATTACTCAGAGCTCCTTTAACAGTTTTCTCTTGGAGCACTCACCTCCTCTGAGGGTGTGAAAGTTTACTTCTTGTGGAGGCTGAGGACACAGCCTGACCTCGTCCCACTGTGGGCCTTCCTGTCCCAGCTGAAGCCCTCCCAGATGCGTAGGTCCCTCCGTTAGCAGAACCTGGCGACTGGATCCTGCGCCCCCCCCCTGCTGGGGGTGCTTGGGCAACAGGTAAACCTCTGGAAGTCTGACGACCAGCTGCTAAGGAGCCCACAGGAGTGACCGCTTTAACTGGAGTCCGCAGGGAAAGAGGAGACTGGCCACTGCTTCGCAGCCGACTACAAACCATACCTTAAGTGGAAGAATAAAATCTCAATCCAGATGGCTTTGTTAAGACAATTTTGGTAAAATAAGTATTATGGTGAGGACATTTGTAATACAAAGGAGTTGTAGACAAGCTTAGGAGACACTACTGAATTGTCGTAGTAGTGCTGTAATCATGTAGTAGGTGAGTGGAAAGGAGATTACCTGGGGATGTCAGGGAAGACGGGTGAGGAAAGAACTGTAAGTAGTTGTGACCAATATGAGCTGGCTATAAATGATCACTTGCGTGGTACTGTCAAAGTTAGATTGATAAATCTATTTTGACATATCAAACCCAATATCTGAATTCTTAAACAAAAACAAACCCACAACATTGCTCGTGGTCTTTAAGCACATTCTGTTTACTGGTCAGACCCCATCTGTGATCATGCAGAGGCTAAGAAGAGGTAGAGTGGTAGGAGTAAAGTGACACCAGGAAGCAGTATCTGCAAGCAAATGCAGATCCTTGTATGTTTAAAGGAGGGGTGGGGACCAGGTGAGGTGGGCGGGGTTACCTGTGGAGGGGGAGTGAGTCAGGGGAGACATGCGGTTGCCAGAGCTCTGGAGGTTAGCCTCCATGCTGCGGCTGTTTCTGACTGCCTCCAGGGAACGTAGGCTGGTGCGGGGGGCCAGATTAGGCATGCTGTGCCTCAACTCCTCTGGAACCACACACACACACACACAGACACACACACCACTTAACTACAACAAAATGTATATTGTCACAACTTTGAAGAATCTGTCCGTCCCTTTCTGATTTTCTGATATAGATTTCAAATGCTCAAGTATAACTGGTTATAGCCTACCCTCACTCTTGGCAAATTTAAGCAACTCCGCACTGGGGCCCTGGAGAGACCGCCTGGGTGCTCTTGTGCGTGGGGCCCTGAGTTGGCTGCTGTATTCCTGACCGTGGTTAGAAGTGGAGGGCGAGAGGCACCGAGGTGAGCCTAACGGCGAGGGGGTGAAACGATGCCGTCGCTGGGGCACGGAGGAGAACTCATCATCTTCATCTTCCAGGCTGTAACTGTCAAACTCCTGGTCACTGTATGTACCGCCCCGGCGCAAAGACTGCAGAGACGCTGTGGAGCTACGGCGCGACGCAGAGGCTGAGCTGGAAGCACAATCCTGCCTCAGACCTGTAGACAGAAATATCACATCAAAATGAAAACAGGCATGTACATCTTAAAACTCACAGAACTCTGTTTCAAGTACAAGTTTGAGGTCTTTAAATCAAGATCAACAGCTCCTATAAAGCAAAACAGCAAACATGTACAGGTGCCTTTCAGAGCACTGCAACTCTTCTATACTCACTCTCTTCCTGTAGACGAGCCATGATTTGGACATCAGTGAGATCCTGCAGCTTATAGCCCATTGAGATGGAGTCATCTGATGTGCTGAGCTCACTGTCTATGGAGGACTGGGAGCTCAAAGCTGAGGGCATGCTTGTGACGCCTGTAAACACAGTAGAATACCTGTTAGAGTCAGCTGAACTGCACACATATGACCACAGCTTCTGAAAGTAATTTCACTTCTTCACAGTGGCCAATTAAAGCTGTAGGCTCTCCTCAAATCAGCCAAAAATTACTACAACTTTATGACTCATTAACAGAGCATAGTATTTAAAAATTTTAAAGTAAAACGTGTGCACATTGTTACAATTTTTAAACCTGACGCTGGCTGATCAGCATAAAGTCAGACCAATAAAATCGGAGCTTTGTGAGGTGTAAGTGAACAGACCCAAGCTGATACATGCAGCACTGCCTTTTCTGGACAGTTTTTTAATTTAAAGATCAAAAAATGAATATGCATTTTATCTTAATCAGAGTGAGCCCACAATTTTAGAATTAATAGTCTGACATTGGCATGTCTCTCCACCCTGACTTTGCCACAGCTTTGTTGGACAGCATTAGTCTATAGAGCCCAGTCTGTTGATGATGCCCTGGGAAGCTGGAGCCAAAGTTCAGTCTGACACATGCCTGACAAATGCGAAACGACATCACCCGGCAGCATTTGGTTATGTAAAAAGTCTGGGATTAGATAGAATCGCCACCCACAAGCGAAGCATTTACAAGTTCATGCAAAGATTTGTTATTTACAGTTTTCACAGCAATATCAGTGTTGTTGGTCTGGAAAATCTGTGAGAAATAATGTGCAAAGCCACTATTACAACTGCAATCACATGTTCAAGATCCAACATACAATACATTTCACATAGGTTAACATTGCCACTCATGCTCGACACACCAGTGTTTCCTCCGGAAGCACAAACTACATACACTTTACATAATTACAAACCAGATTCCAAAGTACACTAGTGTTATCTAATAGGCACACCTTAGTTTCTGCTCATTTAACTACAGGAGGATCAAATCAACTTGATTTAATTTGATAAAAGAGTTAACATGTTAAAGATAAGGAATTAATCCCAATAAATGACCCATATGAGTGTTGTACACAGGGGTAGTGTGCACAAACACTTAAGATCAATTTTTGTGTATTGGCTGGCAATAAGTTACCAATTGTGCATCGATGGTTTCTAAGAAGCCTTATATGCATATCTGCAATAGGATACTAAAATTAAATAAACATTTACGGAAATTTTTTAAAAATGGTTGGCAGTAATGTAAAGTATATGTAAATCAGGTCAAACATGCAGAGATAATACAGCAGTCCGTAAAACTACACCACGCTGTGAGGCCACACTGTTTATACATTAGTGCACCCAAATATCAACTGACCCACATCCTTACAATAACTGATGTTATTCCAACTGTTGTGCTGAAGAGAAAATGAGAAGCACTGTGTGTTAATGTCATGCCATACCTGAGGCGCCACAGGTTAGTAGGGATTTGTTAGTTGATTTGTGGTACCCAGGAGAGATCAGGCCTGAGCCTGCCGAGCCCGCCTCCGATGGGCTGCTGTACATGTTCCTCCATCGAGATGCTGCAGGCGACAGAACAGAAGATATCACATATTCTCAGAGAGGAAAACACACCATACTCAATGCGTACACAATGTGATGCTATCAAGTTACTTGCGAAGAGTTCTGAGAACCTACACAGACAGTTCTGAGAACAAGCTCTCACAATATTCACATTGTTCACATAAAAATTCCTCAATTCTTTTAAAAATTGCTTCAGATACCTCGAGTGCTAACTAACTCGTTCTGTAGTTTGAATAAACCAGGTGCATTCACAGCCTGGTGCTGTCATTTAAAAACATGAGCTGTTCCAGGCGGAAGGTAATCCAATCCCACCCATGACTTCAGGTAGTCATTCAGCCCTGGTGTGAATGGCTTTGTTGTTCATGTTCTGCAGTGTTTAAGAAGAGGGAGCTGCTCGTGGGTTTAATAATAAATGGGGTCTGTTGGATCAGATGCAAACTTCTATCCACACATAAAGGTGTAGTCAAACTCACAACAAGTGTTCAGGCTTTGTGATACAACCCTGTGCACTGCAGTGGTAAGCAGTAAATAAGAACGCAGCGCATTCACACAAACGGGGTTAGCAGTGAATGTGCTGAATGAGGTGCCTGAACCCTGGTTTAGGCCTACAATTTCTAATGCTTAATTTATGCTACTGCACTTGTGTCCGTTTGTGTTGGTATTTGCCTACAGAGAGCCTATGGCACATGTGTCAAACTCAAGGCCCGCGGGTCACATCTGGCCCGCGATATAATTATATCTGGTCTGCGAGATAATTTCATATGGCTATTATTAATAGCCTGCGGGTAAATAGCCCCCACCACTTATACTACATATGCACTGCAACAGATGTCGCGCAGCCCAAGACCTGTGCACTAACCTGTTTTCCGTGTTGTCAATGACACACTGATCAGTGATCAGCGGATGGGGGGGATAAAAATTTACAGTAACATTTAAGCTAGCCTGACCGCCCTAAATGAAATGTGGAAAACAGGGATTTTCCAAACAGATGGCAGGCAGAGGACCTGATCGCTGACATCGAAGGTAAACCCTTGAGTCTCTTTTCCCCGCCTGCGATGTGCAGGGAAAAGAGCAGATTGATGGGACAGATGTGGGAGTAGATGCAGAGGGATACCTGTGTCATACACCAGGAAATGCTGCACAGGAAAGTCCCGAAGACAGAATGCATCATTAGCACTGTAACACAAACAGTCAACCTTAAGAGGCAAAGGTTTAAATCACTGGCAGTTTCAGTCTTCTCTGGAAAAAACAGCTTCTGAATTTGGTGAAGTGCCTTATCACACAGGTGCAATGACCTGCCTGAGGAAATCTGTCAAGTTCACGGAAAGTAAAGGAAAAGACTCGGCAGGGCTGAAAGGCGGCTGTGAGAGTCGGCCTTTCTCTGCGACATAATGAAGCATCTTAATGGGTTAAACCTGCAGCTTTGATTTAATTATTGAGTTTGACACCCCTGGCCTATGGGGAGGGCAAACGTGCTCCCACGCAGTACTCCAAAATCCCAACTGCAAGAAAAAGACTTCTTTGCAGCTGCCTGATGGACCAAACACAACACAAGGAAGAAAAGCCCACAGACCGGTTGTACCGCATGTTTTTGACACTGCTCCCATCTGACAACAGACGCTCACGGACTGCTCAAACAGTACCACTGCTGAATAATAATTTCCCCATAAGGCAGTGTTATGACTCAAAGACCACCAGATACCCGTTTCATTAATTAGAAAAAGCTCTTTTACTTAAAGAATTCAATAGAGTGAAAGATCGGTTATCTAAACGTTTGCACCTAGGGGCGAATATAGTTCTGCAGCATTAAGGAAACATGCTTTGTGGTTAGCACAAGCTTAAAACAACATAAAATGTGTAAATACATATCTCACTTGTGAATTTTGAAGTCTTAATTTGTCCAGGACAATGTGCTTACTCACAAGTGGCTAACTGAGACTACAGAAATTGTGGAGGACATTAAAAGTAATCCCACTGAACACAGTTCAGCAGTGGTGACGCTAAAGTGGTGTCTTTTTTTTTTTTTTTTTATAGCCTCACATTAGCGTTTTACTTTGGTGACTGCACTCCCACAGAGGTTATTTTGTGCAGTAACTCAAAAGCCATGGAAAAAGGGAGAAACTAGCTTCCGGATTGGCCTACAAAAATGCATCATCCCTGCTGCACTCTTTAAAAAAGAAAAGAAAAAAAAAAGTAGGCTTTCTTCAATCATATTAAACTACGCTAAGTGCATACTCTGGTCCAAGCGGCTGATCAGAGTCCTACAAGCCATCTCTGTCTCGGGGCTGCGATGGTCAAGAACCTGCCGACACCACTTCAGCGGAGAGTCTGGGCCTGCGTCTGTTACTTGCTTTTTAGGCGACACATATAACCTGCAGAAAAGCAGCACACAAGAGAAAAACATTATTAAAGCAGGGAGAGTAAGGGCAGCGAGGATGAAAAAGTCAGTCTAATCCTTTTCATATTGAACATGCTTTTGTAGAAGTGTTTGCCAGCATGTGAGAAGCAGAACATTTAAATAGGAACAAGCTGGAGATTAATGTGAACTGCGGCTGGGCAGTGTATGCAAGGTAATAGTGGATGTGAAAGCCATGTAAAACAATTTTTCCTTTTTTTTTTTTTCCCAGACTGTACAGGATATGTCAACGCCCAGTCACCCAGTGTTTCCTTAACAGTAGGACATTATCCTGTATCAAAGATCGCATATCAAACAATCAGGCCGTTACTGTGTGTTTGAGCTGAATGATGTAATCAGAGCAAACACTGAGTGATAAATGATATGAAGCAGGCAGTGCATTTGTGAACATCTTTATCACAGCTTAAGCCATGGCCATAAATTTATATTTTCCTCATGTCCTCCTGCTTCAATGCAAAATCCACATTCAAAGACACGTTAAAAAAAAATAATAAACTGAGTGAAATTCAGTTTTAGCAGCTTAATACAGACGTGGATGGAACCATGTCGGGGCTTTTATTCCCACTATTATTTTGCGCTACATTCTACAACATGAAAAACTCACGAGTAATACTCATTAAAGACAAAATGTGTCAGCCAAAATGGGTTTTATGCAGCTGCAGCATCAGATGCTTCCTCTGCGATGTGTCCACTGTTGCCCCAGTGAGAGCAAACAGCCATTTAGTTACCACAAGCTTTGAAGTGGCTGATCACATGGGCTGATCCTTTGAGTTGGATACACAAAAGACCCAAACCGACTGGTTCCGGACCAATCAACTACAAATCATCTTCCCATTTGGGTAAACACAAAAGGACCCATTTCCCACTGGAATGAGCCACAATGCAGAAAGCAATATTCAGGTCACACGTCCTGCCAGAGAGGACTGCTTCTCTGTGCAGGGGGTGTGTGTGTGTGTGTGTGTGTGTGTGTGTGTGTGTGCTGCTACTTCGTTCAAGCACAAACCGTCTGCTTGATGCAGAACAATGATATTTGTGCGTTTGATCCATTCACAGCACAGTTGTGGTCACAGTTTTTGTTATTACCATTTGTGCAGGAGACCAGTCTGCAACAGCTGCTGTAACGCAATGTCAGCACTGAGGAGTCTCTTACACTTTTAAACCCCAAAGTAATGATATTATTATAACAAGCACATGTTCAGCTGTGTCATATCTACATTCTTTCACAGCTAAGAGCAGCATCGGGCGTTTTGCACTCGACTGTGTCGGCGTGACAACTGCAAGTTAGGAGGACCGAAGTCAAGGCCAATGTGTGGAAACCAGAAAGCCAATTTCCCCAAGCTTTATGAGTCTCAGCTAGTTTTTTTTTTTTATTTTTACAAGTAAACAAACATCCCAGAGAGAAATGAAAAACTGCAGAGCACAGTGGAAACTTGCATGTTGAATTTACCAAATGTTGTCTGTCCAATCCCAAGAATACGGTCTTCTTTTACTAATCTTTAAATATGTGCCTGATTAGTCTCCTTCACAATCTAAAGGTCCAACACAATAAATATACAGTTACTGCAATAGCTGCCTTGTGTTTTGGTCCCTGTTCTGGTCTAGTCACACAGGGAGTGGGGGGGCCTCAAATCACATGCTGTGCAATCCCAACCAAAGTAGTTCAGCCACGCGGCCGCATTCAGCCCCGAGCAGATCAGATTATGCTGCTGTTGGGATTACTTAATGTTTTGGCTATGATAACCCCACAAAGCACATATGGTATGGCTAATGATGGGAAACAGAAAATAAGTCATGAACGGTCTGGCTGTTAATCTCCAGGACTAAAGTAGCCATCAGGAACACAATATGGTACCTGTTTAGGACAATACAGCACGCAGAGAATAAACACTCATGTCTAGACCGATCTCTGGCATTGCCCCATATTAATGTTCTTTTTAGGTAATTACAATCAGCCAATTCAAGTAAACAAAACAAGTAAAGGTCACACTGGTTAAAAACAGAACAGGCTTCTAAAAAGGTTCAACATTAATTACATGCAGATATATCCTTTTTAGTCTGGCATATGCAGATCTGAGTGGGGTTAAGGCCAATTAGTTTTTTTTAATAGGCTTTTCTACCATTTAATAGAAGACCTCTGGTGATTAGTTTTTTTTTCTTCCCATTTGTGCTTCACTCAGACAGCTATAACTACAAAAAAATAAAAAAGAGCATCTGCTTTGTGTTCAACTAACCTGTCAAACAGGTAGCAGACATGTCACCTGAGTCTAAAAACTCAAGAAGGTTTAAGAGAGAGGAAGTAACGCCTCACTGACTCCACTTTCTTTTACTTTCTCCTGATTACTATCTTTTTTGCCTTTTCTTGAATCATTAAAAATCTTTATAATTTCTATTCTACTTCGAAAAAGATCAGGTGTTCAAAATGTTTGCTCCTGTCGAGCAGAGCTTTTAAATACACCTTGTTTGTGTGGGATAAAGAACAACTGCAGTTTCTGCGTCAGCTCAGTGTTGGGTCTAATTTTAAATCCAAATAGCCTCTTGCTACATAGTCACTGCCCCGTGGGGGAGTACCACACTAAAGAAATCAGAGGTTAAAATAAAAATGCATAAATGACTCATCTAGCTAAAGGGCCTCGTCTACCTATAGAGGGGAAACTTTAAATGTGACTTCAGAGCTCAGCTTTCCCTGAGGGTAACTCTTCAGAGCTGCTGCTCGCCCTTTGTCCCTGTCTCAACTGCACATGTTTAAATACACAAATAGATGCTGGATAACCCAAACAAGTGGGATCAAAGCATAACCAGAGACAAGCATTGCTGATAATGAGACATACCAGCTCTCCTCGTCCTCTATGTCTGCACACTCATCCTCCAAATCTAGGACATCCACTTCATCCAGTGCAGTTTGGTCCACCCCTGAGTCGCTCTCTGCAAGTGTCTCTGACTCGTAACTTTCCTGAGAGGGGCTCTCTGGCGTCTGGCTCTGCCCTTGAGTCTGTCCTGCTCCATTGCTGCAGGTCAACTTTAGAAAGCCCCCACACAGATCCTCTTCCTCCAGTTTGCTGGCCTCAGGCAAAGGGGACATCTCTTCCCCGCTGCTGCTGTCATGAGGGGGTGAGAGCATCAAGTCCGTGCTGCTCAGCTCGCTGCTGTGCTCGAACCTGAGCTGGGAGTTGGCCACCTCTTCACAAGTCAGCCTCTCGTTGATGTTGACAGCAGCTGTGAGGTTACTGTTGGCGCCTCTGTGGATGATGGTCTTGCTTCCCCTGTTTCGCAGGCTCTCATTCTGGACCTCCAACCTTCGTACAAGCTCCTGCAGCTTTCGGACCTCCTCCAGCTCCACCCCTGCCAGGTCTTGACCTCCCTCCCCTGACACCTCGCACCCGGGCTCGTTGCTCTCCGTGAGGCTAGTCGGACTACCATTGTCAGGCTGAGGGACCACGCTGGCACTGTTCGGGACCACCATGCTGCTACTCTGATAAGAGAAACATGAAGTTAACACTGTGGCAATGAAGACCGTAATATCCCACAATTTCGAGATGTATATGACTACAGGCAAGAAAATATTTCTCATAACACAACATTAAACTAAGAACTGATGACTGAGCAACACAACAGTAGTTCAACGGTGCAAAAGTAACCCAAACATAAACGTTAGCGTTCTCCGATACTTTACAAAGCTTTCGTTACTCGGGAGCAACCACACGGAGCACGGTATTTACATGACGCTCCTCACTTTATTTGTCATTGTGTATACCATGCGTGCATCCTTGCAACTGCGAGACTATTACAGCCGCCATATCTATTCAAACATTTATTGAGCTTTCTGGTTAATGTTAGCCGGCTAGCACGCTATCAACAAAACAAACGAACGTACCGGTGACTGAGCCGTGTTGTCCCTGCGAGCTGATGACTGAGCTTGCCCGCCACTCACACAGCTCAAAATCCTCCGTGCACCAGCGACCTCATGAATGAAGAAGCTAATTACAGCCAGGTGAAAAGCTCCACTACTTAATGATGATGATTGTCAAGACAGCGGAATAACTCTTCGGACTTATCTTGCTGATCAGCAAGCTAGTCCATACTCTCTTGTTGCTAGTGCATCACCGTTAGCGTTAACCACATCGCCCCGCTAACTAGCTTGATGATGGACTTTAGTTAGCTTAGTGAGTAGACCTGCAGCAGCGCTCGCTCCTCCCTCTAGTTTCCCTGTTGTTTGGCGCCTCCCCGACGTGGGATGTGGCACTGCAACGTCCTCTTGTTGTAATATATATTGTAGCCACTGGGTGTCACTGTTTACCCTTACGAAAATTGACTATGGTTTCCTATGGTTTTTATGCAATAAACTGCATAAAAACCATAGGAAACCATAGTCAGTTTTCGTAAGGGTAGATAATACTGTATTCAATAATTGTACATAAACATTTTTATTTAGTCTGTGGGTGCATTACAGCACTTTATCCCAAGCAAGAAACCATAGATTGTATAAATGTCGACTCCCATTGCTGTTATTATCAAATCCTTTATTTGAATAGGAAATGTAGGTATACATAAATAGAGTTTAAAGATAGACACAGATAACAGACAGATGCATTATATTTTTAATTTTCAAAAAGCATGCACAAGTACAAAGCACATACAAAATATAACATTTTAAACCATTCCAATTTCTAGTGCTCTACTTGATGCATATGATCTGTTGTACATACCTATAACCAATATATATACTGTCAAGTCCTCATGTATATATTGTGTTTATAGTAACAAGTTATTGGTCCCTTATTTATTGCCAAATTATTTCAGCATCTTTGCACTCTGCACCATTGCACATATAAATCTGAAAATATGCTATACATGATGTTACTGAGAGCAAAAAAAAGATATTGTATGAAAAAAGATCTTGTATGTGTACTTTTCAGATTCTTAAAAAAATTACTCTTATAACATCAGAAGGACTTTTAAAGGTTCTCGAAAATCTGCTCACTCAGGCTCATTTATTTATACATGTAAAACTGACTTTTCCTTATCTACCTATACAAAACACTTTTATTTATATGAAGGAATGTGTCGAAAATGTGTAAAAATGAACAAATAACATTAAAATATTGAACATTGTTGTTTACACAGCTGCTGGTTTTTTTTGTTTGTTTTTTTTAATGGCTGCCTTCCTAAATTTGCCTTTTAGGCTGTCCTTTTTCTTTAGCCAAAGTGAACTTCAAGTAGTGGTGATACTAAAAGAACAAGTATAACATGTTTTGAACATGCACACTTTTAAAGTAGCCAGTGAAAATTCAGGTGGGGCAGTTAACAAGTTTTTGTAAGTTTTTCCAGAATGATCACAGGTCTGTGATCTGTGCCTGATAATGTAGCCGTGCACTCAGGCTCTTTCTGTTTGGGTGCAGTCCTTATTCTGCTGTCAAAGACAAGCCCTATCTCGAAAGCTCACTGCAAAAGAAAACATGCATGCCATCATTTCCCTCTAAAGGAGCCTAATTTAGTATTCATGATATTAAACAGGTTGCATGACAGCAGAATGGAACATGGAACAAATCTGCATGATCCCGAATAAGTTTGGTAACAGCATTGTGACCAAAGTTAGACGGTACAAAGTGTGTCCTTGCTCTCAAGCTTTTGTGGACTACTGTGCGAGCATGTCCCAGCAGGCATGCTGTGGAAAAACACAGACTGCACTAACTTAAGCAATCCACACACGTAGCAGCCTGATGGAAAACATGCCCAGTTGATGAGCTCTTCGATACATTTGTGCTTTCCAAAACACTTTAAATGCTGAATGCAAATAATCTAATGCTCTGGCATTACACGCACAGAAGAAGCGCACACGATGCCCTGCACATGCATGCTAAATTCAAGTGTTACTACTAAACTTTTAAACATGAATTAAATTCCCTGTTGGCAATCTGCAGTGGGCTACACCTGCAGCTTGTTCACCGCCCCCCTTTATTTCCTCTGCAGGCTTAGACCTGCTGTATATCTAGATAAGGTGTCCGAAATGAAATGTTTGCAACCCATGAGAGGCCGTGGCAGACTGCATGTGTGTGTTAATAATAGTCCTAGTCATGCGGATGTTGTGAAATGACAAGGGGGTTTTTGTATTTTGGTACCAGTATTTGCAGTGAGCTCACCTGCAGATTTTTCTGGCTTTAAACCTCTTTTTCACAACAGTTTTCCTTTTTTGCAGATCCTGGAAAAATCTATTCTCAAATCAAACCTCAGGCTTCGATACTGAAAATGTAGCAGCAACATTGCATTCAACTTTAAGTGCTCATGTTCTAATAACTGAGCAATATAGTCCAAATGAGCTTGTAAGTGTCAGCTATAGACAGGTCTGTTTACACAGACATTTGAATGATATGGAGGTCTGCTTTTATGCATAATGAATTTTTAATCAGTTTCAACCCACTTATTTATTGTGCTTGGTTTTATTTGTTCAGGTTCTCTATTGCTTTTAATTCCAGGTTTCTTTCAAAGGCTGCTGTATCATGTGCAGCGGCTTCTAGAGCCCTTTTTAACTCATCTGTGGGGGGGGGGGGGGGGGGGGGGGTCTGCTTTTGTCCTACATTAGTGACAACTAATCTGAAAAATATCTGCTGAAATAAATTGTTCTGTTAAAATAAACCAATGAAACAGACCATTTTTTGTTTTTTTATTAAAAACAATATCATCTTTTGTATTCTTTTTTCATAACATATCCTGAATGGCACCATTTACAGGCATACATATGGTATTGTAATGTGATTAATACATTTTAATTACCAAAAATTATTCATGATTTTCTTCCCCCGTTTTGCTTAAATTGACACCCTGTAGAATCTTTATCATGCTCAGTTCAACCCTTTTCTGAACTGCACTTAAAAACAATACAAAAAAACAAAAAAAAACACACACACTGCCTTAATTTACTTGGACCCACAGACAGATCTTTCCCCATAGCATCAAACCGCACACCATTTCTAAGCAAAGATGGTGTGGCACAGAAAACCGAGGCAGAGGTGGCGATGGTTGGACTCCCAGTTGGAAGATGAGCAGGTAGCAGGGCCGGACTGAAGGAGAGGAATCATGGCTCACTTCAATTATCTTCCTCTTTCATGGCCTTCTTCTCTGCTTCGATTTCTGAGAAAAACCAAGAGACAGGCACAAGTTTAGCATTTGAAATTTCCCCATTGTGGGACCAATAAAATGGATTTCTATTCTGTTTAGGTGAACCACAAAAAAAAAAAAAAACAACCCACAAATATAATCAATAACACTGGTGTCACATATTAGAGTGGATCCCACTAATGGGTTTGTTAAAATGACCATTAAGTGGTATTCAAGCCATTCACAGTGCATGTCCACCAAGTTGGGAACCATCTGCTGAAAAATGAACTGAATCTGCAGCTCTGTTTCACTGACAAGTGTCTGCTTGACAAACGGCCATGATCTCAGGTTGTGATGCAGATTTTCTGCATCTATGCAAACACACGTTGTGTTAAAGTGATGTTCAGCACATGTTTCATGAGATCTCTCCCCGTCTCCTTTGCATCCAAAAGTGTGAATCCACTTCTCCAGATGCCGATGATGCTTGCTGCCCAAGTTGAAATGCGTCCTAATGAAGCGATGAGAAACATTAGGCCAGGTCTGAATGACAGTGCTGCCGCTTTAACACATTTATGTGGCGTAGCCCCATGTCTAAAAAAAGGCTTTAAAGCTCATAAAAGGCCATCGTGCACCAACGGTGCTGCCTGCTTCTGTGCCTCTCCTCTCACATAGTAGCCAAGCCTGTGTTCAGATTAAGAAAGATTGAGCGAGACAGCAGGGATCCTCTCGGCCTCAGGAGGGGAAGGATGAGCATTCTGACACACTTTCATTCTCCTCTTCCTGCTGCTTCATGTCATGCCTGAAGAGTGGCTTTTTAATACTGTGCAGTTTATGATCAGGATTTCTGCTTTGCTCTAAAACTCTCCCCATTTCCACCCACAGTCAAATTATGTTTTTAAAAAAAACAAGCAAAAAACCCCACAAACAAACAAACAAACAAACAAAAAAAACAAGCTGGCACCAAGTAGATGGGTGCGGTCCTTCAGGTAATCTGTTTTGCAATATCTGCAGTTCCTTTCTTTTAGAAAGGTAGGGAGGGGTCACACCAACCACGAAGCCAGAGTAAAGGTGAAAGGAGTGAAGACCTACCTTCCTTTGTTGGAAGATGGTTTTTTTCTTGTGTGTTAGTCTTCTTTAGCTTTTGCTTGTTAAACTGCTCCACTTCCTGATTGACTGGATTGCTGTCGCTCATTTTGGATGACTTCTGAATGAGAAAAATCAGAGAAATTTGTGCGGCTGCACCATCAGACTGACAGGATAAGATCTTGTCTGCGGTACATGCAGATACAGGTACACAAAACAGCTCCACCTAAGTTAGAATAGAAAAAAAAAAAAAAAAAAAAAAAGGCAGCACTGAGCCAGACCTATGTGAACCATACAGTACTTGCACCTCTGACCACAGTGAACAAACACCTCTGATGTGGTGTCGTGTTACACTAGGTGGCATTCAGAGCCACAAATAGGTCTTGCAATGAGAGAAAAATGGTGTGTCTGTGCACTGATTTGCATTTATGTGCGGTCATTAAAGAGAAAGGGAATTTACACCCGTGCCAACCTGGCAAACGCCTCTGCGTGGGAACAAGTTTTATTAGGACTCAACATTATCAAGGAGACCATGAACACTGCAGTATTAGGAAATTCAGGGTGGCCCTTCCCATTAAGGGAGCGCCTGGTATCTATCTTGCTGTCCACACCTATAGGCTGCACGGACTGATGGGCTCATTTTATTTTTTAACATCACCCAAAAGAAATACTTCCGACACATCTGCACGACAAGTTATCCAAGAAAAGTAACATTAGGCAGCCTAATAATAAAGACTCACACACATCGGGACAATCTGTGTGCAGAGAAATGAAGCGCTGCCAGGTGTCTGTGCGCAGTGATTAACACACACACACTGTAACTGTACTGAAATAGCTGGACAGTCTATACCAAAATGTTGCATGCATTATTTGATCCTTTAATACTACGCCCATAAATAATTACTTAAAATTAACCTTTCCATTGCATTTTGATTTTAGCAATTATCACGTGCAGGCTACTTTTAAGTGTATCAGCTGATTAAACAGACAATTTCAAATATTTTTACCTGGTGCAGAAGCGCGTTTGCAAGACGATCGTTTTCAGGTAAGCTGTGTCTGTGTAATCCGTGCAAAGCCAACGGTTTAAATAGAGACAACACGCCCTTGTGCACGCCAACATGGACACCGGTCCCCTGGCTCTCATTGGCTCCCAGAGCTCAGGGGGAGAATTTTAATAGGACACACTTGACGTCTCACCGCCTTCTCAAACTTCCTGTGAAATTATGTGGCTCAGGTCAAAGTTCCTCCCATGCAGTGTTGCAATCATATGATAAATTCCTCCACGTACCTGCATGTTGGGCTGAATCAAAAGGACACCTTTTATAGTTGATGCGGGTAATTTCATGTTTTTATCTTTTTCAAACAGTACCCTCTAGTGGGCTGGTTATGACAAGACAAGTCAAAAAAAAAAAATCTGAGAACAAGAAAGGGAAGGAAACCAATTAATGACTTGATTGTAATTTATTATTAATGCACTTTGAGGGAAAATGCCTCTATTGTGGAGTAACTGTTATTCAGTTTTGCAGTAAATAGGTAAAAATTAGATTGTTTTGACAGGCAAATACATGTTACTGTTCTACACTGTAAATAAATACACTGCTCAAAAAAATAAAGGGAACACTCAACACATCCTAGATCTGAATGAATGAAATATTCTTATTGAATACTTTGTTCTGTACAAAGTTGAATGTGCTGACAACAAAATCACACAATCACACTTCATCTTGCAGGAACTGCTGACACACTCCAGCCACATGAGGTCTAGCATTGTCCTGTGTGGCACCCAGGACATATAGAATGTTGTGAAAGTACACCCTCCTGTAATTTTTCATTTTATTGAGGCTGAAGTTATGTTCACTTTTCTGTTTTAATGTTCTTATGGGTTGTGACACCGAAAAAATAGTAATTATTCCACCTGCCAAATTGGGGTGCAGTACACATGCCACGCCACCAGATGGCAACCATAGCGCTAAGAGGTCAAGTGAGCTCAGTTGTATAGTTAGTAGATGAAGAGCGCTAACGCTGTACTGTGCTGTGTTGTATTAAACAGAATAAAACAGCCTTGAGCACGCCATTCAGCGCCCCCTTGTGACGTGTGTAACAAATCTGGCGAGCCAGCCAGGCGAGAAAAAAATATAGCCCTCAGAGACAACCTACGAACCTAGAAGTGATTTAAAAGACAAAAAACAAAGAAAGTCAATATGGAGCAGCTACAGGATGACATCATGGCAGCACTGTGGACTCTGAAGACACCAGGACTCCTCAAGGTGTGCTCTCGTCTTAAGTGCAGGGAACCATCAGGTGAGGGCTTTAAAGGACACACCCGCAGAAGCCTGATCAGGATTATAGAAAGCACAATGGATGAAGCCCAAGGGCACGAAGAGCCTGAGGTGTTCCAGCAGTTCATCAGTGATCTTCAGTTGTTCATACAGTCACCAGAAGTACAGGACACAACTGAACCAGTATCACAAAATGCAGAGCTCACTGAAATGGAGAGACTGAGACATGAATACAAACAACTTCAGAGGTCACAAGAAGAAGAACGGCGTGCGCTGGAGGAGAAGATAGGAACATTAGAGACTCAGCTGAGTAACACAACTCTGGCCAGTGAGAGGGAACTCAACCCTCCCGCAACCCTCAGGGTGCCAGAAGTGACTTTAAGGAAAGATTTCAAAATATGGGGCCAAATAGGGGAAGCAGGCCAAAGAGACAAACTCTCTTTTACTAGTCTGACCAACCAGATTGAGTCTGGCCTGAAGAAAGGTTATTCTGAGGATGAAATCATTGAGGCAGTAATTAAAGCCGTCAGCCCCGGCCTCCATCTCAGAGACCTACTAGAAGTAAAGCGAGACCTCAGTCTGTCTACATTAAGAGTTATATTAAGAGGACATTACAAAGTAGACTCATCATCGGACCTACTCCATAGACTCATGAACATTTCACAAGACCCCAAAGAGTCTGCCCAAGCCTTTCTGTTCAGAGCAATAGAACTGAGAGAGAAACTGCTCTGTAAATCTGGTGAAGAAGATGAGGGAGAGCAATTCAGCACCAACCTGATTCAACGTAATTTCTTGCGGTCACTGGAGACTGGATTGTTAAGTGAAGCTGTCAAGTTTCAGCTAAAACCATTACTGAGCAACCCAAAAGTTACAGATGAAGTCTTAATTGAAAACGTGAATGAGGCCTCCAGTCTTGAGTTGGAGCGACAGAGCAAGCTTAAGAGATACACGCCAGTCAAATCACCCAGAGTAAGTGAAATACACACAGAGGTACAGTCTGACTACTTGCCCACAAACAATGAGGATGGCGCACATGTGGAAAGACGCACCAAAGAGAATGACCAGAGCAACAAAAAGAAACAAACACAAAATGAAGGACCGGATGCAGAGACTGTTAAGCTAATTGAAGGCATCAGGGCAGATGTCCAGGAGATTAAAAAGTTATACACAGAGTCAGCAGGGCCAAGCCGAAAGCCACCACCGGTGAGAGGGCCCAGAGGATGTCGGGTGTGCAGAGAGACGGGGACTGGTGAGACATGTCGCCACTGTTTCCGCTGTGGCCAAGAGGGTCATCTGTCTCGTGGCTGCAGACAAGGAAGAAACCTGCAGGGAAACGGGATGGGGTTGCTGAGCAGGGACCTTCAGTAGCCCAACCTCTCCCCAGGTCCCACACAGACATTGCATCTCAGCAGGCAAATCCTGCAGGCTCACCAAAGACCCCAGGTAAGCTCAACAGCGCAGCTGTCCCACCACAGCTTAGTAGTTATATCCCCACACAACGTCAAACCAAGCTCATAAACCTCATTGGGAGAAGGTGTGTTGTTCAATGCCACCTTGACAAGGTACCAGTGGAAGCCTTATGGGACACCGGAGCTCAAGTGAGTCTTTTAAACAATGACTGGAGAAAGAAACACCTTCCTCACAGCAAAATCAGACCACTGACTGAGCTCTTATCTGAGCCACTAGTTGCATTAGCTGCAAATGGAAGTGAGATACCATATGAGGGATGGATAGAGACAGAGTTTTCTCTGGATGGTGACAATCACTCAGCAAAGACGCTACTGGTGCCCATGTTAGTCTCTAGTGACTCCAGTGTGGCAGAACAGCCTATAATTGGCTTCAATGTAATAGAGGAAATAGTGGTCAAGTGGGAAAAAAATCATTTCAAAACAAAGAGTATATGGAAAATCAGTCAAATATTCTCAGTGTCAGTCAAAACAGCCAAGTCCGTGCTGAAGTTATTGCAGACACCAGACGAAAACCACAGTGTAGGGACTGTCCTTACAGGGAAGAAGGCGATAAACCTGGCTGCAACACAGATAAGCACTATATTTGTTCGTGCACATGTAGGGCCCCAGTATGCAGGCCACAGCCTTTTGTTTGTTCCTGATGCAGCATCACCATTGCCAGAGGGCCTGGTTGTACAAGAGGGACTGGTCACTGTCAGGCAGGGAAGGACAGCATACATTCCAATCTCCATTGCTAATACAAATAAGCAAGAACTCACCTTGTCTCCTCGTACCACCCTGGGTCACCTGGAAGAAATAAAGGCAGTGTATCCAGTTACAGTTGAAAACCCAGGGAAGACATCAGAAGGACTTAACGCTGACACAGGGGTCCCTATTCAGGTGAATGAGGTCTCCAGCAATCCCCAGCCTAACCACAAGCCGCCTCAGTGGGATCCCCCTGTCAGCCTAGACCATCTCAGTTGTGACCAGCAGAAAATAGTGAGACAGCTGCTGCGAGAGGAGTGCCATGCTTTTGCTTATAATGACAAAGACGTGGGATGCATTCCCTCTCTAAATATGCATATTACGCTACACGACAAAACACCAGTGAAAAAGACCTATGTTTCAGTGCCAAAGCCTTTGCATCAGGAGGTAAAGGACTATCTGGAAGACCTGTTAAGCCGAGGATGGATTTCCGAATCAAGGTCGTCATATTCTTCACCAATTGTCTGTGTCCGGAAAAAGTCAGGTGAACTGAGGCTGTGCTGCGACTACAGAGAACTTAACAGAAAATCAGTACCAGACAGGCATCCAATCCCAAGGATCCAAGATATGTTGGATTCCCTACATGGCAGCTCCTGGTTCTCTGTCCTCGACCAAGGCAAAGCCTATCACCAGGGCTTCCTCGACCCAGAAAGCCGCCCCCTCACAGCATTCATTACTCCTTGGGGCTTGTACCAGTGGAACCGCATACCATTTGGCTTGAGTTCAGCCCCAGCGGAGTTTCAAAGGAGTATGGAGGACTGCCTAAAGGGTCTTAGGGACACCAACTGTCAGCCCTATTTAGATGACAACTTGGTACACTCCCCATCATTTGAAACCCATGTGCAGCACATCCGAGAAGTGCTACAGAGATACCAAAAACATGGTGTCAAGCTCACCCCACACAAATGTGATGTCTTTAAGCGTCAAGTTAGATTCCTGGGACGCATGGTGTCAGAACAGGGTTATACTATGGATCCAACTGAAATAGCCCCAGTCCAGGCACTGAAAGAGAAACCACCAACCACTGTAGGGGAGCTGAGCCGAGTCCTAGGTTTTCTCTCATATTACAGATCATACATCCCTGACTTTTAAAAGATAGCCAAGCCACTGTACCAACTCTTGACTCTACCCACAGACAAAACAGCACCACCTGTGACTAAAACAAGAGGAAAACGGGTGAATACAAAACAAAAGGGGCGACCACCACCAAACACGCCCATTATGTGGACAGACAGCCATCAAAAAGCTTTAAATAAGCTTACAGACAGTTTGACAGAGCCACCTATTCTAGGGTACCCTGATTTTACACAACCCTTTATACTCCACTGTGATGCTTCACAAGAAGGCCTAGGGGCAGTATTGTACCAGCACCAGGCAGGCAAAATGAGGGTGATTGCATATGGATCACGCACACTGACACCTCCAGAAAAAAACTACCACATGCATTCTGGAAAACTGGAATTCCTAGGCATGAAATGGGCAATATGTGAGCGCTTCCGAGACTATCTTTATTATGCCCCACATTTTGTTGTGTACACAGACAACAACCCCTTGACTTACGTCCTCACAACAGCAAAATTAAATGCCACTGGACATCGCTGGGTTGGTGAACTGGCTGACTTTAACTTCACAATCAGATACAGGCCAGGCAAGAAGAATGCTGATGCTGATGGCCTGTCCAGGTTACCGCTTGACATCAGCCAATACATGACACAGTGCACAGTTGAGGTGAAACAAGATGTGATAAAGGCCGCTGCAGACAGTGTTTTGTTACAGAAAGGTCCTGAGAGCTACATTCTCAGTCAGAATGGCATTCATTTAGTGCAGGACAATATGTCATCCCCAGCTGGTAAGACTCTGTCTCCAGAGGAAATCAGGGCGAGTCAAGAACGTGATGCTGTGATTGGGCCTGCACTACATTACAAAGTTAGTGAGTATCTGCCCAAAGGCCAAGCATTTAAAAAAGAGCCACCCAATGTGAAAATTCTGCTGAGACAGTGGAACAGACTTTACGTGAACGATGATGGGGTCCTCTATAGGCGAGTGAACGGCAAAGACCAGCTCCTCCTTCCTAAAGAACACCATGATATGGTATTTAGGGAACTTCATAAAGAAATGGGACACTTGGGCACAGAAAGAACACTGGGATTAATAAGGGACAGATTTTATTGGCCCAGAATGCAACATGACGTTGAACACTTTGTGATGCATGCCTGTGAATGCCTTAAGAGAAAACGTCCCAACAGAGCCCATAAAGCCCCACTGACCTCTATCACTACCACTTACCCTTTTGAGTTGGTATCCATAGACTTTCTTCACCTAGAGACATGCAAACATGGATACGAATACATCCTGGTAGTGATGGATCATTTTACCCGCTTTGCAAAAGCATATGCCACAACAAACAAGTCAGCAAAAACGGTGGTGGATAAAGTGTTTGGTGACTTTGCCCTGAACTTTGGCTTCCCACAGAGAATCCATCATGACATGGGACGTGAATTTGAAAACCAGTTGTTTTCCCAGCTCCAGAAGGTCTGCGGGCTACGTGGCTCCCACACGACACCATACCACCCACAGGGGAACGGACAAGTGGAGCGCTTTAACAGAACCCTCCTCTCCATGCTCAGGACTCTCACCAACAATGAAAAGGCAGACTGGAAACAATCACTTGCAAAGGTAGTGCATGCCTACAATTGCACTCGGAGCGAAGCCACGGGGTTCTCACCATATTATTTGTTGTTTGGCCGCACCCCCAGACTCCCAATTGACATAATGTTTAACTTACCAAGTGAGAACCACCATGTAAGTTATGACGAGTATGTGCAAAAATGGCAGTCTCAAATGAAAGAAGCCTATGCCATAGCAGCAGCAGCGGCACAGAAGGAGTCGTCAAGGGGCAAGTACTACTATGACCGAAAGGTACACGGGGTCCAGCTGTATCCAGGCAACAGAGTGTTACTACGCAATTTCAAGGAGAGAGGAGGACCTGGAAAACTCCGTTCATACTGGGAGGATGCGGTGTATGTAGTTGTCAGCCAGAAGAGTCCAGACATCCCAGTTTATGAAATTAAGCCAGAACAGGGAGGGAAGAGCCGCATAGTCCACAGGAACCTGCTTCTTCCCTGTGATAGCTTGCCTCTAGAAAGAATAAATAAACCATCAAACAAGCAGAAGAGAAAGACAGCAACAAGGTACAAGAAGAAACAACAGTCATTACAAGAGGATACAGAAACAGACAGTGAGGAAGAAGGTGCCCTATTGTGGGAGTCTCCGTTTCTCCATATCTGTGAGGATAGCAGACCTCATCACACTCCAGAGATTGAGATCCATGAGCCACAGCTGGAGGAATCTCAAGCAGTAGTCAATCAACCTGTAGAGCAGAATATGGTGGAATATGGACAGCATGAACAAGACCAGGAGCAGTGCGGTGAGCATCCTTTTGATGGAGAACAGCTCCACCAGAGAGACAGAGACTCAGACACAGAGGAGCAGCATACACTCCGATCCCACTCATACCCACAGAGAGAGCGCCGGCGGCCTCGGGTCTTCACCTATGACCAGCTAGGACAGCCAACCACCAGAGAGGCAGGTATAGCCTGTGCCAAGGTGAGTGTCCCACTTGCATGCTCCCAGAGACTATGGAGACCGTGGACAACCAACACCACACAGACAGTCTGCTAAAGGCTGAAAGACTGCATAATTTGAGTCAACAAGTTAAAAAAAAAAAAAAAACTGAGATAAACAAGACTGTTATGCAGAACGGACATGCTGAAAAGATCTAGAGTAGAATAATACAGATAAAAGTGTCTAATTGAAAGAAATATTTGGTTGTGGTAACAGACAACGTGACAATGTGAGCCGATGATATGTCTGGTTACAGCGGTTTAAGAATGCACTGTGAGGTGAACTTGTTTATTTAGCTTGGGAAATATTGTGGTTATTCCACACACGAGGAATGAGCAGTGAAAAACAGATGACAACTAAATAGGGTGTAACACTACTCACAGAGGGTGGGAAACCGCTATAGCTACTCAAGGGATACTGTTTTGGGTATTAGTAGCGAAAAAAAATTGATTAGTCATTTTTTTTTCTTTATTAAGCAGGGGAGGGTGTGGCACCCAGGACATATAGAATGTTGTGAAAGTACACCCTCCTGTAATTTTTCATTTTATTGAGGCTGAAGTTATGTTCACTTTTCTGTTTTAATGTTCTTATGGGTTGTGACACCGAAAAAATAGTAATTATTCCACCTGCCAAATTGGGGTGCAGTACACATGCCACGCCACCAGATGGCAACCATAGCGCTAAGAGGTCAAGTGAGCTCAGTTGTATAGTTAGTAGATGAAGAGCGCTAACGCTGTACTGTGCTGTGTTGTATTAAACAGAATAAAACAGCCTTGAGCACGCCATTCAGCGCCCCCTTGTGACGTGTGTAACACCTGCATTAGGAGGAACCCAGGGCCAACCGCACCAGCATATGGTCTCACAAGGGGTCTGAGGATCTCATCTTGGTACCTAATGGCAGTCATGCTACCTCTGGCGAGCACATGGAGGGCTGTGCGGCCCTCCAAAGAAATGCCACCCCACACCATTACTGACCCACTGCCAAACCGGTCATGCTGAAGGATGTTGCAGGCAGCAGATCGCGCTCCACGGTATCTCCAGACTCTGTCGCGTCTGTCACATGTGCTCAGTGTGAACCTGCTTGCATCTGTGAAGAGCACAGGGCGCAAGCAGCGAATTTGCCAGTCCTGGTGTTCTCTGACAAATGCCAAGTGTCCTGCACGGTGTTGGACTGTGAGCACAACCCCCATCTGTGGATGTCGGGCCCTCATACCATCCTCATGGAATCAGTTTCTAACCGTTTGTGCAGACACATGCACATTAGTGGCCTGCTGGAGGTCATTTTGCAGGGCTATGGCAGTGCTTCTCCTGTTCCTTCTTGCACAAAGGTGGAGGTAGCGGTCCTGCTGCTAGGTTACTGCCCTCCTACGGCCTCCTCCACGTCTCCTGGTAGCGCCTCCAGCCTCTGGACACTACGCTGACAGACACAGCAAACCTTCTTGCCACAGCTCACATTGATGTGCCATCCTGGATGAGCTGCACTACCTGAGCCACTTGTGTGGGTTGTAGAGTTCATCTCATGCTACCACAAGTGCGAAAGCACCACCAACATTCAAAAGTGACCAAAACATCAGCCAGAAAGAATAGGTACTGAGAAGTGGTCTGTGGTCCCCACCTGCAGAACCACTCCTTTATTGAGTGTGTCTTGCTAATTGCCAATAATTTCCACCTGTTGTCTATTCCATTTGCACAACAGCATGTGAAATTGATTGTCAATCAGTGTTGCTTCCTAAGTGGACAGTTTGATTCCACAGAAGTTTGATTTACTTGGAGTTATATTGTGTTGTTTAAGTGTTCCCTTTATTTTTTTGAGCAGTGTATTATGCCTTCAACTGAAACAGCTAGATACTCTTGGGGTGTGGGGACACCAGCTGGACATGAGGCAGCACAGCATTTTTCCTGATTTGTACAGAGTGTTTTTGGATATCTCCACAAGCAGAACAAAAGCATGAAAACTGTGCAGCACCTTCTTGTTGTCAGGAAACAGTGCAACCATTTTTTCTTACAGTTTTTTAATTCATATGTAATCAATATCATGACCATAGATGGCTTAGTATGATTTAAATTTTTTTTTTTTTTTTGTGGAAAGCTTAAATACGCACCATGAATACTGAGCCGAAAGAAAATGTGCATTTTGCACAAAGAGTGGGACCCACAGATACGAACACAGGTTTTACATACATAAAGTATGGAAGGGTCTTTTTTTTCATTATTAAACGACACAAAAAGTTTTTAAAAAAAAGGGCCAGAGGTGAGGTAATAATACACAGTAAGTTGTATCCCCTTTAGCACACAAAATGTCCAGAAAATATAATTTCACACAAACAAAAACATTTCAAACGTGTAGCACAATCTCTAACTTCACCTGTAAGAAGAATGACTTTTAACTTCAATCATCAGCTAACAATGACAATCCTGGAGAACCAATCCATTCCATTAAAAGGTGCAAGACTGAAAATAATCCAGTATAATCCCACAGTGTCTTATACAGAACTACAACATAACTGTGCCAGCAAGTACAGAAAACCTGTCATAACACAACACATAAAACCTTGCAAGCTGCAGTCTGCACTCTTTTCAGTGTGTATGCCCATTCAAGGTGTTTCCAGAGATAAGTGTACTTGGCTGACATTGTTAACTTAAGTTACCTCATAAAAGCACAGGAAGAGGCACAAGTGAGTGTGTCAGAAGTGTAGAGCCGGCCCAACACAGGGGATGAGCAGACTAACCTGTGGCTCCAAATCAAATTCTGTTTAAGGTCCCATAAAACCTTGGGACTGCATAGCTTAGTAGTTTCCATATGATACATGAAATTAAACACAGTGAACATACAGCTAGTTGGTTTTGCACTAATATGAGCAGTACAGGGACTTAGTGCTACCACTGTGTTAGGGGTCCCCCTTGTGGCAGCATAAAAAAAAAAATCAATAATATGACTTGTAGCCCCTCATGTGGGTCAGTTTTCTTCATATGCAAATCACTTTTTTAGACTGTCCAAACTGTTAATTAGTAAGTATCCAGGTTTTTAAAAATCAATTGAGATAAACCTTATTGTCAGGCTTTAGAAAACGAATCTATATTTCTGCCTATTTAATTATCCCTTATTCAAATCGGACTGCCTTACTGTCTTTCCTAAAAAAATGCTACAAAAAAATAAAAATAAAAATAATAACAATAACCACAAGGCCATTAGATGACTGTTTTCAGGGGCTGAGCCTTACTCATGATAAGCAAAATGACTTTCATGAGTAAAACTGGTGAAGTTCCCTTACAAAAACAATAAAAATTCAAGGCATATGTGACTGAAAAGCACCATAATCACATTTTACAAATAAAAAAGAGAAATATTTAAACCCATCTCAGAAACCAGGATTCAAGTCTCAGCAGTGGTGCCCTCAGCTTGACTGCACATTTTGACACACAAAATTAGCTGTTTGTTAGCTTGACTGACTGCGATTTTAGACACTTTTCTGCACCACAATAGACAAGCTCAGGTGGAAGTAACAAATACTGGAATACTGGGATTGCTCGTACAGGCTCACTCCCACACTGCAAAGGCTTGTCAATACTTGTGTTTTCTTCCAATTATGAGGCAAAATATCTTCTGTGAAAAGTCTACAACCCTGAACAATAAAAAAAAGTAAATGCAACTGCATTTTATTTGGATAATAACATTTAAAAAGGTCTTATCCACGTATCTTCAGCCTGACCGTTTCTCCTGGCTGTCATAAATAGCGGTGGTGATTCCCCAAGTGATGCACGACCTCAGGATAACCAGGGAACCTCCTCGGTACAGTAGAGCCAAACTCCGATGACGAGATTTCCAGAGCAGGGCCCAGCATGCTGTGACACCTTTGACCTCCCCGCCTACCTGTGCCTGCATGTTTGCCACAAGCACAGACAGTGGGTACAGAGTCAAGCTGACTGCCATTGAGATCACCGTTCCTGAGATGAAAGAGGAGGCTATTGGAGAGAGCCCTTGCTCTGCCACAGCAACATATACAGGCCCCTTCAGTCCAAAATAGAGGGAGCTCCCCAGAGCGTTGCGGGCTGCAATGGGCAGGAAGGCTCTGTAGTAGCCTGCAGCCATCCTCTCTGCCTTTAGCCTAAGAAGGACACTCTTCAGTGAGGGTAGACGGCTGTCATTCTGGCTGTTCTGCAAAACATTCTGAACGCGCTCAAAGGGCGTAAAAACCACAGCTTCTATAATACCTGCCCCAAACCCAGCCAGAGCAGGCAGGGCATTGGTAGGGATGATATTTTGGGATGATAGATAGAGCTGGCGGAGGAGGGTGTCCTGGAGGCCAAAGAGCAGCGTGCCATTCAGTGTCTTCATGAGTAATGGTGGAGCCACACCCCTGTAGAGCTTCACAGGTCCTTCTCTGTAGAGCTGCCCCACTGCCTTGTGAACAGGGGTGTTGTGGATTTGTTGACGAAAAACAGTCTTATAGACAGGGAACACGATAAAAATGGGAAGAGTGGACAGCAAGCTGGAGATTCCACCATGTAAGTAGCTCTGGAAATGAACCATTAGGTTCCCATAGCCCTCTGCTTCCTGTTTACTCTCAGAACTGCCTGCCATTGTTGATCTTAGAAAAAATAAGTAAATCCAATCAGGCATGCATAGCCAGTTATAACAGAAAATCAAGAAATATAAAGAAAATCCCTTGGGTGGTCACACCCATAGAATAACATCCATTTATAGTAACATCATAAACACTGACTTACTCTGTCAGGTGTTTCTACTAGAAAAACAATCTTTACCGTTATTTTCAACACTTCAGCGTTGGAAGCTGAAAGCAGAGCAGACGTGTATTTGTTTTTCAATGCTGCACCGGGAGAGGGTTGATTTCTGCTCATTCCTGTAGTTATCACGGATGATGCTCCTCCAGCGAGCGATGCACAATGAGATTAAAGTGGGCAAGACGACCGAAACATCGATCTTCCGTTGTCTGTGAGCCGCTCATCTAGAATAACTATTGGACAAGACGAGCTACGTCACGACATCATGGATTGGTTGTATTATCTGTCAGTCAACACCCCCCCCCCCCCCTTCCCACGCGCGCGCTTCGGAAGAAGGGTGTGTTCCATGTACAAGTCTGATATTCCATGGGAATTTTATCAATAACGAGTTGGGATATTTTACGTTATTTTTATGTATTTATAAAATACTGCAGTTACTAATCCAGTAACCGATAATGTATAAATACTAACTCAGTCGATCATATTTGGGGAGCTATACTCCTAATTTTGCCTTCCAAAACATGAATGTATCAAAACACTCTCCACGCTGCCACGAAGTGACATCTGGCAGGGAAACAGAATCCTTTAATTTGTATTAACATTTTGATTAAAGTTGCTTTCACAAAATATAACGCCTAAAAAAATTCATGATTGATATAAAAACAGGGTTCATAATGTTTAATGCAAAATCCCCCCAGCTAATTAAAAAGCCACATAACAGGAAACAAGATAGTGCTTTTCTGGTGGCCACTGGCTAGTGATTATTGATAGAAATTAGCCTTAAGCTACACCCTGTGCAATTAAAATATTGTGCATCATCCTAATAAGCATTTCCTGCTATGATCCTGTTTGCAGCCTTTTTGTTGTAATTATATTTATAGATTTCTGTACCGGCTTTTCCACACATGCACTGCATTGCTGAACTTTTCTCAACATTACCCCAAGGAACTATATGTAAATCTCCAGCTATGACATCACACATTACAGTCATTAACCTGCCAGCTGTCTAGTACCAACTGTGATCTGCTCCCATGTAACAGCCCAGGTTAATCAGCTGGTAAAATTCCAAGGAGTCTTGAATCCTGGTTTTTACAAGCTGTGCCTTTGCTTCCAAGCTGATTATTTTTAGTACTAACAATGTATCTGATGTGGAAAAAGAAAACTGTGGCTGTCTAACCTGAATTCATGTGTTTCATTGGGACATGGTTCATATGTCAGAAACCAGACATCGAAGAGGCATGTTTAAGATCTGACGCATATTTAATTGTATTAAGAATGCATCCTCAAATAACTGGCACATTCATTCTACTGAATAACAAACGATTTGGATTATGCACATAACTGACAACTCCTTCCTCCAGACAAAGAAATAAAAGGCAGGTGAATATTTCTGAAGGAAGCTCCAGCCTGCAGAGACCCCAAGCTAAAAACCAAACAACCTGACTATAGGAGGCTCCTCACAGACCCTCGAGGACACTGGGCAAACCCCACTCAATGAGCGCACCTCAAGAGTTGAAAGAAACATTAGAAAAGATTGTTTTCAGCCTGCTAAGACACACTCAAGTTCTTTGTCCAGTGGAGAAAAAAAAAAAAAAAAACAGAAAAATGAAAAGGAGAGAAATGGGGGGAAAAAAAACAAAAAACAAAAAACAAAAAACAAGAAAACACATTTTGTTTCAAACTGTTGAGGCACACTTGGTTGAGTGGAGCGTCAGTGGCATTGTAAACTAGCGCAAAACATATAAAAACAAGCAAAACGAAAAACTACAATCGTTCAATGTAACAAAAAGCACTGTAACAGCTTTATAAGTCAGAAAATTCTCCTGACCACAGAAACCTTCCAGGGTTATTTGTATTAACTCTTTGACAACTGACTGAAATGACTCCCTCAGAGGTAAAATGGTCAGGAGAAACTCTGGTTCTAAATGTTATGAAAGAAGAACAACGTTCACAGTGGATAAATACTATTCATCCATATAAAATAAATATGCCAGCCTGAATTGGTAGCTTGTGATTGCTTTGGTGCCCTAGGCATGTAGGGACACCGCTCAAAGGGAAAGGACTTGAGTGAGACTGGATCAGTATTAGTAACAGTTGTGATACCCCCCCACCCCCCCTTCCAAAAAACAATTAATTAGCTGAACATCTTTGTTAATGGTTGTGTTTCAGTTGGGGAATTTCCTCTTCTCTTATTTGGTGTTAATAGCACAAGGTTGATGGTAGACAGCTTTTGTTACAAAGGAACATGGCTGAACAGGTATGACACAGACTCGCCGTTGTGAGTTCTGCGAATTGCCTCAGCAAGGATCATTGAGATGTCAATAACCTGAAGGCAGAGAAGAACAAGATGTTACAGAAAAAATAAAGACTATGTGCAGCTCTAAATACACATCTCAACCTGGCAGAAATAGGATTATCAGTTTCTGGAAAAATTATTTCCTGACCTGTATTTTGGAACAATGCTTCATCTTTTCCTCCTGAGGGATTGTATTAGTGACAACCACAGCTTCAAAACAGGCATTGTTGATGCGCGAAATAGCCGGGCCAGAAAAGATGCCATGGGTTAAGATGGCATACACCTTGGTGGCTCCAGCAGAAATTAGTCTGAGAGAAAGAGAGAGAGAGAGAGAGAGTAAAACGCGTCTCTAAATGGGATTCAGTAACGATCGATTAGTTTCCATAGTAGCCTAAACACTCGTGTCTTTTGCACTGCATTAAGATTAAAACTTATTCATTTCAAAAGGTAAAGAAAATGCTTTACTTGTCAGCAGCATGGCAAACTGTGCCACATGTGTCAGCCATATCATCTACAAGGATGGCAACCCGATCAGTCACATCTCCGACAAGGACCATGCGGTCCACCTCGTTCGCCTTTTTCCTCTCTTTGTGAATAAGAGCAAAGTCCACATTCAACCTGTCTGCTATTGATGTGACCCTGCAAAAGAAAAGCAAGCATTGCACCAGTTAAAACGTATTTAAACTACTTTTGCATTTCAAATTAAAGTGCTGTTAAGATAAGTGAAGTCAACAGAATGTTAATCTAAAGTAAATTCTAGAGATGATATGGGAAGGTTAAGCTGTGCTAAAGGGTAGAACACACCTCTTGGCTCCTCCTGCATCAGGAGAGACAATGATACAGTTTTTCCACTCTGGGATGTTCTCTTTAATCCACTTCAGCACAGCTGGCTCTGCATACAAGTTATCAACGGGTATATCAAAGAATCCCTGCAAATAATCAGAGATATATGCATACATGCATTAAACATATGGGCGTACATCTTCCTTTGTTAACATCTAAGTAAACATAAGGAAATGTGCGTCAGATTTATAATGCAAATTCTATTAACTCAGCCACACAGTGGTTTAGAATGCAAACCGGACTAGAAGGGCACTCTAGTTCGGTTTGCACATACCTCGCCCATCCCAGATTTTCGATACTGTGCCGATACTACGCTGCAATAGATACCACCCAATGCTGTCATACTCCACCATAAATTACTAGAAATTTATTTTATTGGTTTTTTAAAACTGTAAAATATGATTTAATAGGATTTTTTTTATGCTTATGTACCCTAAAAAAACCCAAAAACAAACAAAAAACTTCACTGAGATATGAATTTTAATTTTTCACCAATGACAGGATTTTATTTTAATTGTTTTCATTTTTGGTGACCTTGACCTTGAAACTGAAATTATATATTTCCACAAAGCTTCATCAATTTTGGTCCCTCCCTCCACCTATCGATGGGCAAGGAATATCCTGATTTTACAGGGTTGGTCGGTAGCAGGACAGTGGAACAGAAACAGATTTGTTGACGTGTGCTGTTGTGTTGCCAACCTGTATCTGTGAAGCATGCAAGTCCATTGTGATTATATGGTCAGCGCCTGATACTGACAACATGTTGGCCACCAACTTGGCAGAGATAGGGGCCCGGCTCTGTAATGAAAATAGATCTCGTCAGTCACATGGAATAAGCAAACTGGCAAGCAGTGCTCAGTTCTAAAAATAAAACTAGAGAGAGCTGAGTAGTTCAGTAAAATTACAGCAGTCAAATACTGCAGTCTGCACTGTAATGACGACTCTATATTAATATTATAAAATTCACTAATATGTACATGTGACAACTTGACTAAAAAAAAGGCATCAATTCTGTCCCACTAGACGAGACAAAACAGTTAAAAATTATGTGTCTGGCCCTGAAACAAACTCAGATTGCACTACAACATTAACAGTTTTTACTTAGTAGATTACCATGCAAAACATTCCACTCATGCAGTATGATTAAAATGTCAAAATGAGAATAAATAAAAATCCAAAGGGCTGCACGGGGAGGAATGGAAATGCAACTTCAGCTAACTGAGAAAAGGATCCATAGGAGGGAAAGAAAAACAAAGAAAAGGAGAAAGCAAACATGCCCTTTTGGGTGTTGCTGATGGGCATGGTTGCAAGCTTCTTGTCATGATGCTGGATGGCAAATGGCATGACAGAAGTAAGTAGACAGATATCCCTCACCCCCACCTTGTCCTTCTTGTCCTGCCGGGCGTACGGAAAGCAGGGGATGACAGCAGTGACCCTGGAGGCGGAGGCAATCTTGCAGGCATTGATCATGATCAGTAACTCCATCAAATTGTCATTGATCTCCCCACAACCACTCTGCACGATGTAGACATCCTCCCCACGCACGCTCTCCCCTATCTCCACGCTGCCAGAGAAGAGAGGTGACCAAAACAAACAATTAGGGCTGTGGAGCTAACACACCATGGCAGGTAGGAGACAGATGAGGCTGAGTAAACAATGGCTTGTGTCTATGTGTTTTGATCTGCTGGAGTGTTAAATTGAGACTAAAAAGAGAAGCATGCGTAGTCAGGAAATGACAGACTCAACACAGTACATTTAATTTCAAACCTATTCTGAGACAACTGAGGCGGCTCTGTAGATGAGCATTAGCTGGTTAGCATCAGCTCTGACTCACGCATGGACTACAAGTTCCTGACAACACCGCGGCAGTTTCACCGTGACACCACGTTTCCCATTAATACATGTCGCTAGGTTACAATATTTGCCTACAAGGAACCACTAAATAATAAGCATTTCCCTTGAAGTAGCCACAAAACAAACCAAACAACTTACCACGTTTCTTGATTGCTAAACTTCTTTGTTACAACCTTTCCCAGCTCGAGACCCAGGCGGTCTGCTATTTTCTGAGAGAGGTCCGGGTGTGAGCTACCGCTAAATATTTTGATATTCGGCATTTTGCTGCGGTCCAGGGCGTCGTTGAGTCCAAGCGGGCTGCGGCAGCGAGCGGCTGTCGGGTCAGAGCGGTGGAAGAGTCCAAGACAACAACTGGAAATTGAGCAACAGTTGAAGAGCTACTCTTAGCTAGCTTAACTGTGTTCCCTACCTATCCACCATTATGTCCCACACATCCCGCGTGCAGCTTCCTCTGAAGGGTGGCGCGCACGCTTTTGCTGACGTCTACCGTAATTATGTCTTCCGGCCCCGAAGCAGTCACGTGAGCGAGCGGGGCGAGGAGCTATCTGACGTTTAAAAGCGAAAATGAGCAAAATATTTTAGTGCCTCAAATGAAGGAAAAGCTTCCTAAATGGTTTAGAAAGCATGTACATGCACTGACATTAGCTTTTATTTGTGTTAATGCTTTAGGTCGAGCTTAACCATTAACAACCACAACCCAGAGACAAATATAGACGAGATTTCCTCTAGATTTGTCTTTGGGTTGTGGAGCTGTTGTGGAAGTGTCTTTTAGAGCACTAAAAATTTCTTCTTCTTTCAGCTGCTCCCTTTAGGGGTCGCCACAGCGGATCATCTGACCCTGTTCCTAGCCTCCTGCTCTTCCTTCAGCTCCATCTCCAAAATCCTTTGTCAAATTTAAAGGTACTGGTCATAAAATTAGAATATTATGAAAAAGTTTATTTATTTCAGTAATTCCATTCAAAAAGTGAAACTTGTTTATTTCTTTTAAATTTGACGATTATAACTGACAACTAATGAAAAGCCCAAATTCAGTATCTCAGAAAATTAGAATATTGTGAAAAGGTTCAATATTGAAGACACCTGGTGCCATTCTCTAATCAGCTAATTAACTCAAAATACCTGCAAAGGCCTTTAAATGGGCTCTCAGTCTAGTTCTGTAGGCTACACAATCATGGGGAAGACTGCTGACTTGACAGCTGTCCAAAAGACGACCTTTGACACCTTGCACAAGGAGGGCAAGACACAAAAGATCATTGCTAAAGAGGCTGGCTGTTCACAGAGCTCTGTGTCCAAGCACATTAATAGAGAGAAAAAAAGTGTACAAGCAATAGGGATAACCGCACCCTGGGAATTGTGAAACCAATGCCATTCAAAAATGTGGGGGAGATTCACAAAGAGTGGATTGCAGCTGGAGTCAGTGCTTCAAGAACCACCACGCACCGACGTATGCAAGACATGAGTTTCTCATGTCATGCCACTCTTGAACAAGTAACAGCGTCAGAAGCGTCTCGCCTGGGCTAAAGACAAAAAGGACTGGACTGCTGCTGAGTGCTCCAAAGTTATATTCTCTGATCAAAGTCAATTTTGCATTTCCTTTGGAAATCAAGGTCCCAGAGTCTGGAGGAAGAGAGGAGAAGCACAGAATCCACGTTGCTTGAGGACCAGTGTAAAGTTTCCACAGTTAGTGATGGTTTGGGGTGTCATGTCATCTGCTGGTGTTGATCCACTGCGTTTTCTGAGGTCCAAGGTCAACGCAGTGTCTACCAGGAAGTTTTAGAGCACTTCATGCTTCCTGCTGCTGTCCAACTTTATGTACATGCAGATTTCATCTTCCAACAGGACTTGGCACCTGCACACAGTGCCAAAGCTACCAGTACCTGGTTTAAGGACCATGGTGTCCCTGTTCTTAATTGGCCAGCAAACTCGCCTGACCTTAACCCCATAGAAAATCTATGGGCTATTGTGAAGAGGAAGATGTGATACACCAGACCCAACAATTCAGAGGAGCTGAAGGTCACTATCAGAGCAACCTGGGCTCTCATAACACCTGAGCAGTGCCACAGACTGATCGACTCCATGCCACGTTGCATTGCTGCAGTAAACCAGGCAAAAGGAGCCCCAACTAAGTATTGAGTGCTGTACATGCTCACACTTTTCATGTTCATACTTTTCCATTGGCCAACATTGCTAAAAATCCTTTTTTGTATTGGTCTTAAATAATATTCTAATTTTCTGAGATACTGAATTTGGGGTTTTCATTAGTTGTCAGTTATAATCATCAAAATTTAAAGTAACAAACATTTGAAATATATCAGTCTGTGTGTAATGAATGAATATACAAGTTTCACTTTTTGAATGGACTTACCGAAATAAATCAGCTTTTCCATGATATTCTAATTTTATGACCAGCACCTGTATTCATATCTCTCCTCTGCACCTGTCCAAACCAGCTCAGCTCTGTCTCCAAACCGCTCAACCTGGGCTGTCCCTCCTGCTCACTCGCAATGAAAATTTTAACATCTCCAGTTGTGCAGCATCCAGCTCAGCCTCTTGTCTTTTGCCTGTTCTTGTTTGTCAGAAAATGGAGTGCAGGGAGTGAGGACCCAAATGCAGACACGGCAGACTAAGGTGAACGTAAAGCAAGTCATTTATTGGATACTGATGGGAGGTTGAAATAAACACAAAACTATAAAGTATTGAAATCTAAAAACACACTGGCACTCAGAAAGACTGAGCGGGCAAACAGGAGCATAAGCAGATACTCAAACACGGGACAAGGGGAGAGGGAGACAATATATACATGGAAGGGTAATTAGTGGAAGTGGAGACAGCTGGGCAAGTCAACAAGGCAAGGCAGCAGATGAGACAAAGGCAGTGAAGGCAACGCACAAAGAACAATAAACCCATAAAATAAAGCAGGAAGTGAGAACTGAACAAGGAAGAACACAGAAACATGAATGAACTAAATATAAGGGACTTTGGACAGGACGAAGGGAACTCAGAGGGAGGAAACTAAAGAAGGGGCTCTGAACAGAACTGTGATGTAATCCCACCCCAACCTTGAACCTATCTGTCACTCCTACCACACACCTTACCACCGTCTCGCTGTCCTCATACGTCTCCTGCACCACCCTCACATAGTTGTCCGCCGCTCCTGACTTCCTCTTCCTCTTCCTCTCTTGGCACCCTATCATATGCTTTCTCTAGATCCACAAAAGACACAATATTTAATGGAGGAAGCATCGAGGAAGAAGGTGCAAGGCTTTATTTAGGCTGATCAAGTAGCAGTAGTAGATTTGTGTGAATGAATTTTTTTTTTTTTTTTAAGGGGCCATCCAAACATGCAGTAATGCCTGCAAACCCCATTGCCTTTACCAGGCACTCAAAACTCCTGACTTAAATCAGACAGCAGACTGGTGACTTCTGGTGACAATTTTTTTTTTTTTTTTACATTTTTTGGTTGTATTATTATATTTTAAAGTGCATGCCTTTAATTAATAATGGTTTTAATGATGGGAAAAATATCAGTAGGTATAAAACACAGATTTTAAAACAGATGTAGAGACTTCAGTCATGCTCTTTAACCTTAGCCAAACTTTAACCTTGCAAGATGTAAAAAAACTGCTTACTAAATGTTCACAACTTACTTTGATGTTACTAAACTTAGTCTTACTTAAGACCATGATAGAAAAGTCTGACTGTAGTATCAGAGTGACTTCTGAGCTATGTCAGATCTACAGTAAAACCGAGGTCAGATGTTGACACTTATTTTCCTTTAGGCGATTTCCACCAATAAAAATACCCCAACCCAGGTCAAAGCATACCACAACCTTTTTAAGTTAGCACCACTCACACTATTTTCATCTGCTGTAAAATGAAAGTCTTGTGATCTTTTACAAGAACATGAAACATAGTGTGTTGCCCACTGTGTCTGTTCACAGTGGCAACCAGGCCGGGCATTTGTGGCCGTGCCTTCCTTACATTGTCCTGAGGTTTTGCAGGCAGATCTTACCCATCATAGGCGAACCAGTCATCCATACTTGACCATGTGTAAATGCCATGACTTTACTTTTGACCTTGATGTACGAGCTTCTGCCACCTTTAAACATTTACTCACTATTTTACATTGAGACCTGGACAAGTAAAGTGAACATGAAACACCAAGTTAGGCCTCTCTGTCCAATAATAATGTGTCTAATAATTCTGTATTTAATAGTATAGTTGTAGTTGTATAAATCAACAACTTGTAATCCACCATTACCAACACATATGCATCAGAAAGAAACCTGTAAATATACAGTGCCTGGTTCAGTATTTATTTATTTTTTTTGTTTGTTTGGTTAATTTAATTGTATTTTATTGTGCTTGCTGTCCTGGTTGGATTAGATATACATCTGGTAAGTGTTATTAGTAGAGTATGATATCATAGCGAGTTAGTTAAAGTAAATCTTTTTTAAGCTGCAGTTAGTTTGTTTTAATTAGATGAGATGTGCATTTTCAGATTATCATTCCTGAGAAATAACTTGGTTGATCAAATGGATCAAGTTTAACCAGCTCTTTTGCCAAGACTACATCTTAATTTTTAAATATTTTGAATCCCCCTGTAGATATTGACAGTTTGCCCAACCAGTCTACATGTGCTTTGTGGACTTGGAGAAGGCATTTGACCATGTCCCTCAGGGTATCCTTTGGGAGGTCCTGCGGGAGTATGGGGTGTCTGGCCCATTGTTGCGGGCCATTCAGTCTCTGTACAACCACAGTGAGAGCTTGGTCCGTATAGCCGGTAAAAAGTTGGATTCGTTTCCTGTGGGTGTTGGACTCTGTCAGGGCTGCCCTTTGTCACCGATTCTGTTCATAATTTTTATGGACAGAATTTCTAGTCGTAGCCAGGTGGCTTAAGGCTTCCTCCTTGGTGGCCTCAGAGTCTCATCTCTGCTCTTTGCAGATGATGTGGTCCTGTTGGCTTCATCAGGTGGTGGCCTTCAGCTCGCAGCCTTCAGCTCGCAGTTTGCAGCCGAGTGTGAAGCGGCTGGCATGAGAAACAGCACCTCTAAGTCTGAGGCCATGGTCCTCATCCAGAAAAGGGTGAAGTGCCCTCTCCGGCTCAGGGATGAGTTCCTGCCCCAAGTGGAGGAGTTCAAGTATCTCACGGTCTTGTTCACGAGTGGCGGGAGAAGGGAGCAGGAGATTGACAGACGGATCGGGGCTGCTTCTGCAGTGATGCGGACGCTGCACCGGTCAGTCATGGTGAAGACGGAGCTTAGTGTAAAAGCAAAGCTCTCGATTTACCGGTCGATCTACGTTCCTACCCTCAGGGACTCAGAGTAGAGCCGCTGCTCCTCCACATCAAAAGGAGCCAGTTGAGGTGGCTCGGGCATCTGATTAGGATGCCTCCTGGCCGCCTCTTGGGTGAGGTGTTCCAGGCATGTCCCGCGGGGAGGAAGCCTCGTGGTAGACCCAGGACACGCTGGGGAGATTATATCTCTCGGCTGGCCTGGGAATGCCTTGGGGTCCCTCCGGATGAGCTGGAGGAGGTGGCTGGGGAGAGGGAAACCTGGGCTTCTCTGCTTAGGCTCCTGCCCCCACAACCCAGGCCCGGATAAGTGGAAGAGAATGGATGGATGGATGGAACTTTGCACTGTCATCAAATCTTAAATATAACTTTTTTTTTGAGAGTTGGTAAAGATCCTAGCACATGCCTAGCACTCCCTTTTTCCTGCGAGACAAAATTGCTGACTTTATTATACCTATTTTGCATAAACATAATTATTTTCATAAAATAATGTTAATGTTATTCTTATTGGTTAAAAACAGTGACTAGGGATTGAGCTTGAGCCCCGCTGTCATATGTGTTAAATTTCATCCAACTAATGTATCAAATTTTTAATAAATAATAATAAATTTAATAATAAATTTGTAATAAGAGTTTCACTGACTGAATGAAACCACACAGTTAAGCTGCAGTGCGTAAATGAGCTATCTACTGTAAGATTTGCTTTTTGTAGCCCATCTTTAGTACAATGTAGTGACATCACAGCAGACCCATATCAAGATCTGCAGCAGCCTATTGCAAGTGCACTGCTGTTGTCGTTTTTTCTTTTACATCTTTCCTTGCCCCCGTTACCTTTTCCAGCAACATCAAGAAGAAGTGTTTAGAAAAATTACAAAAAAACACAACTTATTAATCAGACTGATCCAGTCATCACTGAATTGAATTTTCATAAATAGTTAATAAAGGTAGAGCTATCCAAATTTGATATCTATTTTTAAAAAAAAATCAAATTAGTTCACAGGGACAAAATGGAGATGATTGAAACTGAAGACAAAAACAGAGAAGACACTATGGACCTGTGATATTACCTAGACCCAGTAAGACACGTTTAGGTGAAAATATGTCGAAGTTCACATTCACTTAAATAATCCCAAAGAAGATGCTGTGAAATAATTCTATCAGGGATAAGTGTGTTCCTGTGATAGTTTTAATATTCAGCTTTACATTTAATTGCTGTAAATGTGTAAAAAGTGATTTGAAAAAAACAATTTTTTAAAAAGTTTGGAACTAGATGTGGCATTTAATTTTCTGCATGCTTCAGTTATATAACTGGATTTCCATATCATGCAGTAATTTTTATTTGAACAGTGATTGCTACAGCAGCATATGGCAAATGAATCAGAGAAACTGACTGACAGCTGCTTAATTGTCTGCAGAGTCACAGTATTAGAAAGATATAGAATCTAGATTTTATTTTGAGCTGAAAATAAATCCACGATGTTCACTGATGGCCGTCTATGTCCTGTCATCAATGACTGATCATAAAAGTGCTGATCTCAAACATAACAAGAAGCTAATATCTAGCTGGGATTTCATGTATGTAAAGATATAAACCTGTATGTCCTCTGCCTTGTGCTTTGGCCATATAAACGAGGAAATCAAATCAACAGGGTTTCATAAGGCTGCATAATTAATCACATTTTAATCTTGATCACACTTTTGGCTTTTTCACAATCAAATGAACATGATTGAGCGGTATTGAAAATCCATGCTCTGCCAATAGAACGCAAAGTTAAAGCAAATCAAGTGCTTCCCAAATCAGCACCAGACCACATCCCTGCATGTGCAGTGCACATGCAGGGATTCTGGCAAATGTATGGCAGAGCATAAGGTGAAAAGGCTTTGTCCCTCAAAATGGATCATCATCTGTTGTTTGGCAACACTTCAGATTTAGTACAAGTGACGTCAACCAAGAAGAACTCATATGCAAAGAGCACCTGAAAACACACTGCAAACTGCAGTATGATGAATGTATGAAGGCCAAGAACAACAATGAGATGGCTGCTGATGTGAATTGTCCAGCGTAACTCAGATGTCTGTGAAAGTGAGCCTGTGGAGCACATCGGTGTAGCCATCCAGCTCACAGAGACACTGAAATCACCCACGCAATCACATTCCATTTGGCCAAAGGTATGCATCCGCTAAACATGGTGAGCAACAGAGGCTTCAGGAAAATGGTCAACACGCTGGACAAAAGATATGTCATCCCCTCACGCAGTTATTTTGCCAAAGTGGAAACACCTGTGCCATACACAAAACATAGCAATGTGTGTGTGTGTGTGTGTGTGTGTGTGTGTGTGTGTGTGTGTGTGTGTGTGTGTGTGTGTGTGTGTGTGTGTGTGTGTGTGTGTGCAGAGTGATCTCTGTCGAGTACTTATGCTGTGAGTTTTATTCACACCTATCATGCAGCTACAGTGAATTGAGTGGGAGTCTTTTAGGAGAAGCACTTGATTCAGGTGACTGAACACCTTATTTGTCTTTTAACAGGAGTGCAGCACAGTGTAAAGTTGAAAGTACTGCCCTGTTGATTTCATTTTGTTTTTTGGCACCCCTGAAGATGTGAAAGCAGTGTTTTTTTTTTGTTTGTTTTTTTTTACATGACAATGAAAACATTTTTTTTGTCACTATCATCAGTGAATAATCATGACAAATAATTACAATCTCAATATTGATCAAAATAATTGTGATAATAATTTTGGTCATAATCGTGCAGGTCTAAAACTGAGTGTCAGACAGTTGGTTCAGGGAGGAGTCAGAGAGAAACCAGCGAGCGGGTTAAGTTTACAGGGTCTGTCAGTTTAAGTTAGTCCTCTTTCTGGAAGAGAAAACCCAGACTTCCTCCTCATCTCAGGGCTAACAAACTAAACCTCTTTCCTGGAAAAAATGCTCTGTTACATCTACCGACAGCTGTTGTTGTCGTTGTTGGTTTTATTTTTAAACTAATCTGGTTGTGGCTAGAGCTGATTTTGAATATATAGCAATAAGAACAGCACAGGAAAATACATGCAACACAAATCCATGTCAGCAGATGGCATTGCGCCGAGCCAGTGACGTTTGCACGGCTAAGTCAACATCAGTTTTGGCCAAAGGCAGTAAGACAGCAACAAGAACCTGCGTGCAGTAGCAGGAGAGATGTTTCCTGGTTTATCTTTCACATGACGTACTTATGTGAAGTCATTCTAACTTGGCTTTAGTGCATGCAACGTCATTTCCAAATTCTCTGGAAGAGTTTATATAATATGCTTTATTGCTCTTAAAACATGAGTTAACTTGTACACAGACAGGAGACCACAGTGACGACAAGATCATTGACAGTAAATAAAGACAGGAATGAATAGGTGCACATAAAGAAACAATGGATCAGGTCAGGGTGAGCTCATCGTGTGAATGAAACACAGAACTAATCCACACAGTTTAAGCAAAGCAACTGGAACAATGACAACCACAGAAAATGTTTATTATAATGTTGAAATGTGCTGATGAGAGAACATTGTCTAATATTTTTGATTATAAAAATAAACATGTCCCATGCTTTATACTCATAATATATTCTTTAAAATATATGTTTTGCTATTAGTCACTATGTTACAATACTACTATAAATAATTACCGTACAGATATGTTTCATCTTGTCCTATTTACAAAATAGTGTAGTGTTGGATAAATCTGAATACAAGTGATGCTTCAAAAGTGTTTGCTATTCTTTTAAACGTTTCATCTTGTTATTTACATTTTCATTGTAAAATTATACATCTCCATACCGAATATCATTTTCAAAACATTAATATATTGCCACCATACCCTTTCAGTCTTGCCTGCTTCTTCCACTTTAAAAGTGGAAAATTATCAATACAAATAGTCTCATTACCTTCAAAAGTATCTGCCCCTGAAAGTCTAATATGTAAAGGGAAGCATGCAGTACAGTGAAGAAGAAAACACTGCATATGGTTATGGAAATGACACATCAACAGGAAAAACTGTTAGAAGAAAGTGCTGGTAAAAACCAAGACAACAATGCTGATGGCCTGGTTTTTATTTTTATGTTGAAGGTAAAACTCTCATATAAAATGGGTGTTATAGAAGTGCCATATTTGCTATTATTGATAATTATTTATATTTTGAGGGTAATGTAGAACCATACAGAGCTATATTTCTGTAATCAAAGCTAAATTCATTCTAAAAAAAAATACAATGAATGAAAAAGATAGCTTTATAGGAAATTTATAGGAACACTGTGATATAATTTATTTTGGGAAATTACTGACAAATGTCAATTTTATTAATTGATATTGCCATGCCAACAAGCATGCTAATATTTTGGCCTTCATCAGTGTGCTTGATGCTGCAGGTAAATACAGTCTCAGATGAACAACAACACATTACATATTACAGCATTTCATTATTTATTTAACAAAGATTAGGCCAAAATGCAGAAACAGTGTGTGAAAAACTAAGTACACCCTCACTGCTTTCATAGGGATTAAGAAGGTAAGCAGCAGCTGGGTGCTGCTAATCAAATGCACTTGATTAACTGATCATCAGCAGGTGTGAGCACCTCTATAAAAGCAGAGGTTTTGTCAGTTTGCCAGCCTGCAACATTCAGGCGTGTGTTAACACAATGCCAAAGAGGAAAGTTGTCAGCGATGATCTTAGGGAACCAACTGTTGCTGCCAATCAGTCTGGGAATGGTTATAAAACATTTTCCAAATGATTTGAAATCCATCATTCAATTCAGTGAGGAAGATGTGTGGACAAGTGGAAAACATTCAAGACAGCGGCCACTCTTCCCAGCAAATCCGCCCCAAGGTCAGACAATGCAGCGTTCAGAGAAACTGCAAAAAGTCCAAGAGCTACATTTCAGACTCTGCAGGCCTCAATTAGCATATTAAATGTTAAAGTTAATGACAGTACAATTAGAAAAAGAATGAACAAGTAAGGCTTGTATGGAAGGGTTATCAAGAAAAAGCCTCTTCATGGCAGCATCCAAACAAACCACAAGACTTCTAGAGCAATGTCTTTTGGACCGATGAGACTAAAGTGCAGATGTCTGTCTATAATACACAGCACCGCATTTGAGGAAACCCAAACCCAGCATATCGGCATTGCAGTCATTGAGTAGACCATGAACTCCTCTGCATACTGAAGTATTCTAGAGTCAACCACAAGGCCATCTGTCTGACAGCTAAAACTTAGCTGAAACTGGGTCATGCAACAGGACAGTGATCCCAAACACAACAGCAAATCTACAACAGAATGGCCGAAAAAGTAAAAAAATCAAGGTGCTACAACATCCAGACCTCAACTCGATTGACGTGCTGTGCTGGGTTCTAAAGAGAACTGTGCATAAACAAACGTAAATCTCAAAGAAAGGAAACGACTTTGTAAAGAAGAGTGGGCTAAAATTCCTCCACAACAACACAAAATATGAATAAGTCATGCAGAAAACAAGGGCTTCAAGTTATTCCTGCTAAAAGTAATTCTACAAGCTGCTGAATCACAGGGTGAACTTAGTTTTTGAGACATTGCTTCTGCATTTGGTTTAGTTTTTGTTAAAAGAAAATAATGTCATCGTGTTGTGTTTTAAAAACATTTAAATTCCGGTTAACTGGAGTAAAATGTTCCTCTATGTCCAAAATGACTGTCCAAGCTCTTTTTACTAGCACTTTCTTTTAATAGCCTATCCAGTGCACATGTTAGGCTGCCATAACTTATAAAGCCTCTTTGATTACCTTCCAGGAATAACAAGAGGATGAGACACAAAGAAGATTTCAGACAGGAAATAATGTGTTAGTTTTATTAAAATACATAGAAAACTACTTTATGTGTTTCTTATATATTTGCTAGATTGCACAATGTGTAACAGCACATAGAAAGCAAATTGGTTTATACTGTCTCTGAAAACCTAAATAAAAACGGGGGATCTTTTAAAATTGATCAAGTGTTCACTTTTAGGAGATGAATTGTGGAAAAAAAAAAAATAGTGGCGCTGAGTCTCTTGAAACCACCGAATCAAACATTAAAAGATACATTTCAACTTCAGAACTAATTTCAGAGGTTGTGCAAAGTCCTAGGGATAAGCCTCCTCACTTGCAAATGGGCGTGTATAAACTATCGTTCACAATCGATGAGGTGCAAGTGAGCTATGGATTAGTGGTAGTGTAAAATACACTAAGCATGTTGTGGGTACGCCTTCTCTGCAGCAGAATGAGGTAACAACACTCATTACTGTACAGTGATTAATTGTGGTTTGACTCTATGCTACATTGTCTGCCCTGAGCAGGTCTGTTTCATACCTGCACCTTTATAGTGAGAGAAAGGGCATGTGTTGATCAGTGTAGTTAATTATTCATACTTATCTTTGAATGCTTTTCATTTTCCAACACTGTCACTTACATTTTGACTCTTGTATCAGTATTTCAGACACTGTCAACATAGCTAGCAGAGACCAGTTTGCATTACAACATAAAATTCAATAAACACAAACACCATCTAACACCGTCTAACCAACCAGCCAACCCTTTGGACTACGTAATTTACAGAAGTCGCTATACTTGACGATATTTCTGAAATATTTTTGTCCAAAGCATACATTTATTTCTGATGTATTATAATTTTTTTTATAGTTCTATTATTTCAATACATTTCAAATATATTCTTCACCTTTTTTCTTCACAAAACCTTATATTATTTGCTAGGTAGACACAACTCAAATATACATTACATATAAAATATTATACTATAATCAATTATGTATATTGTGAATATTGATATGAGGTGATTAGCCCTGTATCACCCAGTCTGTATAGGGTTCTTATTCCATTGTGCATTAGTTTGGTGTATCTTTCTACTTCATAATAACATCCACAAGGCTACCTCAGGGCCTGTAAACATGTGATGGAACAGTTGCATTGCAATTTTTACTGAGGATGATTCATTGCACATCTTGTAAAAAATGTAAACAATAAATAAATAAACAATGAATTTAGGTAGAGTTGCCACCCACATTCTGGACTGTTCTGATTTATTCTTACTGGGAAGGCAGAGTTTTGATGGGTCGAGTGAGAGAGCTCATGTTATTGGCGCCGGAGGAAACTTGAGGGCTCACTGTTTTCGTCGGTAAGCTGCTTGAGTGCCCCATTGACTCTTCTGCTGCACGCAGCAGCAAAGTGTAATTGATGGCAACTTCCTCGACTTTTCTCAACAGTTGCAGCCTTTGGGCTTCTGAACGAACCCCTCTGACCAGTTTGATGAAAGTCTGAGTTAGTTCACACAACACTTGAAAGCTAGCTGTGACAACAGCAAGCATACGTGTCGGACTTTTTTCAACGCTTGCCACTCTCCGACATGATGCTCTGAATTCTTTGAAGCGTACTGCCAATTCCTGTTTGTACTCTGTAATCCGTGAGGGTTGAAGGCGAGCCTCACCCTCAGCTTGTGGGGTGTTAGCACAGTGACGCAGGATAGCCAGCAACTCATTAGCATCCAACTGAGCATTTAGAAAACCGTCAGGCAAGCTGAATGTTTTCCCCTGTAAAGCCTGTACCCGAGCTAGACTCGCCTCCAGTGTACCACAGGCTCTCAGGTCAATCTCCTGTGTCTGAGGTTCCTCCTCTTCCACCTCTTCTTCATCTCCGCTGCAGTCCTCTGCATTAAGAACCTGGAGTGTTTTGCTTACGACAGGAAAGGTACGTGAGTCCAACTCCATGCCTGGAAGGACCTGAAGGGGTATTGAGTATGAAAGTTCATCCTTCTCACTGCTTTCATCTGCAGCTTCACACTTTCTATAGCAAAAACAGAATGAGCAGCATTTATCTTTGTCATCACTGTCTTCACTAGGTATGGTGAGCAACACCTCACCAGTCCCTTCTTTGTTTTCACGCAGTAGTTCCTCTCCTTGAATGAAAAACACACCCTTTTTCCCTTTTCCCTCCTGGTGGGACTGAGTGTGGACTGGCTCTACTGGGGTGGGGAGCCTTAGCCCTGTGGCTCTCACTCTCTCCATTTCCTTCTCGAGACTTTTGGCTTTGGGTTTCACCTCAGCATACACAGGTGTGCTAGTGCTGTTGTCCAGTTCTCCAATGCTGTAGCGCCTCTGGAGCTTCTTATATTGAGGTGCTCCCATGCAATCTGTTTGAGAAGTACAGGTGGGCAAGCAGGAGCCATATTCCCCTCTTGGCTCTCTTGACTCAAGACTGGTAGATCGTATTCGTGTGGTTTTGATCTCTAAAGTCTGAGGTCTCCTTGTAGCACCTTGGGTTTGAGGGGCTTTGGAGACTGCCGGAGGGGTCTTCGAGACAGTTCTCTCTCTGCCTCTGTTTTGCGTCTCTGTTGTAGAGCCAACTGGTGTGTCAGGTAGTCGCATGCCCCTACACATTCGCTTACAGTCACAACTGCGTCGCTGCTCCCTGGAGATTCCTGGTGCCTTAAGGAGTGGACTGGAACGGAGCTGGCAGGAACACGGAGTTCCTGAGGGCACAGGTGAAGATCCTTGGGGCAAAAATTCTCCCTGCGATGACTTGGGTTTCAGGAGCTCCTCTAAAAATTCTAGCTCATACTGGCGAACTTTCTGCAGCTGAGCCCTTCGCTCATCTGTTTCTCTTCGCATTCTCGCTGGAAATGTGGCTGAAAGAAGGTTTCTAAAGCTCAGGAATGGAGCACTGCGCTGGGACTTTCCCTTACCAGTGCTCTGCTTCTTTGAGTCTCTGGCAGGGAGAGTAGAGACTTTATCTACAGAGTGGCTAGGGGTTGTTGGATCATCTAAAATAGGTAAGGATTTCACTGGGAGTTTCTGTGACTCAGGGTGGGATTTGCCTTGGGCACCCTCAGTCGTACTTTCAGCTGCTTCTTTTCTCTCTGCTTTTGCAGGCAAACAAGGGGAGTACTTGGTTTGTATTTGTGGGCTGGGTTTTGCCAAATTCGGATCTGCTCCTACTTTCACTGCATTTTCTTTGTTATTAGCAAGCTGGAGGCCTTTGGCTCGAAGACGCTCATCATCTGTGGGGGAGGAGGATTGAAACACCACTATCTTCTGGACTTGTGGGTCTTTCAGTCTTAGTTGAGATGTAGACTCATGTTGTACTGGACAAGTACAGAAAAGATCATCAACTGGCAGAAGTTCTGTTGAGGCGGAAGGCTTCATGGTCTCACTAGAGGCAGTCTTGGCATCTTGGCACATATTAGGGGGGGAAATCTTGGCAGTGGCAGTTCTGTCCACAGACAAGAGAATAGGTAAGGCTTTATTTGTAGGGTCTGTATTAAGAGGTGCTGTTGTCTTCCCCTTTATACCATCAGAGAGATTTTCACTCACTGTTTCCCCAGAAGAATTGAATAACTTTTGATCTTTGCTGACTTTGGCTGTCTGTGAAGCATCAGAACCATTAAGTTCTAAAGGTGGTTTAGAAGGGGGCTCTGGGGTGTTTGCTTTGGTGGTTGCTTTTAATTCCCCCTTTGGTTCAGTCTGAGTAGTTTCCTGATTGCCCGCCTGTTCTGTCACAACACTGAGGACTGCAGTGTCCTGACTCGGGCTGACTTTAAAGGGAACAGTCTTGCTCAGGATTACTTGCTTGGGTGGACAGCCAGCACGAATCTGACCCACAGAGAAGGCTCCAGTCCCTATGGTCTTTGCAGTGCAACCAGGAATTGCCAGGGGAAAGTCGCGGCGGCAGAGGATACGATCCTTGTTGATATGGTGAGCCAGCAGGTATGCCTGGTTCTGGTTCTGTTTCATAGCCGACACCATCTCAGAAACGTCTGTCAGCTCAGAAGAGTTGGTCTCATGGCCTGAGTCCAGTGATGACTCAGGCGTAATAGCAGCTAAGACAATCAGGCCTAAAGAGGAGAGCAACATAGCACAATATTAGGTTAACCCAAGAAAAAAAAAAAATATTTTTTTTTTTTTTTAGTAGAAATTGATAGAAGTTGACTGATATAATTGTGATAACAAAATGGAAAATCAGTTGGGATCAAATCTATTGCCTCTTCAGCTAATTTTATGCATCAATGGGTTTTCCACACAAGACATAAGAGTACTCTGTAGAGCTCTATGAGTGTTAAGTGCATATTTCTCACTCTATTTTAAGTAAATATAAAAATTCAGTTGGCTTGTTTTTTACTTGTTCTTTTTTTAGGCACACAACATTGTGTAATAAGCAGCTACTGCTTCCTTATTTATGCAAAATCTACTGTTTTTCAAATGATACAATCAATATCATTTTTCAGCTTGATTTGAATATCTTTCTATTTGGACATTAATAAAGATGATGTACTGCAAATATACAGTAATACTGTACACTTGCAGTACATAATGCATGGCCTGTTTTGTAAATGTGTATTTTCAGAACCATGGCATGACTGAGGTTGTTGACCTGCAGTCTGTGTTGGCTGTTGAGGGTGATGGGGGTAATCCTCAGAGGCAGCCAAAGCTTCAAGCGCCTGTAAGGTGGACACCAGAGCATCATCGAGCTCCTGGGCATGATCTCGGACCGTTCTTGTGGCCACATTATCAATAAGTGTCACAGGCACATCTTCCTTTGCTTGGGACAGCTTTCCAGAGGCGACACCGGTGCTGGCACCGGTACGAGCCTTCCTCCCTCTCTTTGGGTCATCCTCATCAGAACTGTTGTCTCTGAAGCCAGGTGGTGGGGCAGCAATAGCAGGTGGTGGTGGTTGAAGTTTCTGTCCTCCACCATCTACCACTTCCTCGTCCTCTTCTTCATTCCCAGGTGGTGGTGGCAGAGCCGTCAGGTCAACAGCACCTCCATCTCGGGAGGCACAAGCACTGGAGCAGTGTTTCCCCGAGCTTCCACTGCTGTTCGCTGCAGGTGACAGACCCTCTGCCCTAAGCCTGGCTTTGCAGGAGTCACAGAAGTATCGTGAAGTTTTCTGGGACTGACCCATTGTTTGGGCTCGGATTCTAAATCCTGCATTCTCCACTGCTGGGCTTTCTAAAACCCCGGCTATTTCCTCTGTACTCTGCTGGGTGGGATCTGACTTGGTGCGGGGTCGTCCTGGTGTCTCCTGCGAAATAAAGTTCTCATTGATGTCGAGTTCAGCTTCAGCATGTATTTGGAGGTCCTGAAATTGTTGTTGTTCTCGAAGGTGGACGTGACACAGGCCTAGATGCTGAGGTTCTGCAGGAACTACGGCCCTTGAAGACCCTGACTCCCTGTGCGAGCTTTCCCTCTCGTCCCCTCGTCGCCCTCCACTTGGCAAGCCGGTTGTTCCAGAGCGTGGGTGTGCATGGTGGGAACTTCTGTAATCTGAGGATAGAATTGTCAGAGCAGTGGAGAGTTTGAGGAGTTAAGAACTAGTGGGGACAGAGAAGATCCAGATGGAAAAGCAGGTGACAGCTGGTGGTCACATGGGGATTATTTATTGCAAAAATGAAAATTGAACGTTTGAAGTTTGTTTTAGGTTAGAAAGTTAGATTCTGGTGGAATGTGATGATAGAATGGTACAGTTCCTCTTTGATATAGACTAAAGGCCGATACAGGAGATGGAAGCAGATCTGTTCATGTTTGAACAGCAAATGTTTATGATTACAGCAAAAATACAATTCACTTTTATGTTTCACAGTGTTACTACTGCTTGTGAAAAAGAAACTCTTTTCCAAATGAGTCAAAATGCAGATGAGAAGAGAGACAGCAGAGGGCGCCATGGGATGGGATTTCCAGGATAACCTGGCTAATAAGGTAATGATTTCAAGCAGCGTCCATCAATGTCCATGAAGACTGAACATATAATGAAGATTGCCAGTTTCCTGACATGCAGTGTCTAATATGAAACTGACACTTATACAACTCTGAGTATGTGATATTGTTAATCTTAAGCTTTTAAGTAAAGAATGTTTTCTATAGTTTTACATTTACATTTTACAAATGAACAATAGAGGCCAAAAATACATACCTGCTTTGGTCAGCTGTGACTGACCAGGGGTTCGAAAGTAGATTGTACGTTTAGGATCTACAAAAAGCTTGTAGTAACCGGAGATGAGGCACGCAAAGTTACTGGCATCAGGCCATTCCATGAGGAGGACCAAAGGCTGTAGGGGATGGTAAGGAAGGGAATTAGGAGACTAATAGGGAACAGGCACTGACCAGATGGAATCTAACTGCTAACCAGTTTGCCTTAATTTTAGCATTTCCTAAGTAAAATTTGAAACTTGAGAGAAATTTCATTAAAATGTGTCTTGCTATTATAATTTTTAAAAAAACTTTTAAAATCTGAATCTTTTGAGACTTTGCTGTAATACCTTGGCCTCATGAATTGTCACCTCTACACGAGCCACTCCCTGGCTCTCACGGTAGAGCTGGATCTTGGAAACTCTACTGAACTCGGCCAGAACCGTCGTGAGGTTGTTTTTAAGGTCAATAACGTGACTAATGCCATGTCGAGGACCCACCAGCAAGGTTGTAGCTGATTGTTTCTCCTCCTGCAGAAGAACACAGAAGCTTTATGGACAGATGGATATTTTAACAGATGCCATTGTAAATTGCTGTTTTAACAATTTGTTGTAAAAATGTTCAATGTGTGCATTTGCATTGAAAAAGTGAGCTTTGTACATGCACAGTTTCAAAAACAGGGAGTGAGACAATTTGCAAAAGAGGTGCGGTTGTATTATTGAATGATTCAAAAATGTGTTACCAGTCCAACAGTATGGAACAGTATTCCACCAAAAGGTGGAAGGTCATTGAGCACACGCATGTACTGCAGCTTTCCTTGGAGTGGAGGGACCTGTAAACAGAATGATAAAGAAGAAGGTCTCATCTTAAAGAGAAGTGCAGCTCCAGTGCTCGCTACATCCTCTTAGGGGCACTCTTGAGCCATAGCTCTTGCCAATAAAGTCTTATGCAACAGTTAGATCTATAAGGATGAAGGAATCAAGCAGACATAAACATTTAACACAAAAAGCTAAGATCTCTTTTAAAGAACCAGCAGAGGGTTGAGATTTGCATTAATAGTAATCAATAATAGAGTATTTGCACACACACACACACACACACACACACACACACACACACACCCACACACACACACACACACACACACACACACACACACACACACACACACACATATAATTATAAAACCAAAGACAATAAAATCATGAAAAAAGAACCTAGATACTTCAGTTATTAAAATGGTTTTTAGTGTTGGACTGTTTTAAATGGAGAAACCTTGTTCCCCGATGGCGGTGGATGCTGGTACGTCTTCAGCAATTGAGAAAGAGTTTTGCACACGTTCTTCTCCTTCACCGTTGGAAGTAGAGTGAGTGGAAGGAAAGGCTCTAGACCCCACTCTTTCCTGTGACAGGGAGAGAAAAAAAAGAGAAGGAAGGCAGAGGTATACACAAAAGACAAACACAGTGCAGTGCAAGAGTACCAGAAAGATGTCATAACTGTAGGAACAAAGATGGTTTCTTCATCCCATGGGATGACACAGAGAGCCTAGTTTACATCGTCTGCAGCCCTGGTTTGACATGGCTACTTTAAGTCTATTACAAGCTCACTGAACCTGTTCTGCTTCTGTGGTTGTGATAGTCGAAGCTAATTACTTGCTAGGTTGAGGTTTCGAAGAATAAGCGAGCGAATTGAGGGAGAGATGTAATTTCACAAAGCAATGGCTTTCTTTTTCTCATAATGACCTGGAGAAAATGATCCTCGAGTAGTTTGAGTTTTTAATACTGTTGGGATTAATTATTAATCATTTCGATATTGTTGAATGATCAAACAGTACTATGGGACTCAAAAAAGTTAATGAGGTTAAGAATGCAATACATTAGTTTTTTTTTCCCCTCATAATTCCTCATATCTTCATTTTTTTGTGGACTTACTCAACATGCTTGAGGGAGATCTTCTGATTGGGCCTTGCAGAGGACACAGTGATGTAGATATGAAGTGCGGCCAATCGTAACGTGACGTCCGATTTCCAGTCCATGCCAAAACGCTCCTTGATGACATCATTGCGACTCTGTGAGGACATGATGACATGTTATCTGCATAATGCTGAGTGCAAACTGCTTTTTTTTTTTTAAGGCTGGGATGCTTTAATCATCTGACCATTAATTTAATTGCATGTTGCAGCTTCTATTTGTTTCTATTATTTCATATACAAAAAGAAAAGCTAAAAGAAAACTGCTGATAAGAACCTATTAGCTTTGGTTGATACTTGATAACCCCCAGCTTTTTGAGGAGACAACCCTTCAAAAGTATCACAAGACTGAATGACATCTGTTTTAACCTTCCTTTAATACAGTGCTTTACCTGTATATAAAGGTACTCAAATGCAGCAGGGTCCCTTCTTAACAGATCTGCAGGGTCCTTGGGGAAGAAGCAAATGCGGAACAGACACTTCATCCCTTGGAAATAGGTTCTATGCACCACCTGTGGGAATACAACTGTATCAACTACATATCAAAGTCTTTGATTTTATTCACATTTTACAGCATCATTTTCCATAAGTGAAGAGAGAGGACTGAATCATGAATGCACCATGAACCTGTACCATCTTGGCAATTCCACTGAACTTCAAGCTGAGCATCAGAGTGGTGAAGAAAGATGATTTAAGTGACTTTGAAAATGGGATGGATGTTGGTGCCAGGCGAGGAGGTCTGAGTACTTCAGAAAATACTGATCTACTGGGATTTTCCCACACAACATCTCTAAGATTTACAGAGAATGGTTTGAAAAAAGAGAAAATATCCAGTGAGCACAGTTCTCTGGGAAAAAAATGGCTCATTGATGCCAAAGATCAGAGGAGAATGGCCAGACTGCTTCAAGCAGATACAAAGGCAACAGAAACTCAAATAACCACTTGTTACAACCAAGTTACATAGAAGAGCATCTCTGAATGCACAACACATTGAACCTTGAAGCAGATGGGCTATAGCGGCAGAAAACCACAGTGAGTGCTACTCGGGTGACTAAGAACAGGAAACTGAGGGTACAATTCACCGGGGCTCACCAAAATTGAACAACAGAAGATTGGAAAAACATTACCTGGTCTGATGAGTTTCAATTTCTGCTGCGACATTTGGATGGGTCCATTCTACCTTGTGTCAACAGTTTAGGCTGGTGGCCATGGTGTAATGGTGCGGGGGATTTTTTTATTGGCACACTTTGTACCAAATGAGAATCATTTAAACACCACAGCCCATCTGAGTATTATTGCTAACCTTGTCCATCCCCTTATGACAACAGTGTACTCATCTTCTGATGGGTTAACTCAAACTGAGTTCTTAAACTTGCCAATAAGTTAACTATACTTTGGGATGTGGGGGAATGGGAGATGCACACCATGGGTGTGCATCTGACAAATCTGCAGCAACTGCGTGATGCTATCATGTCAACATGGACCAAAATCTTATTTTGGTCCATGTTGAGCTTATTTAATCTCAGAATACAAAGAATTAAAGCAGTTCTGAAGGCAAAAGGGGTCCAACTCCACACCAGTGAGGCATACCTAATAAAGTGTCTTTCAGGGGGTTATGTCTCATTATTTGTTGTGTGGTAAGCTTATTTGTAGGAAGCTTTGGACAGTCAAAATGTATTGTTCCTAAAGGTAGTGCAGCATGTTAGTGTAGCAGTAAGCAACACTGCTTCACAGTAACAAGGGTCATGTTTAAATCTACTGGCTATTTGAGGACTTCAGAGTTATTGATAGGGAAAAGTGTCCTTTCACTTTCATTTAAATTTAGCCATAAAGGGATGTCTCTTTCCAGATGTTCTTTGAGTCAAATACCTGAGGTGAGACGTTTAAACATCTGGAAAAGTCTCCAACATTCTTTCAAAATCTTTTCAATGTCAACAGGCTTTGGTGGGTAGTCTTTTTTATATTATTCATTTTAATACTGCAAATCCCTTTTATCATACATATGTATGTAATTTAAAGCATTCTATTTCTTATTCATTATGGGTTTCTTACATGTGTCAGTGGCTGGTTCTCTTGCAACAGATGCAACTTCTGATTCTGGTCCAGACCACCTGCCTCCAGCACCAACGCAAAGTGCTCGATGTAGCGCAGTGAAAGGCGGTCCTGCAGGGAGGAGATCACATCCTGGAGGCAGCAAGATTGAAGCAGATGAGAGAGTGGGATTCACTGCCTCAGTAAGAATACATTAAGCCACATCAAATATACATATTCAATGTACAGAGGCTACTTTCACCTTGAACTCCCCCCATGTTTATACAGTGCATTTTGTCATTGATATCCTTGTGGTGAGTATTTTCTGTTACAGCTCTTTACTTTGATATTATGTTTGTCATTTTGTGCAGTAGAGAGCTTTTATAGATATTCTATATTCTGCACAGTGAGTGCAACCAATTTAAGAGAATAATGTCTGCATGTTGGAATGTGCAGGGAAAGCATTTTACCTCTGTGCAGATCAGTATCTATGAACGATGTAGAGCTTCTTGTATCATCTTTCTAAAATGCAGCGAATACCATCTAAGGGGACATTTATGGCTTATCACTTCTTGCTGTTGGCAATGCCTCGGGATAAGGTTTCATAATTTCTTTGCATTCTAAGATGCATGGTCATAAAAAGGAGTCTATTGTAGTCATTTTACTGTATTTTGGCTATAAATTTCAAAATGGAGGCTTATTAAGTGCTGCAAAATAAAGTAAGCACACCAAAGGTTGTGGCCACCCCATGAAGAAGTTAGTTGACTTGTGCTGATGTATTCCAAGCAATAGCTGTCCCTAAAAGATAAGCAGATTTAACACTATTGATCTGCGTGGTTTGCATTAAATGACACTAGGGGAAGCCACACTATGAAGTGAAGGACCCAAAGACTGCAGCCTAAAACACTGCAGGGAAGCTTCTTTAGTTGACAGACTCTAATAGCCATACAAGTAGGCATCCTATTGTACAATTGATTTAATCTGTGGTATTGTATTATTGATCTGAGCTTTCTTATTATGCTAGAATTCCATTTAATTAGGCTGACAGGAGAGAGAGCTTCCTCCGTCTTCCTTTAAAGTGCTTCTGGGTTTTTTTCTTTTCTCCCTCACCCTCCATGAGCGGAGGAGAGATTTGTGAAATCTAATAGAGTCCATTTAATGAGTCTGCTCAGAGATGTCAGACTCATCTTAGAGGCTGACATAGAGACAGAAATGACCTCTGTCTGACTGAATTCATTTGTTGCTTTATGACCTTAATCACTTTAATGAGATTTTACATTCCAGAAAACTGCCAGGAGAAAGTTTCATCAAACTAAAGCTGTTTTTGTCAATGTGTTTTCTCAAAACAATGATTAATTAGATAAAGTTTAAAGGACTCTTAGCTTGACGGATTTGTGGTTAAACTGTTAATTTATTTATGAAGATTTGAGTGTTTTGATAATCTTTCCATATTCGGATCCAAAATGTTCTTTAACAAATTATTTGCTACAAAATGAATTTATGTCAAAGCCAAAAAAAACAAAAAAAAAACAGCACAAGTGTGCATGATGAATGACATCTACTATTATCTCTCCTTTTTTTCTTTTCGTCTAACTTGAACTGTATTCTCCAGCTTTTTTCAAGCAAAACAGTAAAGATGATGAGTGAGCTGCAGTTTATCACTGAGTGATCACTTCACATATATGATTAGTCATTTGAACCCATGTTCAAATAAAAGTAATGATTATAGCTGCACTAAGTCACTGACAGAATGGTGTGATAATTCCTGCTGCCCTTCCCATGTGCTCAGCTGCAGTCAGTACATACCCTAACAGTGGTACGGCTGTCAAACGTAAAGGACTTGATCTGTCCATTCTCCAAGAACACCTTCAACACATTTGGTATGAGTAGCAAGGAGTCGTCCTTGAGCATTGTCTGAAAGAGAAGAAAATCTTGTGTTTAAGACAGAAAAATTGTGGGTGTGTGCTAATTTGGCTTAAAAATCAACACAATCAGCTTTACTTGTTGGTTAAGGGCAATAAAAAGCAGTGCAAAAGGAGCATCTAAGAACCGAAGGGGCCTTATGAGAATAATGGAAAGATTCTTAACGGAACTCCGGACAGTCTTAGAAGCAGCCTTCAGAGCCTGCCTTATGATGCCCAACCCTTGCATTGTATCATGATCAAAGAAAGGCCTATTCAGTTTCTCTGGTCTACCCATTCAATATGCATGCTATGCAAAGAAAATTGGATGATCGCAGCGAAAGCACTCACTACAGAGTAGGGTAAGGGGGAAGCATAAAAGGACAAGCACTATTCAAGGTTACTGCCTTGGACTCGAAGCACTCGTTAAAAGAAAAGTTGCGATATGCAGTTCATTTCTTCTTCTTCTTTTTTTTTGCTAAGATGTGATGTGACACGCACTCTTCCCTCAATATCACCTTTTTAAAAATGACCAGGTTGTCACTGTGTAGTTTCAAATAGCCAAATAGTGATCAGAAGAAAAGAAGGTAGAGTAATAAGACAGCATTAAGAGTTTTTATGTGATGAGTCACAATGATTCAGCAAATAAAAGTCCTCCATAAATCTCAGCCAAAAAAAAAAAATTATTAATCATGTGCTATCTGTCTATCTGTCTGTCTGTCTGTCTGTCTGTCTGTCTCTCTGTCTGTCTGTCTCTCTCTCTATCTATCTATCTCAACATTTGTAAGAAAATTAGGCAGGCATTGCTTGTCACAGCAGCGAGCTGTGGATTTATTGCAACAGTATCTAACTCACAAAATGCATTTAGTTTAAGCGGAGAGCTGTGTCCACAGCAGATGCCCAAACAGTCTGTTTTTGGAGAACTTAAGTATTCAAAAGACTCAGCAAGCTGTTCTTCCGTGCAGATTGGAAGAAACTGAAGCCTGAGTTATGAGTCAACAGATCTTCCTCCATACTGCAGCATTAAAGCCAGGGTGCACTGGTGAAGCAACTCTGCAAACAGGTCTATCACTTCCCATTACAAGTCACCACCTTTGTCCTTGTTAGTTGACCGTGATTTGGAGCCAGTTTGTCACATGCAAAGTGTGCCGAGAGCAGCAAATCACAACTCAACACCACTGATTCATGTCATTGCCATTATCTCGTTCCACATCAAATTAGGTAGCCCACACTGATAGCCTTCAGATGGTCAATAACACACTTTGGATCTTTTAATCAGGAGCCATAGGGTGTTAAATGCTTTAGAATAAGTTTCCACAGTGTAGTGGTTTACATATTCGCCTTACAAGCAAAAAATCCCTGGTTTGATCCCAGGAAGAGATACAAATCCCTTTGGGGTTGCCTGGGAAGTGCATCTGGCATAACAACTCCCCTTATGCATGCATGCTTTGGCATAAGTTTGGGGTTTGGTCGAAATATCTGATTATTAAAAATTGCAGCTTTTTCATCTGCTGTGTTCTGTACTTTCAAATGTAAAAGAAACCTGTGGGTTCACATGATGATGACTACTGCCACTGTAAATCCAGAGCAGGTAGTAAAATCAATATTGAAAAGTGAGCTGCTTGCCTTTATTCAAAGATCAGTGGCTTTGTGGTCCTTGCAGTAAGCAATTGTGTTCTCTGTCTTCTTACATTAACTTTACAAAAAAAGGAAAATAAAATAGAAAAAAGTTGTCTGAATTTTTTTTTTTAATTGATTATCAATTGCCTGCTATGTTTCTGTCTTTACCTTATTTAGAGCATAAGCTAATTTTCCCTCTGTGGTTTCTTGATTTACAAGGTACTATGGGCTGTACAGAAATGATCGTGGGTTTTATTACTGGCGGATTTTGTTGCATATGTTTACGTGCAATGTCATCTGTGGCTCAAGTATATACTTCAGCATAGGCTTAATTTTTCAGCTCTGGAGGTAGCCCCACCACATACAAAAAGTGGTATTTGTAGCATGTGGATGCTGATTAGCAGAGTAAGAAGTTGAAATGTTGGACTGTAATGGTCAAAAAACTAAGTCATGGTCTAAGTCATGCTGTGGTTGTATAAATGGATTTGAAGAGAGGAAGCCTACAGGTTGTTTTTTCAAGCCTCTTTCTCATGACACACAAACAGGAGAAACACACTGACTGAACTAAGGCGGCAAGAGGATGCTTAAAGGTTTTCAAAGCTTTTGGGATTTCTGATCAAACAAAAAGAATGCACAGCAGGTGGCGGAGGAAAGTGTACTGCCATGCGTTTTCATGGATGTGCACCAGATAGACACGACAAGTTGAACTTACTGAGTCCGGGTCGCTGATGGACACTTGCTCTGAGAAGCGCACTTTAGGCGGGTTTGTTCGCAGGCGGGCCTTTTTGGCTGCACTTATGAAGGCAGACTTAGGTGACTGAGGATAAGAAGAGAGTGAGAGAGAAACTCAGCTTAAAGGATGACACATACTGCTGGTACTACAGAGAAATGTTGGAGAGCTGGCTAATGCTACTGCAATGTGATAACTGCATAAGTGCAAACTGAACATTTACCTTACCCTGTTTATAGTATTTAAGAATTGCTCATTTTCAGCATTATCAATACAGGGATGTATCATTCATGTTAAAGTAGGATTTTCAGATTACCAAATGGATTACTTTTATTTTATCTCCTTTCATACACTTTCATGTCAGTATTTCATCATCTAACACCGTCCAGTTTAGTCAGTTGGCTAAATAAATGGCACTTTCCCTTTTTCTCTAAATTTATCTATGCATACACACAGGAGTCTTTATTTAATAAGGTCTCATGTAGGCGCTAATGTGCCCACTTAGAGTTGTTCTGAGGGGTGACCAGAAAAAGAAATTACTCTAGTGTGTAAAGCATGGCAGTGAATACTAATGTGTGTCTGCACTGCACTGGTGGGTACTGTTGCGACAAAGTACTGTATAGTTCTTGTACATGATTCAGACTGAAAGTGAGCGTAAGCCAAATCCTGAAGGACAGTAACATGAAAGAAAGTGAGCGTCCCATTATACTACCTGATGGGGCTGCAGCACAGTGAGAACTATCGTGTCTTTGCAGCGTCTATGGAACAGAGAATGGAGTGGGTTAGAAAGTGCCATGGACTGCATGGCATTTGGAGGCCCCCAGTTTATAACTGCCGTTTCCTTTCCGTTCTTCAGCTGCAAAAGGACTGACTCATCCACACATTTGTGTTGAAGTTTGTGTTGACTTCACCAGCAAAAACAAACACTTTGTTCCTTTTAACTCACCATCTTTAAGCCCCTTTCACCTGCTGAACACCTGCCCTGGACGCCCCCCCCCCCCCCCCCCCCCCCCCCCTACTCCTCCCTCCTCCCCCCCTCCCTCCTGGGACAGTAAAGGATGTTACCTTACAAGGTCTATGACTCTCTCTCGGGGCGCGTCGCTCACCGTCTCCTCGTTAATGGCCAAGATCTGGTCTCCAGGAAGAAGCTTGCCAAAGGAGGGGCCGTCTGCAGATGAAACACAAAACCGTACACATACAACGAAAAGAAACTTAAACTCTGAACAATTATGGATTCTACTCAAAGTGCCATCACCCTATCGCTTTCTCACACAAGCACGCACACTAACCAGCAGAGACGGAGCGTACAATGACAGGCCTCTGGCTGCCTGCAATGAAGCCAAAGCCTTGAGTCGGGTGGCGCTGGATGGTGACCTGTCGAGCGGAGGCAGGACTTAGGGTACCACTGTCCATACCATCCTGGCTCTCCTCTAACATTGCAGTGCTGTAGAGAACACAAAGATTCATAAATAAAAGGGCAAGTACACTCGGACACAATGATGAATGTGCATTTTGTTCCGAGACAAACTAGAGTGAAAGTAGCACTGTGTACCTGTCATGTGCGTTCGTGTGTCCATCCTGGACCTTGGCCATCCCCTGAGAGGAGGGAGCAGCATGGGACGGGTTTGCACTGCAAAGGCTGCTTTCTGTTTGGCAATCATTCACCTGCTCAAAAGAAGGGGAACGAGAGGGGGATGCAAGATATGAAATGAGATTCCATGGCTTGACAACAGCAAAAATACTGTTTTGTTGTGCGTGTGTGTGTTTTTTCTACTGAGCTTATCTAAGCACATCTTGGAACACTGCTAAAGGGAAAAATAAAATCATAAATGTGAAGCTGAAAAAAAAAAAGTAACATTCAAGATTACAATCCCAGACATCTTCCACAGTTGACATGTTGCATTTGGCTTCGGTTAAAGTTGTTTACTCAGGATTGCACAGGATGCAAGTAAGAATGTAGGTGTTAATTTGTTTGAAGTATCTGGCCTTTGAGGCTCGCCTTCAGGAAAACTGCAATTATCAGGGATCTGTAGCACAATGCACACACAGGATGTAACACATTAAGGGCTCTGATTCTGCCAGTTTCTGCAAGTGTGGACCAAACTACTCCCGTGAACCACACATGCTCTTTTACAGATGCCTGTGTGGGAGGCAGTGAAAGCAAGATTACTGAAAGACTGAGTGTGAATGTAGCATGTGGGTTTCTGTGTTTGTAGCAGAAAAATGGAAATTATTGTGCGAGGGATAGAGAGCCAGATATTTATGCTCATATCTGTGATCTAGGACTCTGATGACTGCTGGCTAAAGAGAGAGACGTTGATTGTAATGTTAATGCCGCAGATGGCCCAAAACAGAAAGAGCATGACAGTACTGCTCATGATTATTATGCAGGGATACTGTTGAGAGCAAATACCTTTCTGAGTGCCACAGGCAGAGAACAAACTGTCAGTAGTCACATTAGTCAATGGTCCAGATTCATATTCCTGTCACTTGTTGTTTCTGATAACAGTGGCTTATGAGGGAGCACGGCTCATTTGCAGTTCCATTGATGCATTACTGATCTCTACCTTGTGTCATGGTATCAGATGAGGGTTGATGTATCATAGATAGGCTTCATATTGCACTCAGTCCATGACTAAAAATTCATTATGCTGCATGTGCTTTGCATTTCAATTATACTAATAATTTAAAAAGATTAGATTTAAATAAATTTTTTCTGTCTTCGAAAGTCGGCTGACTTACGAAGGATCATCTATCTGTATCAAAGGTGCACAGCGGTGACAAATGATGCTGCACCAGCTGGTTCTGCCTCTAAAAGGGATTACATATTTTTGATTGAGAATGGTTATTTTCGCCTTTGATTTTGGCAGTGGATTCTGATGGTGCACGTCTTTCCCTAGTTATTCTTCTTTTCTCTGCCCCTCAAACACTTTACAGTTTCTTTCTTCAGTTACCGGAAGAATACCCATTCTGTTGGATCTTCAAAGACCCCTGACAGGCTGTTTGTCGGGTATGTGTGTCATTGCAAATGCCAGAAACGCCTCAGCAACTTTTCTCTAGTGCACAGAAGGCAAGATTTGTGAACTAAGCATGGAAACAATGGCCTGCACTTTTATACTTGTTGTCAAAGAGTCTATGTTGTAGGTAAAATTGTTCATTACCACCGATAACTTTATTATACAAGTGCAAGTAACGGTTATTGACTCAGGGACCAAGGGATACATCCTCTTCTGTCTGTTTTTAGCCCATGGCTTTGTGAATAACACACTGATTTTACAGCTTTAAATTCCTCACTTAATTCAGAGATTAGGTTTGGCATTCAAAAGTAGCGAGGAAAACAGAACAGAGCAGAGCAGAGAGTTGAAGGTAGCCAGCGGACACTGAAACTTGCACATCTGCAAAGATAAACAGCTATTCAGCAGAGGGGCCAACCTTTTAGAGAGGACACCAAGGAATTCTGTCAAGAAATGATCCCCAAGGGCATCAGCAGGCCTGCATGTTGCTATGACTACAGCTCTCAGTAGCTTGTTGAAGCTCAACCGGATGGAGGGATAGTGGGTGGATAAGAATAGCGATGTGGCCACTACAAGATAGAGGAAGGGCTAGCCAGACCCCCTCTCATCACCCTGCAGCCACTGTGGCCAGATACCAACATTTCCTGAGGCCCTAGAGGTCAGGGCATCACATACCTGACTCTCCTCAGTGTCGCAGTCTGCAGCAGCATCCCAGTTCTCAGTGTGCAGGAAAAATATTATTACCTTTTCCAGGCCTGCATTCTAACAGGTCCGTCAGTAGCTTTGAGGGACACTGTATTTCATAATGCTTAATAGTTCCAGCGTAATCTGGAGGCAAAACTGAACAATATCCAACAACCAGTCAGGCAGTCTCTCAGGATTCAGTGCTGTCCATCTACATTACGATAAAATCTAAATTAAGTTTGTTTTCCTCTTTGACTTTCTTTCAATTCAATATTTACAATTTCTGGTTGGCTCTTCCAAAGGCTGGATCCATAATGGCTGCTGTGTCTGTGCAACGGTCAGGAAACAGCTACCAGGTCTTGCCTGGTTCATATCAAATTTGCCCTTTGGTACAGAAGCATTTCTTGCTTTATGAACCAATAAAAAGGTCTTAAAATCAATTTCAATAGCACACTCTATATGGACACTCTTTCTGGTCCTCATTAAAACAAAGCAGCAGAGTTTTATGCACTGTAGTTGACCTGTGGCTGTTTCTTAGTAAGATGAGAGCGGGGAGCATTAGAGTAGTGTGAGAAAATTGTGAGATTGAGACTGAATTACGGCTAAGATAAATGGCATAAAAATATCACTTTTTTCCATATATAATTACATAAATGAAGCACATTCAAAAGTACTTTAAATGTTATGGGTTTTGAATAGCATTGTTACAAAGGGAATGACAGTCTAAGGCAGCTATACGTAGCTTCCATGGGAACATTTGCACTGAAATAAGACAAATTACCATGAAAGAAAATACTAAGGGCATCTTAGACATAGTGAAAAGTGTTGCTCCTGTTCAGGAGAGCAAAGAGGGGGTAAATATGTTGCTTCTTCTGTACCTGTCCACTTACAGTCCCTGCTGTCAGCATGCATTTGCCTAGTTTGCTCAGACGTTTCTTGTTTTTAACTTTCAGCTCAATTTATTGCCTGGATTGCACCCAAACTGTCCAGCGGACATTGTCTGTCCTTGTTCCTCAAGAACTGGATTCATTGTGCCTGTCTGTCCAAATCTCACCTATAGCGTATTCCAGGAGCCTGAAAGATACATGGTTGAAAAGGGCAAATCTGGCTGAAATGTCATTTTACATCACATGTCACAACACACAGATACAGAGAACATAATCTAAAATGTCTCGACTTAGTTGCTGAAACATAAATGACTTGCACGGTGACCTTATCAATATGACTGAATGCATTTGTCATGAATATTGCAGAATATGAAAACGGTATATGCACTCAATATGTACAGTAGCTTATTTCATATAAGAGCCAACTTGTCAGCACACGACAAAACAGGACATGGAGCTTGAGAACATCAATGAATGCAACATTATTTCTGCTTGCGCAACATTATTTAAACTTAATTAGTTTAGGCTATTCCCACACGCAGTAGTTGCGGCTTATCCTTTTGGCTGCGGCATCTCATATGTTGGTTCTTAATTACAGTTTAATTATTATATTAATTACAGAATCAAAGAGTCAATTTCAGCAACAATTGGCATGACACTTACCCATGGCACTCTGATTTATCTGGCTACTTACCGTTGATGCTTGAGGAATTTTCACTTATTTTACTGTTACACTAATTGTTAATCACTCTGATTAACTGAGTCTGCTAAATGCTTGAATTACATAAGTTATAATTTGAATCAGAGATGGAATCTCCATCAGAAACTTGGGACTTGTGCAGCATTTATTGGGAAGTGAGGACAGTTGTAAGTAGCTGAATGTTATTGGATCATTGCCTTGAGAAGTCAGACAATAGGTGTGTACTAACACAGTGATTATTTGTGACTGATGGACAGGCCGAGCTTACGTCTTCTAGCTAAATATATAATTAATGAATATAAATAATGCCAGGCATCAGCAATGGTTTGGCCCATGAACAGGGTCCTTAAACTTCTTGCTAGCAAGCAGTACTACATTATCAGAGGTGAAAATGAGCATGTGTAGTGATTTTTTTAAATGAATTAAAAAAGTTCATATTATTATTAAGAGCCATCTTAAGCATATGTAACATTAAACACTTAGGACAATATGGCAGACAAAAATATTAAAGACTATATGTCAACTGTTGTTATATATATTTTTGATTTATATCACTCAAAAAATTAAGGGATCATCGCAGTATAACACAAAGTGAGGTTGTAAAGCCCCATTCGCTCTGTGAGCAGGTTCACACTGAACACGTGTCACAGATGTGAAAGAACATTATTCTGCCTGCAACATCATCTGTGAAGAGAATGGGGCACCAGTGATGGACCTGCCACTTCTGGTGTTCTTGGGTGAATGCCAATCGAGTACAGGTCCCACTAAAAGACACTGGGCCTTCATGCCACCATCATGGAGTTTGTTTTTGACAGTTTAGACAGAAACATGCCCTCTGGAGGTCATTTTCCAGGGCTCTGGCAGTACTCCTTCTGTTCCTGCTCACAGAAATGAGCAGCTACTTTTGTCTAGCTCTCACTGTGCAACAGCCCATCTTCTTGCATTTCCTCCACTCTTTTGAGACTGCACTGGGAGACAAGCAAACCTTCTTGCGACTTCACATGTGGATGTACCATCCTGGAGGTGCATCCTGAATGCAGAGCAGGTTTCCTCTCATGCTACCAGTAGTGACATGGCACTAACAAAAAGCAAAACTAGAAAAAAATGAATAATTCAGGAGGAATATTGAGGCAGCAATGGTCTGTGGCCACCACCTTTAAAACTATTCCCTTTTTTGAGGGGTTGTTATGTTGTTGCCTCTCCAGTGCACCTATTGTTACTTTTATTTGCACCATAGCAGCTCAAATGGATTCACAATGGTTTATTCTTCCTAACTGGACAGAACGATAGGTTTAACTGAGTTGGTGTTATACTGTGATGACTGAGGGATCCCCTCATTTTTTTTTTTTTAGAAGTATTTAAAGCACATACTAACACTACCCACTAAGGCATCCTCTGTCACCTAAAGTTCAGCCAACAGTCCTGCCAACATTTTGTATCAAATGTAGCAAATCCTTGATTCTGGAGAAATCCTGTTAGGATTATAAAAGAGGCAACACAATAATCTCTCCAGTGTGCTGCGAAATGAGCCTTCCCAGACAGAGATACTTTTTCCTGTCACGTGTTTGGCCTCTAGGAAGCTGCAAACAGGAAAGACAGTCTCACTGTGATAAAACATTCACTAAATATTTAGGTTTTTTTTATTGTACTTTCAAAGGATTTTAAAATTTGTCATTTGTAATGATAGACAGGCCTTTGCACCAAGAGAGCCAATCAAATGAAGCCATCGGCACTTGGCCTAATCCCTTCTGCCAATGCAGGCTGCCCCAGCCAGACGTGCAGAAGTCCTACAGGGGAATGCAACCCAATTCATTCTGTGGGGAAAGTGAAGGCTGATATGAAATTCTGTCCTGAACATCCTTTGTGATAAACTTTTCATTGTGTATGTTATCTGCAGGATTGGATCATTTAAAACCTTAGTCAGTCCTCTGGCTAAAATTGGAAGCAGATTGCACACTGCTTTTCTGTCTTAAGCTTGCAAGTTCCTCCTTTCTTGTCCTTCAGTAAAACTGTGCGGTTTCATTCAGTCTGTCAAAAGAAACATATCTGAACTGTAGTAACTGCAGCACCTCTGTGACACATACAACAATGACTTATGCGCTTCCTTAGTGTACTGTAGATCTACCATATGGATCCCCTGCTTTCACACGCTTGTCACACATTAATGCTTAACACACACATTTAACACATTAATGTTTAAGCTTTCCCTGTGGCACCTAATGTCCCCAGAGACTTTTCAGAAATCTGAGAAAAATCAACGTTTACATATTTCTTCAGGATTTGCAGGAGCTAACCGAACACGATGTTCACAAGCCCTTTCATGCACAATCGCTAGAGGTCGCTTAATTTTATTTTAAAACGTAGTTATTGGCCATAAAACGTGCCTCCGAAAATGACCTATGATGTTTTTTAAAGAAGGATAGGATCCTCAACTTTGGTCTCATCTGTCCAAAGGACTTTGTCCCAGAAGTCTTGTGGTTTGCTCAGACCTTAGCCATGCTGTCATGTTCCTTATTAGAGAGAAGAGGATTTCTTCTGACAAACCATACTTGCTCACTCTTTTTTCCTAACTATACTGTCATAAGCGGTTTAACCTCCTAACTGAGGCCTGTAGCGAAAACCATCTTTTTCACATGAATGTACCCAAGGTGGGGGAAAAGAAATCAATTTAACAACCTATGCCAGTTTATTACTTTTACATCCTGAGTTCTTGGTCCTCTATTTGCTCTTCAGGTTGGAATTATTTGAGTGGAAACACATCAGTGGGGTGGCTCCTACCGAGTGGAGTAGTTCTGAATGAAAACTAGTGTAAACCCTTTAGTAACTGTGTGAGTTAATGGTTATTGTTTTCATGCCTTGCCCTTGTTAAACGCCAACCCCATGTTTGCGGCTATTATTGTAATAACTTGTTAAGTAAGAAAAAACATGTCTCTATTGCAGAACTGGTGTAAAGGGGAAGGGGTAGACCTAAACCATTCCATTGTGGTTAAACGGGTCCCCATAGACACCACAGTAGAGCATATTGAAGAGACTGTCGGAGCTATTAAGGCCCTTGGGAGAGTGAAAGTTAAGGGGCGGATGTTTGACCCAGATTCACACTCGTTAATGGTATTGTGTGAGTGTAGTGAACGAGTGAACACTAAAACCATTCCCCTGGATGTACCTGCTGGGGAGGGAGGTGAGCTTTGGACCCTGCATGGCCCCAGTGAGGGGGAAGAGACCCCTGCCAGCGCTCCAAGGACAACCACTGAACCAGAACCAGAACTCTCAGATCTAGCCGGAGGGAACTCGGCGGAGTCCATTATACGAGCAGTAGGAGACTTGCTAGCCAAAACCATGAGGCCCACTTCCGAGAGTAGTGTTTTTCGACGGCTGAGGATATATTCTGGAATTACTCCCGCCCCTGCTGGGGAAGAGCACCTAGACGCCTGGTTAGAGCAGGCCCGATTGATGGTAGAAGAATGCGACTGCTCTGTTCGTGAAAAACGAAAGAGAATTGTGGAAAGCTTGAGGGGTCCTGCCCTAGACATAGCCCAAGCTGTGAGAGCTAATGACCCTGATGCAATGCCCGAGGAATACATTGAGGCCCTGGAAAGGGCTTTTGGGATCTCAGAGACCCCAGAGGACCTCTACTTTTCTTTCAGAGCATTGAGGCAAGGTCCTGGGGAACGACTGTCGGACTTCCTGAGGAGAGTGGAGCGATTATTAACTAAAGTGGTACACAGAGGAGGACTGTCCCCCAACCAGAGAGACAGTGCTCGTGTGGAACAACTCCTCAGAGGAGCTACCGAATCTGACATACTGCTTCTGCAGTTGAGATTACGAGAGAGAAAAAGCAACCCCCCTCCTTTCTTGACTCTGTTACATGAGATCAGAGAAGAGGAAAATCAACAGTTATTGAGACAGAAAACTGGCCCCCACCAAGCTAAACCTGCAGTCAGGCAGGTGAGGGTGGAAGAAGAAGATAAACAAATGGAGTGTGATGTTGGAGACTTAAAGTCACACATTAATGAGCTGCGGTCCCAGATGTCTGAGTTCACAGCAGGGCCAAAACCCACGCAAGGGAATAAGCAGTCTAAAGTGTCTCAAAGGGAGAAAGGAGACAAAATGACCATCAGCGGTGAGGTTCAGGCCTTGAAAAAACAGGTAGAGGATCTGCAAAATCAATTCAGTGTAATGTCTGTGGCCTACGCAGACTCTAGGGTGTCCAAGGAGTTTGGGTGGAAGAAAGGCTTCAGAGATAGTAGGGACAGTAATACCAGTCTCACACGTTCAAGTAATCCAGGAAAACCACGATCCCGGGTGGAAGGAGAGGATTTCTTCTGTTACCACTGCGGTGGAGATGGTCACATAGCCACACACTGTACAGCCCCTGAAGACACTGCAACTGTCATACAGAAATTAATTCGCTCACTAAGGAGACAGAAAGGAAGCAAACAGGAGCCCAAAACTCGAGGTACAGAGCCACCCAACACCCATTGTTCTGTCAAGCGGAGCACTGTAGATACGGAAGAAGCCACAACCCTCCCTGAGGGGTTAGTGGGAGAAGCGTCACTGAGTGAGGTGATTATCGAGGGTCAACCAGTAACAGCACTGATGGATAGTGGCTCGAGTGTAACCTTAATATTCGAAAGCTGGTACTCGGCACACCTGTCACACTTGCCCATCCATCCCATTTCTAGCCTAGCCCTTTGGGGCCTGAGTGAGTCTAGTTATCCCTACAAAGGATATGTGGCAATGAATGTCATGTTCCCAGATGATGGGACTCATCATGATCCCAAGACTGTGTTAGCTTTGGTGTGCCCAGACCCAAAAGGGCCAGAGCAGGCCCCAGTGATTATTGGAACAAATGCAAGGAGTTTTCATCATGGACCCAAGCATGGCACCAGCAGAACTCAGAGTTGTGGGCCAGCTCAAGCTTGGCGGGTCTGTGCAGAGTCACCTGCACAAGTCAAAAAACCATTTTCCCCAGGGCCCATAGATGATGGTGTTGGACAAATAAGGTGGACTGGCCCCGGACCACTCCAAATCCCCCCTGGTGGGGCAGTATTTGCATCCTGTAAGGTGACTGCAAAGGAGTCATGGGACCAAGATGTGTTAATAATTGAGGCCCCCGTCAAAACCCCTCTCCCAGCCGGGGTTATGGTGCCCCCGTGTGTTCTCCTGCCTTCAGATATAAACAACAATGATTTTTCAGTGTTGTTTAGGAATGAGTCGCTGAAAGCCAAGTCAATTCCTAAGGGCACTGTCGTAGCCTGTGTCCATAAAGCCGAAATCGTGACTGCACTTAAGAGGAATGAGATCCCCTCTGAAGCTATAGATCCAGGATTATTCAACTTTGGAGATTCTCCAATCCCAAGTGCCTGGAAAGAGAGACTCATAAAAAAATTGTCTGAAAAAGCTGGAGTTTTTTCTCTGGGGGAATGGGATGTAGGGCTGGCAAAAGATGTAGAACACGCAATCCGCCTTAGCGACACACGACCGTTCAGAGAAAGATCCAGACGTCTTGCACCAGGAGATATAGATGATGTGAGGCGCCACCTGCAAAAACTACTGGCGGCTGGAATAATCAAGGAGTCACGCAGTCCATATGCGTCTCCCATTGTCGTGGCGAGAAAAAAGAATGGCACAATCAGGATGTGTATTGATTACCGGACCCTCAATGCCCGGACAATCCCAGATCAGTACACCGTCCCTAGAATAGATGAGGCCTTAGACTCCATGACTGGGAGTCGATGGTTTTCTGTGTTGGACCTGAGAAACGGCTACTATCAGATTGCAATGGCGGAAGAAGACAAGGAGAAAACAGCTTTCCTATGCCCACTTGGATTTTTCCAATTTGAGCGTATGCCTCAGGGCATAACCGGAGCTCCTGCCACCTTCCAGCGACTGATGGAAAAGGCCGTGGGAGACATGAACCTGCTCCAGTGCTTGGTGTATCTCGATGACCTGATAGTGTTCGGTAGGACACTGGAGGAACACGAGGAACGCCTCCTCAAAGTGCTTGACCGCCTGCAGGAATATGGCCTGAAAGTATCCATTGACAAGTGCCAATTTTGCCAGCCTCAGGTCAAGTACATTGGCCACATTGTGTCTGCTGATGGGATAGCTACCGACCCGGAGAAAATACAAGCAGTCACTCACTGGCAGCAGCCTACTGATCTCAAAACCCTACAATCCTTCCTGGGGTTCTGCGGATATTATCGACGCTTCATCGCCAACTACTCAGCTATTGTAAAGCCTCTGACTGATCTGACAAAAGGTTACCAACCAACCAACCGGGGCAAGCAAGCTGTAGCACAAGGGACCACCTATTTTAAGAAGTCGCAGCCTTTTGGAGACCGATGGACACCAACCTGCACCGCTGCTTTTCAGAAAGTAATCCACTGTCTTACACATGCTCCAGTGCTAGCATTCGCTGACCCAATCAAGCCTTACATATTGCATGTGGATGCCAGTTTTGAGGGCTTAGGTGCAGTTCTCTACCAAGCGTACCCGGAGGGTTTGCGCCCGGTGGCCTTTGCCAGCCGAAAGCTGAGGAACTCTGAAAGAAACTATCCAGTCCATCAGCTTGAGTTCTTGGCGCTAAAATGGGCTGTGGTGGATAAATTCCACGACTACCTATATGGCGTTAAGTTCACCGTGAGAACTGACAACAACCCACTCACCTACGTTCTCACTACAGCCAAGCTCAGTGCCACAGGGCATAGATGGCTAGCTGCCCTGTCTACTTATGATTTTGGCATACAGTATAGGCCAGGCCAAGAAAATGTAGATGCGGATCTGTTGTCCAGGAAGGCAAACCCTGAAGATGAGGGGTGGATACCCCCTTCTGGAGTGAAGGCTCTCTGCAAAACTGTGAGGGTCAGTGAGCCTTTTGACATCCCAAGTGGATGTGTTCTTCAACTTGGTGCATCACCCTCAGTCATTCCAGACCTATATGTGTATCCAGTCCAACTGGGTGAACCCCCGATGGAATTGCTGAGTAATCTAGACCTACAACAGGACCAGGATTTGGACGGAGCCATTGGAAAAGTGAAACAGGAAATGAGAGCCAGAAAGTGGCCCTGCGCTATTTCGAGCAGCCACCCAGAGATCGCCCTTCTTCAGCGAGAAGGGGAAAAGCTCCAGCTGCGGAATGGGCTCTTGTACAGGAAGACTGTGAAGCCCAATGGTATGGAAATGCTCCAGTTGGTTCTTCCCGAAAAACACCGGCCACTTGTACTGCGGTCTCTGCATGATAATTTTGGACATTTAGGTGTTGAGAAGACCATGGAGCTGGTTCGAGAGAGATTTTATTGGCCCAAAATGGCTGCTCATATTGAGCAGTACATCAAAAGCTGTGGGAGATGTGTGGTTCAGAAGACTTTGCCCCAAAAGGCTTCTCCACTGCATCAGATAACCAGTAGCGGTCCTCTGGACCTGGTGTGTATTGATTTTCTGTCAGTTGAACCAGACTCACGAGGAGTCTGTAACATCCTAGTGGTCACTGACCATTTCACTCGGTACGCCCAAGCTTTTCCCACAGCTAACCAACGGGCCGCAACAGTAGCCAAGGTGCTGCTGGAGAAATTCTTTGTCCATTATGGCCTGCCAGCCCGCATACATTCTGACCAAGGGCGGGATTTTGAGAGTCTGTTGATAAAAGAACTCTTGACCATGTTGGGGATAAGGAAATCCCGAACCACTCCTTACCACCCACAGGGAGACCCCCAGCCAGAGCGTTTCAATCGTACTCTCTTATCCATGCTTGGGACTCTTGACCCAATGCGAAAGCAGAGCTGGAGCCAACATGTAGCTAGTATGGTGCATGCCTATAACTGCACCCGTAACGCAGTGACAGGCTATTCGCCATATTTCTTAATGTTTGGCAGAGAGGCCCGTCTGCCCATTGATGTGTGTTTCGACATATCCAAGGATGGCAGAGAGGTAAAAGACTACCACCAGTATGTGGGCAGGTTAAGAGAGAAGTTACGTCATGCCTACCAACTAGCATCTGAAGCTTCGCAAAAGAATCATCAGAAAAACAAGCGAGGCTATGATATGAGGGTCAGAGTGCACGACCTGCAAGAAGGAGACAGAGTGCTGGTTCGAGCCCTCGGGATTCCAGGAAAACACAAGTTACGAGAAAAGTGGAATCCTCAACCATATATAGTCATGGGGAAACTTCCAAATCTCCCAGTTTACCGAGTAAAGCCTGAAAGGGGGAGAGGGATAGTAAAGACTCTTCACCGAAACCATCTTTTACCCATAGGATTCTGGGTTAGGATGCCAGAAAATCGAGACGAGAAGTATACACCTCAGAGACCATGCACTAGAGCAGCTAATGCGTTGAGTCAAAGGAGGGAGCAACAAAATGCAAAGCAAAGAACTGATGAGAAAGAGCACAGTGATCCAGAGAGCGAGGAGGAGGATCTTCACTGTTCCCTCAGAAGAACTATGAATACTGATTGGTCTGATCTGTCCCCTTTATTATGTCCCTTGAACCGGGCTAGAAGTAAGCCGGAGGTGGTGGACCTGGAAGGAGGTGATGTCCAAGGTGATGTCCAAGGTGCCGATGGCAGCGATGAAAGGATTGCTGACCCAGTTTTAGTGGCTGGAGGGAGAACTGATAGTTTCATACCACCATCAGAGGACCCTGTGGTGGACACAGGACTGGATATGGAAGACGTCCCAATGCCTAGTGAGCCCAATGATGGAGTGGATGCTGACAGTGGTCCAGTTGCTAAACGGGTTGTAAGGCCAGTCATTCGTCTAAGTTATGATGAACCAGGAGAACCTATGGACAAACCTCTGGTCATAGTCCAGAGAGGGATGAGACTATGCATCGCCAGCGAGAGAGAGAACGAAATTGCTAAGGTACCTGTGCCTTTGTACAGTTTCACAGTTTGGTGTCCCACCTGCAGCGGGGACAACCTCGAGAAGGTCACCTGATGACCATTTTTTCTCCCTGAAAGGGAGAACTGACTGGCTGGAACAGCCAGACTTTTAGAAGGGGGAGGATGTAACCCCGGGGTAAACCCCCCAGTGTTAAAGTTTTGGTGAAAATGTGAAATTTTGATTGAGATCCTAATAAATTGTGTTAAGATTTTTCCCTTTTTCATAGTGGGTGTCAATGTATAAAAATAAGTTGTATTATGCATACTGTCTGCAAGTATTTACTTTGTGATGGATTAAGTTAATGTTTGTGAAGTGTTTGGTGTAAAGTTATACCTTGTGAACTCTGATTGGCTGGTGAGCGAAGCAAACGTGAGGGGGGAGGAGATTGAGAGAGCGAAGCAAACGTGAGGGCGAAGCGAGAAGCAGCTTGTGCTCTCCGGCGGACATTAAGTGTCATGTCAAATATCTACTGATAGCGATTAGCTAACAGTTTTGCAGAGAGACTGTTTCCAGTTGAGGACATCACATACAGTAGCCTCTCCTGTCAGTAAGAGGCTGGGGCTGTTGGTTTGTTCGACAAAGAGCTGGACTGTGTTTGTCGCCGACGCAGAGTTGGGATTTACTTTTTGCCGACGCAGAGTTGGGTTAAGTTTTTGCCGCTGTGTACAGGACTGGACTTTTGTGGAGTTAAGGTTTTTTTTTACCACGAGGCTCCTACGTGGCCTGTGGGACTGCTAGCAGCAACAAGGGAGTATGGACTGCCGAGAGTGAGTAACCCTATCCGCACGCTCACATTGCGTACACTAGCTAAGACTGTGAACTCACTAACTCTGATCATCCGCCATTATCTGAGGATCAGGCCTGCAACGGGTTATTTTAGGGTATTGCCGGCTTTTTTCTTTAATGTTTTCTTTTGTTTTTCACTTCATGTGGGCCCACACAGGTAAATGTGTTTGAAGTTTCACAAATATTTGCAGTTGTATGGAGTTTCACCCTCAGTTTGTTTAAGTGGGTGGGTTTCCTGTTAATGTGCCGCTGACGTTTGTAAATAAATACTGTACTTTGGGCACTATTTCCTTCGTTCATTTGTGGTATTAATAAGAGGTTTATTTGAGTGTGAGGGATTTACAGCGCGAGAACTTACAGGTAAAAACACACAACAATTTGCTAAATAATTTTACGTTCAGTTGTCAGATCCAAGAGAGTGAAAATTTCCCTAGTTGTGTGTTATTAAAGGGAACGGACCCAGGGCGCTGTATCTCAGTTCAAGGGGTACATAGGAAGCGCTACACTAGTTATTAAGCATTAGAGTTGAAACAGCTGGATGTAATGCATGTGTTACAAATCTCCTCTTTTCCAAATGCTCCCACCATGATAACAAAAACATTTATGCTTTTATGCAATTCACAGTTTAAAAAAAAAGAGTTAACAGAATCAATTCATCTAAAACCCATATCAACAGACCACTGAGAGCAAACAATCCAAAAGTGGTAAATATTTTGTGAAAATAGAGTAGCATATGCTTTGCTTAAACGTGTCCTGGCCTGTCGTGCCTCCACGAGGAGTTGTCTTTGAGACGGAGACAGGAAATGTTGAAAAGGATCTGAAAATGTGAGTCGGGTTTGAAGAAGAGGTGACTTCTTCATGATGGAGTTCACAACCTTGAGAAAGATACGGTACAAAATTTTACTTTCTTCTCCATATTCCATTAAGCAACAAATGCTGAAACCAAAAAATAGGTTTCAGCAGAAGCTGTAGCCTTGTTAATGTACTGACATCTTGTCATTCTTGCACAGACTGCACTCCCACTGCATCTCTCTGTTTTTGTTAGGTCCTTGAGCAAGACAAATAAAAATAAATGATAGTGGACAGATGTTAAGGTATCATACTATGTCCTACAGAATTATCGTGACAGTATAAACACATGTATTTACCCCTGTTAGACATTAATTTACATATACTGTACCTTCAATAGCTTCCTACTCCAATGATTCATGGCAGACATATATTAAACTATATTTTTGCGCGAGTTCAAGCTGCAAGCACTAAAAAAAAGACAAAACAGGAATGACGCATGAAGTTCACTTAATGTAATTCTCAGTGATAATCCCGGGGGGAATATTTCCATTTGGTACATCCTGATGCAGAAGTATAATAAAAAAAGCCACATCTGCCATACGTTTGAAGGGCTCTTGGTTCCACTCGACTGTACTGTGCTGACCTGTTAGTCTTGGGCTTAGCTGCTCCTCTGACTCACTCCTACATTACTAATGTGATCATATAACCACATAGCTTTCACCACAACACGGAAATTAATGCTCCACCTTTCAAAGGGCGCAGTCTGCAAGTCAGCTTAACCCCACAACCTCTCAGCTAAAGAGGAGCGACATGCTGGTGCCAGCTGAAATTTTCACTCCGACAGGACCAAAGTTTAGAGCAGCAACGCTCTGCTCTGCTTGCATGAATCCCTTTACTGTGACTATTTTAGTTGTTCGCCTGGTCTGTACCTGTCCTGTACCTCTTAATGTACCTGTGTAAAGATTTACAGGATGTGGATGAATTTATTTTATTATTTAAAGGGTCATGATGACTTTGCTTTTGTGGTTTGTACAATGATTTTACAAATTTGTAATTTTCCCATATAATGCCCGTTACTCGTGGTTTTCATTTAGGTTTGAACCTTTTCTTCAAGCTGTTTTTGCTTCAAAAATGGCCTATAACGATGGTAAAATGTTCAATTAAAAGAAAAAACAATAAATTGATGTAATAATTTCTATTGATTCATATGTTTCTATTGATTTCTATTGATCTATAGATTTGTATTGTACAATAAAAAGAGATGAGAGAAAATAACACTTGCTTATCAAAGACAAACATCGTGTTACATTGTAATTGTATGTCATTTAGAAACCAAAAAATGCACTTTACACAATTTGAGGGTTTGATGCTCTTCCCTCTTTCTTTGTTTCTATTCAATAAAATACCAGATTTGCAGAACAAAATGCATTTGCAGCGACCAGAGATATGTTCAGCTTTTTTTGTGTGTTATGTTTGAGCCATCACAGCACTTAAATTAAGGCTCAGGGAAAAGCCAGTCTTTCCCTGAAAGTAACCAGAGTGCTTTTGCTGCCTAAAAACCTGGCAGAAGTCTGACTGTGAACCTCCATCTGTGGTTGAGAGTTGAGTGCTTCGTACAACAAAGTCAACTACATGGGAGTCTATAAATGTGGTGCTTCATTCATTTATTCAAAATGAAAAGAAAAAAAAAAATTGATGTCTCCAAAGACACACAATGATTGCACCTAAACATAACTGGGAATAGTTTAATTGAATAGAAAGGCAATTCCTAGACGATAGTTAATTACGAAGATTTCTGCAGATATATTGCTAATAAAGTTAATGGGAACCATAATTTCTAATGACATCTCTCTGTATGTAGTATTCTCATTCATTTACAGTTGTCATTTTTTGCATAAATAGGATGTCATCAGAACTGATACTTAATAAAATATGATGGTACTTGTGTTTTTTTTTTCAGTATTCTAGGTAATTTAGGCAGCACATGCACCAAGTAGGAGTGTCAAAAAAAAAGAAGATACTTGTATACTAATAATACAAATTGATACCAGTTTGCAACAGTACTGATACCAAGAGTGCACCTCCAACTGACACACAATATCACACAACCCCTCCCCTCACTAGCAGCTGAACACAGTAGCAACAACAACCTGGGAAAGCACCTTAAAGACCAACACCCTGGTCTTTATGAAGAGTTTCTCGAGATCAGTAAAACTCCTGTTTCAACAACATTTAAGTATTAAACAGATAGCATAATGTTAACGGTGTCAGCGAACAGTTAGCTGTTAACGTTAGCTGTTTAACTAACGATAGGGTTAATGTGGGAGCTAGGCAGCAAACATCAGTCCTGACCATCTGCAGTGTTAATAGAGTGTTAATTTAATCAGACAACAAAGTTATTTGTATCTTTAAAGTTATATATTTCTTTTAAAGTCCCATATTGAAGCTGAAAGTCTACCAGCCACTAGCAAAAACAGTGGCAGCCTAGCTGTCCCTCCAAATGTCTACATTTGGAGGGACCAGTAATAGAAATATCCACAGTTATGCCTGTTCATTTGGTCATTTTCCCTTCTGTGATGTCAAATATGGTATCCAGTATCGGGTATTTTCCTCGGTACTCGAATCAAGTTTGAAATTCTAGTATTGTGACAACCCTAATTTTAACTACATCGTGACACTGGTTCAAGTTTCTCAGACTTTGGTTGTTGATTTCCTTAAGCTGATATTTTTGTGAATGCCCTGAAGATTGGGCAAAAACAAGAATTTCAAAATGATCAGCCTGAGCTCTGTTAAACTGTGAATGAGAAGTGTCCCTGGCTTCTTTCTTTCAAAGTAATGACTAATCAACTAACTTAAGCCAACATAACTTTTCAAGAAAATAACAACTGTTATTTGCAGCCCTAGTAACACACACTTTAGATCAGCTGCTGTCATTCACAGGCTCAGTTCCAGCATGTAGACTTTTTTTGAGTCGAGTCACACTCCGGACAGACCGTGTCTCACTATGGCAAAACTGTGTCTGACAGCAGGTTTCTCCCATTGCGACAGTCCATTAACACGTGCTATAGTGCAGACGTTCAGGCCATACCTTAGGGTGGTCTTCTTTGATAAAAGGTGGAAGAGGTGAAGAAAGGCAGCTCATCCATGTAATAGCTTGCGAAGAATTTCCCTCACTTTCTTGGTCATAAAGCAAATGTTTATAGAAGGAAAGCGGTAGGCTTTAACGTCCAGACACTGCGGCACATCTGTAGAGGTCATAAATACATTTTATAGTTGTCTTTTTTGTTTGTTTGTTTTTATTCACCTCATACTATGTGATATTGAGAGTCACCTTCCCAGCTCCAAAATACAAAGTTTTATATACCCGTGATACTGTATGAGCTGCATTTAATTTCTAGCAGCATGGATAAGCTTTTAAACTGAGGGAGGTGGAAGCAGCAAAGCTGCATGTGGGTAACAGTGGGATTTGGGGAATGTAGACAGTTTCTTTCTTATGTTTGAGTCCATTTTAATATTCATGCAAAAATATACACTTGTTTGATGAAGATGGCAATCTAAAAAAACAAATCACCCTGAATCATCTGTTTGCTTGGTAGATCAATAACCATAAATTAAGACGAACTGAATGTAGAAGAATAAAAAACACTGAAAAAAAAATAAATCTTCAGTCTGTTATATATCGTTACAGCAGCACTTCTGTTTGTGCATGTGATTGAATATGTTTACCTTCTTTTAAATTATAGTCTGGTGGTGCAAAAGAGCAGCTATGGGGAATTAGTTTAAAAAGTAAATGAAGCCACACGGCAGTAAAGCTGAGAAATTTTTTTAAAAATGAAATATAGAGGCATGGAAGTAAGCAATGAAGAATATTTCCTAAGTGGAAAAAGCAATTGAGGAAAAGAGGCCAGCCGTCATATTCCAATAAGCTTCCTACCCGTAGATAGGGAGGCGATGCAGTGTTCCTGGCTGGTTATTGTGAATCTATGCTCTCAGGCTGCGGAGGTTCCGCTTGACTACATTTGATTCATCAGTCAGGAGCTGAAAGGAGAAAGCCAGGCCTGCATTGCATTATTCTCTCCCCAAAGTTTACTCAGCAGCCTCTGCTTTGACAGGACTCTGAATCTTTACAGTGTGCCTGCTTCAACTCTCATTCTTGATTTATTTCTTGTTATTTACCCAACCTAACCTTTCCAGATGTATAACTACTGTAAATAATAAGACAGAAGTGTAGGAGGTGAGAGTCTCAACCTTTACAAAATCAATTCCAGATTCTTTCCTGTTTTTTGTTCAAAGAAGCTACAAATTACACCATTAGCTAACAGCTGGCTTTGACTACAACTTTTACATTCATGGGGAAAATGATATGATTAGGCCTTTAGGTCCAGCAACTGGTTACAACATCCAGTTGTCCACAGTTGAAAACTGAGAGGCAGAGTGGCAGTGACAGCAGCAGAGCGGCTCTGTCTCTTCGCTGTCACCCTTCAGTGAAGCACACAGTTCTCAGCAGCTCGCCTGACAGCGGAACGACACAGAGTCACACTCATTCTCTAAGAAATACAGCATGGCTGCTTCCCCCTCCTCCTCCGCCGCCCCCTCCTCCTGCTCCTATCCCTGCCACCCATGAGATATCACCCACATGCCCCTCCCAGCTCCACCCTTCTGTGACTACCAATAAAGTCTGCAACATGCAGTTCATTTCATGTACACCATCAACTCTTCCTATATTTGGGCTACATCTTAATATTCAAAACACACTTTCTGGCTCAAACACACTTCAACAAACCCTATATTAATTCATGCATTTGCTTAACTGCGCAAAAAAAACAAAAAAAAAACAAAAACAATGCTACAAATGCTTTTGTTCATTTCCAGGTAACATTAGAAGCCAAACAGGGAATATTAATAAGCTTATGTGTCTCAGCAGTTGGTGCACAGCAGTTCTGTGCATATCTTGAATTTATATGCATTAATGACAAGGGCCGTAACAGTACAACACCCCAGTAACCACAATACTATGCTCCACATTACTCACTGAGCATCTTCTGTGTTTGTCATTGCTGCTTTAACACCGTTGTTTTTCACTGAGAAAGTGCTTTTGCATGTGCCTGTTGGTACGCTGAGACGATTCCACCTATGCCGGAGATTATGCAAGATTTGGTAAAATCTAAGGTTTGCTCCATTAGCATGGTGCATTGGCTTTGTCTGTCAGAAGGCTCTGCACCTTAGGTTCAGAATGCAGCAAGGGGTTGATTTGTGACCAAGCCTCCCTGCTGTCTGGGTCTAGCTGATCGGGGTGCTTCTGTAACAGTTCCCTTTCTTTCCTTCTGTGTCCGTCTCTCACCAGTGGCTTATCTAGTGCTGGTATGTTTTGGGGGTGTGCAGAGAATACCAAGTGGCTCTACCATCAGAGTGTGTAATTATCAGGCCTGCTGAGTTGCTGTGCTCCCGCTGTGTGCACACTTGGGTCTTGCTAGTTGCCTCATAGCTGCCCAAAGTCCACTGCTGTGCATTTGATCTCTTTGGGGTTTTGTAATGTGTCAGCACAGTTTTTGGTTATCTGTATTCGTAACTTAAACAAGTCATTCAAATGCAGTTAATCACATTACGTGATACTAACAGTGACACTTGTGTATATCCTTTTTAGGTATTCCTGAACTTTTCTGAGTGAAATGCTGCGCCATTTTTACCAGCTGGTGTCTCACCAGTTCTGCTGTTGCTGAAACTTCCCAGTGAAGTGATGTCTAAATTTAAAAAGAAAAGTTGTTGTTTCTGCAGATCTAATACTTACTCAAAATGCTGTCAGTGACAGAAAATGGTCTGAAAAAGAAACTATCCAGTGAGCGACAGTTCTCTAGGCAAAAATGGAGAATGGCTAGACTGCTTTGACATGACACAAAGGCAGAAGTAACTCAAATACCCACTGTTTACTGTTAGCTCATCATTTAAACACCACAGCTGGCCTGAGCATTGTTACTGACCATATCCATTCCTTTATGACCATAATGTACCCATCTTCCAAAGGCTGCTTCCAGCATTTGGGCCCTGTCACAAAGCTCACATCATCTCAAACTGGATTCTTGAACACAACAGTCCACTGTACTGAAATGACCTCCACAGTCACCAGATCTCAATTCAATGCAGCACCAAATGGGGTCTAACCTGAAACTACCCACATGCAAGCATAGTCCCCTAACCCTTTGCCATAATTTCATTAACACAAATCACTCACTCACTCTTTTATTAGTTTCTTCCTCAAAGCTCCTTGATGTTAAACTGTGACTGACTTTTTATAGTTAACTATAAGCAATCCAAAGCAGTGAAGGTCATTTTTTTAGAAAGTCAACAGTGACTTGAAGCATGCATTCCATTCTATTATTTTTTTTTTTTAGCATTTATGACCTTAACATAAAGTGATAAAAGAGCATGATAAGCATTTCATTCTGTGGAATGTAAAGCATTACACAGAGTGACACCATTATGTGGAGAATGTAGCTGACGATGATGCTTACAGTGGGATTCTGCCATTAATGGGAGACGGAGGTTATGAAGTGTACAATTTTACTTTAGATGAGAAAAATGCAGCCATCCTGGAGTTACGTAACACTGCTTTCTGATCACGCTGAGACTCAAGCAAAAGGTTGCGAGCATGGCAGAGTATATTAAAGGTGACAAGGTTACCAAATTTGTTTTTGCATGCATTCATGTTCTTAGCTAATTTACCTTATTCACAAACATTAAAGCTTTTATACGACTAAGAAAGAATTGAAATTTATTTTGACACTTTATTAGAGAGAAAAATCCAGAGAGAAATCCACCCACATCATTTTTACCCGTGTAAATTAGTTGTAAATTAATGCAACTTAGAAGACGGGAATGAACTGAACACTGTCAGCAGTTTAAATATTTGTATTTAGAGTTGCAAATGAACATATATTATTGTTACTAAAAGACATGCACACATCTATGCACAAAGAAAAAAATGATCATAGAGGGAAAAGAAACTGTGAGCTATTTGCCAGACTTTGCTGACACTGGAGCCTTTCTCATGCTAGTACACAGGTCAGGTCATGTTGCAAATCTGCTCTAGTGTCATTGCGATGGATGTTGGGACATCCTTGAAAACAAGGTGATACATCTGAAAGAGTTTATTCTGCGTAGCGTGAATATTGGTGCCAGAAATGACTGGGCCATAGACGGACCCCTGGACTCTATACATGACATTTGCCAGCTTTTTGTCTCCAACATATTCTTAATCTGAAATGATTACATGGGACCAATATCAAAACCTGTCTAGAGAAATATCATAAGCTCTTCTGACTTCAGCTCGGTTTCTTAGTAATTATGTTCTGATTTTTTCTGATCTGCAGCTTTCACATACGAGCAGGGTAACACCCACTCATCTTGCGCAAAAAGAAAACAAACACTTTGGAAACAACACTGCTAAATGAAGAAGATTGCATCTGCTCTCAAAGATTTTAATCTTCTGTTTTTGATTCTGAAAGACGATCCAGGGACTTTGTGACACTCTATAATATGCAGCGTGCCGCTCTCACCCTCAGTGTGGAGGAAATGAATATATACTTGGCTGCTCTTAGTGCTTTAATCCATTTAATGCACCCTGGGCAAAGGAGAGGAGAGAGGAATATGCAGCCTGCTGTGGTGCACGCATCTAAAAGAGCTTGACTATTGCATTGAAGCAGAACCGCTGACTGCATGCGGTTCTTGTTGCGGCTGTCATTGTCGTGTGTAATTCGCTTGCGAGCATCAGTCAGGGTGTTGAAGATTTGAAAAATGTGAAAAACGGTTCCTTGATATCTTACAAGAAAAAATAAGTGTGCTCAAAGAATTTTTCTCACTGCTCAACTACTGCTTTCAATCTTTATGACGTTATTCTGTTAGAGTCATGATATATTGACCATTTCACCAACTTTTGCCCATTAATTGTCTGCAAAAATGACAAAGTAGCAAGTCCAGTTTTCACACTGATATCGATTCTAGAGACGTTCAGCCAGAACAATTAATGGAGAGAGTGTGTCAGATATTTTCTGAGGATAGCATCTCCTATTGTTGCCTTTTGACTTGTATAAATTGTGTATAGCCACAAACACTTCAGCTCCTCTACTCTTTTATGCTCAGAATTCAGTGGAATCATTATATAGAAGGTACCTTGTTGGAAGTGCACCTGCGGAGGGATGTTTATTTCAGTTGTGAGTGTAGGTGGCCCACTGAGTGATGGCTGCACCGTGATTTGTGATGAATCAGGCTGCAACTGTGCACTTTCATCCTTGTTAATGGGGTGCGATCAATAAGGTAGCTCTGTATCAGAAACCACAGTGATAAGTGTAGCTTGAGTATTGGGATGGGGTGGGGGGGGTGGGGCATGACAGTCGATGGGAATGTGGAGATAATCAACAAGATCATAGGTAATGCTCTGGGTGGTCTTTTGCAGGACCATTTGAAGGGATCAATCTGTTGCATAATGAGTGCTACACTGTCTACAGTACATCTGGGAACATTTGTGTCTTTAGGCAAGAATAGGAGAAAGAAAGATAAGAGGAGTCGTCTCATACATAAACAATATGTCTTTTTTTGTGCAAGCTTGTCACTTAGTAGTAATTCCAGCGGTTCTTTTGGGAAGATCATTATTCATTTTTGACGCCTTTGTCACTAAAATCCATACCTATATTTCTAATCAGGTGCAAAACACATTAAATAGGATGGGAAGAGATACTGCTGCTCCACCATTTTATGGTAAATTTCACATCTGCGTGTCAGTGGTGGACTTTTCCTGAGGTGTCGAAGAGGTGTTCGCTGCCTCTCTCCTTGAGGCCTTGGCACTGTCTCGGCTAATTGTCACAGCTCGTTTCCTCCCCTCTCCTCCACGCCACTGTGATAGCCTGTGCTCAGCCATGTGTGCGAAGTTTGAGAAAGCAAAGTTGATTGCAAAGTGGTGGTGTTATGACAGGGGCGCTGAGAGGTTTGTGCAATGCAGCGTTTGTTTACGAGCGTGTGGGGGGGGGGGGGCAGAAACGTAGGAAGTAATGAATAGAACTCAGTTAGACGTTAATTAGATACGATGGTTGATGCATTGGAGACGGGCATATTTTCATGCGTCTGTATGCTTAGGTTTACTATAAGCCCTCGACAAATGAATGTCTGATGGCATTAAAATAATTAACGGCTGTGCTTCATGATGCTGTGTACTAAATGGCATTTACAGCCCTCTTTCTGCTGTCCTGTTGCAGACACAAGTCGAGCCAAGCACAAGCAGCAGCTAGAAAGACAGATTATATGCTTATGAACCATTCAGGATAATAAGGCTTGGAGCTGGAAAGACAAACAATACATAGAGCATATGTTTTTGTTTTTTTTAACAGTGCATAAAATAAATTTTTTGTTTTGGGGATATATGATCAGAACTGGTACGTAAAGAGCTGGAAGTAAAACAAGCTGAAATGTGTGTAGCAGCACTGGCAGTAGCTAATCTGTCAGGAGCATCACTGCAGCTTTTTGTTACACAGTGAAAAATGTACTGAGGCTTTAACGGGTGAGACAAAATAGTTTGTGTTTGAGTCTGGAAGCTGCTCCACCTTCAAAGCTGCAACTTTTCTGATCACTCTGAATCTTAAAAATAAAAATGACACAATAATTAAAATTCTGTTTCAACTTTTTTTTTTATGTGAAGAAGTGTGAAAACATTCTAAACGTCAAAACCAAGCCTGCACAACACACTTTTTTTTCCTTATTACATTTTTTAGTGACAGAGAGAGGGACTCCACATGCAATCGGCTTGTGTAGTCAGTCAGTCAGTCAGTCAGTCAGTCAGCCAGGCAGACAGGTGCTGAGCACTGATATGTTTCTTATCATCAAGCTACCTCTTCTTGGCTCATCACAGTCCAGGGCGCATCATGCACAGGCACACTCACAGACACACACACACACACACACACACACACATACATGGATACACACAAATCACACATCCATGTGTGTGATATGAAGGCAGGAGAAGTAGAGGGGAAGGAGGGGAGATTTGAGGGTCTATTTACCTGTCTTGGAAAATAAACTCTTCTGTGTTTTTAAATTCTTCAATGCAGAGGATTCTTTTTTTTTTGTCTTGTAGCATGCTCGCGCTTTGAAGAAAAATACCTTTGTTTTTAAGTGTTGTAAATGATTATTTCTGGAATCATTAATCAGAAATCATTCATGATATCAATGGAATACACATACGCATACCAAAGCCCAATTTTCAAAAGTGCTGGCACTTTGTGTTACCTAATGCATGTTTATTATATTAAAAGGCTGATTGATCATTAGAAAAACATTTTTCCAATTATGTTAGCACAGCTATAAACTGTTCTGCTGTTTAAAGATGCAAGAAATGTGACTAGTTGAGCATCTGGAGCATCAGGCTCTGTGGCTTCGCTTGAAGTCTCAAAATGGTATTCTTGTTTCAAGAAATGAAAGTTATTCCATGTGGGGGAAAAAACAGTGCGAACTACTCTGTTCAGAGAATGGCGATACCCAGAAAGAATGAGAAGAGAGGGGCCAAGAGTCCAGCGGAGTCTTTAGTTCGAGAAACAGACGCCTCACAGGTTCTGAGTTGGCAGCTTCATTAAACGGTATCTGCAAAGCCCCAGTCTTAACATCAGCAGTAAAGTGGAAACTCAACCTGACTTCAAGGCAGAATTGCAGAGAAAAGGCCACATCTGGGACTTAAGGGAAAAAATTAAGATGGGCAAAAGGACACAGACATAGGACAACAGAAGGTATGAAACATCTGTTGTCTACAGCTGGCTCTCAATTCAAAGAGTTTGTGTCATAAAGAAGGACATTTGTGCCATGTTGTAAAAAAAATGAACGTGAGAAGGGCTGGACATCATCTGTCAAGCACAGTGGGGGAAATGTGATGATTTCCTCAAATGGGAGATATGAACAGAACAAAAGGGATCTTCACTCTGTTTTGCCACATTGTGCTGCACCCTGTGGATGCTGCTTGATTGGAGGCAGTTTTCTCCTTCAACAAATAAATGAGCCAAAACGAAGCTCCAAACTATGCACGAAATTTTAGAGAATAAACGTATTTTGCTTGTATAATGGAGTGACCGGCACAGTAATGGGATTTCAACCTGTGTGAGATTTTGTGAGAAGACCACAACGAGTGCACACAATGCAGTCTAACTTGTAGGACACACTTCAGGAAGCATGGGATGAAATTTCGGTGAACATCACTAATATGAGAGCTTTATGTCGCAAGGCCTGGTTGTTGGGTGAGGTTTGAATGACAAAATGATCAAATCTAGTAAAGATCCTTATTTTTAACTATTTTTCTATTAATTGTATTTTGCATTCAGTTTGCAACTTATTTGCTGATAAAAGGAAGATGCTTCATTAAAAACTTCTAGTAACTCCAAAGCTTTCAGTAGCAATGTTTAATTTTGGGGATTACAAAATAATGAAAGAGCCACTGCTGTAGCTACACAACCCTCTATTCACTGTACCCTGTTTTATTAGGAGTATGGTGAACTGCTTCATTACTCACACTGCATTTTAGCAGTTTTACTAAAAAGCTACGAGGAAAAGAAAGGACTGGCGATGTAGCCAGGAGCTCTAAGGTGACATTTACGATTTTAAGATAAGAGCTGTGCGTACTTAATTAAGAAATAGCAAGGGACACCAACCACTCTCTTCCTCACTGTTCCCTAGGAAAGCTTATTTCATGCTTCAGAAAGCCTTCACAATGCACATGTGCACGGCCATGTATTTGTGTGTGTCTGTGTCTGAAAGAAAGAAGTAGGGAGGGTAGTCAAATAATGAATCCCAGACAAAAAGTCTTTAAACATGGAGATACAGTATATGCGAGCACAAACTCACTTTCTCTGCTTTGCATGAAAAGTAGTGTGTACAGATACATTAAACACCTTTATGCTGTTGGGTATTCTCGGATATTGCTCTGCTATTCTCAGGATATTACACTCAAACTGGAAATTGCTTCATTTCTTTTACTTTTATTTCTGTTATTAGATTGACACACAGTTGTACTTCTGTCTGTGTGAGGATACTTCATGGCATATTGCAATCCCCAGCCTCCAACACTGACCTGAAACCAAGCCTTAGCTGACAGATAGCCCTTTGAAGGTGTGTCAGAAAGTGAGAAAGTGAGAATTTCCTCTCTGCAAGGGCCTAAAATTCAAGCTCACAAAGATAGCACACTATGGATATCTACTGGTATTTGGTAGTAAATCTGAAGCCCGACTAGTACATAGAAATATACAAGAAGCTAACATAGTTTTAGCAGTTATTGTGCAGGTTTTTTTTTTTTTTATATATGATTAAAAGGTAATTGTCCAAAAACAGTGAGTTCCAATTTATATCAATCACATTTCATTTTTAATTTAAAAAAAGTGCTTGAAATGACTTCATTTATTTAGCAATCTAATGCTAACTCAGTAGCTTGCAATGAAATACTCCTTAGAAAAGTGATCATTGTAGAAACTGCAGAGCAAGGACCACAGTATCATGCCTACAGTTCAGCAGCTGTAAGCCTCAAGGATGAGGTTATAAGTAAGATGATACACTGTACAAACCCCTGAGACTACCTCGTCATCCTCTTACACTTGCTAGTCTTTAACAGAGCCCCCCTCTCGCACTCTCTCACTCTCTCACTCACTCACTCACGCACACACACACACACACACACACACACACACACACACACACACACACACACACACACACACACACACACACACACACACACTCTCTCTCTCTCTTCTCCTTTTTTCTTTTTCAGTTCAAAGGATCGCATCAAAAGCAGCGTGCCATTTATTGTACTGGTTTAGGATTTGTACAAAGCTGGGGAAAAAAATCATATATGTTTACTGTTTTCACTACATCCATTATAATATGAAGACTGTTACTCATCTCTTAAAATTACCTTTCACATTGCGTCACTCACTTTTTGTTTGGGTGGGTGTGTAAATGTGTGTCTGTGTAAATGCATCTCTGTTGCTTATGTTTTGGCTCTTTGTTTTCAGTTTCAGATCTTTTTATAATTCAATTTTTTGGATTTCTCTCACTCTCTGACTGTGCATATACACATACTGTTTATTCACTATTACTATTTATGCAGGTGTATGCCACTGAAGTGTTGTATTTTATGGGAATTTGGCATGCGTGGCTACATTTGGGACCTGCTGAGAGTGAATTTGCTGATCGCTGCCACTTATGGATGACACCCAATACAGAATTAATGTCTGATAATACTGAAAAGTTTTAATTGCACTGCATTGCTGGTGTGGGCAGACTAGTTGGAACTACTCACTGCTGCTCATAGTAGTCTGAAAAATAATGTAATGTACATATGCAAATACCAAAAACACTGGTTTTATGCCACCCATGTTTCATCCAGTCAGAGGTTTTCTTTATATATTTTTTCAGGTTTGACTCTGTTTTAGAGGATGTTACTATTTTACAAACAGACACCAAAGTGTTTGTCACACCCTGGGCAGTCTGAATTCTTTGATTCTAACCATAGTGATGAATAGAGTTTTACTATGACCGTGATGTCTCTTCCTGAGATCCACGGAGCATCAGCTCTTTGTTCCTGGACTCATTAAAATAAAAGGCATTAGGCAAATCCGGAGACATGAGAACAAAAATTAACAGCGGTGCAAGAAAAAGGAGAGAAACTGCATAAACACTTGCAGAGACGGACTAAATCACACTTATTTTGTTCTGTTCAGAGTTACATTTCACTTGTCAAACTCCATTTTTCCTAATCCATTATCGCTGTGCCTTTAAGCGTTTTAATGTGTATTTCTGCAGCAGTCATTTCTTCCCTGGGAAAAGTAGATGTCAAGATGAAACTCTCAGAATACATAATGACTTCATTAGTGATCCTTCTCTGTGATTAATTGGAGTGCTGTGTCACCCAGTGTGACAGAGCCGCTCATTGTCAGATAGTGTTGTGACAGAACACGAGGACCATGTAGACAAGCCTGGAGATGATCACACCCACTAGTCTACGCTTGTAAGACACTCACGCACGCACACACACACACACACACACACACACACACACACACACACACACACACACACACACACACACACACACACACACACACACACACACACACACAAACACGAAGTAAGAGATACACCCTGCTACTAAGAGTCTCACGGGTTTAAATAGTGAACTTTACAAAAAGATAGGAAAGTCTACCTGTGATTGGCTGATTACAATAGCTTTAGCTTTGATTAGCAAGAGCAACCTCTGCTTTACCACAGTTCTTTTTCTTCTTCTATCAACAGCTTGGCACAAGCCTGGCTGTGTTAGCATCCCAACGATGCATCTGTCTATCTAAACAGAAGGGAAAGACATCTGAGAGGTCTCAGAGCCTCTCAGGGACCAGAGATAAGAAAATCCACTGTGTTTGATGGCTGCTCTGAGCTCAACATCATAGAGCATTCAACTACAAGGAGCAGGAAAAAAACAAGTTGAATCCAGAGTATACACAAAAGAAAGGGGAGAGAGATGTAGCGAGAAAAAATGGTGAAGTCGAGTGAGGGAGATACAGGAGAGAGGGCAGAGATGAAACGAGACAAGGGTCACACAGTTGAAAAGAGAATAGGCTGAAGATCTGCGTGCTAGTTTGGAGCTGGTAAATGCTCCACCACTAGGAAATCCAGTCTGGGCTTTGATGAGTTCACCTGACTAATATTGCCCCTAATGACACTTGAACAAGGAGACTGGAGAGGGAATTCAGTGGGGTCCTTCAGCAGAGCTTGGTTTGTCAGGTAGAAAGAACCCTGCAGTATGCTTAAATGGCAGACTGTCATTTAATCAATTTTATCAATACACACATCGAATTGGGCCAGCTCCTGTGTCAGTAGCAATGTAGCAAAAGAGTATAGGACACCTCTTAACCGAAGGGGATTGGTGTTTGAAACCAGGATTCAAACGGCAGCTTCACTGTATTAAAGTACATCTGTCTTTGATGAAAACCTTTGGAAAAGATTTGATACAGGCTACAGCCGCAGGTCTCTAACCTGCCTCTGGGTGGTTCAAATGGTTTGCTGTCTCTGTGGTGTCCTATTTAGCATCTGTTACCTTCTACTGTCACTGTGTCTGAGAAGGGTTTGCAGGTAAATCCTTCATTCATCCCACAATGAGTATCAGCCTACAAATCGTGTGGGAAGAAATTTGATGCAGAAAGTGTAAGGATAGAGCCCAATAAACTCCAGCTAAGCTACACTGATATATTAAGTGTCTATGAAGCATTTCTGATGATGTGACTGTGGCTTATCTGTACCTCAGACTTAATCACTATCAGATCTGTCAGTCTGAATGATTTTTTTTCTCACTATATGCATTCGAATGCCCTCAGATTATTAAAAGCTTAGAAACAGATCACACTGGAGTTTCCCAGAAAATACATCACCAAGTACGTAATGCATGGATGCAGAAAAACAGAGTCTTTCCCTCCTCCCTGTCATAGCTATACCTTCCATATGCTTGACTAGTAGTTTGTATCCACTTTCACAGAGGGTGATTTTATGTTGTCTGTCCAACGACACGGCAGGTCCTCTGTGGCCTTCTCCACTCATCATAGTTTGCTCAAATCTCTGTGAAGTGGTAAAGGACACTGGCCTCTCTCTGCTGGCAGCAACACTATTTAGGAGTACCACTTCATTTTGTGGGATACAACTACACTGCGCAAAATTAAAGGAACACTTTGAAAACACATCAGATCTCAATGGAGGAAAAAAATCATGCTGGATATCTATACTGATATGGACTGGGTAATGTGTTAGGAATGATGCCACATCATTTGATGGAAATTAAAATGATCAACCTACAGAGGGTTGAATTCAAAACACCGGAAAAATCAAAGTGAAAAAAATTTCATTTCAGTTACTCAAAATATTACTCAGTAGTTTGTATGGCCCCCCACGTGCTTGTATGTATGCCTGACAACACTGGGGCATGTTCCTAATGAGATGACGGATGGTGTCCTGGGGGATCTCCTCCCAGATCTGGACCAGAGCATCACTGAGCTCCTGGACAGTCTGAGGTGCAACCTGGCAGTGTCAGATGGATCGAAACATAATATCCCAGAGGTGTTCTGTTAGGTCTAGGTGATATATCGAGTTTTTAAGAATGATGGCAGTGTTGCCAACTTAGCAACTTTGTCACTAGATTTAGCGGCTTTTCAGACCCCGCTGGCGACTTTCTCTTACCAAAAAGCAACTCGAGACAGATGTAATGACTTTTCCCGGTGACATCAGTGACTTTTGGAGAGTTTTGGAAACCTGAAATCCTCCGCTGTCGCCATGTTTTGTAAACATACAGCCTTCATACTGCATCCGTTCGTACGCTTTGGCATCGCCTGGACCCCCAAGGATCCCTGGCCATACCACAACTAGATAGCAGAAATTGGGTTGTACTGTAAGTCACTTGACCTTAATAGCAGATGCTGCACAACCCCCTCTGCTACTTAACTGACCAGATCAATATCCCAGAAGTTTAACTGACTAGATGCTATACTCTGATTAAAAAGTATTCCTTGAGCAGTGTATATGCAGGCGTGAAAGTGAACAAAAAGTAAAAGGTGTTTACATTTTGATCACATTATATTTTTTGGTTACGCTAACAGCATGTGAGTTGGTCAGTCTGTCTGCCATCAGTAGATTTGATTTCAGATGCATGTGCTTCACATTTAATGCATCCCACTGCTTTGGACAATCTTCTGATTTTTCATCTAACACCATCATCAGGTTAAATTAAAAATTTGTCTAATATGTTGTTTAATATGCAGTGCTTATCTGTCTCTGTGTTAACCCAGCGACAGACAGGTGGCCTGTCCAGGGTGTACCCTGCCTCTCACCCTATGGCAGCCAGGATAGGCTCCAGCCCTCCCGTGACCCTGAATTAGATAAGCAGTAGAAAATTGATGGATGAGTGGATTTTTTTCTAAACCAAATTGCGATGACCCTTATGTTAAGTGCTTTTTGTTAAATGTTAGCAGGCTGACATGCTAAACGGGCTACTGAACATGATCATTTAAACCTGCCATTTCATCATTATGAGCATGTTAGCATGGTGACATTAGCATTTTGAAAGCAGCACTGTGCATGAGTGCAGCCTCACAGAGTTTCAATCATGGCTGTAGACTCTTAGTCTTGTTGTTATTTGTTTAGCAAAGCTCGGCATGCTACACCGAGATTGGCTGAAAACCGCAGGATACATGGGAACAAAAATGAAATCAGCAGCAGGGATAAAATGACATTTTACACATAAACTCGTCATGTGTTGCACTTGAGATGAAAATGCTCTGTTTTGGGGTTGCAAGTTTACAATACTAACATCTCACACAGATAACGTTAGCATTAACTCAGCACGCTGACCGCTATCAGCAGACTTGTGAGGCATACAGGAAACTTTTTCATTTAAGTTTTCTCTGGCCACCAACCCATATCAAAAAGTGAGGCGATAAAACACACGGCAGGAATCCTGCACAGAGGAGGTCCGACGAGCATAAAAGGCCAACTTTCTAAGACAATAAGTGGGCACATGAGTTGATTTTTTTTCCATCCTGAAGTGCTGTGGGGATAAACAACATCTTTTGAATATCTCATATGCTAATTAGGGAAAACATTCAACTGGGGTTGAGTATTCCCTTTATGAAAAATGTTTGCTACACGATTCTGTAATGCCTAAAAATCCCAGTTCCTAGTCTGAGATATTTCAGCCTAAAACTGATAAATGGTAAAAACAAACAAACAAACAAAAAACTGTATGTGAATAACATATACAGTATGTTTTGGCATAATGGCTTGTGACTGCAGCAAATTTGATTACAGTATTGACTGCAGACATTTCACACTGCAGCATTATTAAACTCCCTCAAGCACATTCGACCATGGCAATAGCCACTGGCTGATGTACCTGGTTATAAGAGAGATGCCCCCCCCCCCCCCCCCCCCCCCCCCCCCCCCCCCCCCCCCACCTCCCATCCACCCACTCTGCATCAGCTCTCTGCTCGCTGGCATGGAATCAATGCAGAGTTGCAGATGTGAGCCAAAGCTGTAGAGGACGTACAGATGCACACACAAACCACTTCTGTTCGTGTGAGCGTACCATTACTGCAATATCATAGCAACAAAGGATTCCCGCCAAGACAGGGTTCGTAACCCCTGACAGAACATATAGGTTGTGCTTCTGAAAAAAGACAAGAGAGACTGAAAAGGTTAGAGGATAAAGAACTGGGAATGATTATGCATGACTCATTTTAAATGGCTTATTATAGCCTGATCAGTCAGTGAGAAAGACGCTATGTATTTAAGCAAAATTTAACTCAATAGCTTTTGCCTGTGGCTCATTGATAAAGGATTTAGAGATTTATTCATGTAAGACTAGGATTTATATGGTTTTGCTAGGTCAAACTGAAAGGGAAGTAGTTAGAAATCTTTCTTCACAAGATTCATGCCCTGTTTAACAGTCTTTTAAGTTTTGAATTGCGTTTATCTCTTTTACTATATCAACAGTCTCACAGTGTGATATTAACATAAAGATTGCTCAGGAACTATATACAGCTTTGGTACATTAAGTCAGAGAAAATGGAAGGTAGGTAAGAAGGTTTACTTACGATCTCTGAATGCTGACTGATGGGTAGGAGTTTCTTTTTTTAAGCAGGGATCTGCCACAAACACACACAAGCGCCGGGGCTGTTTTGTGTGTGCACTGTACCTGTTGAGAGACACAAAAGCAAAGAAAGCCTTAATGCCTCTCATTTTGCGTAGACGCTTAAATAAGCTGAGTTTTGGTACAGAAACAAGCTCTAACAAAAAGAAAGCTATCAAAATGAAAAGTATTATATGGCAAGTAATACAATAAAACATGTTTATGTATGTGGGTGAGGAAAATACCACACATTTTGTTGCTTACATAATGTCTACACAGGTTCTTAAGAGGGATAGATGCAGATTCCTGCATCTCCCTGCAGTAATAATGCACGACACGCTGATGCAGCCAGTAAATGACAGTGGAAAAAAAAAAAACACATTTATGGAAGTCTGTTAATGGCTGCAGCATAATGATATACCTCAGAGCAGAAAGGTATGCTGCATTTTTATGTTGTAAGGCAGTGATAATAATGAGTGTGATGTTCTGGTTTTTCAGATTTTAAATGAGAAAATAGGCTTAGTATGGAAGAGTTACGGTTAATGAAGAAGAGGTCAGCAATGCAATTGTTCCATGTACATGGACAGGAAGTGTTCCATTTTTCCTGCTGTGACAGTCAACATGACTTTAAGATCAGTTTCAAATGGCAACACGTTTCATGCTGGCACCAGATATTCCCCCACAGGCTGAGGCTCACTGTCTGGAAACTTAGAACAAGAGCGGTTTGAAACAAGTGGGAAATGTTATATTTTGTGCCAAACTATGATCTCTTTGTATGGACCTTAACAACTTTTCCAATATTTTAACACAGTGTTAAAACATTGGTCCCATCTGGAATTTGAGCTATAGTCCTTATAGACCAGACTAGACTAGCCTTTATAGACTTAGACCATCTCCTTCTGGTAGACTTTCTCAGTCTGTCAAACAGAGAGCAAAAACAGCTGAATGATAAAATTTCATGAGTGTTTCTCAAAGAACCTTCAGAATGTGTAGCAGTCATTCAGGATTTCTTATACAGCTCTGAGGCTGTATCTGTATACTTGACCCAAAGATTTTGGCACAGTTTAGGGAGAGGACATCAATGCTTCTCGCATGTTGTAGCTGTCCTCCTTCAGACTTTTTAATGCGACAGAAACTCACAATCCAGCGGAACATTGTTCTGAGGTTATGTGCATACAGTATGAGGAATATGTACAGGGACTTTAAAAAAGGATGTCACAGGCCATATTGCAAATAAAAGTCTTTCATGAGTTTGACTTGCTAAAATAATCAATAAAGTGTTGCCATATCACATAAAGTAAATCCATATTTTCTCTCAGTGAGCATTTTAGCTTCCCCGGCTGTAAGTGTTTCATTGGATCTTTCAGCAAGGTTAGATGGGTTGGTGGTTTCTTTTTTCCCCAATTCAACAAAATTGTGCTAGTTATAACACAAAACAAACCCATGTGTACGAATTAATTGACAACTCCAGGGTGGCTTCTTTCTTTGGAACTGAATTCAGTGACCTGTTTCTGCAGAACCTCCAACAAAATGTATGAGCTAGAAGGACAAGTGTAATCTGTGCCTGGCAAAAATGGTAAAAGGACTAGTTCTTATATAGCACTTTTCTACTCTAGTTAAGCACTCAAAGTGCTTTATACAACACCTTTGCATTCACCTATTCATACAAGCATTGTTTTCTACATCCAAGTGCTTTCTAGCTAATATTCACACACATTCATACTCTGACAGTTGCATCGGAGAGCAACTTGGGGTTCAGTATCTTGCCCAAGTATACTTTGGCATGCAGACTGGCACAGCCAGGAATCGAACCACCAACGTTCCGATTAGTAAATGACCTGCTCCACCTCCTGAATCACAGCCACCAAAAACTGAGGATGTGCCAGCCTCTCTTAGATGTTCCACTGTAGCTGTACAAACAGTTTGTGACAGACCTTCCTGAATAGATAGATCCTTCTGCCTGAGCATCAGACAGGAACACATTGCCTATGATTAATTCCGGTGGCTTATTGGGAAAGGATGGAAATATTTTTGTATTTTTTTTAAAGTGGTCTTGAGCAATAGTTCTCCAGGCTTTTTGAAGGTCTTTCAAAGTTTTTCTTTGGACACTTACTGCATTTTCCCTCATGTTCAGTTTATACCTGACAATTTTCAGCTGAATGTTTCTTTTGCTTGTTAAGCCACTTAATGCTGACCTATGAATTGATCAAGCATAAAAAGACACTTAACCCAAGGGATGAACCAGTTGCATCTGTATATTTCATATAATTGTTTGCACATGTTTCAATAAATCTCACTTTTTCCCATTTTTGTTTTAATGTACAGCACTTTGTGTCAGCTGTGGTTGTTTTAAAGTGCTTTATAAATAAAGATGGTATGGTATGGTATGGTATTTTCTTAGCAAAATATAAAGAAATGAAGGGTGGCTCGAGACTTTTGCACATTAGTACAACAGAGTAGTAGCGGGTTGAGGTTTTAGTCTTGTGTCATGAATTTGTTTGGCAGCCCTAAAAAAATCTGAAAATTGCATTAACCCTGTCATTAAATAGTATCCATTCATTCAATCAGTTTGATACATATATTGTAATTTACCTAAAATAACCGTAAAATACTTGAGATTGTATAATGTGTATATAATGTATATAATGTCTATACAATTAAGTAGTGTGACTTACTTTTTCACACAAAGCAGGGCCAGGTGGGTTTGGATAGTTTTTTTCCCCTCAGTAAATGAAATCATTATTTAAAAACTGCATTTTGCGTTTACTTGGGTTATCTTTGTTTAATATTAGAATGTGTTTGATCTGAAACATTTAAGTGTGAGAAATGTGCAAAAAAACCCCAAAGAAATCAGGAAGGCGGCAAATACTTTTTCATGGCACTTTAGCTGTAGAGGGACAGGCCCGTGATCTTGAATGGGAGGAACCAGTTGTTGCACATTTGAGACTTTAACTGTTCTAAAACGGTCAGCTCACATGAGTAGATGTATGCCACTCGTACACGAGAGTATAGTTTAGCACTGATTTGAAAGGAAAGCAGTGAGTCATTCTCTTTATATACTAGGGTATTAGTCAGTGTGATTATTTCACATTCACACATTAGTTCATGCCCTTTCTAATGCAAGTTTAACTTTTTAAAAGATTCTGCTTTCCTGATTGCATTGCACTGATGCATGTCTTTTTGTATGAGTTAGGAATATGCTAAAGAGTCTGCAAATATATAGGTCCTCTTCTTCTTTCCTTTCAGGCTGTGGCTGCAGTTGATCCATAACAGGTTGAAGCATTATGCTTCCTAATGCCTCAGGTGTTAGCTGGATTCCATGGTGACTGAAACATAATGCACTGGCACTGGTGCCAAATCCTGCTGACAAATTGATTTAGACTAATGGATGACTGGCATTGTAACACATGCAGGTATTTTAAGCATTCTCCCTGTATGTATCTTTATTTTTACTGCTTTCTCTGCATTTGCTCACCCATTCTAATTTCATGATTTAATAAAAAGGCCTCTTCAGATTTGATTGGTTTATAGGTTTCACAGTATGCTATTAAACTAACACTCTAATCACTCAAACATGCTCTGATTTAATATTTCATCACACTTTTCTAAAGACACGGACTGAGACGCTTTTCTCTTGTTCAGCACAGTGTTCTGGTTTTTAATGGACTCAAGAACATCTGCACGTATTTCATAATTCACTTCATAAATTATACGTTTCAAAGACAAGCCGCCTGTCGCTTTGATTGCAGGATGCAAAAAAGAAATGAAGACTCGCTGGAACCGTAGAGACTCCTACTGACGCTCTCGCATTGCTTCTTACAACTGACCCAGGAGGTTTCTGTACATGCCCAGTGCTGAATGCAAAATAAAAATCAGATCTGACATAAAAGTAGGAGGATTTTAATGAGCACCAGCAAGGCCCATTGGTGGTTCCTGTATTAGTAAGGGTAAATGTTTCGCAAGGCTGTCCCAACCATGACACTATATTAGAGCCTTAAACCTCTGTGGACAGCAGACGCAGTTGTCTTAATACTGGAGGCCAGAGGGGTCTTTTTGATGAAAAAAGTCATATTGAGTGTTTTCACTGTAATAAACTGAATAATCTACAGATACTGATTATAGCAGAGCAAACAGAGTGAGGCTCAGGGATATGCAAATCCAGTTACAGCTGCCATTATCACCTTTTAGGTGAATATGACAAACAGTGGCCTATTTTCACATTCGGCAGACACTGTATTTGTGGGCACAATAATAAAGTTTATTCTAATATTAACACTCCTTTTGCTCTGGCTTTGAACTCTATCCATTCTCAAGGGAAATATCTTGCACTTTAGCTGCCACATGGCCCACAGTGTTCACAAGTGTTCACCTTTTGCACCGTCATCTAACTCCCTGTTATGATGAAGACCTTGATTACTGCCTTTTAACAGTTTTAATTTATTTTCATTTTTCAGCTAGAAAGTCTTCATTTCTAACCCAGAGAAACAAAACTTGCTGAACCTTGAATCAGCAGCGTGCACATTTTTTATGTTTACCATACTTCTTTATGAAATCATAGTTTTGACTTTCACTTCCTCTCTCACACTAATGTCATGTCATGTCGTTGCATCATGAATGGCAACTCTGGTATTGAGCTGTGGAAAGACATGGACAAAATTGCATTTGCCAGAGGAAATAGTGGCACAAAAGTCCATTATGAAATAACTGGCAGTTCCATTAATCAAATCTTTAACTCATAACCATAAAAATCAATGGTAGCTTCATTTGGTCTCATGTTAGACCGTAATTATTGCTCAGATTACACTGCATAGGTAGTCTTCACAACATTGTCATATATATTTGTGTGCTTATTCTACATGTTTGTGAGATGATTGCATATTAATAACACAGTAGCAACAATTGGTTAGATTTTCTTTTATTTATTTATTTTGCTGTTAGGGCTCAGCTTGGTGAAGTAAATGACCTCTACAGAGGGTCGACTTTAATTGAGCGATTTGATTTGATTGTTTTTATAACCCCCCCCCCCCCCCCCCCCCCCACACACACACACACACACACACTGTCTCCACAGCCACCGATGTTCCAGCTTCATTATTCATTCCTTTAGTAGCCACTGACAGACTTCTTGGTTTGTGTGGGGATTTTACCCTCAGAGCTGACATTTGGTTAAATCAAGTGAATTGCAGTTTGTTTCTGGTTCACTCAGCTGATTGTAGAAAGCATTGCCAGGTGAGCTGGTGCTTCGCTTTCATGAATACTGAAAGAAGTCGGACATTTACACCACCTGCTATTCATGGGTTAGTCAATACCACAACGTTTCGAAAGACCTTTCTGCTCCTTCATTTAACCCTCCTATCACCATAATTTCTCCTACTGTCTTTCTCCTTCTACAGCTCCTCCTCCATCCATCCATCCATCCATCCATCCATCCATCCATCCATCCATCCATTTTCTTCTGCTTTATCCTTATTCCATAAACAGAGCCTAGCCCTTCTGTCAGTGTACATCTTCACCCTCTCAGCTCCTCCCTTCTCCCAGGACACAGATTGTAACACTTCTTATTTGTCCTGTACAAACAGTGTCTGTCTACACCTTCTTTTCTCATCCTCCTCCTTCACACCCCTCCACTGGGGGTATTTCTGTGGCCTGGGCAAACGCATCCTCGCTCTTTTCAAAGGTTGTCCACGTCATCCTCACCTGATCTAAAGCTAAAAAATACTGTTGCTGTCTATTTTGGTCTTTACACCTGAACTATGTGTGCTTAGGTTTGGTCAGTTGATAAACATGTAGAAAAAAAAAAAAAATCAGTGGCCTGTTTTCAGGCGTGTGCAGTTATCTTTCAAAATCTGAGACTTTGTCATATTTAATTAATGGGTAGCATATTGTACACAGCATCCTTTTATAAACAATACACCCACTAGGATGGTTCCTGCTGTGTTACTATGGTAACATCATGCAATATCTCATGGCAGGTACAATTAGTCATCATCAGCAATTAGAGCTCATTAGTCCATGGGCCTAAATGTTCATTTTTAAATGAAAAAAAAGAAGCAAAAAAAAGAGAGAAAAGAGATAAGCATCACTGCGCTGAATGAGCTGTGAGAATGGCACTGATAGACCCAGACCAAAGTTTTCTGCCCTTGGGTGTTATTAGACTGTACAGTAAACGGTCACATAAAAAGTATGCTTTCTATGCTCATGAAAGTAAGTCTAAACCAGCAGTCATTTGGCTTTTATTATTTTAGTTTTACAAATTCTGCCAGCTAGAGCCAGGGAAGGTTTGAGCACCAGGGTTGGTACAGTAGCTCAACACTTGTGCTAATAACTTTAAGAAACGGTCTGAAAATTACTTCAGCCAAGAACTGCAGTTCATTCTTTGTTGGACAGTTCGATCTATGCTGAAATGAACTCATCTGTAATTTGCTGTAATGGACTCTAAATACACAAAACTTCTCTTGACTCAAAAGAACAAGTACACAAATCGATCGACGATCCAAACTGCAATCTCCTTTGAAGAGATGTCGTCACACAATTAAGCTTGAAAAAAGAATCTTCTTTATTTCTAGTAATTGTCAAATACTGTACTTAAAAGAACTTCTGTGCACCCTGCGCTTTCCTGCAGAAGTTGGCGCATTACTTATTCCTCCTCCTCTGCATCCCTCAATGCTCTTTCTTTAATTGTCATTCGATGCATCCACTCACTAATGGAATGTTTAAAAGGACTATTAAGGAAGAAAATTATAGTTAAACAATTCAGATACAGTATATTTAACAAACCTCTTAGCCATTTCGTTTTCTGCATTAGCAGCAATGGTTCAGTGGGAAAGGCTGAGGTAAGGTGTCAACTAAAAGCCCATAATGAAGCAGACTGTTTGTCAGGCAGGAAGATAAGACCTGTAATTGCTCAAGGTCCTGTAATGTCAATATGCATCCTAATGCTTCAAAGGCCCTCTGCTTATAAGAGGAGGTGCTCTGCCTTTTTTTTTTTTTTTTTTTTTGCTTGATAACACACAGCTCTGGCCAATGTAGCCATTGGATGCATGCGAGTAGGGATTTTGGATATCCATAATAAACCTGCTGAAGTGTTCAGACGTGCTGATATCTCCATGGTCCAGCTGTTTTTCAAGCATAAATAGTTTCAATTTAATGCAAACCTGTGACTTTGTACTGTATGTGTGTGTATGTGTGCCTGTGTACATCTGGTCAGTATGTGTGCTCACAGATGTACAGTACTCATTGATTTGTGTGTTGTGTCTTTGATCGCCCCGCTGGTAGATGTTCTTGCTAGCTCCTAACCCAGTTAAGCTTTTAATGGAAAACTGTGGGTTGCCCTTTCCTCACTGTGCCCTCTGTTGTGGCATGCTTTATTTTAGAAAAAAAAGAGTACTTGCTAATTAAGATACTCAGTCCAGGGGTTGTTCTCTGCGGCCAGCTTCAGTGCACTGTGGGAGTGAGAGGCTGGCAGGTCTGCAGGCATAACAAGTGTTCATGGAAATTATAGGCCGCGAGAGTGGACTTTATTTGTGCATGTGCATGGAGTTAAGGACCACTTTTTCAGGCAGCCAGTGGAAACTGCGTACCAATGGAAACATACCATAGAACAATAGAATAGAAACCAGCTCGTGTGACTAAAAGCCAGTTTGTTTTTTAAGTGATGTGACAATGTGGTATAAAAAAATTGGGGGTAGCAAAGAGCGAAGAGATCCAAGGTGAAGAACGAGCAGAGACGTGTAAGAATAATGAATAAATGTTGAGATTCCCTGACTGTTTCCTGACTCAACCTCAGCCCTTTTAATCTGGTTGCTTGTGCTCCTCCTTATCTATTACCAGCTCCAGCCTTTCAGACATTTTTCTTGTTTTTGCCTGCAAAGCTTTTATGTGTCTCTGAGACGTGGATTTGAATTCTTATTGTGTTACTGAGCTGTGACACTGGCTTATAACCCAAGCGGTGTTGCTATAGTGATATTTGCAGGGAGAATGCCACAGAACTGAGCTTAAAATTGAAAAGAGTGTGCATGTGATATGTAAAGTCTGTGGGCAAAGGACAAGATTTTTGTTTTACTGACCACTCACTATAAAGCTCGGAGTGGTCTGTAAGACTGGAAAAGTGCTATAAAGCTGCCAGTGCCTTTCACTGTCAGTCCTTTTGAGGAGGCCTTGGTTGCTTGCATGCATACAGTGCTTTTAAATAACAAAACAAGCATTGCGCTTGCCTCATCCAGTCTCAAAACTATCGGCTATTGTCTGATGATGATGATTTAGCCTGTTATTAGCTTTTAAAAAAAATGTATCTGCATTTGTGATCAATCACCAGCACACAGATAAATAGCCAATAAATAGCTCTCTCTCAGAGGCTAAGCCAGCACAATAGCAGAAGGATTCTCTGATGAATATTCTTATAAACTGTGTACTGTTGACATATAAATATGCCGCATAATTTTGGCTGCAGTCCAATATGTCACAGCTACCATGTGGCAATAGTTACTCAGCGTGCTCTGAAACACACTTGGGGCTGCATTTCAGCCAATGGTGTTGGGAATCTTGTCAAAATTGATGGAATTATGAACACAGAAAAGTGCCATCAGATTTCGATCCGTCATGTAATACCATCTGCAAAGTGTCTAATTTGCAGTAGCTTCACTGTTCTGCGTGACAATGATCCCAAGCACACTGCCAATGTAGTAAAAGCATACCTGGATAGAAAAACACACAACAGAACACTATCAGTTGTGAATTAGACACCTCAGAGCCCGGCCCGCAACATCATGGAAGCAGTGTGGGATCATCTCAACAGAGAATGGAACAAAAGGCAGCCAACATCCAAAGAAGAGCTTTGAATGTCCTTCAAGAAGCCTGAAGACTGCTTACAGAAATGACAAGAAAGCTGTTGAAACTTTATTTTTGTCTTATATACTGTATTTCTATGTATGTTTGTAAATGTTTCAATGAATTGCTGCATTTGTTTCCCTTTTTGCTAGCAAAACATAAAGAAATGAGGGATGATGCAAGATGTTTGCACTACGCTATAACACAACCAGTGTCTTCTGCATTCCTTCCCACTTTTGCACCCCCCCCCCCACCCAGTGTTTTATACAAGCTTCCAATAATGTCAAAACAACATCAGAAACTCTTTGAGACCCCTCCACCCCATTTCTGAAAGATAATCCAATTTGACTGGTGGAAGGGAAATGTCAGACTCCTTCAGCTTGCAATTTGACTTGACGTGATTTTATATACGTTGTATTTCATCAGATGTTGCCAAGAGCGGCTGCCTTTATAAGCAGTTCCGATCATTACAGCCTCTTAGATATTATTTCTTCTTACCGTGTATTTCTTCTTACTCTGTATTGCCTTTTGAATGTGTTGTTCTAAGGAATAACCATTACGTTAGCATGAACCTACAGAAGCATTACTGGTGTCCCCTTCACAGACCTTACAGTGCTTATTATAATGATTTACTTGGCACTTTCATGTTTACACCTCAGGACAATTATACCTGATTACCTAATGCATACAGAAGGAAAATAAGGGCCTAGAGGAGTACAAAGAATGGGAAGGTGTGCAACTAATTAATAGTCTTTTCACTGATTTTTTTTTCTTCTTTGTGTGTGTGTGTGTGTGTGTGTGTGTGTGTGTGTGTGTGTGTGTGTGTGTGTGTGTGTGTGTGTGTGTGTGTGTGTGTGTGTGAGATACTGATGGGATGCTTTCTTGGATGATTGCTGGTTTCTAATTCCCTGCACACCTCACAGATAAGGTAAAATTGGCTGCAGTCTTTGGACACCTGATACTTGCTTGTATTTGGAACTATCCAAATTACTGAGATAATTTTCACCTAAGGTTGGGCCAGCAGTACGCCTGCCTTCATGATAATATTATGTGATTAGTTCTTGTCAGCAACGCTGTATTTTTGCTCTTTTTCAAAAAAAAATTTTTTTTAAGGCAGACAGAATCAAGTGAACATCATTGTACTGTGGAACCAAAGAAGAGTAGTTTCTGTCCAGTTAGCATCAAATGCGCATCTGAATAAACAATTTTACAGTGACAAAAAAAGGCCTGCGATAAATCAGCATGTTGTTTTACTTTGTGATCAGTGTGATATTCACCACACCGGGAAAGATGATTTCTAACCAACCACAAAATAAGGATTTTAAGAAATGAAAATAAGCCTCAGCTGGAGTTGGGTGAATTAATAATTTATTTAGTGACGCCCCCAGAAGGCCCTCCGATTTCAGTGTTTTCTGCTGCGCTTGTTTCTGTCTAAACAGAACACAGAAAGAAAGCTTGAGGTTGAAGCCGTGGATATTCAGACTGCAGGGCTGGAAGACAAATACCAGATCCCATATCCACTTTTAGTGTCCTGAGAGATGGCTTTGTGTTGCTGTGTTTGTTGCATTACTGGATTCAGAGAGCATTACTTTTAATGTTTGTGCTTTACCATTTGGGAGCTCTATACTTCATGCTTTATCTCCACTGCAGTTCAGTGGGAAATATCGTATCTTTTCACAGTGCATTTATTTGACTGCTTTAGCTCCTTGCTACTTTACAAAATGAGAATTTACGAACAAAAAGATAAGCCTAAATCAAATTTTAATAAAAACTTGCATTATAAAGAAAGACAGCAATTTAGAAGACAGGTCTGATAAAAGACACAACTGAGTGGTTTTGTAGTTTGTCTGAAAGTCAAGATATCCTGGCCTCTGCTTCCTCAATCCTTTTTAAATTGGTCTCTTATGAGTTCCCTGTTTGAAGGAAAGTGGTGTATTAAATTACTGGAGTACCTTTCAATCTTCAGAAAAGGGACATTCTGCCAACTAACATGCATACATGTATTTGACAAAGCCTTTATCCATCCTTGGGGTAAATGTCTGACTGAATCTATTCAAAGACACTACCCACATATAAAGCGATTCACTTGCAGAGCATATCTCAGTAGATTTATATTTCACTTTGTGGCTGACAGTTTATCTGTAGTGGACATTATCCATGCTCTGGTTGTCTGCATAACCCTCTTGGATATTTTAAAACCTGGCATATGTCAGTAAGTATTCTCCACTCCCACTGGCTTCAATCACTGGCTTCAGAGTTAAGGTTAGTTTAACTCTGCACCCACCCACTTTGACTTATTTTGTCTGTCCTTGCCCACGTAATGGCGAATTTGATATTCTATGGTTTCTGGTCACTGCCAGTCCCTTTGTGTGTGAATGCCTCTTGTAAGGTCACAGTGGCTTTAAATACACCACAGGTGTTTAAAGCAGAGACACGCAGTTTAAACTGGTAGAGCAGACATCTGCAGCAAATTTAAAGTAATAATCACTTACAGTAGCAAGTAACTCAACTACCACATGCCCAAAGTTCCCTTTGGCAAAGCAAAACTGTGAATACAATTGCAGCCACAGTGTTACTGGAATCAGCCCTTACAAAAAGCCACACTTGTTTTAAATTTGCCAGATTTCCACTTCAAGGTCAGCTTCTCGTGCATCTCCAAACCACTGTCAGCGTGGGCTGCTGTTGCCAGATAGCATCAAATTTAAATCATTTGGGTTTTTGATCATGATGGACTCATTTCCAGAATCCCGGCATTGTAGTTGCATTTGAACATTATGAGTCCTTTTAGGAAAAAAACATGATATCATCATTATCAGTCATGGTGCAATTAAAGCAGTGACAGGGGTATAGCTTTCATTGATTTTTTTTTTTTTTTTTTTAAAGACACCTTGGTTAAAATGAGTTTTCATCCAGCTGGCAGAGTTTTGATACCTTCATCATTAATACTGCTTATTTAAACAGAAATAATTCATACATAAGCACTCTCTGTGATGTATTTAATGCAAACACACTGTAAGTGTTCTGTACTATATTCTTTTTTTAATTCGCTGTTACCTAAGTGCACACATCTCATAGTGTCTTGTACTGCCCACTCATCACAGCTCTGGAATCTGTCCTTTTTCCACATGAACGTGCCCTGTGCCCAGCATAAGGAGTTTTACGTCAGCAGCTAGAACACCTGTGACTAATCATGTCTTTCACTGCACTCTCCCCTTTTCTCTTTTAATGTTAAACAGTGCCCAAAATACACCCACACACCACCACCACTTAGATACTCTGTGCTGAGAAAAATGACTATTATTCATGCTGTACTTTACCACAGTGTACAACAAAGCATCGCAATACAGAAGGCAGGAACATTCGGCTGCTGGTGATTTGCAATTATAATTTGAACAGATAAAAAAAAAAGACTTTTGATTGCAAACAGCTAGCTTAACTTTTGCCTCATTTTCAAAATAGTTACTCATTTTCTGAATTCAGTGTTTCCAACAATGAGGTTCAGTTTAGTTTGATTGATACTGAGCTGTCTGATACTGTTACTGTCTAAGCTTATTCTTTTAGTAATCCAGCAACATTTCACCCAATGTTCATACTCAGTCGATTTACCGATAACTTATCCAGATAAGGGAATAATACAAAGTGGAAATACATAAGGAACCCAGTAGCATTTTTTTCCTACTTCTGCCATATTTGGGATGCAAACATTGTGCTTTGTGCTTCATACTATTTATTTAAAAGTTATAGTCACGTATTATTTTGCCAATTTTAAAATATAAATCTACTGAGATATGCTGTGTTATTATAGATAAAACTACTCAGCAGTATATATGCAAAATTAACACATTCACTTGGCAAGCGAAAGATCACTGGTTCAATTCCAGCCAGAGGCATAAATCCCCTTTGGGGTTGCGTCAGCAAAGGCATCTGGAATAAAACTCTGCCAAATCAAACATGTGGAGCCACCCACTGTGGCGACCCCTTGCGACAAGGCAGTAGCAGTCTTCTTGTTCTCAGAGAGGTATTCTGCATGAGTACTTTAACTTCAGGTACTTTAAGTATATTTTAACGCTAAAAGTAAAGGAGATTTATGACTTTCGCTGAAGTGTCACAGTACTCATTTCAGCACAGGTATTCATCATAAAATATTTCAAGTTTCAGGCGCTTGTGCAGTGTCTCTTTTGATGTATTGCATTTGTATTACAGCAAAGGGCTGCACATGGGCCTGAAAAATTGTTTCTCCAAAACAGTGTAAACACCTGCAGGGTCTAAATGCAGTTCATATGCATTCTGAAGAAGAAAATAAAGCAGGCAAGTTGAAGGGTTTACTAACGTCCTGCTAATTTAGGCAGGAAGATACATTCGTTAGATAGATATGTTGTACGTGTTATGTAAGTCACAGATCAATAGTGTCTTCTTGCTCTAATATTTTGCAGTTTTAACTGCAGAAAGCAGTCAGGAACAAAATGTATAGCAAGCCAATTATAAACATGAGGAAATGCTGGAACTCAAGGTTGCAAAGGCTGAGCTGCAAGAGATAAACTTCATATCTACAGTCAGGAAAAATCAAAAGCACTGTGTGTACAGTGGGTATATATTTACAACAGATGTTTTTCTCTGCATCTGATTTAGATTTTTATCTGTCACAGATCAGCTGAAGCTTGTTTCCTGTCCCTCTCCAGAAATGCACAACTACAAAGCTCCCTTTTACGGTTCTCCAGCCCTTTCGAATCTACTGTACTTGAAGGCGCCTCTAAATAAACTAAATTATGTATTTGAAAACTAGAAACCTTTCGGTGGCCCACTTCCCACGGGGAACATGTGTCCACTGACATACTGTCCAGCACTACAGTGTAATCTTGAGTAGCCAATTATAACTCTGTGACATAAACTAGAGCTTAATACTTCAAAGGCTACTGCCTTGAACTCTTTAAAAGTGAGGTGTCAAGGGAAAGTGGTAAAAGCATTGCATCATAACAGGTCTGGCCCACTGGAGAACTTGAGGTCATCTAGTCTACTACTCATCCAGAGAAAGCCATCACACAGGGAGGGGTGCGCTGAAACGAAGTCCTTTTTAAACAGCAAGCATGCAAGAAATCTGAAAAACTAGTGGAATATATTATATATGACAGTCAAAATGCAATCACAATCCAAGGGATTTGCTTCATCTGTTTATCAGCGATTTGGCCACAAAACAACACTGGAGTCAGCAATAGGGTTTGTTAAACACACCCACTGAATCTTTATCGTGTTAAATAATATTTTCTCATATGTACATTTGAAGCAAATAAAATGGAAAACAGCACAATAAGTAGGTGTAGAGAGATGTGCGTGAATGACGTTTGATGCACGAACTGTCGCATCAGTGTAATGAGAAGCTTTTGCTTTCCATGTCAGGAAATTGTTCCCAGTTCAACAAGATGATGTATCCTCTTTGATAACGCTGAAGAGGTCTTCATATGCTGACGCAGTGAGAGGACTTAATGACTCAAAAAGTGCTGCTCTCCATCTAAAATGAAACTGTGCTGAGAGAGGCCAACCATTAGTGAAGAAAGAAGGCTGTCTTTAAAGCTACACGACAAGTTCTAATCCTCGCTTTGCCATGGCTGTCTTTGTCTGCGGCGGCGGCATCCAGGTTAGAAAGTCAGGAAATTTTGCCGCAGTTTAATTACAAGATTAGCTTCGGTTGTTTTTTTTTTTGTTTTTTTTGTCTAATGACTGGCTGTTACCATGCACAAGTTTCTCCTCATTAGCTGGTGATACACAGTGCCTCTGTGTCAATGACAACAGAAAAATATTTACTCAAAAAGCTGGAATAAAGTTTGTGGAAAGAAAAACAAGTCATTCTAATGATGTGGAGGAACAGTTCTGTGCTGGTAAAACATGGTGAAAAATATATTCATCTCAGTTCTTTTTATATTTTCCTGCTAGTACGCCCATATTCTGTCACATGGGACGGAAACTGTATGTATTCATAAAGGGAGGCATTTGCATACTCATTCTTTTCAGGAGATTTATAAAGCTGTGCATATTTGCACATACTCATGCCTGATTTACACTCCTATCTTATAGTAATGAGTGAATGTAGAGACTACGTTACTGATCACTTGTGTATGAGATCACTATTTGCACCAAAAATTTGAAACAGAAGAGCAATCAGAGAGTGAAATATTACCAAAGATGAAATTCACAGACTCAGAACAGACTCAAGAACAGTTTCTTCGCCAGAGCAATCACCACCCTGAACTCACACACTCACCCACTGTAACTGTGCAATATTATATTATTCATACTGAACAATATCTGACATTCCTATATTGTGTAATATCCAGTATTCATTCACTAGTGCAATATTCATTCACCAAGTGCAATATTCATCATCTTCATTATTATATGTATACACATATTTACTTTTCTTACAATGTACAGATGCACCAATGTATGTATATATTTTTACACATTCTATTTTTTGTATATTTTACACATTGTTTATTTCTGTATATCTCTTGATTATATTGATCATACTAGATTATTATATTCTTATAATATTTTTATTTTAGAGAGTTTGATTTTCTGTTACATGGCACTGAACAGGAGTGGCCCTCCAATCTCATTGTACATCCTGTATAATGACAATAAAGGCATTCTATTCTATTCTATTCAGAACTGCAAACACCAAGTTCTTGAATCTTACGTGGGTAACCTCAGGGTTAACCCTGGGTTTTCTGTACTACGAAGGTAGATCATTTCTTCCTTGGGTACAGTATATTGCCATGGTAACTTCTGGTGCAAACATAACATACTCCGGAGTAGGTTATGTTCTACATTAGATATCAATGTAGAACATAACCTATGAAATCACCGCCTACTCAATCAGTTCTCTTTGTGTTCCCTGATGAGGATCAGTAATAAATATAGATTCCGAGACATGTTATTCCTTGATCTTTTTCCTGTTGGCTGCAAACAATTTTATTGTTACATAGTCTAATCCTGTGTTTGAATTTTGTGTTTCTATTTCTTATTCTCAGAGCTTAAACACCACCGGGGCTGCAGCTGAAAGAATACAAAGTAAAACCATCTTTTAAACATAAATCTAATTAAATGTTTGATGACAATCCAACAGATTCTCCTGTGTTTCAATGATAGAGTTGGGATATTGATGAGTCTGTTAACTTACACAGTCGGCACTTTTGCCCGCTTTCTTCTCTGGCTAAACTTTATCAATACAGCAGGTCTTGTCAAGTCCTACTGAACGAATCCATACGATGCTTTTAATAATAAACCACTGCACAGTTCTTTTCCTCTCACACACACTCTCACACTCTGTAGCAGCTGTGTTGCTTTCAGCCTGTATTAAGTGTTTAACCTCTTCATATTTTCCCATATTATAGTTTTATCTTCCTTTGTAAAATCGCCCCCTCTGTTACCAGTATGCTGTTACCGTAATCATGCTTGGCTCTGCTGCTAGCGCCAGCTGTTTCATGTGAACGTGGAGGGGAAACCCCAGGTTACTGTAACTTAGCGAGTTGATAACCAGCTTTGTGTAATGGCTTATCCTGATTGCCGATAGTGAATCCAGACAGTGGACAGACACCCTGGGTATGGCAAGCTCACCTTGCAGTACAGGGCCTTAGTCCTAGCAGTCAGAGGAGAAAATAAATAAACATTCTAATTAAATCATAGCAAAAATCACAATTTACTTTTTTTCCACAAAAGGTTTGTGTTTTTCTTCAACACACAAGATTAGATGTTCAGGTTAAGGCCCTTCATACCATGGATTTACACCTCATGGGGATCACAATCATATTTTATAAACACCTAAGATCATCTTTTGGCTTAAAAAACTTTACAAATTCACTGCAAATTGCATCATTTTTAACACCAGAAAAAAAATCATGTCATTTTTGCACCTGATGTGGCTGTCATAGTTGGCTCTAAGAGTGTTAATGTAATTGGAAGGCTGGAGGAAGATGTTATCAGAATGTGCACGTAATTGGCACAAGTGTTTGGCTCAATGCTTTGAGCATCATGCCAAAGTGTTGGCTCTGTCCTCGTTTCTGTGTCCTTACACTGAATGTTTAGAGCTGAGCTCTGCATGGTTCTGATCATCAGTCATACTACTTTTTTGATGTACCAGAGCAGTGGACATCGTGGAGAACTGGTAGGAGGGAGAAAATCGTTGCCTAATACAGTAGCATACAAGTTATGGCTAAATTACAGGCAGTGACGTTACTTTTTATAGAAGCAGTTTGCAGTGTTTCAGCTTTTTAGTCACATTTCACAGATTGGTCCAAAATAAAAATAAAACCTTATGCCTGCCTTTACCTAGCTGGACACACACACACACACACACACACACACACACACACACACACACACACACACACGCACACACACGCACACACACACACACACACACACACACACACACACACACACACACACAGAGATTTGGAGTGTGTTAGATTAATGTCTGAGTCTTATAATATGCTATTCCAATATCACTGTAAATTTGGGAGTCTGATTATTTCCTTTGGCTTAAATAAATCTGAAGCCTCACATGTGATGCAAAGCAAAGAAATTAATACATAAATAAAAACATAAGAGAAAGGCACACATTTATGCATACAACAGTAACAGTAACTTCATAATAATGTTTTGCAATATTCAGTGGATTGAGGTGAAATGACCTGGTTGCATCCATGTTGTACATACACTATGCTGCCAAAAGTATTCACTCACCCATCCAAATCATTGAATTCAGGTATTCCAATCACTTCCACAGCCAGAGGTGTTTAAACTAAGCACCTGATTCTACAAGCATTTCTGAAAGAATGGCTCGGTTTCAGGAGCTCAGTGAATTCCAGCATGGTGCCGTGATAGGATGCCACCTGTGCAACAAGTCCAGTCATGAAATTTCCTCACTGCTAAATATTCCACAGTCAACTGTTAGTGGTATTATAACAAAGTGGAAGTGCTTGGGAATGACAGCAACTCAGCCACAAAGTGGTCGGCCATGTAAAATCACAGAGCGGGGTCAGCGGATGCTGAGGTGCATAGTGCACAGAGGTCACCAACTTTCTGCAGTCAATCGTTACAGACCTCCAAACCTCATGTGGCCTTCAGATTAGCTCAAGAACAGTGTGTAGAGCTTCATGGAATGGGTTTCCATGGCTGAGCAGCTGCATCCAAGCCTTACATCACCAAGTGCAATGGATGCAGTGGTGCAAAGCATGCAGCCACTGGACTCTAAAACAGTGGAGATGTGTTCTCTGGAGTGACGAATCATGCTTCTCCAACTGGAAATCTGATGGATGAGTCTGGGTTTGGCAGTTGCCAAGAGAATGGTGCTTGTCTGACTACACTGTGCCAAGTGTAAAGTTTGGTGGAGGGAGGATTATGGTAGAAGAATAGTCAACAATTCCCATGAACACATTTCTAAACCTTGTGGTGTTTGCATAGCGAAGATGCATGAGACATATTTTTACTGCGCATTCTTCTTTTATAAATACTTGTTTACATGTGTGGAAAGGCACATGCATGGTTATTTGTACATCTGGCCCCATGTCTACACCTAAAGACTGTTTTGTGTCCTCAGTCATTCAGAGAAACTTTCAAATAAAACTTGCTACAACTCTGACTTCTCTTGTTTTTACCTGCATGGCTAATCCGATTGCAAACCACTGAACAAATCAGTGATCTATAGTGCTGTCTCCAGGGGCCGACAAGTAATATGCAAAACAGCTCAGTCTGCATTCAGCAGAAAACATAAATTTGCAATGAAGTCCTGGGAGGAGCTCAGTACGACCGCGATTAGGAAATGAGATTGGGATACTGGGATGAAGCTGTGCATCATTTTTGCCTCCTCAGCATTCTTGTTGTGCATCTTTAACATCATGTTTTATGGGGCACCATAAAACCAAGATTATTAGAAGCATCTGCACTGAACCACTAAAGTTTCTGCTTTAAAAAAAAAAAAGTGCAGACACAAATTTTCAACTATCTTGGCATCTACACAGTGGAAAAGCAGTCAGATCGAATTGGCACCCATGGGACTGCTTTGCTAGAAATGTTGAAGGTTGAGGTGAACATTGATTAGTGGCGGCAGTGCAGGTCGTGCCCCCACTCTGCATCAATATGTCAAAGTTGCCCTTTTCCTCTGCACAGTCCCAGTTGTGACTGCAAATCTCTGGCTGTCAAATCTGTGTACGATTTCTGGGCTGAAATGTTTGACTTTAAAACATGAGACCAATGTGTAAAATACAGAGCTCATGGAGCCATTCCTTTTATGGGTGTAAAAAAAAACTGTGTGATGTGTCACTGTGTGAGTTCACATTATGTGAAATAATATTGGTAATATGAATGAAAATTATATCCGCAGTGCGTCACTGCCTGTAAGTGACTACAACAACCGTTCAACAGCGACATCCAAACCTCATCTGAAACCTAGGTTGCATTTATGTCTCCTCTGTCCTTTTAATATGAAATAATTTTATAGTTACAGTATTTGATCAGGTCAGCAGCTCATATTGGATTATTTGTGGATATGTGAAGGTTCTTTGAAGTAAGTAGAAAACTTCAGTTTTGTGGCCTGAATATCAGACAATTAAGACTAACCCAGCAGAAATACTGGTGCTGATAAATCTTCAATACTTTTCATCAGAGTGTGAGCAAGAGGAGAATATTTTTTAGTGCTTTAGTTGCTTTACTCCCCCCCAAAACAAACAAACAAACAAACAAACAAACAAACAAACAAACAAACAAACAAACAAACAAACAAACAACAGGGTCATGGATAATCTGGCTCCTTGGAAGCAAAATATAAAGAAATGAGGGGTAGCTCAAGACTTTTGTAATAACTTCAGGTATAATTTTATTCTGTATCAGCACCACTGCATGATTGTTTTCTATGTATTGTATATGTGGGGGGAAAAATGGCTTAGTTTCTGGGGATACAGTACACTCTCACATAAATAGATTTTCCCTCCACAATGAGATTTTCTCTTCTCACTGCATTTGTTTAGCCTGGCAACCTTCTCTGAGAGCCAGCACCTAAGGCAGTCAGTCACATTAGGGCTGTATCCTCTATACATCACAATGTGGTGTCTGGCTTGTCAAGTGAAGCCTGAAAAGATTTTTGAAACCCTTTACCTTTTCCCCCTGGAGTTATCAGAAAAGTTATCACTCAAAGAGGCCCTAAAGCTGTCAGTCAAAGAATGATGAATGCTAAACACACTGTGTGCATTTCTATGTGTGTGAATGTGTTTACTCATTTTAAAGCAAGTTCCTTTTGGTTACATTTTAGGACAACCAGGCCACATTTCTTTTGTGTGATTCAGTCACATCCTTGGCCCTTGCCTTTTGGTAATCACCTACTCAGGTCCTCCTCTCCCAGCTGCTGGGGACGGTTTAGGTACGAAGGTGGAGATTAAACATGGCTCTGAAGTTTTTCCCTTTCAAAAACACCCTCCACTCTGCCAGCTGCCAGAGCCCCCACTCTCTTATCTCGGTGGGCTTTGAAACTCGCAGCAAAAACAAGGCAAATAAGTTGGTGAGTCTGCACAGATTTTTCTTTTTCATCAGCTTCAAAACAGCCACTGTGGCAGATGTAAAAATAGAAACTGTCATAAAAGCATTAATCATTTAACTCTGTATGACGCCAATCAGCTGGATCTCGACTGTACCCTGCACAAAGTATTCCCCAGGTTCGAGCTGTAGAGGGAGCATAATCACAGGAGACAGCTTTGTTCTCACAGCCATGTTCTATGCTGAGATCGCTATCTGAAGAGGAACATCTGTCTGTCTGAAGCCATAAGCTTTTGTCATACCAGGCTCCAGCATCCGGCTCAGTAAGAAATCCACTTAGCACACGCACGCACACACACACACCAGCATGGGAACAAACTGATAACAAATACACATCAGAATCCAGCACCAGTAGAAACACAAGGAATGTGTATCATTTTTCTCCCCGATGCTCTGACGAAAGACTAGCAGAGGAGCAGCATTCAAAGTAATTGCACAGCCTTTTCAAAGAAGCTGAAAGCTTACCCTCTGGATGGTAGGTATCATTGTTATCTGTTCTTGCGTCGTAAATGATCCTGGACTTTTTTTTTGCAAAGTGCTGGGGAATATATATAGTTTTCATCCACAGCCACATGTTCACAAAGCAAGCAAATTTCTGTCAGAGCAGCAAGCCTGCAGGAACATACTAAAGTGCTGCATGTGACAAGCAGCACAGCTTTAGGGTTCCTGCAGGGGACCAGACTGATTTAGTGTCTGCCAGACTGATGAGCCTGAAAGGCACACAGTTATTGGCCCCGACCACACTAGCCAGGTGTGAGAGAAATTACAGCTTTTAGCTGGGAGCAGCACCTTTGCCCAGAGAGAGGTTTGGCAGAAGAGACACTGGGCACATGTTCTTTTACAGCCTCAAATTGCCAGAGATGTATGAAGTTGTCAACTACCTACACACATTATGAATTGTCAGTTGTGTTTTTAAAGCATAGTAGATGGCATACATCAGATGGGAGGCAAAAAGAAAAAAGAAAAAAAGACAACACTATGCAATTAATAAGATGTGCCAGTTCCACATTTTGGGTGTGAAGCTAGTGCATTCTTTGCAGCTCCATTATCAGCTTGTTTCACTCGTTTACTTGTTCCACTAACTGAGACATAAATGGGCCCGTTAAAACTGTGGCCATTCAGTCTTTTGCAAATATCACTACACCAGATGGAAAGCCAGAGATAGCCTATATTTAGAGCTGCCCTCCCATCATTTCAAAATGTTCTATATCGACTGTCAAGCTTCTCTAAATTGGAAATTATCTTTTCAGTTCCCAGAGTTCTGTAATGCCACAGATCTTATGATGCCTTATGGGTGTTATTTTCAACTTCAGCATGATGTCTACGGTTCCTAAGGGACAACTGTGTTTTGCAGCCGAGCCAAAGAAACATAGACTTCAACATGAAAACAAGTAAATGTCATAGAAATTAAAACCAGTGGTGGCCATTTCTTAGAACAAAAGATCACTTTCTGTTGTGTCCATTAATTGTTTGAAACAATAACCTCACAACAAAGCCTACTTTTGCTATTATGTATTTATCAGGATCCATCAAATGATCTTAAACAGATTTTTTTTTTCCAGTAGCCATTTAACTGTTAGTGTTAAAGCACATATTAATTAGACATAAGTATAACAGTAGCTATCTGCTGTTCCTGTTCCAAAGCAGACACTAAATGAAATCTTTCTATAATGCACCTTGAAGCTGCCTCTGTGGACAAAAGCTTGTTTTTGGAAATGAAAGTGTATTATCAAGAGCGTCGGGTATTGAAACTCTTAGTTTTGATGCCAGGGGTGGGGATACAATCAAATGCCTCAAACAAAGACAGGCATACTGAATTGTGCCCAAAGGGCCACCGATTATCCTTCATGAGGACTTAGACCTTTCATGTTTCTTATAGTCAGTACCTTGGTCCTAATTTAAGATCGGTGTTGTTTGTGATTGACTAGAGTTGACCTATAATGTTATCGTTCATCATTGACAGTGCTCCATATGTGATATTGTTGTGGTTTCAGCATCTCTCTACTATTCCAATGTCTATTTTATTGTGGATTTTAATTTCTTGTGTCTACTCTAGCCTTGTTAGAAGTGTTTTAACAGCCTATGAGAAGTCTTTGTAATTCCTGTGAAACGTCCTAGTCTAGTCTAGAGAAATGTCCTCCCCATTGCCCCTAGAGACTGTAGAAAATAATGCAGGTATATTATTCTTTTTATCATTATTTACTAGTGATTTGAGGGACACCTGTAGCACTTCTGTTATTTTCTCATTTATTTTCTTTATTTTTTCCACTTGAATTGCCTTTTTCCCTTTTTTTTTTTTTTTTTTTTTTTTTTGTATTTCTTGGAATGGTAAAAACAAAACTAAGATGTGATTTTGAACATCCTTATAATTTGGCATATCTACAATGTAATTATGAAAAAAAAAAGAGCAAAGAATGTGTGATGGCAGAAATTTCAGAGCAAAGCATCGTTCTTAGATTTCTGATACATATCTTTTTGGTTAAATGCATACTACATCATCTTTCTCAACTAAGCTGACTCTTGTGATGGGCAGGTCCACCTAAATGAGTGCCTTGGCTTCCTAAGGAAAAGTTAAGAAAAATATGGAAAAAGCAAGAGAAACTGAATGCACACTTTTTGTACCCAATTTCGAGCAGACACACTGGTCTTCTTCCATCTATAATGGATTAACCATTACAGAAACATAAATGATTTTGGTAATCACCAATACTGTTAAATTAGTGCAGCTGTGTCATAAACCTTGCATTGGGTGGTGGGCTAATAAATTTATGAAGAAACACATTGAGGTCAGAGGACGCAGACCACTGTGTCACACACACAAATGTAAAATCTGGTTTTGCAGGCGATTCAATTAGCTGTTTATGCTGTTTTGTATTCTCTCACATAAAGTTTAACTTCCGTGTAATTCCAGTTGCCGCAGCTTCTGTGCTGGTAAGATGTGTCATGTTGCTCTCTCTAACACATTTCATGTAGCAATAGATCAATACTGACATGTTTTGGTCATAAAAAATAGATTGTTAAGTTAATGAAATCCATTAGAGACTTGTTGGAGATCCTTATTTGCATCTTTTCTAACTGGCTGCAGGGAGCTGGGAGAGATCCTGCTATTCTGTATCTGTATTAACTGCAGATAATGATGAGTTATTATTTATAAAACTCTTGTGCACTTTTATGAAAATAATTTCCTTATCTAATGAGCTCTTGTATTTTTTTCTTCTGAAGATATGCTGTTTTAGAGAACGAACGTGCAGACTGATTGAGTGCTTTTCCTCAGCCCCTGTAGCTGCTACATATGGGGTGGAACAAATAAGTGTTCTACAGATTATTTTGTTCAAGTTATTATAATTGTTTTTGTCATGGATCATACACAGAAACAGGGATGTCAAAGATATCAGCATCTGGATCGCTATGCAAACCAGAAACTAGTCAATTGCTTTAACTTCCAGTCTTTATTTAGCCCTAGATGTCCACTACTAATATTTTTAGCTTCCCATAGGCCGGCCCTCCTGTAGGCCCAGCACCCGCAGAAGGCATTGTAGGGGTCGGGTGCAAAGTGTGTTGAGTGGTGGCCAAGGGTGGAGGCCCTGGCAGACTGATCCTCGGCTATCGAGCCTGGCTATTGGGACGGTGTGGGCTGATGTGTGAGATTGGGAGATACTGGCTAGATATACTGGGGCTCACTTTGGGTGTGGGAGGAGTTTGGTGAGACCAAGGAAAAAGGCTTTATGATGGCCTTGAAATGATTCTGGCAAACTGTCAGGTGACTTAGGGGAGCGGTGCTCTACTCAAACAGTTTATAGTGCGGGTGGGGCACTGCTGACTTCAAATGAGGCTATAGTCAGGTAGTGGAAGAAATACTTCAAGGATCTCCTTAATCCCACTTACATGCCTTCTGCAGTGGAAGCAGCCACTGGGGATGAGGGGGATGACTTGCCCATCACTGGTGGTGAGGTCACTGACATGGTTGAACAACTCCTTGGTGGCAGGGCCCCTGGGGTTGAAGAGATTCACCCTGAGTTCCTGAAGGCACTGGATGTTGTAGAGCTGTCTTGGTTGACATGCCTCTGCAACATCGCATGGGGCGGTGCCACTGGATTGGCAGATTTGGGTGGTGGTCCCCATCTTTAGGAAGGGGGACCAGAGGGTGTGCTCCAACTATCGGGGGCTCACACTCCTCAGTCTCCGCAGTAAGGTCTATTCCAGGGTGCTGGAAAAGAGGATCTCTCAACTAACGGATGGATCCATCGACTAACGGACGGATCCATCCATGCAATTTTTGTCCTGGTCACTGAACACTGGACCAGCTCTTTATCCTCTCTCTAAATTAGTTTTGTGAACTTGGAGAAAGCATTCAACCATGTCCTTTAAGAAGAAGAAGAAGAAGAAACAGCCTTTATTGTCCCACAGAGGGGAAATTTGGGTGTAACAGCAGCCGCAGTTATTATAAATATAAATAAAGATATAATAATTCACACTATTAAGAAAAGAATATATATAAAATCAACAAACAATATTAACCTTAATACTACTAATAATAATAACACTATATACAATGTACATGATGTGCCTGTGTGTTGAACCTTAACAGGCCGGACTATTTACAGTATATTATATATTATCCTACATTGTGTAGGCTATTGTGGTTTTTGTTGGGAGCAGTGATGGTTATAAAGTCTTACAGCTGCTGGGAGGAAGGATCTGCGGTAACGCTCCTTTGTGCATTTAGGATGCAGCAGTCTGTCACTGAAGGAGCTCTCCAGCTCAGCAACAGTTTCATGCATGGGATGGGAGACCTTGTCCATCAGTGATGTTATTTTGGTCAGAGTCCTTCTGTCTCCCACCACCTGCACTGAGTCGAGAGGACATCCTAGGACAGAGCTGGCTTTCCTGATGAGCTTGTCTATCCTCTTCCTCTCAGCTGTAGACAAGCTGCGGCTCCAACATACTGCTGCATAGAAGATGGCTGATGCCACCACAGAGTCATAGAAGGTCTTCAGGAGTGTCCCCTGCACTCCAAAAGACCTCAGCCTTCTCAGCAGGTAGAGTCTGCTCTGACCCTTCCTGTAGAGCGCATCAGTGTTATGAGTCCAGTCCAGTTTATTGTTTAGGTGAACACCCAGGTACTTATAAGAGTCCACTATCTCAATGTCCACTCCCTGGATGTTCACCGGTGTCCGTGTGGTGGGTCTGCGCCTGCGGAAATCCACCACCAGCTCCTTGGTTTTAGCGGCGTTGATCAGGAGGTGGTTCCGCTGGCACCAGTCCACAAAGTCCTGAGTCCACTGTCTGTACTCTGAGTCATCCTCACCTGTGATGAGGCCAACTATGGCAGAGTCGTCAGAGAACTTCTGCAGATGGCAGCGTGGGGAGTTGATGGAGAAGTCTGCAGTGTAGAGGGTGAAGAGGAACGGTGCCAGCACAGTTCCCTGTGGGGCCCCCGTACTGCAGACCAGCCTGTCAGAGACACAGCCCTGTGTCCTCACGTACTGTGGGCGGTCAGTGAGGTAGTCCAGTATCCACTCGGAGATGTGGTGGTCCACTCCTGACAGTTCCAGCTTGTCTCTCAGAAGTCCTGGCTGGATGGTGTTAAAAGCACTGGAGAAATCAAAGAACATGATCCTCACAGTGCTTCCAGGCTTCTCCAGGTTAGGGTATCCTGTGGTGGTGCTGCAGGAGTATGGGGTGTGTGGCCCATTGTTGCAGGCCACTGAGTCCCTGTACAACCGCAGTGAGAGATTGATCCATATCACTAGCAATATGTCGGACTTGTTTCCTTTGGGTGTTGGGCTGCCCTTTGTCATTGATTCTCTTTATAATTTTTATGGACAGAATTTCTAGGCATAGCCAAGTGGCCGAAGGCTTCCACCATGGTAGCCTCAAAATCTCATCTCTACTTTTTTGTGGATGATGCAGTCCTGTTGGCTTCATCAGGTAGTGACCTCCAGCTCGCAGTGGAATGGTTCACAGCTGACTGTGAAGGAGCTGGCATGAGAATTAGCACCTCTGAGTCTGCACTGATCTGTTGTGGGGAAAAGGGAGCTGAGTATGAAAGCAAAGCTGTCGATTTACTGGTCAATCTACATCCCTACCCTCACCTATGGTCAAAAGCTTTGGTTAGTGACCGAAAGAATGAGATAGTGGATACAAGCAGTAGAAATGAGCTTCCTCCAATTCAGGAGGGTCTCAGAGTAGAGCTGCTGCTCCTCCACATCGAAAGGAGCCAGTTGAGGTGGTTTGGGCATCGGACTAGGATGCCTCTTGGGTGGGGTGTTCTGGGAATGTCCTACCCGGGGCAGACCAAGGACACACTGGAGGTCTGGGCTTAAGTGGAAGAAGATGGATGGATGGATGGATGGATGGATGGATGGATGGATGGATGGATGGATGGGCCAACAGAGACAGAAATATTCTGAGTTCAAACTGAATTGAAATCAGCATATTCAGCTTTCAGGGTAGCCCGCAACACGTGAAATAAGATCATGCTGATTGAAGCAAAGGCAGTGACAAACATGACAAACTAAAGCTGATATTACACTATATGTATGTCACCAAGCCTCATTGTGATTATCATGCTGTAGCAAAGAGGAGCTTAGAGTTAATGCAATCTTCACCTTGGGATAAATGCTGGATTGAAGGCATATTCATGGGATGGCAGACTGGTGCTCTTTTTGACTCCATTTCATTAAAAAATGTACATTAATCGCATTGTGTTTCCTGGAAAAAGGGCAAAACTTGCAGCTACGATTGTACATCATTGCTGCTTCAGCCAAAATTAGATGTAACATCCTTCTGTGTATTGCCACAGCAAAGTCTGGAAACTGATTACAGTTTACTCATTCAAGCCAATGCTTGATATGCACATATCCCAACAGGCTTTAGCATTAATATTGTCTTATTTATTATTCATCTTCTATGTTTCTTGCACTGTGTGTTGTCAGCATTTTTATTGGGAACACATGCATTCTGAAAAATGATTTCAGAGCCTGTGTTTCCCCGGAGGAATGACAGACCATTAGGATAGGATTTCTCTAAATCAAGGCTTTTCACCTCAGACTTGGTGCACAATTTATCACTGCTGCACTCTTCACTAGGATATACTTTATCATCAACACTGAAATAATAAGCAGACACACCATTAACTGTATTTATGTGGTTTATTCTGTTTGTACTTTGAATAAGAATACACAGAAATGATGTGTAGTGATAGAGGAGGAATATATTTCAACCAGTGGGTTTAGTGCAGCACAATATTTCACTAACACATCTGTGATGAATCTGTCTTAGTCTGAAGAAGCTCTTGGTGACTTTTAATCTTGGCTGTAGTCTCCTGGCAGGTGGTCTAAGTGCCCTTCATTACAGGCTGATCCTTCTCCAGAGAATGTACTCCACAGCATGCTGAAGACTGGGCCTCCCACATTACCTGCAGACCATTAATTAACGAGATGAGAGCTTCATCTCAGCAGTGGCCCTCAGCTTCACAAACCACAATCACTTAGAGACTGTAATATTTCTAGACAAGATCAATGGTGGCTCTGATTTCATAAATCAACCAATAAGACACCCAGCCAGGCAGTAACCATCAGCTAATGTCGAAAGGGAGAAGACATTGGAAGGGGATGACCCTAATTTCTGCGTCTCAAAGGTTGTCTATGATTTGCAGCCCTGTTTACTGTGCATGTTGTGAGACACATCAACAGCTAAAGCAGACCTGTGATGCTTATATTTTGTGTGTATGTATGTACACACTTACTGGCCACTTTGTTAGGTATACCTGTTCAACTGCCCTTTAACACTAATATCTACTGTAAAAAAGCCAATAAGACACCCAGCCAGGCAGTAACCATCAGCTAATGTCGAAAGGGAGCAACCCAGTGCATTTAGTCATGTAGACATGGTCAAGATGATGTGTCAAAGTTTAAACTGAGTATCAGAATGGGGAAGAAATGTCATTTAAGGGAATTTGGACATGGAATGGTTGTTAGTGCCAGATGGGCTGGTCTGGATTTCAAATACTTACATGAAGCCCATGCAGGGTTCATGCATAGCCCATGCATGCATGGACCGTATGGGTCCGAATGAACACATATTCAGGGCCGGTTAAAATCTATCTGGGCAAACCCATGTAGGGCCACCATGGAAACCACGGACAAAACCTTATGGGGCCCATAATGTTTGCCCTTGCTTATCCCATATGGGGCCCACCTAGGAGTGCTGGCAGGGTTGTATCAAACAATATGAAAGCATGGCTCCATCCTGCCCTGTATCCAAGGTTCAGGGTAGTAGTGGTGGTGTAATGTGTGGGGGATATGTTTTTGGCACACTTTAATCCCCTTAGTAGCAACTGAGCATCACTTGAGCACCACAGCTTGTCTGAGTATTGTTGCTGATTTTGTCGATCCCTTTATGACCACTTGGTACCATATTCTGAAGGCTGCTTCTAATGTGCCATGTCACGTAGCTCAAATCACCTCAAACTAGTTTCATGAACATGACAATGAGTTTACTGGCCTCAAATGGCCTCAACAGTCACCAGATCTAAATCCAATAGAGCACTTTTGGCATAGGATGGAATGGGAGAGTCACATCACAGATGTGAAGGTGACAAATCTGCAGCAACTGTGTGATGCTGTCATGTTCTGAACGCAAAATAGGGTTCAGCCTGGAATAGCAAGGTGCTCCTGATAGAGTGAGTTTATATATTGTTATATATGTTTATATTTCATGATGGCAGATGCTTATGACAGAAGTAATGAATAATGAGGGTATCAAAAGTACAAGTTCAGGTAATTACAATCCCCCATCCACCTGCTGTGCAAACTTTTGTTTGTGAGGAGCAGCCAGTTAGAAGACAAATGGATTAAAAAGGAGGACAGCCTCATACGAAGAGGAGCTGCATGTAAAACCACCTGATTGAGACAGATGATGAACCGAGGAGCTGCATCAGGGCCAAGTACAATATAAGAAAAAAATTATAATTTTTTAACTGTGAATCAGTAAAGTCCAAGAATTAAAATGTGAAGCTGGAAATGATCACAATAAGTTATTTTTAAAGAAGGACAATATTACAAAGTCATAATATTTTGTTCACACTTTTTTTACAAGTGAGTCACTTTTGGAATTTGTGTTACGTTTAGGGCTCAGACTATAGATGGAGTTAATATTATACATTACCATACCATATGTCTTTATGTTTTAAGTGTTGGCCATTGGGTAAAATATTATGTTTCACAACTGCTGAGATTTTTTTTTTTTTCAGAATTCATCACAGTTCAGAAACAGCTTTAGTGAAGGTTACAAATGAATTTTTGACTCATTGGGCTCATTTCTGTGCTTGTCCTGCTAGACCTCAGTGCAGCATTCGATACTGTTGACAATAATATTTTATTACAGAGATTAGAACATGCCATAAGTATTAAACATACTGGTTTGAATAATATCTATGTAATAGACTCCGATTTGTTCATGTAAATAGGGAGTCTTCTTCACACACTAAGGAGTTCCACAGGGTTTGGTTCTATTTACATTATAAATGCTTCCCTTAGGCAGTATTATTAGAAGGTATGCTGTAGCATACATTTTCATTGCTATGCAGATGATACCCAGCTTTATCTGTTCATCAAGCCAGATGACACAGATCAATTAGTTAAACAGATGAAAGTCTTAAAGACCTAAAGATCAGGATGACCTTTAATTTCCTGCTTCTAAATTCAGATAAAACTGAGGTTAATGCACTCGGCCCTACAAATCTTAGAAACAGAGTGGCTAACCAGATACTTACTCTGGATGGCATTACCTTGGCCTCCAGTAACACTGTGAGGAATCCTGGAGTCATTTTTGAGCAAGATATGTCTATCAATGCACATGTTAAACAAATAAAGTACCAGTCAAAAGTTTGAACACACTCACCCATCCATGTGAATGGGTGAGCACTTCAGTCTCAAACTGCAGGTTTACTTGTGGTTCCTAGGGTATTTTAAAGTAGAATGGGAGGCAAAGCCTTCAGCTTTCAGGCCCCTCTTCTGTGGAACCAGCTGAAAGACAGACACCCTCTCTATATTTAAGATTAGGCTTAAAACTTTCCTTTTTTATAAAGCTTATAGTCAGGACTGATATAGCTTATAGTCAGGACTGGATCAAGTGACCCTGAACTCTCCCTTAGGCTTCTTCACTCACCTATTTTTACTCAGTTTATACACCACTCTGCATTTAATCATTAGTTATTATTAATCTCTGACTCTCTTTTGACCTCACCCCCGACCAGTTGCGGCAGATGGCTGCCCCTCCCTGATCCTGGGTCTGCCTGAGTTTTCTTCCTGTTAAAAAGGAGTTTTTCCTCCCCTTTGTCACCAGGTGCCTGTTCATAAGGGGTTGTCTGATTGTTGGAGTTTTCTTTGTATTATTGTAGGGTCTTTACCTTACAATATCAAGCGCCTTGGGGTGACTGTTGTTGTAATTTGGTGCTATATAGATAAAATTGAATTGAATTGAATTGAATTGAAACAACTGGTATCACTATGAAGCAATGTACTAAAAAGGAAGACAACTGTTAGTAGGTGTAAAAGAGGATTGAATAAATATATGAATAAATTAATTTTCAGTTGTTTTTTTTTTTACAGAACTTTCTTTTGAAGTCAGGTTCCCTATGCCCATTTCTGTAATTTTACCTCCTTTTAATAAACACCATTAAGAGACTACCTCCTAATTGAAGACAAAATACACACAGTTGTCTTTCAAACTTTTTATTAAAAAAACTTCTCTGTGTTTGCTGTTCTTTTGCTGCAAGAGGAAGATGCTAAAAGAGAATTTCATAGTATCTCTAGAAGATTTTCTCTTTAGAAGATTTCCTAGTCGTTCCCCTTCATTCATTAATCATTATATTAGATTGACTTTATATTTTCGTTTCTATTTTCACACTGGATTTTTTTCATCATCATTGCGCTGAAAGTGCATCAGGAGGGGATTTCTCAATGGCATGTATAAGTGTAAAAAATTATTAGAGTAAGTAAAAACTGGGTCAGTTTAACTAGACCTTGAGCTCATAGTCAATATCCTCCTGGGGTTTACAGGTGGATGCTGGGAGTGGTGCAGAAATTGAAATAGCAGGCAGCAATGCCAGGCTCCTGTGGTATTGACAAGCCAGCGGGAGAGATGGGAAATTCCAAAGCTGAAACTGACCTCCAGATAATACGGCTGTATTTTTGTATACATTATGGGTAGAGTGAGGCATATCATGTGTATGAAACAGCACAGCTTAGGTTAAGTGACTTAACAAACTTGCAGGCTTTGCTCTGTTTTTCAGTCTTAAAGGATAAACATGGGTTTTTCTCTAGACAGCTTGATGAAAATATAACCTTATTTGAATACAATAATATCACTTGGGATATATTTAAGCTCTCTGGGATTAGTGACACTGGATTCTGTAGACTTTTTCTGTCCTCACAAATACAGTAGAACAAATCTCAGTACACAAGACCGTTAAAGGCCTTGATAAAATTTTCAGGAGCCTTTTTTTTTTGTCCCATTTAAACTGTTCTGGTCATTCATACACACAGTGAGAGTAAATGGGGTTTTCCGGGGTTAATTATAATGAGTTCATTATACGGAGGTAAATGTCAGTAATTCTAGTAATAATGATGTTTACGCTTCACTGGCTATGCTATCATTCTGCACTGATGTTACATTGCTCACAAATGTTCTTGTTATGGTTCCTATTTCTACAGTTTTTTCTGCTTTACAACTTAATAATCACCATAATCTAACAAGTTTAGTAGTTAGCAATATATATATATATATATATATATATATATATATATATATATATATATATATATATATATATATATATATATTATTGTAGATAGATAGATAGATAGATAGATAGATAGATAGATAGATAGATAGATAGATAGATAGATACCACCAGCACGGCAATGCACAAAAACCGCTCAGGAATGGCTTGTACACAATAAACAGCCTAAGGCCTCTACCAACTCTCCAGACTCCCCACATCCAATCTGATGAAGGATCAGCGGGATATGCTGGAACAGGTCCAGTCCACAGTGACCCCCACCCTGTAACCCATACAAAGTGGTCTCCTTAATTTTATATTCATGCCATGCTATTTTATGTCTAAGTATGAGTTAACATGTTTTAATTGAAAAAAACATCAAAAATATTATCTAAACCTTAACATTAACTACTAAAACTGTGATCTACACAATCATCCAAATGGACAGTTAAAAAAAATGAAAGGAACACTTTGAAAACACATCAGATCTCAATGGAAAAAAAAAATCATGTTGGATGTTTATACTGATATGAACTGGAAAATGTAATAGGAAGGAAAAGCTGCCACATCATTTGATGGAAATGAAAACGGGAAAGAATCCAGCAAAGACCTGAGAGATGCTTCTGATCCTTCAGTTGATCCATCTCCTGTTCACTGAAGCTTCATCAGAAATGGTCTCAGTGGAAGGGTGGCAGTCAAGAAGGAAAGGATGAGAAAAGGCAGAGGAATGCCAGATTACACAAGAACTGGACCAAAAATCAGTAGCAAAAGGTCTTATGGATCGATAAATCTAAATTTGAAAATTTTGCTTTAAATCATTGCCAGTATTTATGGAGGAGGTCATTAGAGAGGTACAACAGTGAGTGTCTACAGCCATCTGTAAAACATTGTGGAGGCTCTGTCATGGCTTGGGGCCGCATTTCAGCCCGTGGTGCTGGGGATGTAGATTAAATTATGAATGCACAAATGTGCCATCAGATTTTGATGCACCATTCAATTCCATTTGGAAAGTGTCTGATTGTCTACTTAAACAAATGACAAAAAAAAAGAGAGAGTTCAGGCTGTGTTGATCAATAAAGGTGTTCATACTAAATATTGACTTTCAAGCTTGTTAGAATAAAGCAACTCTGTTTTTGCCTTATATACTGTGATTGACCTGTTTAAATATGTTCTGCTATATACCGAACAAATGAAGACAACACCAATGCTCATTGCTCAGTCATTAATTCATGGCAGGCTGATATTTATGTGAGAACATGCTCTACATAATTCCACATTTAGTATGCCAAGTTGTATTAAAAGTTCATATTGGGCTGCATCTGTCCCTCCGGGTTATAGAAATGTAGATGTTGGAAGGATGGCTGCTTATTCAGTAAAGCCACTTCTCTATTTTCCTTTAAGAGTGTGAACCCATTAAAAATTTAAATTAGTCTTTTTTGAAGAGCGTGGATGTACCCTCACACAGCCATGTTGTCATTGCAGCTTTTGTGTAAATGTGTGTCTGTGTGTGTGTGTATGTGCATGCGCGTGTGCGTGCGTGCGCATCTGTACGTGCAGTAGTGGGGCAGGGGGTTGGGAAGACTCTCTCTTACAGTAATAACTCCTCGTGGGCTGCTGTAGCTGTGCGTACTCATGCATGAGTGCACACATTCGATCATGCACACACGCAGGATGTAGTGTGCATGCTAACAGCCCTGTGGGCTGAAAGCTACAACCCCCGAAACAGTCTGCAGATGAAAATAAACCCTGTCTGTGTGCTTTTCAAAACTATTCAGTACACAAGCAATCAGTCTGATTCAAACAGAATCTGACATAGTAGCATCCAAGTACAAATCTGAGCTTTTTGTTGGAGTCGTAGCTCATGTTTGTACATAGACGTGCTGTGTTGACAGCAGAATCTAGCAGGGCTTTATGCAAGAACGCGTCATGATCTACAGGGGAATTGCAGCGCCTGCCCGCCATGACAAAGTTAGCAGAATATTATATTCACATTCTCACTTTCTCTGCATGTTAATGGATAACGTATGAATGCATTTGCAGAGGGTGAATGTGGCAAAGTTATTAGGTACAATATAATATTTTAAAAAAGGATGACTCTTCATCTTTTTAAACAACTGACTGAAACAAATAGCCTGTTTCCATATTTATTCTCTATCTAATCCTATCTAATTATGGTTATCAAAATTTTGCAACTGGATCAGATGTTCAATTAACATAATTGTAGAAATCTTGCTAATTATTGCATTTAACAAGCTGTGAGGTGCAAGGACAGGTTGCTAGTCTGTCACGGGGTACTAATAGGCACATTAACAATAAGCACTCTATCTACACATTAGCGTACCTTTTCTGCTATGCTGTACAGTGGCACTGTGGTGTGCTGACAGTTTGCAATGTATTAGCCAAGGCTTACACAAAATTTGCCAGTGATATAATGCAGTGGTTACTGTAAAATAAAACAATATTACAGTTTTCAGTGTGAACTGTTTTTTTTTTTAAGGGATAATTTGAAACAATGGTAATGTACACATGCAAACTTACCTACACACAGACAGACACACACACACACACACACACACCTGTAAGCACTGATAGCATGTCAAAGTGTTTCATTTTCAGACCTTTGAAGTGAATCCCTGTATTATGAGGAAAGGTTTTATCTTTGGCTTGCACTGCTTCAGGGAGGGGGGAGTGCGCACTTCAAAGAACCTCGCAAATCTCCACAGAAAGACAATAACAGAAGATTGAGATGAATCCTCAGAAATATTTATTCCAACAAATCACTAGTATCAGGAGAGATTCTCTTAGTTTTAACCTCTCATTAGCAGTTTTCTTGCGAGAGAACCGTGTTTTAACTGCAGCAGAACTGATTTGATTAATTGAGAGGAGAGGAGTGAGAGGAACATTTCAGCATTTAATCTGTACCACTACAATCAAAACAGATGACAACATTGGTGTTTTTAATCCATCCATCCGTCCATCCATCCAGCTGCAGCAGGTTAAGTAAGGTATTCCAGATGTCCTCTTCCCACTCAACATGTTCAAGTTCCTTCTGGGGTCTCCAGAGGTGTTCACAGTTCAAATGAAACTATGTAACCTCAAATGTAGCTGGCTCTTCAAAGCTCCCTCTATTTCTTTCACTAATCAGAGCTCATGCCCATAGGTAAGGATAGGAATGTAGATCGACTGGTTAATCAGTGCTTCATCTTCCATCTCAGCTTCCTTTTCCCAATAAATACTTTGGTCAGCTGTACCGGCACACCATCTGCCACTCCGTCCCATGCTCCACTCTGCCTTTGCTTGTGAACAAGTAAAGCAAGCAGCTTTCCCCCAGCCCAGAGGCCCAGAGAGAGCACTCTGCCATGACCTCAGCTTCAGATGCTGGCCTTGATTACAGTATCTGCTTCTGCGAGTCTGCTTGGGTCTGGGTGACGTAAATTTAATCATCAGACAGTCAGCATGAGGGTGTTTTATTTGAGACATTGTGGATTCGTCTGCAGAGACTTTACATTACAGTGCAAGAACTTTGCATGTAGACTTCAAGAAAACAGACTTCAAGAGAAGTCAGGAATGACTACTCGGCCATGCTGTCTCCAGCTGTCTGTACCCGTTTCTGCACCAGAGGCTTCATACCATCTGCTTCACACTCTGCTGCAAAGTGCCCCAGTGTGTGCTGAAGGTCATGTGGAACCACATCATGTGCAAAAAGCAGCGATACAATTCTGACGTTCCCAAAACAGACAGTGAGACAAGGGGCAACCCTGGCAGAGTCCAACACCCGTTTAAAACTTGCTTGACTTTGTGCCAAGGACACAGATGACACACCTGTTAGTAAATCCAGGCTTACTCTGTGTGGGTTCTATGTATTAATGCACTCCATCACTTTTTTTTCTTCTTCTTCAGTTGTGCAAAAGAAGAGGGAGCTAGTTCATTAGATGAATATTAGAACACAGTGGTGACATTGGGGTCAAACACAGTTTTCAACACAAATCACTGTGAAACAGTAACTGTAAAAAAAAATAATGCAAACGTGAAACATAATCTGCTGCAATCTTACATGGAGCAGCAACAGCGTAACCCCAGGCTTCCGTCAACAAAGTGCTGTTTTGTATGCGGCTGAGTACTCAAGTGTTATCTTTGGTTCCCCTTCCTTTCTTTTCTTTCTGCTTCTTGACTGATTTCTGGAAGCTTGTTTGTAATCATTATAATCATTATGGGAAAACTCATCACTGTGTAAAATAAAAAATAATTTCTGGATGGTTGAGGAGAATTGTAAGATCCTCTGTTCACAAGCTGGCATAGTTACTCTAGCCTCCATTTTGTGAGTGTTATCAGGTGAATTTGTGCATAGCTGGAGAACAGCAACATGTGATTCCTTGCTCAGTTGTTCTGCACTAAATCAATGAAATGCTGCTATGATGAAAGTGTGAGACATCAGATTGAACTGTTGTAGTCTTTTACATAAATGGTTAAATTTTGTCAATAAACAAGTGGTTGTAGTCTTAAAAATAGAACAACTATCAGCTGTGAGACTCCACCGTTCACCATGCCTCTTTTTGCTGTTTATGTAACAAATACTGGATCTGTGTGATCTCCCAATCTCAGATCTCCATCTTATGAGCAACCAAAAGGCTTCCAGTTTGCACCAGCAACAGCAGACAGAAAAGCTTTCTCTCAAGACTTCTAGAAATTTATTAAAAGTGGTGCTTTTGTGAAAGAGGCAGCAGGGCCACTGCAGGCTGTGATTTAGAAAATCTTGGAGAGCTGCACTCGCTGCTGATGTGAAGGTTCCACTTCACAAAGCTATATCTGCTTTAAGAGTGACGCAGGTCTTTTCTGGCAGCTTGTTAGGAAATGCCCCACATTTGGAGATGATCGTGATTAGCAACTCAGAGCTTCTACCTGTGGGACAATTAAAATACCAGAAGAGGCGTTTTGAAACTTGAACTGTGCATAAAGTGAGGCATGGCTCAAGTTATTGTGTGTGTGTGTGTGTGTGTGTGTGTGTGTGTGTGTGTGTGTGTGTGTGTGTGTGTGTGTGTGTGTGTGTGTGTGTGTGTGTGTGTTTTCAGTTAAAGTGAAAAGCTATTCATGCATTTTTAGTATTTTTTAAACCTCATCTAAGAGCACTTATTGTCAAAATGTACTTTCCAACACTTTTAGTTCTTCTCAGCAGTGAAGAAATTAGCACCATCAATCATCTGTAACTCCACATTGTTATGTGCATCTCCTCTCACATCGCTGTTTCTCAGACTCTAGGAAAATATTGTATTTCTAAAAGAATCTTGATCAGACTTTTTTCCCCCATTTTCCTCAAATTATACAAAAAAAGATGAATAATTCCTCTATCCAAATACTGCAAGATACGGCACTGTGCATAAATCTCAAACCACCCCTCAATTCTTTATATTTTGCAAGGAAAATGGAAAATAGGTGTAGTGATTTATTCAAACATGTGCATGCAGACATGGAAATATGGTATATAAGGCAAAAACAGAGTTTGTACAATTCTAAGCTTGAAAGTCAATGTTTTGCATGAATATCCATATCCTTCAACACAGCTTTCTTATCATTTCTTTAAGTAGTTTTCCAGAGCAGTTTTCCAGGCTTCTGGAAGGACATTCAAAGCTCTTCTTTGGATGTTGGCTGCCTTTAGATCTGTTCTCTGTCAGGATGATCCCACACTGCTGCAATGATGTTGAGGTCCAAGCTCTAGGGGAGGCCAATCCATGACTGATAGTGTTCCATTGTGTGTGTGTGTGTGTGTGTGTGTGTGTGTGTGTGTGTGTGTGTGTGTGTGTGTGTGTGTGTGTGTGTGTGTGTGTGTGTGTGTTCAGCCCCAAACCATGACAGACCCTCCATTGTGTTTTACAGATGGTTGTAGACACTCACTATTGTACCTCTCTCCTGACCTCCTCTGTGACAACGATTTGAACCAAAAATTTCAAATTTAGATTCAATAGTCCATAAGACCTGTTGCCACTGATTTTCAGTTGAGTTTTTGTGAAATTTGGCATACCTCAGCCATTTCTCCCAGTTTATTTTCCCTAAAAATGGCTTCTTGACAGCCACTCTTCCAACTGAGACCATTTCTGTGAGGCTTCAGTGAACAGTAGATGGATCAACTGAAGGGCCAGTTCTATCTCTCAGGTCCTGTGTCGGGTCTATGCTGGAATTTTTTTCCATTTATTTAAGACATAACTTTTGGATACTGTTCATTTGCTTTAGATGTTTTTTTGTTTTGTTTTTTCAGGCCTGCCACTTCTTTTTTTGTCCTCCTCTTGTCTAGTGTCAGACTTTTTAAGGATGCACTGCAGACCATGTCAGCATATGTCAAGTTTTAAACTAATAGCTCTTTTGGGATTCACCTCATTGGTGCAAAAATACAATTTTATGCCTGTCAAACTTTGTTATATTTGCACAGATTCAACTAAAGAAATGTGAACAAATTATGTGTGCCTAAAGATACAATTTAAACTTGATTCTTTGGTTCATCCCTTGAGTTAGATGCCCATTTTTATGTTTGAATAATTGAAGGTCAGTGTTAAGTGGCATACCCAACAACAACAACAACAACAACAAAAGTAGGTACAAAGACTGGACTGAAAACAAGTGAAAAAGCAGCCAATGTCCAAAAGAAAAACTTTGAAAGACCTTCAGAAAGCCTGAAGAACTATTTCTCCAGATCACTTTAAAAATTATGAGTAAATCTGGCTCCTTGGAAGCAAAATATAATAAAATAAGTGGTGGCTCAAGACTTTTGAATAATATTGTATGTAATATACATTTGGATGATGGTGAAAATGCAAAATTACAAGAGGCAAATGATCACAGTGTTAATAATTAACGTTAAGGCTTGTATAATATTTAGCATTTTTTCAAAGGAAAACCTGTCAAACCTGTACAATAAAAATAAAATAAGGAGAATTTATGTAAAAGATCGAACCATTGCAGATCAGATCTTTCTAATTTTAAAAATGTAAACCTGTAACCATTTCAGTCCTGTATAATCAACACTGTAGTTCCACATCTTTTTGCTGTTTCAAGAGTGTATTTACACATATAAACAAGAATGAATAGGAAGAAACAACACAGGACCTGAAATGTGGGAGAGGTGGGAAATAGGGACTAATGGCGAATGAAGGGGGGTGTCTCAGTAAGAGAAATCCATTAAATTCTTTTGAAAGACGGAATAAACATTTCTATCTCTTTTCTACACATGTGGACATGGAGTGCAGACCATGATAAAAACACCTTGATGGCTCTTCAGTTTAGGCTCCTTCAATGATCGACTCATTTCTCAGTGGCCATATCTCCACCTTCCACTTTTCCCTCTGTGCACAGCATCACCTCTGGCTATTTTTCTAAAACTGTCCTCACCTGGAGAATTGAATTTTCATGCTACACTAATGTAGCACTTTTAAAATCCTTGTGGTTTTTTTTGCCACTGACAAATGAAAAATGGTAAAAAGCAAACCTGCACGAAACACTGCAGCCATCTGTTTTCTTTGTGTACTTGCTGCAAGACTGCACAGAGACACAGAAGGTTGACTGTATGGGAAATGTGTGATGCCCAACCATGAAATGCTAGAGATATTTTGAAGTTGCTTTCAGCATACTATGGTGACAGAAAAGGGAACGTGAATCCACAGTTAAAGAAGTAATTAACTTTATTGCCCTTGGCTATGTGTGCACCCTGTTAAACAACAGCAACAACAGAAAATCTTCAACATGATCCTTGCAATAATGATTGTGCTTTGACTTTGTGCATATGTGTGTCTGTAAAGCATGCAAGATTATAATTGTGGGAGAGAATGCAAATATTCTCCTCAAAGGCTGCACACATCTCCAATGATGATTCATGACCCCAAGCATATTCAGCATACTGCTGGTACTGTACTATAGATTTGAAGCCTCCATTTCTAGCTTGAATGCTTTTGCATTCAGAGTTAAATCCTTGAGTTTATATGTTAATTTCCCACTATTTTCCACTTCATATGCCAACAGTTAAAGTGATGCAAAATGTTTGGCTTCAAAATGTACAAAATGAAAGCTGAGATCAGACTGAGTTACAAAGACAAATGACATTAGTCATTTCAGGAGTGCCACAAAATGACATATGGTTATGTTCAAGTGACAAAGCCCAGAAATGGTTGCGGTAATTACTATGGGAGCAAAGGAGGAAATAAGTTGCCATTGTTATACAGCGGCAAAGCCAGGGCGTGGAGGTGGTTGGGGTGGATGGGTGACTCAGCAAAAAAACATAATTTTAACAAGATACACAACTGTTCATTTCCTGTTTCACACAGTCAGCAGAAGGGATCTAAAGGCTCCTTATTGTTAGAGAGCCAACAAGTTCTCCGACTAAACATCGTCATTTATTTCTGCCATCACAAACAGCCCATTTAAGCACACATTAGGACACAGGAGAGGTGGAGGAGGCACAAACGCACATGACTTTCAACATGAGCATGGACTCTGAGCCTCGTCTGGCACATGTTTTGCTTTCACTTGTTGTGCACGTCAATTTTCACTCACTGCTTAGTTAAGTTTAGGCAAACAAGCTAATCGGTTATAATCAGGGTTCTAAATTAACTTTTTTGATCACCAGCCAATGTGGCTGGTAACTCTCTAAAGTTACCGGCCAATCAGAATTTCCACTAGCCAAATTTTATGCGGTAAAAATAAGAGAAATGAGTGCCACCGAATGCAGTTAAGCTTTAATTCGTAGGCTCTCCTGATGACTTTGTGCTCTCTCATGGTCCTTTATTGTCTGGACTTTAAAATTATTGGTTCCGACCACAAAATTGTTAGTTTTATTCTTTTCTTTCCCGTAAGTGCGGCAATTTTGACAAAACATTACTACATTTTCATTGTCAAACACTAGCCATTCACGGCCCGTCAGCCATTTGGCATTAAATTTTCTTTTTTTGTTTTCTCTGTCCTCATCATCACCTGCCTCGTTTCTCTTCTCGCTCCTCTTCTCCCCCCCCCCAGCTGCCCCAGTCTGTCCAAGTCCCAACCACTGCAGCATTTAGGTTAAAAGTTTTTACTAAGCTAATGTTAACGCCCTCCTCTTTCAGTGTGCTCTCTGTTTAGTTCTGGCCCCGTTTACTTCGCTTCTACCTTGAGTTGCTCTCTGAAGACTGTTCAGTGGTGTTAGCATTCATTTCCATGGTTTCTTGTGCTATTTTCACTACAAACTGCTAGCAGCCAATGGGCGTATAATGTCATGACGTACCGTTAAGGCATATAGTGTTCATGGGAAATGTAGGAAGTACTGCCAGGGGATAAATGACTGAGAACGGAGCCTTATGTATCATGCTTGTAATGCCTCTTGCATCACTGGCAAAATTGGCTAGTAAGTTTTTATTAACACCCGCCAAAATGATTTTTTTACCCGCATTTGGCGGGTGTTAATTTAGAACCCTGGTTATAATCAGGGCACAATCAGGGTTTGGGTTAAAATAGACCCTTTCATGCAAACATAGTAAACAGCAGAGTTGAACCCCACTCAAACCTTGCACATATGAAATGTGCGCTGAAGTTCACACACCCACTGGAGTTGGTGAATTGTTAAAAAACAAAAACAAAAACAAAGCTATAGGTTGCAATTACAGCTCATGCCCCAACCTGTGGGGGAGGCATGATTTAAATACATAAAAATACTCAGCTTTGAATTAGACTCTGTGTATGATATGTTTTGTTTTGTTTTTCACTAAAAGATGGTTAAAATCATTCTGCTTCCTCCCACATCTATGAACATAGATTGTTTTTTAGAAACATATACTCAAGTTTAATTACAGAATATGGTATGTCTTCTACCACTGAAAATTCTTTCTTAAGCTGCGTCCACACTGTAAGCGATTCACTCTTTGCGCATTGCTTTGAAGCTGACAGCTGCTCGCTTGCAGGCATTCCAGGCTCCGGTTCTCTGTTCACCACCAGGTCTCTTTAGCGTTTGTGCAGCACACACTTACCAACAGAGTTTTCACTCTTATGCAAGTTGCCTCTTGGGCTATGATTGGCTTTCTAAAGCAACATTTTGCTCTACCCATTAGCTTCCAAATGTGTTGATGAGAGATAAAAATTTTTATCACCGTCACTGTAACAACTTTCCAGAGGTGTAAAAATTCTCTCTTTTGGCATCTAATAAGCCTTCACACTCAGGGATGTTTTTCTCAAACGGGACTTGCTGGATCATTTTCATGTCTCATCAGCCGAGTACTTAAAGCGATGTAGCCCAACCAGTGAAATTTGTGCGTTACCTTGTAACACAGTGCTGTTGTTGATTTGAGCGCAGGTAAATTGTAAGTTCACAGGTGAGGAGATGCATGGTTCTAAAAATGCTTTGTCAAATAAGTCACTGAACTAGAGAGCTGACCATAAGAACACAGACATATTATAATCTAGTATTCAAAGTCTGTTTTATTTTTACGTATGCTGCACATGCTTCCTTTTCCCAGTTGATAGTTTGGGATCCCGGCCAAGTTAAGTAATGACTTCACACTGCACTGCTCCTCTGCAAAGCAATAGCATGATTCTCAGAAATCTGCTGGCACAAAAGACCAATTAATATGCATGTTGTTACTCAGATATTTATCACCCCAGTAACACTGCCAGTTTACTTTTCTTTTTTTTTCTGTCTTCTGTGCATCTGAGCTCTGTCCTCCAGTTTAGCCAAACTGGCCCTGAGATACATTAGAAACAGCAGGTTGTCATGGGTGACCGTAACAGAGAGTGTTACATTACACAAACACACAAAGATGGATGGATGGATGGATGGATGGATGGAGCCACCACCAGCAGGGCAATGCACAAAAACCACTCAGGAATGGCTTGTACACAATAAACAGCCTAAGGCCTCTACCACCTCTCCAGACTCACCACATCCAGTGATGAAGGATCAGCGGGGTATGCTGGAACAAGCCCAGTCCACAGTGACCCCACCCTGTAACCCACAGATGGCATACCCCCACAATCCCCATCCATGCCTCAACTGGCCAGAGCTATTTTGGTCACATGGAGGGATGAGGGTGGGCTCCACGCTATGAGGCTGGTTGATTTATTGTTGTGTATATGTAACTGTTGGATCAGTGTTCGGATTTAACCTTCGGTTGTAAGATTTGGATGAATTCCACACCGCCACCATTGGACAGATAGTGTTGTAGTCTTATAGTCCCGTACTTCCAAGTGTGCAAATCTATAGACAAATTCATGCATATCTGTTGAAGAATTAAAGAAAAAAACGGAACCCTGGACCAGGTGCAGATCTGGTTGCTCTGTAATGCTGTGGGATGAATGTGGCTGGCAGGGTTTGGTTCCACTTTAGAAGGAAGAGTCTCTTCAAATCAATAGAAAGGTGTTCTGAGTGATCACCTTCATAAAAATGGCATTCCTGATGGGATTTGTGTCATCCAGAATGACAATATCCTTACCCATAGGTCAAAAGGGGTCAGTGAATGGTTGGGGACTATGGTAAAGACTTAGCATTCATTAGATATCAACCCAAAGGGACACCCATGGAAGAATTTGGACCGACATGTTAGACGATTCTCTCAGCCACCACATGAGGGACAACACTTTTAATTGGCGTCCAATCTACCACAAAGTCTACTTGCATGATTTCTTTACTATTCAGATCTTTGTTTAACATGATCATTGAAATGTTGAGTCAGTTATGGTTGGATATTTTGCAACTGAGCTCATAGTTAGAATTCAGTGGCATGGAAACAAATATTATAAACTTCTATCAGTGTATATTTAATGTAATTTGGTACACCACCACCTTTAATTCATTTATAACTTTAGTAACAAATATGACTGACACATTTGATAATCTGACTACTGCGTTGATATTTTTGGGCATATCCTGCAAATTAGACACCTGGCAGAACAAGGCACTCCATCACTGGAGCAACAAACCAACAAGGTTATTGATTTATAACACTGTCCACACTGGTTTAACATGCTGCACTAGCAATATTAAAAGATAAGTTGAACAGTATTGATCAGCAAATCCCATCATTACAATGAATATTGAGATAGTTTATCTGAACATGATGCCATAACTCCATAGTTTTGATCTCTGTAATACCCACAGTACTGGACAAATTTCATTCAGCATGCACAGGGATGTAATACCTTTTTTTTTTTATATCAAAAGGGATAAATTACACTTTCTATAAAATATAAAACCTCACCAGTCTTATCCTTTAATTCCACTCTACACTGTTGCTTTTAAGTCCTGCAGAGCTTTGAAAACTGGACAGAAATCATCGTGCCTAACAAGACTGTAGATAGGCATCATTGCTTAGATTTAAAATCAAAGCAGCTGGTGCGAGTGTGCCTATTCATGTGCGTCTCTAGAGTGCCCACGTGTCTTGCAACAGAGCTATCCACTTGTGCTCAACTACCAGTGTAAAATGTTCATGAGACTGAAATAATGCATGTTGTTTCCACTCATTTAAATGCCCTCCACTGTAATTGGTGTAATCGGTAGGTTTTATCTAGTGCCAAGTCTGTTAACTGTGCTTTTATGTTCCTCTTCAGAACTCCCAGCCTGTGCCAACTAGTTCTCCTTACATGAAGCTGATTGGATTTTTAAAAGCATGTCCAGGCTTTGTATTTGTCAGTGGTGGTCCACGTATTCAGGATCTCTCAATGAGCCATATTATGAAAGGTTGATAAGTTTATGCACTTGGGCAATGGCTGCATCACAAGTTTTGTTAATTTGTTCTAGCCCTCAACCTTGAGGCTATTCTGCTTTCTCTAATGACTAAGCAGAACTTGGCAGATAAGATGAAATAGCAGCTGCATCTGAAAATGCAACGTACAACAGGATCACAGAAATTATTACTGAGCTATAATGTGGCTCTAGATCATATTTTATACATTCATAAAACATGGTTTTTTTTCCCGAAGTAAAATTTACCTGATAAATTGTTTTCTACAGCAGTGATTCTTGTTTACTGCCATACAATCAACCTACGCATACATTTTCCACAAAAGCACACCTAATCAGCCTCAGACAACCACTCTATCAAACCCCAGTCTAACCAGAGTCTGAGTGAGCTGAGTGGCATTTAGATGGACGTTGCAGTATGGCTTTTAAAAACAACCTTTAAATCAGTCACCATCCATTCTTAAACACCCTGCATAATGGAAAATATTGATATTTTTTGGCACATGTTGAATGTACTGCCTCAAAAATTAATCATGGCATTGAAGCAAGTGTTCTCTCCACATCTGACTGGCTTCCCTTAATGCTCTCATTCTCTCTATTTGCTCCTACCCAGTGTATCTATAACCTGCCTAGTCAAATGATGAGATCAGAGATGCCTGGTCATCTAAGTAATGGATTTCTTTCTGTTGATTCCTCCTGGGTCCATAGCCCTGCATTCAGTGATGTATGCTCCATGCAACGGCACCGGACAGCTCATCTCTTTCAGCCACAGGCACCTCTGCATAAGCACATTCACCCAGAGCCAATCTCTGAAATGTACTTTGGGGATGTTGTGTTTCTGCCCCGGTCATTGACATCCACAGAAAAAAGAAAGGCACTGTAACCTTTTTAATGTCCTGTAATGAGTATTAGAGGTGAGTTAAGGGGAAAGATCCTTAATTGACCCGAGGTTGCAAACTGAGCTTTTCCCTGATCTGCAGGGGCAGCTATCATCATTTCATCTTTAATATTAATGATTGTGATTGTTCAGCTTCACATGCATCCTCTGTATGAACCTCATATCATATCAACATGTATTTGTTGGTTTAATTATGCAGAAAATCACAGTTTCACCTCTGTCCCTGTGTTCTTACCCGAACTTCTGCCCTCCTCGGTGCCATACTCATTCCCATGGGCTATTCCCACTCTGTAAGTAAGCATCATTTCTTCAAAGTCCTGTGTGGCATTCTTTGCATCATTTCTTCAACATGAGCACTTTCAGCTACCCTGCCACACCGTGAAATACAGCCTTTAGACTGTAATTGAAAAACTGTCCAAATGTGGAGTGTGGGATGAATATATGAATTACAAATGAAGCAGTAAGAGAAAAAAAAGAAGAACCAAAATAAATAAATAAATAAAAAACAAAGCAAAATGCCCCCCCCCCCAGCCCCCAAACAGCACAAGCCCACAGGATATGACAGGCACATAAATTATAAGAAATGTCATGGACTTTCAGTCACTCTCCTGTTTTGCTTTTTCTTCCCTGTTTCTGCCACCTCTCTGTTGTATCCTCTTCATTCCCACTGACATTCCCCAGACATCTGATGGATATCAGACCATGTCCTCCAGGAGACATATTCCATTATTATGCTGCCACAGCGCTCATCCACAGACCCATCTCCCTTCTAATCAATGGCCATGCAGCACAGCAGGCGCACACACAAACAAATCAGACACAGCAGAACCTTCAGTAAATAACCAAACCAGCAGTTTAACATTGATGAGAATAAAAGAATGAAATATTTTATATCTCAGACACATTGCTGATTCCTTGACATCTGCGCAGATCAATACAGATGGAAATCCAGCAGAGCAGTCCAAGCTGTGCACCTCTTACCTGGTGTCTCTGTGGTGGTCCTCCTCTCAAGCTGTGCTTGTTGAAGACCCTCGCACTACACAGCCATGCCCTCCTATATGGGCATACATCTGTGGGACAGATCAGAGCTCTGCTGTCTCTGTCAGCATGGAGAGGAGGAGGGATCAGATCAGAGAGTCCTCCCAGCCGGCAGCCCCATCTAGCGCATCTCCTTGTGTCTCCCGCTCTCCCGGGTCATTCCAGCCAGCCCCTCAGCAACCGCAGAGCCAGGGAGCGAACGCAGGGGGGATGGGAGGTGCTTAGAGGACTGAAACGGACATGGAACGGCGAACAGAGCACCTCCTCCTCCTACATGTCTGACTGCAGCCAGTGGACATGCTGTAGCTGGAGTATCTGTCCAGCTCCTGTTTTCTTCCAGTGCATGTGAGTGTTTGCGTTTTTGTGTGTTTGCGCATCAGTGCCGGCTCCTCTCTGTGCTGTGTGTGAAAAAAGAGTCTACTGCCTCACCGTTAATGCTGCTGGTGGCACCGAGATGAGATGCTGAGGCAGTGAGAGAGAGAGAGAGGAGAGAGAGAGAGAGAGAGAGAGAGAGAGAGTAGAGAGAGAGTGAGAGGGAGGAAGAGGTACATGTGGGAACAGGGGAGGTACAGTGGCAAGGGAGACTATTTGAAAGGTCCTGCTGCTCCGTTTATTAATATAAATCAATCAGGGATGCATGGCTTTGTTAATGAGTCACTCAAACCTGCATGTGTGTGTGTGACATACAACAAGAGAGAAAATGACAAAGGACGCATGTAACCTGTTTGTGGTTTGTGTATTTTTCATGTTTACTGTGCAAATCCATTTTGAGTGTTTAAAATTAGAACCTGAGAAGTTTACAACCTGCCATCTTCACACATAAAGATGCAGCTTAAATGCACATATAGAAAAAACATACACACAGAAAAGAGGTACACCTAAATAGCAGCTCAGTATCTCTTCAGGCTATCACTATATCAACAAGCCCTAAGAACCTACAGCCTTAAAAGGGTACCTGCCGTCCCAATGCCCAGGGGAATGATGTATCACACCTCAACACTCTGGAGAGAAGACAAGAGGTGAACAGAGGGGAGGAATAAAAATAAAATCCCCTGCAGTGAGACACCCCTTCAAAAAAGAACTAAAAGGCAGGTGGGCCATTTGATTAGAGAGGGGAAAAGGAAGGAAGAGGAAAGAAAATAAGACAGACAAGAGGTGAAATGTTGAGGCTCAGTTTCGCCCACGGTGTTTTGTTCTCTGAGCATGCTGCCTATTATGCTTTGACTGCCCAAAGAATTAAGGAGAGAGGCAGCAGGAGATAAAATGAAGAAGAATGAAGATCTGGAGATAGGAAGAAAGGCCTTTGAAACTGACAGTGAGAGAAACAGTGAGAGAGAAAAAATGCAGGGGGTGAGACATTTTTTCTTCTGATAAAGCAGGGGCATTTACACAACTTAGGAGGAGCATTCTAAACAACCTTTTCATCTATTCTTTTTTTTTTTGTTTTTTTTGTCTTATATAGTTAATGCATATGCCTACATCCCTTGTAGCTATCTTTTTGTCTTTGGAAGATTCCCACACTTCCTCTTTTTTGTCTGCCCTCATTAAGTAAGCCATCATTTAGCTTGTTTGGCTGGTGAGACCTGTTGACTGCAAGGACCTTAGTACATCAATACAGTGACTCTTTGTGCCCTGTGGATGAAAGCACTGTCATCTTGGAAGAGATCGCTCCCATCATGATAGAACTGTTTCATCATAGGATAAGGGTGATCAGTCTGACTAACTTTGTAGTGATTTGTAGGGACTCTTTGCTCTAAAGGCTCAGGTTTACCCAAGCAATGCCAGAGCAATGCCCTGGTAGCTAAATAGAGCCACCAAATCCCCTTACTGCAGAGGGAAAAAGGTTAATTTATTTTCCATTAATTTGTCCCCTGCATGTGTGCGGACAAGCAAACATGGTGACTTAATGACTTCAAAAGCTACTAATGCCTCTTTTTGTAAGAAAAAAACTTCTCAGGCCTTCTGGCTAATTGTCCACTACTCCCTGACATCTGCGCCAGAACTGTGGCCATGCAGCTCTTAACTTTGATTAATCTCCGCAGACCACATAATACCAATAGGTCTAGTCTTGGCCTATATCTTCACTGGCAAATTATAGTTTTGCAATAATGTTCTTTTTGGACAGCACAGGCTTTTCCCTGGCATTTCTCCACTGCAGGTCGAATTTTTGCAGTCTGTTTTTGATTGCAGCCACGTACACTTTAACAGGAGCAAGAGTTACCTGGAGAATAAATATGGGGCTTTGTTGGAGACTTATTTCTTCATTTATTTGTTTGTTTTTTTGAGTAAAACGATCTGCTCTTGGGTTGAATTTACTAGAACAGCCAGTTCCGCCCGCATTTTGAAGTGTGCACTTGAAAACAGTTTTCCTTACAGTGAGATGTTTGATTTCAAACAATTTAGAGGTCTGCTTAAAACAATTTGCTTCATGAGCTTCTGCAGCATTTTTTCTGAAGGCCTTAGAAAATGTTTTAGACTGTGGCACATCAGCTCCACACACATCAGTGGCAAAGTAAACACCAGACCATGATGTCGGAAGATTAAATCACCCTTAACATGATTATCTGCATCTTATTGGATTTCAGTTAATAATATCTGTATGAGACAAAAGACCTGTAAAATTGCTATATAAGTCACCAGCTAGCTAGCTGGCTTGGAAGCATGGTGTCATGGTCCAGGGCTGGTCAGGATCCCCCCCTCACTCTCTAACCTTGGACCACCTGTTGGTGGAGTTTCACACTCTTCAGCTGATGCACCCGTTTGCCATCAGTTCATTATGTCCATGTATTTAAGGACAAGCTCAAGCCTCCACTCCTTGCCAGGTTGGCATCGCATTGATTGTGGTAATCAGGCTCTCTGATGGTTGTTTCAATCCCTGGTGAAACATCCTTGCTTACATTGTTTCTGTCTTTGGTTCTTAGTAATTCTCCAAGTCAGCTGAAGCTCTCTCTCTTTCTCTCTCTTTCTCTCTTTCTGTATGTCTCTGTCGCTCTCTCTGTCTCTCTCTCTCTCTCCCTCTCTCTGTCTCTCTCTCTGAAGAAAGACTCACCTGCAGTCCCCAGCTGGTGATGATCAAATGTGATGCTAACAAGGGGTGTACTTCTGCGTTTGAGTACTAGATCACACCAAAAATGTTTTTATAATAAAAGTCTTAGTAAGAAAGGAAGTATTTCTATTTCAGAAACCCTTCCTTGAGGGCTTTTAATATAAAACGGTATTGCTTTTGAATTCATTTTAGCAGGGCAGGAGCGACTCAAAAAGCGATGAATTACAACCAATTATATACTAAACTGAGGTAATTAGAAAAGCACAGTCATCGTTAGCAATTGAGGGAAATAAAGGTCACTATATGTGGAAATAATGTAAGTGAAAACAGCATGTAATGTTAGATTATAGTCATCAGTGATCATTTTTGTCAATTCTTTCCATTTTAGCTGTTCCAAAAGATAAACTATTCTTTTGCTGCTGGCAGCTACTGACGTTTATTTAAGGAATATTTTCCTACCTTAAATATCTTACATGACATGTGCTTTATTGATGAGGATTATATGTGAATCAACCAGATTAGGAAAGGAAATCTGGTTGATTCACATTCTGTCGTGGTGAAAAGAAAGCACACCCTTTTCAGTTCTAAGGTTCAAAGCTGATCTCTTTCCTCTTTGGCATTGTGTTAACTGAAACGTCTGCTTTTATAGAGGTGCTCACACTGATGATCATTTAATCAGGTGCATTTGATTAGCAGCACCTGGCTGCTACTTATCCTCTTAAGTAAGTGGAAGTAAGGGTGTACTTAGTTTTTCACTCACTGCTTCTGCATTATGGCTTAATTTTTGTTAAATAAATAATGTCATGTATGATATGTCACGCGTTTTTGTTCAGCTCATTAGATTTACCTAATTTTAAGACCTGGTAAAGATCAGATGATTATTTATTATGTCCTGTTATATGAACCATTAGAATTGAAAGAGGTCATACTTTCTTTTTACCATGACTGCATGTCAGGAATTAATTAAGGAAATATTCGGTTCCCTGGACTGGACTAAAAGGACAGTCTAATCATGTTGTCACTATAAAGACCCACAACTTTCTGAGCTAAATGCACAAAATCAGTGTTTTATTACACATTACTTGTTATATTTCACTGAAGTAATCCATTATTTATTTATTTCCTGGAGAAAGTAATCTGTTACTCAGAAGGTTAGATATTAATACAAGCATCACATTCCTGACCTTATGCTTGATATAGTAATGTGCCCGTTTCCATTGCTCTAAAGCTGTAGACCACTCTGACACATTTCCTCCACAAATGGATGTCAGGGAATTGATGCCTTCATGAAAAGACACATTTGATTTTCGTCTCCATCCACAAATTGTGTAGATATTGGAAAAGAAATGATAGTGATACTTTTTAAATTAGTTATTGATGTTATTACTGAATTTAAGAACATTAATTCTTTACTTTTCTGTTTTACAGATGAATGTAATGTTATTGCAGTAATGCATCCCCAAAACTTTTGGGACATCAGTTTTCTTTGTCAGACTTCTCTCTAATGTCATGTGCTATACATACATATGTAATCCAAATATAAAAACATGACCAATAAAATCACTTACATGTTTTGTAATGGGTGTAAGAAACAGATTCACAACAGTTAAATATTCCTTCACAACTTGCCAATTAATTTCAAAGCAAAGCTTAGGTAGCCTTCAGAAAATCCAGACCTACAGGAGAAACAGTTCTGCACTGATCTGGGGTCTGCTTGTGAAAGTAATTCCCAACGCTTGCTGGTGTTAATCTAACTTTGTAATCTGCTGCTAAATCAGGCTCTAAAAGTGAGCTAAGACAGCAACTGAGGCAATCTTGTGGAAAAAAATCCGCCACATGGAGTGTGTGTGCAGAGGTAATTATGCATGAGGATAACGGTTAGTACTGCTTTGGATGTTGGCAGAGGACTAACAGATGCTAATTCTCTGTCACACCTGCACTCCTGGCAGACCTCTGGATTACAGCTGAGCTTGTATCTATACATTCACTCACTGTGTCTGAATCTCTGACACATGCAGATGTGCTCCGGCAGTCCCATGAGTCTAGTTTAAATGTGCATTTTGCACTAAGGCTACATTTTTGGAGCAGCTGGAAGAGAAACAGAATAATCCGGCAGTACAGAGCAGGATTATGCAAGATTACAAACTTGATTCTAGGTTGTGAAGAAAACTCTCATACATTGGTTATCATTCAGCATTACTCTGAGAAAAGACTCTAATAAACCCTGAAGTCTGCAGTTACCAAAGCCAGTCATTAATATAGGGTAATAGGTCTTGCTTTCTAAGAATGTATCAGTACTGTAGCTACAAAGAGTCATTAATAAAGGCTGAAGGATTTCTCACTTTCTAACAAGTCATAAGGAGTCAGCTGATATATCAGCTGTAATTATAACCTGAAATCTAATGAACCATAAGAACCCCTGAGCCCATTTTGCAACCCATTTAATTTTGGAGCCTTTTCAATAAAAGCACTGTGGAGTTATTTTTTGTTTTTATGCTTTGTTTTTCTCAGCAGTAAAATTTGCTTTATTCATTCTTGTAGTATCTTTGCTGCTTACTACCACACAGATGAAGCAGCCAAAGGGCATGGCTGGAGAACCTGGATCTTAGACTTTGCACAGAGAATAAATGTCTGACAAAGACATATCTGCATTTTAATAATCATCAAGAGCAATTCATATTGATTATGGTTAAGACATGAACAGTATTAAATTTGTCAGGATTTATCTATAAGTTAGAAGAGATGATTAACAAAATACTTTCATATGCCCCTGCAAAACCCCATTTAATGTAACTATAAAGACATCGCTGTCCATCACCTTTTTGTGTCCTTAATGTCATAAAATGTGACAGTGAAATATTTGTCTTTATATTTCTATGGCTAGTGATGGACTCTCTAAACATCTATAGGTTCATCAATGTGCTCAGAATCAAAGGCATCGTCATCTGGAACAGATTCTGACTTTTAATTTCAGAACTCACAAATTCCTCTGAGTGAACTTTGAAGAAAACCTTGAGTTTAAAAAAAAATAACTCAAAGTAAAAATACATTTCTTAAAATCACACTTCTGTGAAATGACTGGAGGAGGCGATGGAGCCATCACTCAGTGTTTCATCGGCAGTATTTCAAGCTTAACTGAAAGAAAGAAAACAGTCTTCTTGATGGGGAAGAATCTCTGCTGTCCTGACTGCTGTGAAAGCTCTGACAGTCTTGTTCTCATGTCATGTAGTCACAGCTTGTGTGAAGATTGTCTGACCAGCTGCTGGAGGAGGAGGAGGCGAACACCTGAGCAATCTACTTTTAAGAATAGCTTTCCAAAGCAAAGACCACCTTTAAAACTGGAATTTAAGCCTGTGTGTGAGGGCTATACAGTAAAGAGATCAGAGACCTGCCATCTCACTTTGAAATACTCAAACTTTCTGTCTGGACCACCAGCAGCAGACAGTGAAAAACACAATCTGACTACAGATCACGCAGTTCACAAAAAGATGCTCCAGAGATCTCCGAAACCTTAACAGGATAATTTTATATTTTTCAGAAAGTTTGAAGGAAGTTTGTTTTAACAGTCAGGGCCACAGAGGAAGAGCAGAGGGCCTAAAGATAACTCATTCACGCCAGCAATTCTGGACCCAAACACTGTAGGTCAGCATCTTAAGATAAATACAGGCAGTGAGATTGCAGCAATGTTAGTTCATTGCCAGCTTTACTGTGAGAAATGGATCTAGGAAATTTCAGTTACAACATCAGCTTAGATGAATGTAGACTGTAGGATGATCATATAAACTGGATTGCGGGCATTAATGCAATGCTCCAATTCCTGCTGTATGTCTTTCCATGCTACATCCTAGCAAAGCTATGATAACAGCTGGATGCTAAGTCATGGCAGTCACGATGTACGGTAGTCATTATTAATTTCTGACCCTCCCAGAAATTTGTCTCACGCCATCTTTGTTTGAAAGACTGTTACGATGACCAACTTTGCATAGCTCTTTACAGTGTGAAGTATGACCAGTATTTTGGTCATCCAGGACAGCCTAACATCACACACTGTTTACCTGGCTATACTGTATGTAATAATTATAATAATACTATTAACTTAAATTTATATAGCGCCTTTCAAGAAACCCAAGGACGCTGAACAAAGAAGTAGAAGAAAAGAAACCCTAGGAATGTTGTGGAGAGAGACATAGCTATTTGAAAACACAGAAAGCAGTAAAGGTTGTATGTGCGTCTTCTCTGAATCTTAAAACATGCGAGAATTAAATGAAGAGCAATAAGGGCAAACCAGATTGATGTACCCAGATGTGTCATGGTATACAATTATGAAGTGAGGAAATTTAAAAAAACAAAGTAAACCTTTGTTTGTACATTTTTTCAGCAGGGACTATTACTATTTGGGTATTTTTTTTTTGCAAATTGCTGTCCAGTGTGAGTTTTCAGTTTGCATCAGTGCACACACACAAAATATTCTTTCATTTCATTCTTCATTTGTTTTTTTCTTATTCCTGTCACAGTGTGGCTCAGTGATGACACGCTGTTGACAGTTGTAGTAATATTTTCTCATTTTTTTCACATTTACTCTTTCCACTTCTGACATTGTTGTATTTGTTCTGTTTTGGTTCGGTGATTTCCAGCAGCAGGGCAAAGGCCCCTCTGCAAATGTTTTCCTTTTAATTCTGGGTTTTTCTAACTTGCTCACAAATGAATAGGAAAAAAAAGGCTGTTTGTATTGCATCAGTTCTTATAACCAGAAAGAATGTTGAATAACATTTCAAATGACATCTCACAGATTACAGCCTTCAGATTACAAAGTAGTTATTTCAGCTTAACATGCCATGCATCAGTCAGGGCAAGCAAGGCTAGCACTGCTTGTCCAGTGAAATTTTAAAATAGACATGAAATAAAACAAAAGTGAAAGTGATCTCTTTGTTTGCATCTACAACAGTATTCTGTCATAAAGCTTCTCACATGTTTGCATTGTAGAATGTGGCACAGTGAAATAATTGAGAGGATCAACTTTAAAACATTGTGTTAGGATTATTTTTTATTTCAAGTATTGCATGGTTTTGTTTGGGGGGGTTTTGTGTGTGATGTAGGACACACACATGTGGGAGTGGAGATTCCACTCTAGTCCAGCTGGTAGCTATTTTGAGTTGAGTATTGGAAGTAGTTGATTGGTGTGGGTTTGGGGCAAGGGGGCTGTGGAACACAAAAGCAGCTGGTTGAAGCTGGTTTGAGTAAGAGACCTTAGTTGGAGAAAAGCACACCTTTAAAAGAAATCTGTTTTTAAGATGGCCTGGCTGGTTCTCTTTTTAAAGTAATCTAGTTTTATTGGCTGGAGAATCCATTTTTAATCAGGGCATATGAGATAAAAAAAAAAGGACTGGACTGTGAACTGCTGGTAGGAACCTGTGAGCTGTGAGAGTCTAAGGAGGAAAAGTCTAATGTGCAATTAGGTGGCCAACGTGATGAAAGCACCTAGGACCTGGAGAGGAAAAGATTGAGAGTCACATTCCTAGGATCTAGTATGGAAAGTCACTCCCAACTAACACAAGGCCTATTAAGGTGGGTGAAAATGCTTTCTTAGGAAGGTGCAAGGCCAATATATGATTGCTTGTTCCTCTGAGTAACCACCTTTTCCTGTCTATATTAAGGCTGATAATTCTGTCATGGAGTCCTTAGGCCCTGGACTGTAGGCCAGGATTACACTCCCAGCCCACTAGTCTGCTTTGAAAAATATTCATTGTGTATGTGTTGGTTTTCTACTGGCGCTATTAGAACTTATTTCTTTCTCATACTAAGGCTGTTTTTTTCCCCCCACTTTCTAACATTTGCATCCATATTTTAAGTTACTCCCCTCTTATGGTCAAAGTTGGCTATTCTTCCTTTTTTGCAACGAAGATGGTGACGGTGGAAATGCTCATCTCGAGGCTTCTGAACGGGACTGGATATCACTGGAAAATGTCACGGTAGTGTCATATTCCAAGTTGTGTTGTGTGTTGTTTGAAAACTGCACCACCAAGTGAACAAAACGAGTGGTAGCAGGCTCGACGGACAAGTCGTAGAACAGATGCATGTATGTGAGTGCTGCGGTCCGTAATAAAGTCGACGTTATGTTATTAAGCTGGTTGTCTTCTTATGGTCACCAGAAACACTACATTGGCGACGAGGAGTAAATTTGGATGCATGGCGTGTCAGCGCCGACGTTCAAGAAAAGGGTAGGAAGCTATAACCTCCCAGAAGCTAAGCTACGCTAACAGCAATAGCAACAGACCCCTACGCACCAGGCAAGCATGGCGCACATGACTGCTCTCCCGTCCTTCGACACAGAAACGGATCCTGGCTCTGTTGGACCTCGCTGGAATAAATGGCTGCAAAGGTTTGAAAATTATACCACTGCCATGAACATATCAGGAGATGCAAGACTCAAAGCACTGTTATTACATCTTGCTGGAGAGCGGGTGCATGATATCTACGACACAGTAGCAGCAGCAGATGACAAATATGCTGACACAAAAAGGAAGTTAACCACGTACTTTTCGCCGAAGAAAAACGTCCAGTATCAGATCTACATGTTTAGAAAAGCAACACAAGAACCTGGGGAAAATGTGGACAGTTATCACACCAGACTGAGAATGCTGGCAAAGAATTGTGACTTTGCAGATGTGGAAACTGAAATTAAAACGCAAATCATACACAGCTGTGCATCATCTCAACTGCGCAGGAAAGCACTGATGGAGGAAAAACTAAGTTTGGAGGAGCTTCTTAACTTTGGGAGAACACTTGAATTGGCAGAAATGCAAGCTAGCGACATAGAAAAAGGTGCCGCAGCCACAGTTAACAAGGTGGATCAGAAGGCTTCTGAGATGCATCAAAAGAATCACAAATGGTCAGCTAAACGGCGTTCTACCAATCAGTGCAGGAACTGTGGAGGCAACTACCCCCATGCTGGTGAGTGCCCTGCTAATAAGAAACAGTGTAGAGCATGTGGCAAATTCAATCACTTTGCAAGACAATGCAGATCAACACCAAGAAACAGTAACAGAAAAGAGCCCCGACTTGGTAGTAATGCACATTTCAAGAACGTTCATCATGTCAAAAAGATTGCCCCAGATGAAACAGAAAACACCTCTTCTAGCAGTGATGATGCTTATGTTTTTGTGGTTGATGCAGATAAAGTTTCTGAGCTACCACAGACTCTGATCAAAATAAATGGCACCATTTCGTCAGTTCTGATAGACACAGGAGCCTCAGCCAACTGTCTAAGTGACACAAGCTTCGAAAAGCTAACACCACGTCCACAATTGTATTCAACTGAAACAAAGATTTATCCTTTTCGCTCTACTTCTCCACTCCCAGTGAGAGGGATTTTCAAGTGTTGTGTGGAAAAAGGACACAAGAAGGCAATGTGCACGTTCTTTGTAATTAAAGGTGATGGCTTCAACATTCTGAGCTACAAAACTTCAACAGCACTGGGATTAATCAACGTGGTCACAGCAGTGTCAGCTAAAGCACAGTGTCGTACCGTTGCTGATGAGCTGGTGGAAAGTCATCCAGACTTGTTCCAAGGGATTGGAAAATTGAAAGATTTTCAGGTGAAGCTTCACATAAATCCTGATGTTAAACCTTCATGCCAGCCACATCGACGTGTGCCCTTCCACATACGCCAAAAAGTGGAGGATGAACTTAAGAAACTACAGGAGGACGACATCATTGAAGATGTGACTGGTCCCACACCTTGGGTTTCACCGATCGTCGCACCGCCTAAACCCAAAGATCCCGAAAAAGTGAGGATCTGTGTTGATATGCGTCAGGCTAACACGGCCATTGAGAGAGAGCGCCACATTACCCCGACCATGGATGATGTGGTACATGAGTTAAATGGCGCAACAGTATTTTCAAAGCTGGATTTAAGAGCTGGGTATCATCAGTTGGAGCTACATCCGGACAGCAGATATATTACCACGTTCACCACTCATCTTGGATTGAAACGCTACAAAAGACTGAGTTTCGGCATTTCGTCTGCCGCTGAAGTTTTCCAGAATGCCATCTGTCAGACCTTGCAAGGTCTCACTGGAGTGAAAAATCTCAGCGATGACATCATTGTCTACGGTGCGTCCCAGAGTGATCATGATAACAACCTCAGAGCTCTGTTTCAACGACTGAAGGAAAGCGGTCTCACACTCAATCGTGATAAGTGTGAATTCAATAAGTCCAGATTGGAGTTTTTTGGTTTCATTTTCTCTGCAGAAGGGGTTTCCGCGGATCCGAAGAAAGTTGCCGCTGTTCATCAGGCTCCCGACCCTATGACTCCAACTGAAATTAAAAGCCTGCTTGGCATGGCCAACTACTGCTCCAGATTCATCCAAGACTTCTCTTCCATCTCTGAACCTCTGCGGCAGCTCACCAGAAAAGATGTTTCTTGGGTGTGGGGTCCAGATCAGCAGACAGCTCTTCAAACATTAAAAGACAGCCTCACTAGTGACACCGTTATGTCCTACTTCTACCCAGGCCGTGATACAGAGTTGCTTGTGGATGCCAGTCCCGTTGGACTGGGTGCCATCCTATGTCAAAAAGATGAAAAAGGGGTGAAACACATAATAGCATATGCCAGTCGTTCTCTCAGTGACGTTGAGAGGAGATACTCCCAGACTGAAAAAGAGGCACTTGCTATTGTCTGGAGCTGTGAACATTTTCACCTATACATATACGGACATCCCTTCACACTAGTGACAGATCATAAAGCACTGGAAATCATATGGAACAATCCCCGATCAAAACCACCAGCCAGGATTGAAAGATGGGGTTTGAGGCTTCAGCCCTACAACTTCAAGGTGGAATTCAGAAAGGGAGCCAACAACCCAGCTGATTACATGTCTCGTCACCCGATTCCATCTCCAAAAATTGAGAGTACACGTGCTGCGAAAGTGGCGGAAGAATATGTGAGCTTCATTGCAACTCATGCCACACCAAAAGCCATGACACTTGCAGAGATCAAAGCAGAGACACTCAAAGACTCCATTCTTCAGGAAGTCAGTACTCACATTAGAGACAACACGTGGCATAAAATTGAAAAATCACAGCATGTGAACATCATGAAACACTTCCGTTGTGTCAGTAGTGAACTGACAGCATCACCAGCATCTGACGTCATTCTGCGTGGGACAAGGATAGTTATTCCCACCACTCTGCAGGAAAGAGTTGTCCAGCTCGCCCATGAAGGACATCAGGGGATCGTCAAAACAAAAGCACTGCTCAGGTCCAAAGTTTGGTTTCCAGGCATTGACTGCAAAGCAGAAGCAGCAGTACGTGGATGCCTTGCATGCCAGGCTGCCACCCCCTCCATCCAGAAAGAGCCATTAAAAATGACACCACTGCCTGAAACACCATGGCACTGTGTGAGTGCGGATTTCTATGGACCTCTTCCAACTGGAGAATATCTGCTGGTCATCATAGATGAGTACACACGTTTCCCTCTAGTTGAAACCGTGAGGTCAACGTCAGCTCACACAGTCATTCCCATCTTTGACAAAGTTTTCGCTATGTTTGGGATTCCCAGAGTTGTTAAGACTGATAATGGTCCCCCATTTAACAGTGGGCAATTCTCCCAGTTTGCCAACTATTTAGGTTTCCATCACCACAGGATAACACCACTATGGCCACAAGCTAATGCTACAGCTGAAAGATTCATGTGCACCCTAGGCAAAGCGCTACGGGTGGCAGACACACAAGGAATTCCTTGGAAACAGCAGTTGAACATTTTCCTACGAGAGTATCGTTCCACACCCCACAGCACAACAGAGAGATCACCTGCTGAACTCCTATTTCGACGTGCAATGAATACAAAGATTCCATCGTTCAATAGCACACCAAAAGGATGTTCAGATTCGGCTGTGAGAGCAAGAGATGCCAAGGCCAAAGCCAAAATGAAGTCTCACGCCGACAGGAGCCTCCGTGTCACTCCACACACTCTGGCTCTTGGTGATACAGTGTTACATCGACAACCCAAGCGCAATAAGCTTACCACACCATATGATGTCAGACCATATACAGTGACAAGAATCAAGGGTTCCATGATCACAGCTTCCAGAAATGGACAATCCATCACAAGGAACTCTTCATTCTTCAAAAGCATTGTGCCACAGGTGGGTGCTCCATCAGGCCACGATGATGTCTGCAGTCAGCCTGACAACGCTGCAATGAGGAATACTCCATCGAGGTATCCCAATAGGAACAACAGACGCCCACCTGCATATTTAAAGGACTTTACTTGATATATGCATATTGATGTTATGTGGATGATGTTCTAACCACTAAATTTCAGTGCAGGTAAAGAGACGTGACACTGAATCCTTGAATCTTCCTGTTGATTCTCGTGTTAGTGTGGCTGAGCGTTCTGATGTGTTTTTTTTGTTCTTGGAGCGTGTTAATATATGTGACATTATGTTGAGACCCTGACTACTAATTCTGTTTGTGGAGATTGTCAAATTTATTCTTATGTTGAATAATCTGAATTTTAGCAAGACTGGAGTTGCTGGTTAAGTAAATGTTCTTTTTTGTTTAAAGCAAGCAGAGTTTGTTTATGTATTATCGGAGATGACTGAAAAAAAGGGGGTAATGTCATATTCCAAGTTGTGTTGTGTGTTGTTTGAAAACTGCACCACCAAGTGAACAAAACGAGTGGTAGCAGGCTCGACGGACAAGTCGTAGAACAGATGCATGTATGTGAGTGCTGCGGTCCGTAATAAAGTCGACGTTATGTTATTAAGCTGGTTGTCTTCTTATGGTCACCAGAAACACTACAGGTAGCTACATTCATCTTTTATACTGTATATGTAATAAAAAAGTTGCCACTGGCTCTCCTTTCACTGCTCTGAGATCAGATACCATCTGCCCACATGTGGATACAGAGCTGGCATTAGCAAACAAGCTTCTGTGATTCTTAATAAGTTTTCTCTTACTGACCACCTTGGCCAACATGTCTGATGTAGGAGTTGGAGTGCAGTGATTGGTAAATGGACTGATTCTTATATGGCACTCTTCTACTCTACATGCTGTATAAAGCACTTTATACTGCTTGCCCAAGGGTACTTTGGCATACTTTACTGTACTTTTAGTAAATTATGCCAATGTGAAGACCCTGTGAAGACCTTTTTAATAACTTCTTTAGTAAGATAGTACATCCCATGCAGGATGTGACGTCCTCGCTCCATCAACAAGGCTGCCATATCCAGTTTAATAAAACAGGCTGGTTGAGCTTGAACAGGTGCAGGCTCAACCAGCATTTTCAGAATAGCATCTCTGAGAGATCATTTGATTCAGCAAATGTAGAATTTGTCAGCCAGGAAGGACAAAATAAAGATGTCCAGGAAAAATGCAAGAGGCACAACACATACATAAGAGAATAAAAGACAGGAAGCACAAAATCATGAAGTGATATGTTTTAATATGGTCCAATTAGTCTTGCTGAACAGCAGAGGAAGAATTTTTTTGCTTTCCACTGTTATACATGCAGAATATAAAGACAACAGTATTTAGGCAAAACATTAAAATGAGTTACAATTTTGGCATTTTAATAATCAGAGTTTATGTAATAACCCACCCTTGCCTATGGTCATGAGCTTTGGTTAGTGATCCAAAGAATGAGACTGTGGATACGAACAGCAGAAATGAGTTTCCTCCAAAGGGTGGCTGGCCTCTCCCTTAGAGATAGGGTGAAGAGTGCAGTCATTTGGGAGGGGCTCAGAGTAGAGCCGCTGCTCCTTCACATGAAAAGGAACCAGTTGTGGTGGTTCGGGTATCTGACTAGGATGTCTCTTGAGTGCCTCCTGGGTGAGGTGTTCCAAGTATGTCCTGCTGGGAGGAGGCCCCGGGGTAGACTGGAGAGATTATAGCTCTTGGCTGGCCTGGGAACACCTTAGACAAGGGAGGTCCTGGTTTCTCTGCTTTGGCTGCTGCTCCGGACGAGCAGAAAAAAATGGATCATTTGTAGGTACATTGATAAATCACTGCTAATTATAATCATTCTCTCTCTGCATCTCGATCAAATGTGAAATGTCTGTGAGAGTAAAATACTTTTTGACATGTTCCCTCTAAAACATTTTTTAAAAATATTTTACTATATACTGTTCTGTGCTTTTGAAAAACAGCACAAACTACAGCATTCATATTATGGAAATAGTCTTTTGCTAAAAAAGAGAGAATGGATTGTCCATGACTCTGCAGCACCTGTCTTCAAATTCTTTTATGTTCCTGAACGGCACATCAGTTTGTCATTTCAACTCCATCTACTTTAAAAACTGTTGCAACAGTGAGAGCACAAAGCGGCACTGCTGCTTTGTTTTTCCATGTGCATGCCTTCATCAAAGCAAATGTTTGCACCAGTTACTTTAGTGAATAGGAAGCCAGTGATTTCTAGCTGTGATTATGATAATCACACATAATATATAATACAGATATCATAAACATGTTGTTTTGCTCTGAACACATGTTGTAAACAAACTGTATTGGTGTATGGTCCTTTAACCAGTCACAAACTATTTTAAACTTTTACATTTAAAGATGAATGATGTTTTTAAATTAACTGATATACAGTTACCACTGTGCATAATATTAACATCTAATTATATTCCACTATGATTAGATGCTACAGTCAATCTAAACAGTTAAAAAATATACCAAATCTATCTGTTCAGCATGTGACTGAACTGATGCTGAAAGTTTCTGAATAAAGTACACATAATTGAATAATTAAAAAAAAATAATGGCTGTTAGCTAATAATAATGAGTTAAGGTTTCTGGTTATAGTGAGATAACATGGCATGTTTCCTGTGGTAATAGGTCCATTATTTAGTTATCATGAGGAGACAAAAGGTTGTTTCCACTTCATTTATAAGAGATCAGGAGTGCCAAGCCAGCAGGGTGTGAACTGCAGGGGAGCCGGAGAGAAGCTCTGCTCCTCTTAATAAGACATGAGCTCTCCAGAAAACATGCTTCTCATATAGTCCCTTTTAATGGGAGCAATGACAAGTATGAGCTAAACTGAGTAAATCAAGCACTTTAGAAATCTCTCCATTCTGACACATAAAGTCAGGCCAAATCTGTGCTGTAGTGTCCATAGCTTGCATTCACAGATGACAAGTGAAGCAATTGATTTAAGCTAAAAAATATCATCCTATACACTGCTACCTATTGGCCAGTCATGGGAAGTTGTTTTTGTTATTTGAATGTAATTAACAGGATCACAATTAGTCAGTGCTAGCACTAGTGCCAGTGGATCTCCATCCATCCATCCATCCATCCATCCATCATACATTCTCTTCCGCTTATCCGGGGCTGGGTCGCGGGGGCAGGAGCCTAAGCAGAGAAGCCCAGGCTTCCCTCTCCCCAGCCACCTCTTCCACCTTATCCGGAAGAACCCCAAGGCGTTCCCAGGCCAGCCGAGAGATATAATCTCCCCAGCGTGTCCTGGGTCTACCTCGGGGCCTCCTCCAGCTGGGACATGCCCAGAACACCTCACCCAAGAGGCGGCCAGGAGGCATCCTGATCAGTTGCCCAAGCCACCTCGACTGGCTCCTCTCGATGTGGAGGAGCAGCGGCTCTACGCTGAGCCCCTCCTCACCTTATCTCTAAGGGAGAGGCCAGCCACCCTTCGAAGGAAACTCATTTCTGCCGCTTGTATTTGCGATCTTATTCTTTCGGTCACTACCCAAAGCTCGTGACCATAGGTGAGGTGAGGGTAGGAACGTAGATTGACTGGTAAATTGACAGCTCCGCTTTTACACTAAGCTCCCTCTTCACCATGACAGCCCGGTGCAGCATCCACATCACTGCAGAAGCAGCCCCGATCTGTCTGTCGATCTCCCGCTCCCTTCTCCCGTCACTCATGAACAAGACCCCGGGATACTTGAACTCCTCCACTTGGGGCAAGAACTCATCCCTGAGCCGGAGAGGGCACTCCACCCTTTTACGGCTGAGGACCATGGCCTCAGACTTAGAGGTGCTGATTCTCATGCCAGCTGCTTCACACTCGGCTGCGAACTGTTTCACATTAGCCAGTGGATCTGAGGATGAAATAAAATTTTCTATTATTGGTTTGTTAAATGCACATTTCTCTGGCTCAAAAGTCAAAAGCATCCAGCTGAGTGGACATGTTTGTAACTCCATGAAAATAGGTTCATAAACAAAATTTTAATTGCATTGTTTGTTTTTTTTCATGCCTTAAAACCACTCATAATACATGCATGAAAGGGCTAAAGTGAACACCAGTCCAGCTGCTGCAGCTTCACAGCTATCTTAGTGATCCTGCTTGATAACTCTGTTGGTAACAAATTGTCTTCAGGGCTACCAAGTTCTCTGTAATTATGGCCTGATCTTAAGAAAACAAAAGTCAGTTTCCAGTGATAAACGATCTCATTATCTCAAGACATCTGCCTTTTGTTTTCTTCAGATTAGATAATTTAACAGATGAGAAAACAAGCTTTTTTTTTTTTTTTTTTTTAAATCTTGAGATAAGAAAATAATTAACTCCCAATCTTGAGATAAGGACATTTTTTTTTTTTAAATAATGTAAACAGTCAGGGCCAGTCTGTTTCCATGCATGTTTCTATTTATTTACTAATTGCCTTACTACATAATAGTAATTTTCATTTTAATGACACACAAGCAACCATACAAGAAATGAACTATTTGATCTGATTTGTCTTCCAGTAATAAAATGTGTAACATTTACACATTATTTCACCATTCAAACAGAAAACCAAGCAAAAAACTAAAAAAATCATGGCCTATAGTGTAGCAGGGCTACTACTACACTTGAGGCTCACAGAATGACAGCTTACTCTCACACACCCCAACGCAGGTTCACAAACGCTGACAAAAAATCCTAACAGGCCCCAAGTTCTGTCAGCGATGACCTTCCCAGAAAGACTCCAGAATTAGCGAAGGTGCTGATTGTGATCGTAAGACTTGAAAGTCTTTGATCTTAACAGAATCAAGGCTTAACAGTTCATTAACCCTTTGATCTCATCTGATCCATGTGATTTACAAGGCTGTGTAGCCCGCACTTGCAGTACATGCTGCGCACACACGTACACACAGGTGACCTGCTGCAAGATAACGGCTCCATCATCTCGATCATCGGTCAAATTTGCACTTCAGGTTTATGAACACAGATGTCGATCTGCCCCATCATTTTCAGGGGTCATGTGTTACACAGCCTGGTGTTGATTGCATCTATTGGATTTATGAGAGGCTGAGCAATCAAAACAGAATGAGAAGTAAGACTGTTAATATCCACATTGACCTTAGGCTGAACTGACGTGATGCCCAGCTGTACTGTCTAATGACATATTGACTGCTTACTGTGTAATTTGAGGCCCGAAGAAAAAACATACAGACTCGAGAGGAAAAGACAAACAAAGAAATAAACAACAATACAGTCATATTTTTTAATAGAGATGTAAAGGAGGGATTTGTAAAGTAAATGTTTAGCTTGAAGGACTTTTCACACTTCCTATGCAACATATTTCTGCTCTTCAGACCCTTTCATTTTCTACGACTGATAAATAAGAGGCTGATGCTTATGAAACATCTAATCCACCAGTTCGTTCTTATTTAGAAGGCAGTTTTTCTTTTAGGACAAAAGCCAAGTTAAATGCTTCTTATGTAACTGAAGCATATTAAAATTGTTTTTAATAAACAAATTTCTATTTCCTTTTTGAATGAAGGCAAAAATATAGGTGCAGTTTTTTTTTTCTTCATGTCCCAAATCCCCAAAAGACACATATTAATTTTCTTCCCACTGATAATAATCAATCCTTTCTAGTTAGCTCTCTGACAGTAGTGTTGTCTCACATGTTGTACATTAAATTATGTTCAAATTAATTTGCTTCAAATCATTTGTGGTCAGTAAATCTGACATCAGCTTGTTTTTTTCCCTGTAACACCTGAATACACTATGCTTCCATTTGGACATACAGTAACAGGAGCAGTTTAGTTCAATAACCAAATGTGACAACCTGGAGTGCTCTGAATTGGCCTTTCTCAGTGAGATTTTGGCTGTCATTTCACAAGGCATTTATTACAAATTCTATCTTTTATAATTTACATTAAGGCACATAAAGAGCCTTAAAAAAAAAAATTATTTGTGTTGCTCCGAAGCCTGGTGTTCCCCACTGGGTTTTGTCCAAAGCTTTTCCCACCAGATCCCAGCAGTCAGAAAGAACAATGATGCTGTATTTTGTGCGTGTGTGTTTTTGTTTTAGGTTAAGCCAATTGTGCTGCACTAAAGCGATAAAAGCATATCACTGAGGGGCTCTGTCCTTTAAAAGGAAAGAGTCAGTCCTTGTTGCCCAAGTTAAAAGACTGTACAGGGTAGTTCTTTGAATAGGTCTTTGCCCAGACATATCAAGGTCTTGACTGTTACTGTCATGGGAGTGAGTCTAAAAATAGCCTCAGGGACTTCCGCCAGCGTGTTAGACAGAAAGACACAAAACAGGCTTGTTAGTACATAACCTTGGGCTCCTGGGATTCTGGGTCCCAGATCAATTTGTGGTTCTTTTTGAACCTACACAAAACAATCTTACACCTCCTTCCTTTTCTGAGAACAACAGGAGGCCTGTTTATTACTGATTACAACTGGCACTCTTGCAGAGCTGAGTTCAATCTGGTGCCTGCCAAATCCTGCAGCCCAACTCCCAAGTCATCACACACTGACACTTGGTTGGGATGCCATCACATTTGAACTCACTAACACATCATTTTCAGCGTGCAGAATAGTCTGACAGTTTCCAACAGAAGGCTCTTAATGTCTGAAATAAATGCAATTAGATTGCATACAAACATTCTCCGTTCACTGTTGCAGAACCATCTCTCATCATTCATGAGATGGTTGTTGCAGATTTTAGCAAGTACTTCAGCCCAAATCACAATATTTTTCTAAAGCAAACCCAGTATTTTTTACTGCCTAACCTTAACCAAGTAGTTGTTGATGACTAAACCTAATCAAGTGATGTATTTGTAACTAGTGAAGTACCCAGTATGTGTTTGTTACAGGAAAGCATTGTTCTGGAGTCACCACACCCGGAACATTTGATGGCACATACGCCCCATAAAAAATATAGGCTTGACAATACTAAGGCATTAAACATTACTCTAAGAACTCACCAACAGATAATTATACTCAGGTCCCTCCATTTTTGTTTATTAATACTGAAGGAATTTAAAAATAATAAGAGTGTGTGTGCTGATGCTGTTTAAGCCTTCATGTTTCTGCGTGTTCGTTTCTCGAACAGGAATGGACACAAAACATACAGGAATAAGGAGTCCAAATATTAAATTTAATGAAGCCATTTTCAAACAGTTTACAGATTAATCCGGGTCAGAACTGCATACCATACTCGTGTGAGATGGCATGAAGTACTGGCCCTTTCTAATTCAACTTACAGTTCTCATATAGGCAGCTCATATCAGTCTTGATTACATCATTTACAAAACAGAATGTGAAAAACAGATAATTTCAACAACAGGGTGACCTCGAAGTCTCCATATCTATCATTGTGTAGTCTTCATCAGTGTGGCTCATTGTACAGTTCGAACACAAAGTTCATGATGACACGGAACATTATAAGTGTAGCGCTTCCTATGTACCCCTTGAACTGAGATACAGCGCCCTGGGTCCGTTCCCTTTAATAACACACAACTAGGGAAATTTTCACTCTCTTGGATCTGACAACTGAACGTAAAATTATTTAGCAAATTGTTGTGTGTTTTTACCTTTAAGTTCTCGCGCTGTAAATCCCTCACACTCAAATAAACCTCTTATTAATACCACAAATGAACGAAGGAAATAGTGCCCAAAGTACAGTATTTATTTACAAACGTCAGCGGCACATTAACAGGAAACCCACCCACTTAAACAAACTGAGGGTGAAACTCCATACAACTGCAAATATTTGTGAAACTTCAAACACATTTACCTGTGTGGGCCCACATGAAGTGAAAAACAAAAGAAAACATTAAAGAAAAAAGCCGGCAATACCCTAAAATAACCCGTTGCAGGCCTGATCCTCAGATAATGGCGGATGATCAGAGTTAGTGAGTTCACAGTCTTAGCTAGTGTACGCAATGTGAGCGTGCGGATAGGGTTACTCACTCTCGGCAGTCCATACTCCCTTGTTGCTGCTAGCAGTCCCACAGGCCACGTAGGAGCCTCGTGGTAAAAAAAACCTTAACTCCACAAAAGTCCAGTCCTGTACACAGCGGCAAAAACTTAATCCAACTCTGCGTCGGCAAAAAGTAAATCCCAACTCTGCGTCGGCGACAAACACAGTCCAGCTCTTTGTCGAACAAACCAACAGCCCCAGCCTCTTACTGACAGGAGAGGCTACTGTATGTGATGTCCTCAACTGGAAACAGTCTCTCTGCAAAACTGTTAGCTAATCGCTATCAGTAGATATTTGACATGACACTTAATGTCCGCCGGAGAGCACAAGCTGCTTCTCGCTTCGCCCTCACGTTTGCTTCGCTCTCTCAATCTCCTCCCCCCTCACGTTCGCTTCGCCGATCAGCCAATCAGAGTTCACAAGGTATAACTTTACACCAAACACTTCCCAAACATTAACTTAATCCATCACAAAGTAAATACTTGCAGACAGTATGCATAATACAACTTATTTTTATACATTGACACCCACTATGAAAAAGGGAAAAAATCTTAACACAATTTATTAGGATCTCAATCAAAATTTCACACTTTCACCAAAACTTTAACACTGGGGGGGTTTACCCCGGGGTTACATCCTCCCCCTTCTAAAAGTCTGGCTGTCCCAGCCAGTCCGTTCTCCCTTTCAGGGAGAAACAATGGTCATCAGGTGACCTTCTCGAGGTTGTCCCCGCTGCAGGTGGGACACCAAACTGTGAAACTGTACAAAGGCACAGGTACCTTAGCAATTTCGTTCTCTGTCTCGCTGGCGATGCATAGTCTCATCCCTCTCTGGACTATGACCAGAGGTTTGTCCATAGGTTCTCCTGGTTCATCATAACTTAGACGAATGACTGGCCTTACAACCCGTTTAGCAACTGGACCACTGTCAGCATCCACTCCATCATTGGGCTCACTAGGCATTGGGACGTCTCCCATATCCAGTCCTGTGTCCACCACAGGGTCCTCTGATGGTGGTATGAAACTATCAGTTCTCCCTCCAGCCACTAAAACTGGGTCAGCAATCCTTTCATCGCTGCCAACGGCACCTTGGACATCACCTTGGACATCACCTCCTTCCAGGTCCACCACCTCCGGCTTACTTCTAGCCCGGTTCAAGGGACATAATAAAGGGGACAGATCAGACCAATCAGTATTCATAGTTCTTCTGAGGGAACAGTGAAGATCCTCCTCCTCGCTCTCTGGATCACTGTGCTCTTTCTCATCAGTTCTTTGCTTTGCATTTTGTTGCTCCCTCCTTTGACTCAACGCATTAGCTGCTCTAGTGCATGGTCTCTGAGGTGTATACTTCTCGTCTCGATTTTCTGGCATCCTAACCCAGAATCCTATGGGTAAAAGATGGTTTCGGTGAAGAGTCTTTACTATCCCTCTCCCCCTTTCAGGCTTTACTCGGTAAACTGGGAGATTTGGAAGTTTCCCCATGACTATATATGGTTGAGGATTCCACTTTTCTCGTAACTTGTGTTTTCCTGGAATCCCGAGGGCTCGAACCAGCACTCTGTCTCCTTCTTGCAGGTCGTGCACTCTGACCCTCATATCATAGCCTCGCTTGTTTTTCTGATGATTCTTTTGCGAAGCTTCAGATGCTAGTTGGTAGGCATGACGTAACTTCTCTCTTAACCTGCCCACATACTGGTGGTAGTCTTTTACCTCTCTGCCATCCTTGGATATGTCGAAACACACATCAATGGGCAGACGGGCCTCTCTGCCAAACATTAAGAAATATGGCGAATAGCCTGTCACTGCGTTACGGGTGCAGTTATAGGCATGCACCATACTAGCTACATGTTGGCTCCAGCTCTGCTTTCGCATTGGGTCAAGAGTCCCAAGCATGGATAAGAGAGTACGATTGAAACGCTCTGGCTGGGGGTCTCCCTGTGGGTGGTAAGGAGTGGTTCGGGATTTCCTTATCCCCAACATGGTCAAGAGTTCTTTTATCAACAGACTCTCAAAATCCCGCCCTTGGTCAGAATGTATGCGGGTTGGCAGGCCATAATGGACAAAGAATTTCTCCAGCAGCACCTTGGCTACTGTTGCGGCCCGTTGGTTAGCTGTGGGAAAAGCTTGGGCGTACCGAGTGAAATGGTCAGTGACCACTAGGATGTTACAGACTCCTCGTGAGTCTGGTTCAACTGACAGAAAATCAATACACACCAGGTCCAGAGGACCGCTACTGGTTATCTGATGCAGTGGAGAAGCCTTTTGGGGCAAAGTCTTCTGAACCACACATCTCCCACAGCTTTTGATGTACTGCTCAATATGAGCAGCCATTTTGGGCCAATAAAATCTCTCTCGAACCAGCTCCATGGTCTTCTCAACACCTAAATGTCCAAAATTATCATGCAGAGACCGCAGTACAAGTGGCCGGTGTTTTTCGGGAAGAACCAACTGGAGCATTTCCATACCATTGGGCTTCACAGTCTTCCTGTACAAGAGCCCATTCCGCAGCTGGAGCTTTTCCCCTTCTCGCTGAAGAAGGGCTATCTCTGGGTGGCTGCTCGAAATAGCGCAGGGCCACTTTCTGGCTCTCATTTCCTGTTTCACTTTTCCAATGGCTCCGTCCAAATCCTGGTCCTGTTGTAGGTCTAGATTACTCAGCAATTCCATCGGGGGTTCACCCAGTTGGACTGGATACACATATAGGTCTGGAATGACTGAGGGTGATGCACCAAGTTGAAGAACACATCCACTTGGGATGTCAAAAGGCTCACTGACCCTCACAGTTTTGCAGAGAGCCTTCACTCCAGAAGGGGGTATCCACCCCTCATCTTCAGGGTTTGCCTTCCTGGACAACAGATCCGCATCTACATTTTCTCGGCCTGGCCTATACTGTATGCCAAAATCATAAGTAGACAGGGCAGCTAGCCATCTATGCCCTGTGGCACTGAGCTTGGCTGTAGTGAGAACGTAGGTGAGTGGGTTGTTGTCAGTTCTCACGGTGAACTTAACGCCATATAGGTAGTCGTGGAATTTATCCACCACAGCCCATTTTAGCGCCAAGAACTCAAGCTGATGGACTGGATAGTTTCTTTCAGAGTTCCTCAGCTTTCGGCTGGCAAAGGCCACCGGGCGCAAACCCTCCGGGTACGCTTGGTAGAGAACTGCACCTAAGCCCTCAAAACTGGCATCCACATGCAATATGTAAGGCTTGATTGGGTCAGCGAATGCTAGCACTGGAGCATGTGTAAGACAGTGGATTACTTTCTGAAAAGCAGCGGTGCAGGTTGGTGTCCATCGGTCTCCAAAAGGCTGCGACTTCTTAAAATAGGTGGTCCCTTGTGCTACAGCTTGCTTGCCCCGGTTGGTTGGTTGGTAACCTTTTGTCAGATCAGTCAGAGGCTTTACAATAGCTGAGTAGTTGGCGATGAAGCGTCGATAATATCCGCAGAACCCCAGGAAGGATTGTAGGGTTTTGAGATCAGTAGGCTGCTGCCAGTGAGTGACTGCTTGTATTTTCTCCGGGTCGGTAGCTATCCCATCAGCAGACACAATGTGGCCAATGTACTTGACCTGAGGCTGGCAAAATTGGCACTTGTCAATGGATACTTTCAGGCCATATTCCTGCAGGCGGTCAAGCACTTTGAGGAGGCGTTCCTCGTGTTCCTCCAGTGTCCTACCGAACACTATCAGGTCATCGAGATACACCAAGCACTGGAGCAGGTTCATGTCTCCCACGGCCTTTTCCATCAGTCGCTGGAAGGTGGCAGGAGCTCCGGTTATGCCCTGAGGCATACGCTCAAATTGGAAAAATCCAAGTGGACATAGGAAAGCTGTTTTCTCCTTGTCTTCTTCCGCCATTGCAATCTGATAGTAGCCGTTTCTCAGGTCCAACACAGAAAACCATCGACTCCCAGTCATGGAGTCTAAGGCCTCATCTATTCTAGGGACGGTGTACTGATCTGGGATTGTCCGGGCATTGAGGGTCCGGTAATCAATACACATCCTGATTGTGCCATTCTTTTTTCTCGCCACGACAATGGGAGACGCATATGGACTGCGTGACTCCTTGATTATTCCAGCCGCCAGTAGTTTTTGCAGGTGGCGCCTCACATCATCTATATCTCCTGGTGCAAGACGTCTGGATCTTTCTCTGAACGGTCGTGTGTCGCTAAGGCAGATTGCGTGTTCTACATCTTTTGCCAGCCCTACATCCCATTCCCCCAGAGAAAAAACTCCAGCTTTTTCAGACAATTTTTTTATGAGTCTCTCTTTCCAGGCACTTGGGATTGGAGAATCTCCAAAGTTGAATAATCCTGGATCTATAGCTTCAGAGGGGATCTCATTCCTCTTAAGTGCAGTCACGATTTCGGCTTTATGGACACAGGCTACGACAATGCCCTTAGGAATTGACTTGGCTTTCAGCGACTCATTCCTAAACAACACTGAAAAATCATTGTTGTTTATATCTGAAGGCAGGAGAACACACGGGGGCACCATAACCCCGGCTGGGAGAGGGGTTTTGACGGGGGCCTCAATTATTAACACATCTTGGTCCCATGACTCCTTTGCAGTCACCTTACAGGATGCAAATACTGCCCCACCAGGGGGGATTTGGAGTGGTCCGGGGCCAGTCCACCTTATTTGTCCAACACCATCATCTATGGGCCCTGGGGAAAATGGTTTTTTGACTTGTGCAGGTGACTCTGCACAGACCTGCCAAGCTTGAGCTGGCCCACAACTCTGAGTTCTGCTGGTGCCATGCTTGGGTCCATGATGAAAACTCCTTGCATTTGTTCCAATAATCACTGGGGCCTGCTCTGGCCCTTTTGGGTCTGGGCACACCAAAGCTAACACAGTCTTGGGATCATGATGAGTCCCATCATCTGGGAACATGACATTCATTGCCACATATCCTTTGTAGGGATAACTAGACTCACTCAGGCCCCAAAGGGCTAGGCTAGAAATGGGATGGATGGGCAAGTGTGACAGGTGTGCTGAGTACCAGCTTTCGAATATTAAGGTGACACTCGAGCCACTATCCATCAGTGCTGTTACTGGTTGACCCTCGATAATCACCTCACTCAGTGACGCTTCTCCCACTAACCCCTCAGGGAGGGTTGTGGCTTCTTCCGTATCTACAGTGCTCCGCTTGACAGAACAATGGGTGTTGGGTGGCTCTGTACCTCGAGTTTTGGGCTCCTGTTTGCTTCCTTTCTGTCTCCTTAGTGAGCGAATTAATTTCTGTATGACAGTTGCAGTGTCTTCAGGGGCTGTACAGTGTGTGGCTATGTGACCATCTCCACCGCAGTGGTAACAGAAGAAATCCTCTCCTTCCACCCGGGATCATGGTTTTCCTGGATTACTTGAACGTGTGAGACTGGTATTACTGTCCCTACTATCTCTGAAGCCTTTCTTCCACCCAAACTCCTTGGACACCCTAGAGTCTGCGTAGGCCACAGACATTACACTGAATTGATTTTGCAGATCCTCTACCTGTTTTTTCAAGGCCTGAACCTCACCGCTGATGGTCATTTTGTCTCCTTTCTCTCTTTGAGACACTTTAGACTGCTTATTCCCTTGCGTGGGTTTTGGCCCTGCTGTGAACTCAGACATCTGGGACCGCAGCTCATTAATGTGTGACTTTAAGTCTCCAACATCACACTCCATTTGTTTATCTTCTTCTTCCACCCTCACCTGCCTGACTGCAGGTTTAGCTTGGTGGGGGCCAGTTTTCTGTCTCAATAACTGTTGATTTTCCTCTTCTCTGATCTCATGTAACAGAGTCAAGAAAGGAGGGGGGTTGCTTTTTCTCTCTCGTAATCTCAACTGCAGAAGCAGTATGTCAGATTCGGTAGCTCCTCTGAGGAGTTGTTCCACACGAGCACTGTCTCTCTGGTTGGGGGACAGTCCTCCTCTGTGTACCACTTTAGTTAATAATCGCTCCACTCTCCTCAGGAAGTCCGACAGTCGTTCCCCAGGACCTTGCCTCAATGCTCTGAAAGAAAAGTAGAGGTCCTCTGGGGTCTCTGAGATCCCAAAAGCCCTTTCCAGGGCCTCAATGTATTCCTCGGGCATTGCATCAGGGTCATTAGCTCTCACAGCTTGGGCTATGTCTAGGGCAGGACCCCTCAAGCTTTCCACAATTCTCTTTCGTTTTTCACGAACAGAGCAGTCGCATTCTTCTACCATCAATCGGGCCTGCTCTAACCAGGCGTCTAGGTGCTCTTCCCCAGCAGGGGCGGGAGTAATTCCAGAATATATCCTCAGCCGTCGAAAAACACTACTCTCGGAAGTGGGCCTCATGGTTTTGGCTAGCAAGTCCCCTACTGCTCGTATAATGGACTCCGCCGAGTTCCCTCCGGCTAGATCTGAGAGTTCTGGTTCTGGTTCAGTGGTTGTCCTTGGAGCGCTGGCAGGGGTCTCTTCCCCCTCACTGGGGCCATGCAGGGTCCAAAGCTCACCTCCCTCCCCAGCAGGTACATCCAGGGGAATGGTTTTAGTGTTCACTCGTTCACTACACTCACACAATACCATTAACGAGTGTGAATCTGGGTCAAACATCCGCCCCTTAACTTTCACTCTCCCAAGGGCCTTAATAGCTCCGACAGTCTCTTCAATATGCTCTACTGTGGTGTCTATGGGGACCCGTTTAACCACAATGGAATGGTTTAGGTCTACCCCTTCCCCTTTACACCAGTTCTGCAATAGAGACATGTTTTTTCTTACTTAACAAGTTATTACAATAATAGCCGCAAACATGGGGTTGGCGTTTAACAATGGCAAAGCATGAAAACAAGAACCATTAACTCACACAGTTACTAAAGGGTTTACATGCAAAGAACATCATGACATAAAACACTTTCAACATTAAAATCCCAGCGGTGCCTCCATTTATGTAGCGCTTCCTATGTACCCCTTGAACTGAGATACAGCGCCCTGGGTCCGTTCCCTTTAATAACACACAACTAGGGAAATTTTCACTCTCTTGGATCTGACAACTGAACGTAAAATTATTTAGCAAATTGTTGTGTGTTTTTACCTTTAAGTTCTCGCGCTGTAAATCCCTCACACTCAAATAAACCTCTTATTAATACCACAAATGAACGAAGGAAATAGTGCCCAAAGTACAGTATTTATTTACAAACGTCAGCGGCACATTAACAGGAAACCCACCCACTTAAACAAACTGAGGGTGAAACTCCATACAACTGCAAATATTTGTGAAACTTCAAACACATTTACCTGTGTGGGCCCACATGAAGTGAAAAACAAAAGAAAACATTAAAGAAAAAAGCCGGCAATACCCTAAAATAACCCGTTGCAGGCCTGATCCTCAGATAATGGCGGATGATCAGAGTTAGTGAGTTCACAGTCTTAGCTAGTGTACGCAATGTGAGCGTGCGGATAGGGTTACTCACTCTCGGCAGTCCATACTCCCTTGTTGCTGCTAGCAGTCCCACAGGCCACGTAGGAGCCTCGTGGTAAAAAAAACCTTAACTCCACAAAAGTCCAGTCCTGTACACAGCGGCAAAAACTTAATCCAACTCTGCGTCGGCAAAAAGTAAATCCCAACTCTGCGTCGGCGACAAACACAGTCCAGCTCTTTGTCGAACAAACCAACAGCCCCAGCCTCTTACTGACAGGAGAGGCTACTGTATGTGATGTCCTCAACTGGAAACAGTCTCTCTGCAAAACTGTTAGCTAATCGCTATCAGTAGATATTTGACATGACACTTAATGTCCGCCGGAGAGCATAAGCTGCTTCTCGCTTCGCCCTCACGTTTGCTTCGCTCTCTCAATCTCCTCCCCCCTCACGTTCGCTTCGCCGATCAGCCAATCAGAGTTCACAAGGTATAACTTTACACCAAACACTTCCCAAACATTAACTTAATCCATCACAAAGTAAATACTTGCAGACAGTATGCATAATACAACTTATTTTTATACATTGACACCCACTATGAAAAAGGGAAAAAATCTTAACACAATTTATTAGGATCTCAATCAAAATTTCACATTTTCACCAAAACTTTAACACTGGGGGGGTTTACCCCGGGGTTACATAAGCTTCTGTATTTTCATCAGTTAAGTTATTTTCTAGACAAATATCTCAGGGAAGTAAACGTACATAAGATGTATAGGTGGCATATACTATGAATATTCCAACAATACTTATTTTTGATATTTCTTAAAGCATGCACAGTCTGGGGTAAAATTCGCCGTTTTTGACTACTTTTGATTTTACATTTATATTTCACCTTAAAAGCTGTTTACCTTTCCTTGTTTGGTATCATTATTTTCAGCACAACCTCACGTGTGACTGTGCGGCTATTTTTTCATTTTGACTTACTGGATTAACACACTGAACACACACACACACACACAAAAAAAAAATCTGAGTAGAAAAAAAAGTTAATTATTTACTGTGAGAACCACAAACATTTTTAATGACAATTTTTTATAACTTACAATACAAATATAAAATTATGTAAATTTCAAAATCTTATGTACAAATTTAGCAAACAACAAAGGCATGTACAAGTATTTACATTAAAATACAGGCAATGCTGCCACATCATCTTAAATTGGTGATGTCATTTGGACACGCCGGCATGTGCAGTGACTCTGAAGGGTTAAATTGGAGGAATTTATGGGCTGAAAATGCCTTTAAAAACATCTTCCCCATGCACATTCATTTGTTCTTCTGCACACTAAACATGTACAGATAAGCAAACTCCCCATTTGCACAGATTTCAATACCATACATGTGGCCGATCTCCAGAAGGAGTGAGACAAAAACTGACTGTTCTTTCTTATGATATAGATTAATGATATATTAAAAAATGATCCTAATGATGTGACTCAAAACTGGGTTTCTGGCATGAAAAATCAAATGAGTTACTCTTACACCACTACTCCAACCTCTTTTTCTTGCACTTTAATCGGTACAGTTGTGGTCAGATGTTCACTTACACTCCTCATGGGCATGAATGTCACGGTTATTTTGGACTTTTAATGATTTCTTTGAACTGTTCTTTTCCCAGGGTGGAATGACTGTACAGCATGCATCTTCAATTACTTTAAAAACAAGAATTGGGCGTACAAATTTGAATTTATTTTGGATTTTCTCTAATCCACACAGGGTCAGAAGTGTAAATACAGGCTCAAATAAATACATATGCATACACCCACTGAAATCTTTTAATAAGTGGTGCTGAATGTTCTACAGTGTATTTTAACTTGACAAGGCCAAGGCTTATTAACTTCTCATTAGTGATCATGATTGACTACAACTTGCAGTTTATCTTTGCCAGCATAAAAAGGATTATTTTGACAGCACTCACTGGATTGAACAACACTTGGAACAATGAGAAAATCAAAGGAACTCAGTCTAAGAAGGAGAACTGTAGATATGCGCAAGTTAGGAGGGTCTCTTGGAGCCATTTCTAAAGTGCAGATTCCAAGATCATCATTTCAAGCAACTATACATAAGTACAAGTTATTCAGATGTGCCATCACAGGTCTGGAAGAAGACCCAAACTGTCACCCTCACATTAGAGGAAACTGGTTGGAATGTTCAGGAACAACCCAGGAACCACCACGTTTCAAGCCTGCCACAAACTGGAAACTGCTGGAGTGTATGTAAACTTCTGACCGCAACAATATGAGAGTGAATGATGAAAAGTCATTGTTAGGGACAATTCGTGTTGAAGAACACAAAAATGTAAAATTTGTGTCCTGCAACATGAATCAGTAGATTAAAGGTTCTGACTATATCCTGAACTTTTGGTTGGGCAAATACTGGCTGCAGTTTCTGTGGAAATATGAATCTGCAGTAGAAGTCTGATTCAGAAGCTCAAGTAACAGCACAGTGTGATCCCTCAAAAGCGACTGATCAATCAGCCACACAATGTGCTACCAAAGACAGACTGCTTGCTGTTTGTTTTATTGTACTATGTCTGCATCAAAAATCTATCTCATGCAGCACTCCATATTGGGAGACTTTATATATTCATTTTTGCTGTGATAATTAAGGTGTCTCATTACAAGGAACCCATTAATTAGTTTTCTGAAGACCACTGCATACATCAGGTAAAAATGAGATAAGAAAGTGATGACAAAGCCCCCCCCCCCACATGTTCCTTGGCCATGTAAAGTAAACCATTAAAGACATTACAATAGCAGTCACATTTTGTTCAGCCAGACATCTGGGACCTCAGCAGTTCATTGTTTCACATGCTTTCAACTCTTCTAATCTCAAGATCCTAAATTAATTATCTTGTTATCTCAAGATTTAAAAAAAAAAAAGTCAAATGTGTTTTTTTTTTTCTTTCAAGGTCACATCTTCTAACAGTGTAATTGCTTCTACCCTTATAAAAGGCAAGTATAGTGGAGTAACACTGCAGATGGATTAAAATGGAAATGACAGACAAGCCAGACAGAACGAGATCACACCTGCATTTCACGTTTCCTTTTACATCAGTCACCTTTAAACACCAAGATTGCAATCACAATTAGTTACTGAGTAAGCCATGTGTGAAAAACATGGAGGAGAAGGGGGCTTTACAGCCGTGTTAGGAAATATACTTTTGTTTGGCCTGAAGGACGGTCACAGTACAGAATGCAGTATTTCAGTGTGTTGCACTGAAACTCCGGAGGCTACCTTTAGGTTGTCAGATCAAACTATCACGAGTAAAATGAACATATCTATAAATACATTAAATATATGAGAAGTGGTGGGTTTATATTGGTCAATAATTATTTTGTTTTTGCCTCATGCTTTTCTCACTTTAGTAATTGTCTGACATTTATCTGCTGCCTACTATTGAAACTAATGGTCTGATCAATGTTCTGTATTTACAGATTATTCAAAAAGCCAAGAGCAAACTAAACTTAAAAAAAATGCATACAGCATTTTTGCATTTGTTTGTAAGTCACCCAATAGTCAGCCTAGGTTTCCTTTGGTGTCATTTCAGCCATTATGCCTGGCACCGGAATACTGATGTTCCCCTTACACAATATTACCTTAGTAAAAGCTGGCAGCTAAACTCCCAATGTTCATGTATTCCAGTTAACATGACAAGTGTATGGTAAGATCCCGACAGGCAGATCTGTCACAGCGTGTCAGCCTGCAACACCTTCAGTCACTCTAAACTCCAGCTATTGGGGCAGTTACTGTTTACCTCCGTGCTCGGCGCTTTGTTCCTCTGACATCAAAACAGTGGTGTCACTTGACCAATATTACTGCATTTCAGTTCTTGAATAGCTGGGACTGGAATTTTCCCTCAGGCTGATGCTGCACTAACTAAGGCGACATACAGTAAATCCGAGACCACTGAACTGTCCTGAGGTATGACTGTAGTCATGCATGAATAAATCACTCTGACAAGACAAGGGACGGCCTGTCACAGTTAGAATGAATGAAAGTAGCGCAGAGGTGCTGTGAAATGACAAAGAAGTGTGGAGGTTTGCTGTCATTCAGACAGGATCCTCCTCATATCCTTCAAGTTGAAGATGCGATCAATGTGTGGGACCATTATTGAGGCTGGCAGATATAAAGATAAGGATATAGATCATTTTATGTTTCATTGCTCATTTTACAGCAATAAGCAGGATGTGGTTATTTATTATTTATTCATTTTTTGTTCTGAGAGGGAATAAGTTTTTTTTTTTAAGAACATATTTTTAGTTTTGGTATGAATAAAAAGTTGAACATTTCTTTCACACAAGGCTGCTTACGTTTATGATATTGATTTTTTTATATGATCATCTAAGAGTTTGTTTCTGTCTGGTATCCCCGTATGAGGTCAGCATGAAGCTGATTAAAATCTGCCAACGTATATATCTAAGCATTAAATCTTTCTTCTTCTGGCTGCTTTTAGGGGACACTACAGCAGATCATCTAACTCCATCTCACACTTTCCCAAGCATCCTCCTCTGTCACACCTACCCTCTGCATGTCCTCCTTCACTACATTCATGAATTTTCTCTCTGGTCTTCCTCTTTTCCTGGCAGCTCCATATTCAACATCCTTTTTCCAGCCTAGCCACAATCCTTCCTCTGCACATATCCAAACCATCTCAGTCCTGCCTTTCTAACTTTGTCTCCAAACCACTTGGACAACCTGAGCTGTCCCTCTGATATACTCATCTATAATTTTGTCCATTTTGGTCACTCCCAATAAAAATCTTAGCATTTTCAGCTCTGCCGCCTCCACCTCCAGCTTTGCCTTCTGTCTTTTTGTTAATCGCAGTATTTCCAAACCCATGCATCACAGCAGATCTCACTACCATCTTGTAAACCTTCCCTTTCACACTTGTATCCAATCATTAAATTAACATTGCCATTTAAAACATCACCTCCATTACATTAGAAGTGATATTCTTTAGTCTCTTGCTTCTGCATGCACAGGCAAATGTACTTTCATTTTTATTTCTCAAGCATTCACTGTTCTCGTCAAAAACTGCAAATGTTCTGCTAACTCAACAACTTGGCATTAACATCGGCACAAAAACTGTGCACTGGGAACTTCATGGCATGGGCAAGGTGTGATGTGTAGGTAGCCCAGTACTTTTGTTCATATACAAAATGTTTTATTCAAAACAAAATTAGGTGGAATTATAAGTCTCAGTGTATGCTGTAAATGATCAAGCATAGCTCAAGTACAGTTAAGAAGAAAAATGGCCTAGTGGGTGATTGGCCAGCAAACTAAGACAACTTGAGATGGAACTGGTGTGCACTGTACCAAGCTGATAAATAGCCATAATAAATTTCATTGTTTGCTGCTGTGTTTATCCTGTGACATCATGTCAAAAATGCATCAGTTTCTCTTATTAACACAGGATGTCACTGTTGACCTCACTCAAGTTAAAGACCATTTTTTTCCTGTGTGGGAAGTGTCTTTAATGGCAGGCTTAAGAAGCTTTGGCTTCATGAAGCGGAACCAGTGATAGACCTAACCAGAGCTGGCTGAAACATACAAGACAACCTGCTCATTTACTGTAAAGAAGAAGTGAATTAAAAGTGGAAACAAACAAAGCGGAACAAGCTAGAGGGATGAAAGCTGGAGCCAGTGATGCTAGCTGGTGTTATTTAGCCCTGCTGATGCCAGCTGCCCTTAATTAAGAAATCAGCTCTCAGCTAGCTTAAGGAGAACAGGCTGTCCAGTCAATTTTTTCAAGTTGTAATATGTTGCCTAAAGAATGAATTGAATCCGTGCCCTTTGAAATTGGTGGCAAATGCTTCTGCACCGAGGGAGGCAAAAAACACAAACACCTGCATGAAGGTAAAACAATTTACTCTGCTGGTTAAAATACTGCTTAGTGCCTCAGCATATTGTTGCATGATGATTGCTTTGCTCATCATAAGCTAATGAGTTTGTTGTAGTGTGTTGTGAATGAGTAACTGTTGCTCTGCTGATTTAATTTCACTGTTTTTATTCTCTGTTGACACATATGGTGAGTATTGGCTTGACTTTATATTATGCAGGTGTCTAATAATACCATACTGTTTACTTAAAATCAAATAAAATATCTCAATTTCAAAAAATGGTGAAATATAGTCACATTATTTATGTAATTATATATATATATATATCGCAACTAGAGATTGACGAGGCACAACACAAATGCTACGGCAAGGGGGAACCAGGACGACAGGTCATGCCCACACTTCAAGATGGGGTACTGTCATGGTCCTGGGCCGTCTGCCCAGCATTTTGTGTTTAGTTCTGTCTTCCCTGAGTTTTGTTGTTTTTCAGTTGTTTTGATACGTTTGTTCCCCTCGTCCCTGTCTCCCCTGCTCCATGGTCTTGTCATGATGTCTTGTCCCTGACCTCCTGTGTTTTCATGTTGAGTTTATTCCTAGTGTTGTGACTAGTCTGTGTCTCTGCCCCGTGTCTGTGTGCCAGTCCCCCGTATGTAGTCTGCGTGCGCCTTGGTTAGTCACTTCCTGTATTATTTTGACAGTCGTATGTTCCCTGTGCTTTGTGTTTAGTTTTGCTTCCCATGTTGTTAGTTTCATTTGCTTCACCTGTTTTGCCCTGCTGTTTCTTCTTGCCCTAATTACCTGCTGTGTATTTAAGCCCTCAGTGTTCATCTGTTTCTTGTCGCGTCGTCTTCAGTGTTCCCTCGTTGTGTATGTTCCTTCTATGTAGTTAGTTTAGTTTTGGCATCTGTCCAGCCCCTGCCTAGCTGTGTTCTGGTTCCTGTTTTCCCAATAAATCCTCTAAGTCCTGATTTATGAGTCTGCATCTTGGGGTCCGATCCTGCCTGCCACACACACGCCATGACAGAACGACGCGACCATTTCAAAGACCCCGCGGACTCAGACCTGTGTGAACGGCAGCTAGCTGTGCAAGCTCACCTGCAGGAAGTGGTGAGGAGGAAGCCGTGGCTGGCTCCCGAGTACGAGGGACAGCTCCGCCGCTCTCACCGCGCTTGGGGAGACTCCAGCTGGGTTAAAGGGTCTCCGCGTCAGAGCTTGCCGCTCTCTCCACCTCCGCCGCCACAGCCCTGTTCATCAGCCGCACTGCAGCAACCGCTCGATACCACTGCCCCACCTCTGCCCCAGCCTTTAGGGATTAAGCTGGGCGGGTTCTCCCTGGCATCAGATTCGCCTCCACCGGCCTCGTCATGCCCCAGCACACCTCCTTCACGACCCGCTACGCCGGCACGTAAGCGGAATTCCCGGCGCCATAAAAGCCGAACGGAGCCAGCAGCCAGGGATAAAATGACAATGGACTCTCTGCAGTTTTCAACCACTTCCGACTCCACCACTGAATCTGTCCCTCCTTTCCCCGGCTCGTCAGACATGATTAACCACACTGCTCCACCGTCCTTGACAGCCAGATCAGACATTTGCAACAAGGCATCCAAGCTCTGTATCCTGTGGTTCCGGCTACCCAGTGAGGAGCTGGGGAATACCATCGCCCACAGGATACATGACATGTTGACAGAAAACACCTGGCTTATGGATTCCTTGCCCCGGCTAACCCAGTGTTATGCGGAACAAATACTTCATTCCGCAGCCCTCACTTTCCCCTCCGTGTCTCCCAAGGTGACTGTTTCCAATAAACCGGCTAAAGAAAAGACTGTGTGTTTCACACCTGGACTCAACCCTGACGCTCCATCCTCTGTGCCTCATGCTCCTGCACCCGCTTCTGTTCCACGGGTGGGAGCACCAGCGCCTCAGTCACCAACGCCGCTTGTAACAGTCACCCCTCAGCCACTTCAGTCAGCAGCAGCTCCAGCAGCTCTCCCTCAGTCTGCTCCCACGCAGCCAGCCCTCCCTCAGTCTGCTCCCACGCAGCCAGCCCTCCCTCAGTCTGCTCCCACGCAGCCAGCCCTCCCTCAGTCTGCTCCCACGCTGCCAGCTCGTTCTCATTCTCCCCAGTCAGCTGTGACGCCAGCTCATCTCCAGGAGCCCCAGGTTCTGCCAGCCTCTGTAGCTCTCCTGGGCTCAGCTTCCCCGGTGCTAGCTCTTCCCACCTCAGCACCTCAGCCTCAGCCACCCACGCCGCCTGCAGCAGCTCCTCCCCAGTTACTCCCGTCTCATTCAGCGATAGCTCCAGCTCCTCCCCAGTTACTCCCGTCTCAGTTAGCTGTAGTTCCGGCCTCCGCTCAGTCTCAGTCAGCCTCTGCAGCTCTCCCCGCTTCAGCTCCCTCAGCTTCAGCCCCCTCGTCCTCAGTCACCTCAGTCCCCTCATCCTCCTCAGCTTCAGCCCCCTCGTCCTCAGTCACCTCAGTCCCCTCATCCTCCTCAGCTTCAGCCCCCTCGTCCTCAGTCACCTCAGTCCCCTCTTCCTCAGTCACCTCAGTCCAGTCAGCTTCCCCAGTCCCCACAGCCAGTGCTTCCGCTTTGCCCCCTTCAGTGGCGTCACTTCCCTTAAATCCCTTGGTCTCTCCAATCAGTTTAGTTTCATCTTCAGTTCTAGTCGCAGTCTCCTCGGTTTCCTCCGTGCCCTCTGTCCCTCAGGTCCCCGTAGTCCCTCAGGTCCCCGTAGTCCCTCAGGTCCCCGTAGTCCCTCAGGTCCCCGTAGTCCCTTACTCTACTTCCACTTCTGGTCCCTCAGTCCCTCAGGTCCTCGTAGTCCCTTACTCTACTTCCACTTCTGGTCCCTCAGTCCCTCAGGTCCCCGTAGTCCCTTACTCTACTTCCACTTCTGGTCCCTCAGTCCCTCAGGTCCCCGTAGTCCCTTACTCTACTTCCACTTCTGGTCCCTCAGTCCCTCAGGTCCCCGTAGTCCCTTCAGCTCTCCCTAGCGCCCGGCCTGCTTCCACGCAGCCGGCTCTCCCTAGCGCCCGGCCTGCTTCCACGCAGCCGGCTCTCCCTAGCGCCCGGCCTGCTTCCACGCAGCCGGCTCTCCCTAGCGCCCGGCCTGCTTCCACGCAGCCGGCTCTCCCTAGCGCCCGGCCTGCTTCCACGCAGCCGGCTCTCCCTAGCGCCCGGCCTGCTTCCACGCAGCCGGCTCTCCCTAGCGCCCGGCCTGCTTCCACGCAGCCGGCTCTCCCTAGCGCCCGGCCTGCTTCCACGCAGCCGGCTCTCCCTAGCGTCCGGCCTGCTTCCACGTGGCCCCTAGTGCCAGCTCCCTTAGCTTCAGTCCCGTCAGTTTTGGTCCCCTTTGTTCCCTCCTCTGGTCCCTCAGCTCCTTTAGTTGTGGTTCCCCCTGCAGCCTCAGTCCCAGTCTCCTCTGTTCCTGCTCCCCCGACTCCAGTTTCCCCGCAGTTAGCTTCGGTCCCCTCACCTCTCCCGCAGTCAGCTTCCCCAGTGTCAGCTTCCCCGTCCTCAGCTTCCACACTCCTAGCTCCCTCCGTGTCAGCTCCCTCAGTGTCAGCCTTAGTTCCCTCCTGTACTTCCATTCCTGGTCCCTCGGTCCCCCTAGGTCCCTCAGCCTCCCTGCAGTCACAGTCCATAGTGTCAGCTCCCTCGCCCTCCATAGTGTCAGCTCCCTCGCCCTCCATAGTGTCAGCTCCCTCGCCCTCCATAGTGTCAGCTCCCTCGCCCTCCCCAGTGTCAGCTCCCTCGCCCTCCCCAGTGTCAGCTCCCTCGCCCTCCCCAGTGTCAGCTTCCACGCACCCACCATCACATGCACCTGGTCCATCCCCCAAGCAGCCCCAGCTGCTCAGTAAAGTAGCTGTGTGCCCTACACTGCAGACCCAGCCTGCACATTCGGAGCCTCACCTTGTAGGCCCCGTTCAGCCCAAGGGTCCGGCTCAGTCGGAGCCGTGTTTGAAGCCCAAGGGTTACGCTCAGTTGGAGCGTCGGGCTCAGTTCGAGCCTCCTGCCTCGTCTCGCCGCCGCCGCCGCCTGGAGCGCGGTCGGCCCCCAGTCCCGTCTCCTCGCCGCCGCCGCTGGAGCCGCGGTCGGCCCCCAGTCTCGTCTCCTCGCCGCCGCCGCTGGAGCCGCGGTCGGCCCCCAGTCTCGTCTCCTCGCCGCCGCCGCTGGAGCCGCGGTCGGCCCCCAGTCTCGTCTCCTCGCCGCCGCCGCTGGCGCCGCGGTCGGCCCCCTGCCACGATTCCTCGTCGCCGCCGCCGCTGGCGCCGCAGTCGGCCCCCTGCCACGATTCCTCGTCGCCGCCGCCGCTGGCGCCGCGGTCGGCCCCCTGCCACGATTCCTCGTCGCCGCCGCTGGAGCCGCGGTCGGCCCCCTGCCACGATTCCTCGTCGCCGCCGCTGGAGCCGCGGTCGGCCCCCTGCCACGATTCCTCGTCGCCGCCGCTGGAGCCGCGGTCGCCCGCCTGAGAGGTTTGGACTCTGCCTTTTGGCCCCTTGGCCTGGACGGCCCCCTGAACTATGGACTGTTTGTTCCCCCTGGCCGTTGCTCTTTTTGTTTCTGTTTTTGTCATAGCTCCTGAACTGTTCCTTGTTTTGACCCCCTGTTTTGGACATTGGAGCTCTCCGGCCTTGTGCCGTCACTTTTTGTTTCATCCAGTTGTTTTTTTTTCTCATCCCTGTGTTTTGTCCCTGTTTTTGGACTTTGTCCCGGCCTTGTGCCCCTGCTGTTTTTGTTCTGACATTGTGATTTTTGATGTTTTGCTCCCTGCCTTTGTTGCTCCCTGCCTGGTTTTGTTTTTGTTCCGGTCCCTCCGTCCTGGTCCCCCGCCTCCCTCCCTGGTCTGGTTTTGTTTCCTGTTTTGGCCGTCGGGTGCCGACCTTTGAGGGGGGGGTGCTGTCATGGTCCTGGGCCGTCTGCCCAGCATTTTGTGTTTAGTTCTGTCTTCCCTGAGTTTTGTTGTTTTTCAGTTGTTTTGATACGTTTGTTCCCCTCGTCCCTGTCTCCCCTGCTCCATGGTCTTGTCATGATGTCTTGTCCCTGACCTCCTGTGTTTTCATGTTGAGTTTATTCCTAGTGTTGTGACTAGTCTGTGTCTCTGCCCCGTGTCTGTGTGCCAGTCCCCCGTATGTAGTCTGCGTGCGCCTTGGTTAGTCACTTCCTGTATTATTTTGACAGTCGTATGTTCCCTGTGCTTTGTGTTTAGTTTTGCTTCCCATGTTGTTAGTTTCATTTGCTTCACCTGTTTTGCCCTGCTGTTTCTTCTTGCCCTAATTACCTGCTGTGTATTTAAGCCCTCAGTGTTCATCTGTTTCTTGTCGCGTCGTCTTCAGTGTTCCCTCGTTGTGTATGTTCCTTCTATGTAGTTAGTTTAGTTTTGGCATCTGTCCAGCCCCTGCCTAGCTGTGTTCTGGTTCCTGTTTTCCCAATAAATCCTCTAAGTCCTGATTTATGAGTCTGCATCTTGGGGTCCGATCCTGCCTGCCACACACACGCCATGACAGGTACACTGTAAACCCAAATTAGTGATCATTACTAAAGCCACGTATCGTAAGTAATTTCACTGGGATATCTAGTTTTTACAAAATCAAAAACCAAACAAATCAAGCTCTGTTTACATAAAGTCTTGTGGCCAAGATAATCCATTACTAAAGAACTCAAGGTTTTAAAACTAATGGTTACAAGTAATTAGCTCAACCACTAATCATGTACATCGGTATTCATTTCTCATGTTTATTAGTTAGAATTATTAAATGTAAATTATAATCATAGTCAATTTGTTTTTTTAACATTACACAATAATTGTCTGCATATTACCTGTTGTTCCTTACATATAAAAGACAATTCAATTTATTTTTCACAAATTTATTGAAAAAAATAGTACAATAGTAACATTTTAAACATATAAATCTGAGTAAACATTTCACCATGTTAAAGATTTTAAACATTAATACAAAACTAAATCTGAGTAAAGTGCTATGCCAATACAATTCTACATGTAACCCTTTACAAAAATGGGTTTTCAACCATTTTACCAAATTAAGCGTTTTACTTTGGACTCAAGGTGAAATTTAAAATGTTAAAATCTTGTGCAAAGGGGAACATGATTGCATAACATCTTATGAACTGAGGTAGCATTTCTCATTCATTAGTCTGGTCAAAAGACTAACATGGAACCCTTGAATGGCTTTGACAGGTAAACAGGTAAATTGATTAATAATGAGCGTCCCTACCTTGTACAGTTCTTTTATTTGAAATCCTTAATGATAAGTCTAAAAAAGAAAAACATAACTATCACGGTGGCACATAACAATTGTTAAAAACAAGTAATAATGAATCGGAAAGTTTCTGTATAACAGTTTAAAGTTTTTTCAGTCTGTAAACTTCACCGGCCCATGCAATTACAATGATTGTTCACATTTTAATGAATTATGTTTGTATTTTAAAGATGGCTACAAACTGAACATCAGCAGTGAAAACAAATTCCTAGCTGCTAAATAAGAATAAAAATAAGAAACTTTTTTTTTCAACACCTACACCCTGCCAGAGACCCTGCTGGGACAATAAGCTGGTCAAAGGAGGAAATAGAAGCCACTGATGTCAAGAAAGCTTCCTACCATGCATGGAGGGTTTCACCCCTGAAACTGTACGCTAAGTGGAAGGAAGGAACCTGAGGACTAGTGAGTGTCAGATCCACTATCCTAGATGAAACAACAAAAATCCATCCACATAGTAGTGGTGGACAAAGGAAGAAAGCTGTAGTGATAGACTTTGCAATACCAAGTGATGAAGAAAGAACACAAGAAGCTTGATAAATACCAAGTGTAAATAATACCGTAAGCGTGTATTTTGATTGCATCCTGTTATTTATCGTTCTTTTATTTTGACATCGTTAAACCGGAAGTAGTGGTCCGTCACGCTCACAACAGGGCAGAGCGCGGAGATACGGATCGGAGAGACACAAGCGAAAGAGAGAAGAGAAAAGAGTAAAAGAGAGAAGTGAAAAGAGTAAGAGAGAGAAAGACTGCCATTCTACAACTGGTCAAGGGCGCACACGGTAAAACAACGTTCCTTTGTTGTTACTTTGATGACATATATGGAGTTGTGGTGTGAAACAGTGATTTGCACAACGATCGTATATTGTACGTTATTGAGTATGAGCTACCTAGCCTGCGCTAGGCTGTTGGTGTATTAGCACATACTCCTCATAGAATGCTAGTTGTTTATTGTTTGAGATATTCTGTTGTCATTATTCACGACAAGAGTCAGACCTTCATAACTGCTTGTTAAGCTAACAGTGTTTGTGTGGTATCGTAGATGTTTAATTGTTCTTACATATTTGCTTTCTGCACGAGTATTTGTTATTTGATGTTGTCAGCAATATGTGTTAATGCTGCAGTAACATTGAGCCCAGTAGGGGGCAGACTGAGACTATTATAAGCATTGTTGTAACTGTGTTCTTGAGTAGAACAAGCGTGCCAAAAAGAGGATGTCTGCCGCTCGTTCAGTGTTATGTGTGCATGTTGGTCTGCTGGGTCATTAAAGTGAGATCAAGCTGAATATGAATGTTTATTTCCTGAAGATGTTACATCTTTTTGGCGACGAGGATTACTCAGAAGAGAAGTAAAACAAAAAGAGTGACGGGAGCCTGCGACAGGTTTGGCTAAAAGACAGAGGGAGAGAGAGCGGGGATACGAAGAGGAAACATGGCTACAATCGGTACGTTGGCACCGTACGATCCCAAAAGCCAAACGTGGGATGAGTACAGTGAAATACTGGAGCAGTTTTTCGCAGCTAATGGGATTACTAACGCAGACAGGCAAAAGGCAATATTAATAAGTGTCGTTGGAGCATCGACCTACAGCCTGATGCGTAACCTTCTCAGCCCAGCCAAGCCAAAGGACAAAACTTTCCAAGAGCTTGTAACTCTGATGAAAAACCACTTTGAACCAAAGCCCAGTGAAATTGTGCAAAGGTACAAATTTGATTCCCGCAACCGCAAGCCCAGTGAAACTGTCATGGAGTACGTGGCCGAGCTGCGTCGCTTAGCGCAGGATTGTAACTATGGCAACACGTTGCAACAGAGGCTGAAAGACCGGATCGTCTGCGGAATTAATGACGACAGAATTCAGAGGCGTCTCCTGTCAGAAACAGACCTCACGTTTGACAAGGCTCTGTCAATCGCTGTGTCACTGGAGACCGTAAATAAAAATGCCCAGGACCTACGGACCTCAGGTGCGACAGCAAAATGTTTCAGCGTCACCCGAGGGTCGCAGGAGGCTCGTACATTTAAAGGAGAAAGCAGAGAGTGTTATCGATGCAAAGGAACCAATCACACAGCAGCCAACTGTAAGTACAAACAAGAAAAATGTTATGTTTGTGGCAAAGTAGGCCACATAACAAGAGCATGTAGGAACAAAGCTAAACAGAACCAGAAGAAGTATGGACTAAAAACTGAAAAGACAGACAAAAAGCAGAGTTCACACTACCATTCTCACAAAGTTCATGAGATAGGTGATGGAAGTAAAAGTGAGAGCTCAGAAGAGGACTCATTCACACTTAACTGTATCAAGTGTATCCAAGAGCATCAGAGTAAACTGTACAGATTAGGGCGCCGGAGTGCAGTGCACCTGAGAAAAGTAGACCCCTACACTGTGGATATGGAACTTAATGATCAAGTTTTAACCTTTGAAATTGATACTGGATGCTGCCTAACAGTTACAAATGAACAGACTTGGAAATGCTGCAAACTCCCCAGCCTGAGGCCTGCCAAAATCAAGCTGGAATCATACACAGGGGATCCTGTGAAGGTGATTGGTGTAACAGCTGTCAGAGTCAGGTACAAGCAGCAGAGGAAAACACTGCCCCTTGTGGTGGTCGAAGGGGATGGCCCCAGCTTGCTAGGACGAGGCTGGCTAGAGGAAATACACCTGGACTGGAGAGAAATCAAAAACAAACACAAAGCTAAGAAGGTGCACCAGGTAAAGACAACAGAAAATAACACACTACAGCAAGTTTTAAGCAAACATGAGGATGTGTTCAAAGAGGAGTTGGGCACCCTGAAAGGCACAAAAGCAACCATTCATGTAAAACGGGATGCTACCCCACGATTTTTCCGTCCACGATCAGTTCCGTTTGCCATGCGAGCAAAAGTAGATGAGGAAATAGACCGACTGCTAAAAGAAAACATAATCTCACCTGTGAAATATGCTGAATGGGCGGCACCTGTTGTGCCAATTCTGAAGCCTATAGGGACAGTAAGGTTGTGTGGAGACTACAAGCTTACTGTAAACACAGTAGCTTCTCTGGAACAGTATCCAATACCCAGAGTGGAGGACCTGTTTGCTGCACTTTCTGGAGGAAAGCAGTTCTCAAAACTGGATATGAGCCACGCTTACCAGCAAATACTCCTGGATGACAAGTCCAAAAAGTATGTGACAGTGAACACACACCGGGGGCTGTTCACATATAACAGACTGCCTTTTGGAGTGGCTTCTGCTCCAGCCATTTTCCAGAGGACCATGGAAGGCCTTTTGAAAGGGATACCCCTAGTGGCTGTGTATTTAGATGACATTTTGGTGAGCGGGGTGAATGAGGCAGATCATCTAAAGAACCTGGATGAGGTGTTGGTCAGGTTGAAAGAGGCAGGCTTACGATTGAAAAGAAGTAAGTGTGTCTTCATGCAAAATGACGTGGAGTACTTGGGGCACAAAGTGGATGCACAGGGGCTGCACCCTGTAGAAAAGAAAGTTAAAGCCATCATGGACGCTCCTACTCCTACAAGTGTCACAGAACTCAAAGCATACTTAGGTTTGCTAAACTATTACAACAAGTTCCTTCCCAATCTGGCAACACTGCTGGCCCCCCTGCATGAACTCTTAAGGAAGGACATGCGTTGGACATGGCAAAAGAAGCAAGAAGAAGCTTTTCAGAAATCAAAGGCTCTGTTGAACTCAGCAGATGTGTTGGTTCATTACTCAGCAGACCAAGAGTTAATTCTCTCTTGTGACGCATCTCCATACGGTGTGGGCGCCGTTTTGTCACACAAGATGAATGATGGCAGTGAAAGACCCCTGGGGTTCATGTCACGCACACTCTCTCCAGCTGAAAAGAGATATTCTCAGCTTGACAAAGAAGGTTTGGCTGTAATGTTTGGCATCCAGAAATTCCACAAATATTTGTATGGTCGAGTCTTCACTATTTATACAGACCATAAGCCCCTGATTTCTCTTTTCAACATGAAGAAGCCTATACCTCAGATGGGCTCACCAAGAGTGCAAAGATGGGCTGTGACATTGAGTGCCTATGAGTACCACATTGTGTACAAACCTGGAAAACACCATGCAAATGCAGATGCGCTTAGCAGATTACCTGTACCAGACACGGCCCCTGAAAAAGAGATGACAGAACAAGTCTTAATGATGGATGTATTAGATGACACACTTGTGGACACCACACAGCTCAAACGCTGGACAGCTAAGGATATCATCTTGTCCCAAGTTCATGAGTATACCTTAAAGGGCTGGCCGGCACAGACCGATACTCGCTTCAAACCATATCAACAAAGAAAAATGGAACTGAGTGTGAGGGATGGATGTGTGCTCTGGGGAGCTAGAGTAATTATCCCCACCAAAGGCAGAGACAAAATACTGAAACTTCTGCACCAGACTCACACAGGCATGTCAAAGATGAAGGGCCTGGCAAGGTCATATGTATGGTGGCCGGGGATGGATGAGAGTATCGAAAGAGAGGTACAGTCATGTGACGAGTGTCAAAAACACCACAAATCACCACCCACTGCACCATTACACCCCTGGGAATGGCCAGAATCACCGTGGTCAAGGATTCATGTGGATTATGCAGGGCCATTCTTAGGTGAAATGTTTCTCCTCATTGTGGATGCTCATTCTAAATGGATGGACATTTACCCAGTGAAATCGCCTACATCACAGGCTACCATTGAGAAACTGAGACAGAGTTTCAGTGTGTTCGGTCTGCCGAAAATGTTGGTATCAGACAATGGAACATGTTTCACAAGTGCTGAATTTGCGACATTCATGAAGCGAAATGGAATTGATCATGTGAGATCAGCACCTTTTCATCCATCTTCCAATGGCCTGGCAGAGAGGGCAGTCCAGACCTTCAAGGAGGGGATGAAGAAAGTAAAAGGTGACACACTGCAAACAAGACTGTCAAGATTTCTGTTCAGTTATCGCATTACGCCGCATGCAACAACAGGCTTGTCACCAGCGGAGTTGATGATGTCTCGGAGACTCAGATCAGCTTTTGACCTGCTCATGCCTGATGTAAAAACCAAAGTGCAGCAAAAACAACTGAAACAGAAAGAGAGTCATGACACAAAGAAGAAACTGAGAAGTTTTGCACCAGGAGACAAGGTGTTCATCAGAAACTACTCCTACGGTCCAAAGTGGATCCCAGCTGTTATCTTGAGCTCATCAGGTCCTGTGTCATACACTGTCACCATTGGAAATGGTCAAACCCTGAAACAACATGTGGATCAGGTGAGATCCAGATTAAAAGACACTGTCCCAAGTGAACTAGACACAGAGGGGGAACCGGGACCTGACACAGACTCGGGCTCCCACAACTGCTTACCCACCATAATGGACACAACTTCACAAGCCTTGTCATGTGATCCTCAGGAGCTGCCACCTGCTCCAAACATCCAGGCTCAGCCTGATGCACCAGCTGCGCCTGAGGTGCGACGTTCTCAGCGAGAGAGACGTTCACCTGTGCATCTCAAAGACTTTGTTAGATAGAGACTTTTTTCTTGGAGAAGTTATGTGCTCTAAGTTCACAGATGTTTCTTTGTAGTAAAAAAAAAAAAGAAAAAAAATATATAATATTGTTCTATGTTGGTGTATATTATACTGCCACTGTTTAACGTTTCAGACAAGTACAAGCTGTCAACTTGAAGGGGAGGAGATGTGGTATCGTAGATGTTTAATTGTTCTTACATATTTGCTTTCTGCACGAGTATTTGTTATTTGATGTTGTCAGCAATATGTGTTAATGCTGCAGTAACATTGAGCCCAGTAGGGGGCAGACTGAGACTATTATAAGCATTGTTGTAACTGTGTTCTTGAGTAGAACAAGCGTGCCAAAAAGAGGATGTCTGCCGCTCGTTCAGTGTTATGTGTGCATGTTGGTCTGCTGGGTCATTAAAGTGAGATCAAGCTGAATATGAATGATTATTTCCTGAAGATGTTACAGTTTGTTTACAACTTGAATTGTTATACAAGGCTATTGTATTGAACAGTATATTTAAATATGTGGAAATTATCTGTCTGTTATAAAAAGATTCATTGAAATTTTAATTTCATTTTAGTTTTCACGGTGTTCATTAAAGATGAGTTCATCATGAAGAATAAATGAACTTCATTAACATCAGTATGAAGCGTGGACTCAGTGATTGACCAGGAAGTAGTTACACCAAGGGCTCAGAGAAGAGCTAGAGAGGATCTGGAAGGTGAAGGTAACAGTAGTCCCTGTGGTAATTGGAACACTCGGGGCAGTGATCCCCCCCAAGACTGGGAGACTTGCTCCAGCAGATTCCAGGAACAACATCCAAGATCTCTGTCCAGAAGAGCACAGTCCTGGGAACAGCTCCCAGGCCTATGGTAGAGGACCTGAACTTGGAGGATAAAGACTGCCTGCAGGGCTAGCTGAGAAATTACACTTAGATTAGAAGTTAAAGTCTGTGAAAATAAATTTCAATTCAGCTTTATTATATAGTTCTAAATCAATCAACAAACAAACCTCAAAGCTCTTCATATTGTAAGGTAAAGACTCAGTAACCCAGTAATCAAAACCCTATGAGCAAGCACTCGGCGGAAGTGGTAAGGAAAAAATTCCCTTTTAACAGGAAGAAACCTCCAGCAGAACCAGCTCATCTGCTGTGACCGGTTGAGGGTGACAGGGAGACAGGACAAATGACATGCTGTGGAAGAGAGCAAGAAGTTAATAATAACTAATGATTAAATGCAGAGTGGTGTATAAACAGAGTGGAAAAAAGGTGAATGAAAAAGAAATACTCAGTGCATCAAGGGAACCCCTGAGAATGCCTATTCCAGCGTCACCTGATCCAACTCTAACGACAAGCTTGATCAAAAAGGTATGTTTTTAAGCTTAATCTTAAAGGTAGAGAGGGTGTCTGTCTCCTGAATCCAAACTGGGAGCTGGTTCCACAGAAGAGGGGCCTGAAAGCTGAAGGCTCTGCCTCCCATTCTACTTTGGACAGCTGTTCTCTTATATATGTGTATGTTTTGTTGTTAGAGTTGCATATAAGGCGACACAGTGGATGCATGTGCATCAGCCTATGCACTTCTATCGATTGGCCAGTCATGGGAAGTCCAATCTGTTTTACTCAAAACCAAGATGGCTGACAGAAAGTCAGAAATGCCGATGAATATCTTGTAAATCCTTTTATAGCAGGACACCCTTGCAGGTAAAAAAAAAAAAAAAAATGCTAGCATCAGGTAACTTTAAAGAATTATAAATATTAGAATTATAAATATAATTGTTAAAATTTCCAGATATTTATTTTATATTGTGAGAAATATGCAATTAATCATGTGTCCACCAAATTGGATGCCATGCATCGCTGGCTATATTTCAACTGTAATTTATACCATTAGTGTAACTTTGCTGTTCTTGATGAACCTGATCTGCAGTGACATTTTTAGTGTAAATCAATTGATACTTGTTATTAGGATGTAAATCACAGCTTTTAAAAACAATATTTTTGCATATTATCTCCATAAAGTGAGTTCAAGTGCATCTTGTGACAGGAAGGCCTATAAGATAGTGGAGCATACACCATCTGAGTCAAGTGAGGATGATTCCAGTCACAGTGATGATGAATGATTGCCAGAAAAAACAAGAAGGATCAGGCTTAGTCAATTCTAGCAGTAGTGACAGTGGATCTGAGGATGCTGGAAGAGCTGTAAGTGGTGAGTTTGCTGATGATGCTGAAGGATCTGAGGGTGTACCACCAGACAGAGCTTAGGTCCAGACTACTGTGAATGCCTGACACCTTTACAGAATGTCTGGGTTGAAACAGAGGGATCCCCATTATTTCATGGCATCTGTAGCTTATACATTTGTACACCTACAAACAATATATATTTTTTTTCTTTTGTTCAACATTTTGGCACTTTTTGTAAGGGCATGTTTAGTACCTGTTAATTGATGCAAACATATTTTTGGTTTGTGCCCTGGAAGTTTAGCCAGATTTCCTTGAAGTCAGACTGAACTGAACCTTTGTAAATGGCAGTAATGCTGTTAAGACTTATCTGCTTTCTGAGAGTTTTTTTTTTGTAGAAAATCCTAGAAAGTCCACAGTTCATCAGTCAGGAGCTAGGTCAACATTTTATATTGCTTTGAAAAGTGTTAGAATATGTTAAAATGTACCGTGTGAAAACGTTTTCACACGGTACTTTATTTTCTATTATTCGTTTGTTAAATATATAATTCTTTGTTTCAAATGTCAAGCGCATGGTGTTCAGCTGAGTGGACGTGTTTGTAACTCCATGAAAGATAGGTTCATGAACAAAATTTCGATTGCACAGTTTTTTTTTTCATGCCTAAAGAGGAATAAAAATACTCAGGAAAAAAATCTTGACTAACGTTCTCATAATTCACGCATGAAAGGGCTAGTTCCAGTACTGTCAGTACTGTCGCTGCAGCATTTTGGATCAGCTGAAGACTTTCCAGGAAACCTTTATAACAGCCTGATAGTAATCAATTACAATAGTCCAGCCTAGAAATAATAAATGCATGAATTTGTTTTTCAGCATCACACTGAGACAGGGTGTTTCTAATTTTAGAGATATTGCGCAAATGCAAAAAAGCAGTCCTACCTCTTTGTTAAGGACATATCCTGGTCAAAAATGATTCCAATATTCCTCAGTGTTACTGGAGGCCATCCAAAGTAGGTATCTGGTTACACACCATGTTTCTAAGATTTGTGGGGGCTGAGTAGAATAACTTCAGTTTTATCTGAATTTAGAAGCAGGACATTAGAGGTCATCCAGGCCTTTATGTCTTTAAGACATTCCTGCAGTTTAGCTACAGTAATTGACGTGTCATCTGGCAACATCGATAGATAAAGCTGGGTATCATCTGCATAACAATGAAAATATATGCAATGCTCTCTAATAATACTGCCTAAGGGAAGCATGTACAGTGATCTCGCACCTATCGCGGGGGATACATTCCAGAGACCCCCGCGATAGGTGGAAATCCGCAAAGCAGCGGCGTTATATTTATTTTATTATTTATATATATTTTAAGGCTTTATAAACCCTTCCCACACTCCTGTAAACCTTTCCCACACTCTTACAAACACTTCATATGCTTTTAAACATGAAAATATCACAAAAACATAACACCACAGAGCTACGTTATGCACAGCAATCAGACATTGATGTGAAGCGGACAAGGAGAGATGCTGAACGTATGGGCACAGTGCGGAAAAGCAATGCTATGATCACTATGGTCACTGAGCCAATCGGTGCCCAGGATACAGAACACAGTGCTATGGTTGGTCGCCTTCCATTCCATCAGCCAATAGTGTGCCATGTACAATCTCAAGTTGACAAACTTGCGCAAGCGGTTGTGGCATACAGTACTGCATTTCCATTGTTTACAGTACGGTATTCATCTGCTGAAGAAATACCAGCAAAATCCCACAATATAGAATACAGAATTAGATATATTTTTTAAAATAAAAAACTTGTGATACAGTGAAGTCACAAGAAGTGAACCACGATATAGTGAGGGATGACTGTATAGCATAAATAGAATTGGTCCTAGCACAGAACCCTGTGGAACTCCATAATCAACCTTAGTGTGTGAAGAAGACTCCCCATTTACATGAACAAATTGGAGTCTATTAGATAAATATGATTCAATCCACTGCAGTGTCTACAATTAGAGCATACCTATGACATGCTCTAATCTCTGTAATAAAATATTATGGTCAACAGTATCAAAAGCTGCACTGAGGTCTAGCAGGACAAGCACAGAGATGAGTACATTGTCGGAGACCATAAGAAAATCATTTGTAACCTTCACTAATGCTGTTTCTGTACTGAGATGAATTCTCAAACCTGACTGAAACTCCTCAAATAAACCGTTCAGTTAGCTGTTTTACAACTACTCTTTCAAGAATTTTTGAGAGAAAAGGAAGGTTGGAGATTGGCCTATAATTAGTTAAGACAGCTGGGTCAAGTGATGACTTTTTAAGTATGGTTTCATTACTGCCACCTTAAGAGGCTGTGGCACGCAGCCAACTAATAAAGATAGATTGATCATATTTGAGATTGAAGCATTAATTATTAATGGAAGGCCTTCTTTGAGCAGTCTTGTACAGGGTCTAAAAGACTTGTTGATTGTTTGGAAGATGTAACTATTGAAATTAACTCAGAAAAATCAATTGGAGAGAGTCTAAATAAATACAGGCAGTACTGAAAGTAGTTGTACACAAAGGTACGTCTGTGAGATAGTTATGAATATTTTTTTCTGTAATGGTTAATATTTTATTTGAAGGAATTCATGAAGTCATTACTAATGACTTCAAATAACCACATTAGTTCAGCAGCTTAGTGAATTATGTACCTAATATTTACCTAAAAGATTATGAACCTCCTAGTGCTAGACAAACATGATGTCACACATGTCATATACCCTTTTACTTGTGGATAACAAATGACACACTGCAAAATTTGGCAAACTTCAGTGTAAATGTGACATTTTCAGAATGCAAAATAATACACAGAACAGAAAATTTGTTGGACAGAAGCACAAAAAATGGCAAATGACCCCTACTGTAACATTGCATGAAATTTTGGTTTTCCACCAAGAGAGCAGCTTAAAAGGATTGCTGAGACCGTGGAGGTCATGCCTTATACAGCAAAGTCACTGTTATGGATCACTTTGCTCTTGGATATGTGGGTGGATATATATCTAAGTGCATGTTTGAGGGCATGTTTGTTTGTTTGTGCTGCTCAGTGTGTGTCCTTGATTAACAGTCTCATCAGCAGCAGCAGCTCTCAGCAGAATAATGTGTGTTATTCTTTGGGGAGGTTGAGACAAATACGCAGCCTTAAAGCATCCTGAGGTCTGCTGTGCCATTGCTCTGTGATATATATATATATATATATATATATATATATATATATATATATATATATATATATATATATATATATATATATATATATATATATATATATATATATATATAATTTTTTTTTTTTTTTTTGGCAGAGGTGAGGACGAAGGTGGGAGGAAGTATATAGTCATATGTTCCAATCGAGCAGCCATTACCCTCCTTTTACTTTTCCTGCCCTTTTTTCCCAAAGTATTTTCAGTCCACTCACACAATTACCCTGCTGTCTCCTTACATCCTGTTCCCTCTTTTCCTCTCATTAGCTGAGGAGACAGCTTCAGTGTTGGGCATCCAGTTGACCATTTTGTGTGTTCATGCTTGAATGTGTGCGTGCGTGTGTGATATCCTCTGGAGTCTCAGTCTGTTGGCCAGTAGCAGGGCTGTGTCTTTAAAAGCAGCTCATTAGTGCATCCACTTGGACTCCAGACATCTCTTTCTTCTTTTACAGCTGGTTCTGGGCGCATTAGGCCAATGATGCTCTCTCCCTCTAATGGAGCAGAACGAGAGGGCCAGCACTGAGCTGCTTGTGTTTGCTCCCCCATTAATTATCCTTTCCCAACCAACTTAAACTAGGGTTTTATAATCTTGCAGCAGCAGCTCTGTAAGTCTTTCTTTAACATTTACATTAGTGGCAACGCACTCTTTTGATAATCAAAATATGCTGACTGCTGGACTTTACAGTGTACTCTTTTTAACTACTGCTCTGGTTTAGTAAAAATGTTGTGATTCTTCCCTCAGTTCACACTGTGAGGGCCCACATGGTGTACAAAATGTCTGCTGACCATTGTATATGACAAATTTGATACTTTGTTTGAATTCCTACTGAATATAAACTGCAGAGCCAGCTACTTGCAAAGGATTTGTAAAACTCTAGTTCTAAAGAATTTTAGCACTCTTGTAACTGTGTAGCATAATTTTCACAGTATTAATAACAGTGTTAATATCAGTAAATCCTGAGCTTCAACGAAAGCTAGGTAAAATATCAAAGATATTGTTAAATTCTGAACTGATTTTTTTTTTTTATATATATATATATATATGTTAAAGTGCACCTCTTGCTCTTCACTTCATTGGTGCATGCATTCACACATAGATCTGCAGCTCCTGACCAAAGAAGGAGGACCTTTAATTTTAGGCTGATGTAATTTTCATACATGAGCTCTGGTGTTGGTAGAATCAAGTCAAGAAAATGTCCTAATTTGCCTGTTCTCATGTCTGGTACATGACAAGCTGCAGGAGTCTGCATAAACACCTTCTCAGTACTGGAAATACTGTGTTTTGGTTTAGGAAAAGGGGCTGCCTGGATAGATGGAGCAGGAGTCTGGTCACAAATATACCACCCTCTGTAAATTCATGCTACTGCACCTGTGTGCTATTCTCACACAGGTGACTTTGTACTAAAGAGGTGTCAGCACTGCGACTGAGTTGCACACTTGCATTTTCACGTACAGCTCCACCCAGTAATGCCAAGAAAAGTTCACGACTGCAGAGCCATGCTAAATGGCTTAACTGTCTTTCCGGTAGCATGCAGATGGTAACTAGCTTTTCCACTCTGGACAAACTCTGCAGTGATAAGGTGGAGGCAGAGAGACACTGTGATAAATTTTCATGAAGTGGTTCTTTATTTCCTTTTCTGCTGCGGTGAACACAATCCACAACATTCAGACAACTTTTATACAGGAACTTCAGCCTATCTGCACCTTTATGGCTAATTTTAGTCGTTCAGTCACCCTTGTCAGCATGAACTTTATAGAGGCTGAGGCTTTGTGGAGTAGCATTACTTCTCACATACTGGCAACACAGAGAGTTGCTCTCTTCCCACAAGAGTGGTTAGGGTTAAAATTGTAAGTTTTCTTCATATAATAATGTTAGTTCTTTGAACTTATATTTCACATTTTTACCTGCAGAAGCTATTTTTAGGTACAGAACTGTCAGTTTTGTGTTACAAATAAACTTATGTTTTTCATTTTCTATTAAGATTTTCATTGTATTTTATCTCACCATGTCGCCTAAGGTTACTGAGAAGAATGCTTTTTTTTTTAGCCTCATCACCCAGCCTGACCATTTATGTTCTGGTTTGGCTCCCAATTCCTGCCACAGATAATGTTGCCCTCTTAAAAAGACAGGATTCCATCTTCAGTTCAGCAACTTTTTTTATTCCCGATTCTCTGAATGACTCCACAAAGCAGGCACAAACATGAGCACAGATGAACGAGAGAAAGTAACAAAAAAAACATTCACCAGAGGTCGCGCCGCTCACCAACCTCGCGATAGTTGATGACATCACATCCTGAACTGTGACCCCATAGTAGCAACATTAATCACAGTAATATTTGGCATAACATCAAAATTAAATAGAAATGTAAAATATTTACCTATTGTTTAAATCTGTTACTGCCAACTAAATTATTGAAAATACAAATAAGATTAAAAGGGATCTTTCAAGGTCGCAACACCCTCCCCCACTAAAAAAAAATGTTGCCGAACATTTTCTTAATTTCTTAACTGAACATTTGATGCAAAGGTACATAAACAGGTGAGTATCATACACATCACATTTTTTTCTCTTTTACAGGATGATGAGGCTGTGCTATCTTAACAGTCCATTCTTCATTTTTTTTTCTTTCTAATGGTCTCTCATGGCCACAATACAGGATCAAATGTCTACAGTCCATAAGTATTGTAAGGTGCATAGTCCATAGAAGCATTGGTGGGCCCCCCAAATCTTCACAAATGGGACAAGGAAATTACCATTTACACCCAGAACTGTGTATTCACACATTTCATAGCCATGTGTTCTGCATGCCTATCAGTAAGTGTACACATTACTAGTTCTCACTTTACAGTATGTACCACACTACTGCCTTAACTCCAACATGTTAGCTTAGTTCCCCATTTTCTGTACTTATTATTGAAATAAATGTTCAGAAAACCTGTTTTTATATTCTGTGATGCATTTGAATGACCACATCCCCGTGAACTATAACTGTATAACAAATCACAAATAAACTAACTTGTAGTTGTCTTGTATATGTGTGTGTGAGCCTCTATTCAATGTAAAAAGGATACATGGATTATGGTCTGGTTAGCAGGCCATGGCTGGTTCTGGAGGACTCCCTCATACTAACAGGGCAGGTTTCCAGCGGCTGAAAGGTCGGCTGCCCCAGCTGGTCATAGGTGTAGACACGCCTGGGCTGTCGGACTCTTTTAGGCCTTTCTCTCCCTGTTTCAGCATCACTCTGTTCATCCTCAAGTTCCATAGATGGCACTTCATGTTGTTCCTCCTCATGTTCCTCTTCAGAGTGCTCCTCAGGTATGAACACCTCCTCAGGTTCACCTCTGAGCATTTCACTCCGGGGGCAAAACTCTTTTGCTTCTATATTGAGGGGTGGATTTGCCCGCCTCACTGCTGCCCACATGTGATTTTCCTCATCACTGGAACTGCTTGCATCAGTGGGGTAAGTGTGCTTGGCTTTATGCCGTCTCCTTGTTCTCTGCTTTGTTTTGTCTCCATTGCTTTTCTCTTTCAGGCTGGGCTCCTCTTGCACCTCAACCAGGTAAGGACACGGCAGGAGTAGGTTTCGGTGTAACACCCGTTGTCTCCCTGTTCCTTGCAATGGCTCAACTACATACACAGGGCTATCAGGTCCTTTCCTTCCCTTGACAACATAAATCAGATCTTCCCAGTAGCTGCGTAGTTTTCCAGTGCCACCTCTAGGCGTCAGGTTTCTCACCAGGACATGGTCACCTGACCCCAGGGTAGAACTCCATGCGTTCTGATTGTAGGTTTTCTGTCCTTTTCGTGCATTTTTTTTCATATTCTGCATCGCAATCGCATAGGCCTCCTGCATGGCTTCTCTCCACTTCTCTGCATAGCCAGTCTGTGACTGGTTTCTTTCCCTTCCCTTCCTGGGGAACATCAGGTCCACTGGTAGTGTTGGTTCACGACCAAAGAGAAGAAAGAATGGAGAAAACCCTGTTGCCTCATGCACAGTTGAGTTATAAGCATGAACCACTTTGTTCAGGTGCTCCTTCCACCTTGCCTTCTGAGACTCTTCCAGTGTGTGCAGCATTCCTAGCAGCGTCCTATTGAAGCGCTCTGCAGGATTAGCCTGGGGGTGATATGGAGAAGTGCGGGAGTGGCGGATACCACAGTAGCTTTGGAGTTTGTGAAAGAGAGTGTTTTCAAACTCTTTTCCCTGGTCGTGGTGTATCTTGGATGGGAAACCAAAACGCATGATAAAGTCATCAAAAAGCTTTTTGGCTGCAGTCTTCCCAGACTTGTCTCTTGTTGCATATGCCTGTGCATATTTTGTAAAATGATCAACAACGACCAGTATGTATTCTTCACCTCCCTTACACCTGTCCAGATGTAAGTAGTCAATGCAGATCATCTCAAATGGTGCGGAGGTCTCTATACTCTGTATAGCTGTTCTGGTTTTTCTGTGAGGCTTCTTTCTCTTTATGCAGCAACACACATTTGTGACATAGTGCTCCATCTCCTGTCTCATCTTAGGCCAGAAGAAGCGTTCTCTTGCCAGTGCTACCATTTTATCTGCACCTAAGTGTCCCATCTCCTCATGCAGGAGTTTGTACACAACTGGCTTCAGACAATCAGGAACAACTAGCTGTTTTCGTGTCGCCGTCTCCCTTCTGAGGATACCATCACCATCCATGTGTAGGCGGGGCCACTCTCTGAGAAGCTGTCTGACACCTTCATTCTCTGCCAGTTTGTCTTTATGTTTCATGTGGGCGTGTGTCCTTTTTAAGGCCACCACTCTGTTTATGATGAGGTCTGTGTTTTGAGCTGTCCTCATGTCCTCTGCTGCAAGAGGCTGAAGTGGCTCAGTGATGCTGCACCCTTCTGACAGCACATCTTCGTTACAGGTAACAGCTGATATCCAATTCACCTCACCTATTTTGTCCAGGTGCGGAGCTTTCGTGATGCATTCAGCAGCTTCCTGTGGGCATTCCTCCGTACATTCTTGGATGAGCTCCTCGATGGGCTTTGGTCTGCGTGACAAGAAGTCTGCATCTCTATTTGCTGTTCCAGGCCTGTATTTCAATGTGAACCTATAGTCTGCCAACTCTGCAACCCAGCGATGTCCTGCTGCATTGAGTTTTGCTGACTTGGTGACATAGGTCAGAGGGTTATTGTCACTGTAGACTGTAAAGTGAGGTGCGTGGAAGAGGTAGTCACGGAACCGTTCTGTGATAGCCCATTTCAGCGCGAGGAATTCCAGTTTACCAGAATGTAGCTTGTAATTTCTTTCTGCTGCTGTTAAGGTTCTTGATCCATATGCTATCACTCTGAGTACCCCCTCTTGCCGTTGGTACAAAACCGCACCTAAGCCATCTTCAGAAGCATCTACGTGAAGCACAAAGGGCTTCTCCAAATCTGGGTATGCCATAACAGGTGGGTTGGTCAGCTGATCCACAATTTGGTTCAGTATCTCTTTGTGGGAGGAGGTCCACTGAACTGGATGGGAAGGTGGTAACTGGGCTGATTTGCGGCTACACCCCTTTTTCTTTTGGTTTTGCTTCACCTCAGATTTTGGCTTGGCTAACAGTTCATAAAGGGGCTTGGCTGTCCTGGAGAAATCTGGGATGTAGGATCTATAATAGCTAAGGAAACCCATTAGTTTTCTCACCTCTCGCACAGTGGTTGGTGTCTCGTGCTTCAGTGCTTGAACTGCTTCTGTTTCTTTAGGATTCATCCTGTATCCCTCTGCAGAAATCACACGACCCACATAACAGACCTCACTTTTGAAAAAGTCACATTTTTTTGGTCTCAGCTTTATGCCACACTCTCGCTGCCTCCTGAGCACCTGTCTTACATTTTGGATGTGTTGATCGAAGTCAGGACTAAAGACCAATACATCATCCAAATACGGGACACACACTTCATCTCTGAGGTCTCCCAAGCATCCTTCCATATAGCGTTGGAAACAGGCAGGGGCATTCGTAAGCCCGAATGGGATCCTCACCCACTCGTAGAGTCCCCATGGCGTTATGAATGCAGTGCAGGGTCTGCTTTTCTCACTCATGAAGCCCTGATGGTATGCTTTTCCCTGGTCCAGCACCGTGAACCAGGAGTTTCCTCCCAGGTTTTCCAGAATCTCTTGTATCCTCGGGATGGGATGACGGTCAGGCAGTGTTTTCCCATTCAGTAGCCTGTAGTCTATACATAGCCGCAGACTCCCATCCTTCTTCCTGACACATACCACAGGTGAAGAGTATGAAGAACAGGATTTCTGGATCCAGCCTCGGTGGAGTAGGTCCTGTATGTGCGCTTTAACTTCCTGATAGAGATGTCTGGGGATCGCATTATATGTTCTTTGAACAGGCACATTGTCTTTTAGCTGTATCTCCATCTCCAAATCTTTAATGCACCCTGTATCCCAGTCATCCTTAGCAAAAACATCACACTCTTCCCTGAGCATCTGCTGTACCTGCTGTCGTTGGTCCTCAGATAGATGGCTCAGGTCCACGGGTGGGTCCCATGGCTCACCTCGTAGCTCTCCACTTGACTGCTGTGTGGGTGGAGCAGCACAGCTGTGTGGTGTCTGCGAAGTCTGTTCATCAGCCAGTTTTGTCTGCAATGGGTAGATGGCATCCACACTGTACAACAGGCCAAGTGTGGTGCGACTGTGTAGCACAATGTCATTATCAGTCACATTCTCAACAGTCACTTCAATGTTTTCATGATCTCCTGGAGGGAGCTTAATCAGCTGTGCTCTAATGGCAAGACCAGATGGCCAGGGTGCTTCAAGGTTTGGCTCTAGCACTACGTGTGCACCCACCATACTCTTGTTTAGTCGGCCGCACTGCACCCCCATCACTTTGTTACGGGGGATGGTCACTGGTTGTCTACCCACTCTGGCTACATGGGGCTGATTTTCAAGCTTTGGCTTTTTCAAAACAGATAAAACAGCCTTTGCAGTTCTGTGACCTACCTCCAGTGCTGAGCAAAGTCTCTTAACCATATGACCGGATCGCATGCAGTCTTCATGTGTGTCATTGGTCAGGGCTAATTCTTCAATCACATTAAAGCCGATTATTGGGCGTTCCATATCGTGGCTTGCCACCAGGATGGGGACCAGGACAGGTTTGTCGCTCATTCCAGCTACAGCATCTTTAGCTAAAGTCACTTCAATCCCCATCCATCCCTGATATGGGATGTCAGTTCCATTTGCCGCTGAAAGCTCTAACGATCCATCTTCAAGCAGCTCAGTCACCGGTCTGACTTCCACATCTGGCAAATGTTTTCTTTTCCAGCCCATTCCCACTACTGATACCTGTGAGCCCGTGTCCCACAATATTGTAGTGTCCACTCCTCCTAGGGAGGCTCGAACTAGACACCTCCTCCCGACCAGTTTTGCAGTTTGCAATTGTTTACCAGTGAGAGGTGCTCCTAGACTGAGAAGATCTGCTTTCTCTGCGCTTTCAGTGGGACAGTGCAGGATTTCAATTTTGCTTGTGCTGGCTCTTACGTTTTTCATTCGGCAACCTGCTGCCCAGTGCTCAGTACTGCCGCACTTGTAGCAATGAGCACACCTTCCATCAGGATTGGACTCTTGACATTTTTGACATTTTCGGCTGTTCCCAGTCTTAGGTTGGGTTCTGTATTTTCCGTTTGGCTCTCCATTCGCTCTTTGTTGAGACTGCGGGCTCTGCTGAAGGGTTGCAATGTGTGTTGTGAGGTTCTGAATAGCTTCACATATGGCTCTGTTACCTTGATCCACTTTGTCCATGAGTGTATCACGTTTATTTGCTTCCCCACCTTTGTTCTTGTTGAGTTTAGACACATGTTCGCATTCAGCTCCTTCATTTTCCTCATTAATTGCTGCCACACTGATCATTTTGGTTTTCGGTGTGGTTAACAGCTTGTTCCTCCTTTCCATTTCCAGACTGTATGCAGCAGTCATTTTCTCCAGAAGAGCTTCATCAGTCACTTTGGGGGTTTGTAAGTGTGGTTTCATGTCTGTTCGAATGGTGTCATCACGAAGACCAGTCATCACTGTTTGAAGGAACTGGTTTTGAATTAGTTCTGCACTGTACTTCAGACCAGACTTGACTCTTTCTGAGGCAAGGACAGTTTGTTGTCTCATGTCCATGGCTCGCATCAGAAACTGTATGGGCGTCTCTTTAGGTTCCTGAACTGCACGTGTGAGAGAATGATACAGCTCAGTGGAATCTTTTTCAATGTAGTGGGTCCGCAGGATTTGTCTGAGGGCTTGCAGCGTCAGGTCTATCCTACTCTCTAAATAACTTTTTAGTTTTGTTCCAGGAGCTATTGCTTGAATAACAGCTTCGACAACTTCTTCCTCATCATATCCTTTTTTCAGTGCCTTTAGAATCTGTCTTTCCAGACTTGAGTATGTTAATTTGTCCCTTTGATTTGGCTCCCCAATCTGTCCAGTTATTTTTAACTCTCTTCTATACAGCGGGTGGACAAAGGAGACATTTTGGCTAGCTATAGCAGCTGTTGCATTCATGGTCAAGTCACTCTCCCTTTGTCCCTCTACATCACTGGGTGCAATTTCATTTTCGGCCACAGGGTGGCGCTTCTGGATGACATTTTGAGGCAAGGGTACTTCACTGTACTCACATTTCTCTTTTAATTCGTCGATTTGGTCATTGAGTTTCAGCAAAACAGACATTCCTTCATCTTCTCTTGAGGTAATATCTTCTCCCTCTATATACTGAAGAATACACCTTCTCAACTTACGTGCTACGTCGCTGTCACGTTCATCTACAGTTAGGCTGAGGGCTGTACACACATCCTTCAGGTCCTGTGCTTTCAGACTCAACAACTTTTCTTCTATCTCAGCCACCAGGCTTTCCCAGTCAGATGACATCTGTTGCACTTCGGCCATGATCAAAACGTTTTACCTTCTTCCTCGGGGCTCTTGGAGTCTGTAGCCTTGGTTAGCAGCTAGTGCTAGCTCGCACCGAGTCCGCATCTGTCGCTCTCTCTCGTCTTGCTTCGCGGTGAAGAAAACACTTCAACCGGGCGGAAACACCAAGTTTATGTTGCCCTCTTAAAAAGACAGGATTCCATCTTCAGTTCAGCAACTTTTTTTATTCCCGATTCTCTGAATGACTCCACAAAGCAGGCACAAACATGAGCACAGATGAACGAGAGAAAGTAACAAAAAAAACATTCACCAGAGGTCGCGCCGCTCACCAACCTCGCGATGGTTGATGACATCACATCCTGAACTGTGACCCCATAGTAGCAACATTAATCACAGTAATATTTGGCATAACATCAAAATTAAATAGAAATGTAAAATATTTACCTATTGTTTAAATCTGTTACTGCCAACTAAATTATTGAAAATACAAATAAGATTAAAAGGGATCTTTCAAGGTCGCAACAATAACCTAAAGGTGCTTCTGTATTTCTGACTGTTTACATGACCCATTAATTAAAGCTAAAATTATTTGAAATAGAACTATTGTGATTAGAGGTGAAAACAATTGTCCAGCATTTTTCTAGACAGGCTTTGTGTTTGTCAGTTTGCATTCTTTTTTCCATTATTGTGTCATCATTGTGTATCTGTTTGCATCCAGTTGAACCACCATCCTTTGTGGCTGTCTTTGTCTCCACTGATACAGTAGTTGTTCTCACAAAATTATGTTTACAGTGTTTGCATTCTTGACGTCAGCTTAGTTTCTTTCTTTTTTAAAATTCTGTTAGAAGATGTCACCTTTGCCTATAGCTTCTCCTGGAATTGCACATCTGACCTTCTCTGTGATAGACCTTCCAGTTTTTATGGCTCCACAAAGTGCAGCAATGGCTACAATTGAAGTAAGAAAACAATATAAAAGTCCTGCATGAGGTTAAGTGACATTTGGGCTTAGGGGGCACTGTGGCGGGACTGTACCTATACTGTTCAGTGAACAGACCTTTAGTTATAAGACAGGCACACTAGTTGAAACTAAGCTGCAAGTTACCCTGCCTGTACAGTATATGGCAAAGCAAGATTATTAGGGCAGCATGGTGGTGCAGTGGTTAGCACTGCTGCCTCACAGTTAGAATTCCATCTGGAAGGCCTGGGTTCGATTCCACCTTGGCCCAGGCCTCTCCCTCTCTCTGTGTGGAGTTTGCATGTTCTCCCCTTGTGTGGGTTTCCTCCGGGTACTCTGGTTTCCTCCCACATTCCAAAGACATGTTAGGTTAATTAGGTTAATTGGCTACTCTAAATTGCCCATAGGTGTGAATGAGTGCGTGAATGTGAGTGTGAAAGGTTGTTTGTCTCTCTGTGTTGGCCCTGCGACAGGCTGGCGACCTGTTCAGGGTGTACCCTGCCTCTTGCCCTATGACAGCTGGGATAAGCTCCAGCCCCCCCGCGACCCTGAACAGGATGAGCGGATGGATGGAAGATTATTTTCTCCAAAAAGTTTTTGCAGGAATTTCTCCTTGGTCTTACTGAAAGGTCTTTTGAGTACACAGCTGTGATTAAACCCTCCTTTAAACATAACTTGAGAGCGCCTCCCCAAGCTAATGATGATTTGCCTGCTTTTATTTTCATTAGTCACTGAAGTGGAATGCATGACATTATAAACAATGCCTGTTTATGTTATGTGTAGCGTGAGCATATTAATTCTGAATAGTCTAGTTCATTATGGGAACACTGAATTAACTGAGGCATGCCTGCAGTAAAAGGATATGATTGGGCTGTCTGAGTATACGTAAACCATAATTATGGATTTGGAGGTAGTTGAAAACTAGTTTTAATTACCTGGTTTCACTTGAACAGGAAAAGGGGATAATCCTTTTGCAAACTGGGTGTGATTTATGTATATGTTGTTTAATCAGATAACAGACTTATTATTCATATTGTACGTTTATAAAGATGTACCAGTTAAGCTTACTGGCTAATTTCCAACTATTGTCACTGGGCAGACATGATAACAGCCACAAGATCAAAAAAATACAGGGATACTGTCCACAAATATAAAACTATGCACCATTTTACTCTCTGAATAAGTTCTAAAGGCTGGTTTATATATGGTAAAAGCTCTCTGTCCAAAGCCAGTCCTCCTCACAGGTGTTAGAAAGTTCTGTAACTGGAAACAAAGCAAAAACTGTAACTTGAGCATGATATCAATGTTTATTTGTCACATGGCCAGAAACAGTTGCCTTCCACTTATTTTTATTGAATTTTCACCCAAATGGAAAAGCTTCTATCAGCAAACCTGTAGGATCTAAATGCATGTATGAAAATTCATTTGAAATATATCTAGTTTCTGAAAATCTGCTTGTTTAGCATGTGGTTAAAACACAGCCTCAGCTAAGTGAGCTCAAATATCACATGCAAAATATTTTTTTTGACCTTGAGTCTTATCAGTCATATGAGCCACGATAACTAGACCCAGTTTTAATCCAGAATGATGAAAATTGCCAAATATTCTGCATCCTGTTACCCAAAGCTGTGTCATATTTCAAACCTCTAGGGCTAACTTTAAGTGATATAGTGACATTACAATTGTACTACAAAATGTCTCCAAATGACCACATTGTTGCTTTTGCGCCCTTCTGTGACTGTTAAACTAAAAACCAAACATTTAATTACTATAATCTGGTTTACCATTGTTCCAAATATTTCATGGTGTGCTGCTATAACTGGTAATCATGATGCTTGTTGCTTTAAACACAGGAATAACCCATGAGCTGTACATATACCGTATACTCATGATCGCCAATGTTGGAAAATGAAAATGATTGGATTACTAGAACCATTTGCAATTCCACCATGGACCTACTTGTGCTGAAAGCAAAACTCAACATCTTTGTCATACTGGTCCAGTCTTGCTCTTGGTCAGATTCTCAGTGCATATTCTGCTGTAACAGTCTAAGGCATTTGAAAGAAAACATGTGCCACAAAAAAAAAAAAAAAAAATCAAACATGAACTGTGATGTGCATCATTGCCCAGTGGTAGAGCAACACCAACACAATCATCAGTCACAACCCAGCTGTCTTAATTCAAGTTGAAGTTTAGGGGAAAAGACCTTGCATGCTTAACACTCCATCTCCCCCCATAGACCTGAAGACAGTGTTTAAACTTTATAAGGGTGTCTAGATGTGTCCAAATGAGGATAAATACACCATGTTTTGGAATGACCTTTAGAATGCATGTACCAGCCTGTATTGCTGTACTCCATTCTCCTGTGCCAAGCTTCATTAAATGCTTCCGTGCAAAATGACTGAAAGTCTCCCGAGCCTTGTTGTAGCATGATTTAACCTGGTCTCACAAGATTCCTTTCACACCTGCCAGGCTGCGACACGTTTGGTACTGCTCAGGGCAAGAATGTAGAAAGAGAGCCTTAGCTCTCCAGGAAGGTTTTTTTTTTTTATGTTTTACTTTTTTTTTATACTAGTTAGTTATTTTAAGTTAAACATTACTTAAAATAAAAGGAAATCCACCCATTTATACTACAATGAAAGATATTTTTGATGTCAGTGAGTTAAATAATCATGATATCAGCATCACTGTTTCCTACAATCAGGAAACTAATTGAATTTATTGTGTTAGTCAGAAGAGGAGAGCATACAAAATGAGCACTTCCTTAAATTATTAAATACTATATAATTTTTTACAGTGGAGCAGAAATCAGCTGCCTTTCCAGTCAGTTTCTCATCCACTGGATGAGATCCACTATCCCTACAGTTGGCAGTGGTAACTTTTCCAATGCTCTGTAACCTCGGTGAATTCACCTTTGTGGCATATGAACCACCCCTCCATCTGCTATAGGGTCAGGTTATGTACTCACAGTGGACTTCCAAAGCACTACAAAAATGACATGCTGCAGTCTTTGATGGTGGATTTGGAGTTGATCTGACTGCAGGACTAGACACTTCTTGTGAGGAGTGTGAGATCAGTAGGGCTGGGGCTTGGGTAGCAGTTAATGTACCTGCCCAAGTAAGTGTGTGAAACACTGAACATTATTTAAAATAATGATTACAACTTCTACAATATTAAAGCCCTAGAACTTAGACACTTTATGGATTATTGCAGTTATTACATCACCCCATGATGGCATAAACTTTGGTGGTTGCAACTGCATGCTGCTAACATGCTTCATACTCTGACAGTGTGGCATTCTGTCAGGGCAAGCAAAGAAGCAATGCTTGCCCAGTGAAATCTAAAAATAGACATCAATTAAAATCTACCAAAGCAAAAGTGATCTCTCTGCTGAAATCTCAAACAGCATTCTGTCCCATAAAAGATCTCCCACTGCCATCCAATAAATTATTGCTGTCCTATGGTTGCTGTTGGCTTGACTCTGCTTGAACTGGAATTTATAGCATCTGTCGTTTTCATGAGCATCTCATGAAAACAACATGAACAAGTCTAGTTAAAGTCTAGAGCAGGGCAAGCTGAGAGCCCTGCAAGTTTTTCTGGTTGTTGTTTATCTAATACAGTGCCTTAATTTTTCATTAATATTTTAAATCCCCCTGTATATATTGCCTAATTTTCTCCACTTGCTGTTCTATAAAAGTCACTGCACACCACTGCTTTATACACAGTAACATTGCTCATTATCCCCAACTGTAGACCTATATCATACACAGGCCACATTGCTAAAAGAGAAACACTTGGCACTTAACTAGAGAATCTGTGCTCTGTCTGCAGTCTAGTTTAGTTTTCTTTAAACAAGAAGACCAGGCCATTAAAGTCCACATCAAAATTATGCAGAGTATTGCTTTTAATTGCATTTTTTAATATTATTGTTATGTCCTCCCTTTTGGAGAGGACATAAAAGTCCATGCGACCTTAAAAGTCGCATGGACTAAATTGCTTCTTGGACAGTTTCCTGGCAGTTAAGTAATAATCAGGTGATGCAGTATTTGTGGGGTTTTTTTGTTGGGTTTTTTTTTCCGAATCTTCCATATTTGTTATTATTCCCCTTCAAAATTGCCTAACTATACTTTACATGATCAAGATCAATTTTGGAAGAGGATACCCTACAAAACAACCAGATTGAATGGCAGTTGTGGACAATGTAATAATCAAGTCCATTACATCAAAGTCCATTATCACTTCACCACCAAATTTGAAAGTAAATGACATTATCTCTGACATAAAACATTAACCCCCCCCCCAACCCCCCCTTCTTTCAGGTCTGTCCCTCCATAATTATTTTAACCAGAGATGCTTAGTACTGCATTTGGAGAGTTTTATGTAGCCAGGTCAAATCCAAATTCAAATCAGCACTAAGATGTTAAATTTCTTTCCACCTTGCAGTGACAGTACAAATGTTTATGTGCCTTTGAAGTAACCCTTTGGGCTTTGCTCACTAAAGAGTTTTCTGATTGACAGATTGAAAGAAATTAGATGTCTTATGCTTTATTGCAGGATTTTTAAAAAATGCAGGATTTAAGACTTTATGCTTGTTTTCATCAACAGCTGGGGCTTGTTTTTTAATTTGCAGGACTACGTTTAATAAAGAAAGAACCTGTCAGTTTACAGATATATATATATATATATATATATATATATATATATATATATATATATATATATATATATAAAATGTGCATATATATATATATATATATATATATATATATATATATATATATATATATATATATATATATATATATATATATATATATGTATATGTGTGTGTGTGTGTGAGTCTGTATTAGACCCTGGAACTAGCCAGGGACCACCAGGGACCACCTGCAGGCCTTTGCCTTTAGTGTGGTGAGTTGAGTTTGTTTATTGATTGAGTTGGACATCCCAGAAAAGCAGGAGAGTTGTGTATGTAGTCTGTTCTTGATTCCATACTTTGATAAAAGTGTAAAGTACTTTTTTTTTTTTTTTAACAAGTGCTTAGAATATCATGGTATTGTTCATACAGTCAGCTCTATTAAACCAAAATGAGGGGCACATTGTCGAGAGGTCATCTTTTTCCTAACAGTGCATTATGTGATCAATAATCAATAATATTGCTACTGTACATAGCTGGTGTTACGGTGACATGCTAGCAGTAAAGCATAGAACTGAGCTTCCACTCACTACAAATGTCTCTTTACTGATGTCTGCCTGATTGTAAAATGACAGAGTTCGGCGGCGGACCACCCACATCACTGCACCCTCCTGGGGCAGCCATCTTTTTTTAATCAAACTTAGTCTGTTTGTTGCACTTTGTGTTATTCTTGGAGTGAAAGAAAGAGAAGGGGATTCATTTTTCATGGAGCTCTTTGGGTTTTGTCATACCAGCTGAGACTCGTTGAAAGCCAAATGTGAAAATATATGTCTGTGCCTGAAAGCTCAGCATGAATAAGTCAACAGTGTCAAAATGTTTATTCATTCATTTATGAATTGCTACTCACGGATGCTCCTCAGTAGTTATCCTCAGCGGCACCTCAACATATGCGTTTGTCTAAGTGCATACAAATTATGAACCCAGTGTGATTGTTTTTATGAACATATGTTTTTTTTATTCCATTCCATGCAGCCTTCTTTTATGTCTATTAGCCTAGGTTAGACTGACAGTTGCTAATTACGCACTGGTATAGCAGTAAATGACTCAAACTAATGTTCTTTAAAAAAAATCTACTGTAGATAGGAATAACTCATAGTTGGTTAATGTTGCTTTTTGGCATTTCTAGAGTGATTCGTCCACTCAAGCACTTTAACTGAGTTAAAAGGGAAAAAAAAGCCAATTAGAAAGAAAATAAGAAACTGGTGTGTTGACTTGGAAATTATTATTGCACATGTCTAATGGCGATGGCATAAAAGTTTGTAAAGTCAGCACTGCTGCAAAGCTGTATACATTTTGTAAAGATGTATGCATGATTCAAACAGTGAATTATAATCCAGTAAGCACCTCGTACATACCCATCCTTGGCAGCCTACAGAGGTACCAGCTGCAAGCTCATTTATGTGAATGAAGCAGAAAAAATCAGAAAAAAAAAAGACCAAATAACAGTTAAGTCAGCAGCTCATCTGTTAAAATAGTCAGCTGACTGTCCTTGTCCTCTGCAAAGCGAGACAAACATTTCCTGCTTACTAAGAAGTATTTTATGGCAACTCTGCAAAAGATGTCCATTTTGGAGATCATTAGTTATTCAGGAAAGGCAAACCTAGCCATTCCCAGCTCACAAATGGCCCGCTGTAATAAGGATTTAAACCATCTCCCTTTTCATGCCACTTTCCTTTATCTCTCAGAGATGATGTTGGTGCCTATTGTCCAAGGAGCCTGTAACAGCTTTTACTCTGTATTTTCAGATACCTTGGACTCCTTAGTGAGAATAGCACACACTTCAGAACTTGATAGCGCCGTAGGTATGCCTGAGCCGTAATGAATTTAGAGAAGGAGGAAAAGAGAAGAAAGGAAAAACCCTGGTATGACCCAGCAAGCTTTCCAACCCTCCAGCTGTAGGAGAGAGATGGTGTTCAGAATTCATGCATTTTAAAAAGTCACATTTGTTTATGAAAATAAAAATTCAAAGCACTATTATTTGAAATCACTCTGTCAATAAAAAATTATCTATTCTTTTGGAATATTTTTAGGTTATGTAATACTTACCGAAGGACATTTAGAAATAAATAGCACTGAATACTCCATCAGTTGATCAGTTAATTTCAATTATTTCTATAATCAGTCAACTGTTTTAGTAACTATCAGGCAGATGTGAACCCTTTTTTTTTTGCCATATTAGAGTTGAATGCAGGAGTTTAGAGTGATGGTTGAATAAAATAAATATTCTGATACATCATGTGCTGTTGGAAATAAAAAGATTTTTTTTTGACATTTTATATATTAAATGTATATTTGATTAGTGAATATACAGTCCTGTGAAGTTTTCACAGGACTCTGTGCATTTGTGAAAAACAGGTAAGTACATTCTTATTGCTTCCACAGGAATTAAGAGGGCAAGCAGCAGCCAGGTGACGCTAATCACATGTACTTGATTAGCTGATCACATAGCAAGTGTGATCACCTCTGTAAATGCTGAATTTTGGCACTTTGCTGGTCTGGAGCATTCAGGTATGTGTTAACACAATGCCAGTCTTCCCAGGAGTGGGCATCTCAGCAAATTCACCCCAAGGTCAGACCATGTAAAAAGTTACATTTCAGACTCTCTCTGCCTCAGTTAGCATGTTAAATATTAACGTTTATGACAGTAAAATTAGAGGAAGGTTAAACAAGTATGGCTTGTTTGGAAGGGCTGCTATGAGAAAGTTTATTCTTTCTAAAAAAGGACATGGCAGCACAGCTTGTGTTTGCAAACTGGTATTTGAACAAACCACAGGACTTCTGGAGCAATGCCCTTTGGACAGAGCAGACCAAAACGCAGATGTTTGGCTACCAAACACAGCATATCAGCACAAGCACTTCATATAACTGTCAAGCACGGTGGTGGAGGGGTGATAATTTGGGCTTGTTTTGCAGCCACAGAACCCGGGAACCTTGCAGTCATTGAGTTGACCATGAACTCCTCTGTAGACCAAGGTATTCAAAGGCAGTCAAAGGCCTTCTGTCCAACAGCTAAAACTTGGCCCAAATTGGGTGGTGCAACAGGATAATGATCCCAAGCACAGCAGTAAATCTGCAATGGAATCACTGAAAAAAACAAATGAATCAAGGTGTTGCAATGGGCCAGTCCAGACCTCAACATCACCTGCTTACAACCCTCAATGAACTAAAGCAACATTGTAAAGAAGAGTGGGCCAAAATTCCTCCACAACAATGTGAAAGACTAATAAAGTCATACAGAAAATGATTACTTCACGTTGTTGCTACTAAAGCGAACCGAATTGTGGAATGTGTTTTTTTCACAGGACTGCAGGGAGTCTGCTGACATGACTGAAACTGTTTGACTTAGTCTCGGTAAAATAGTTGCAAGGCTGTAATAAATACTGTCTTAAAAGGTCAATGACATATTCACACGTGTAATCAAACTCAAAACCTTTAACAGTGAATGTAATCTGATTGACCCTGATCACAGCAAGGGTTTGCTATATTGAAATACCATCAGTAATACGTCTGATCCCACTGAGATTCTCACCTGATTGCTTGGCTTAATGGTTCACAGTGTAGTCACGCCTGCAAAATGCATGAACAGATTCATTTTGTTGCCACTATAATATTATGATATCAGCAAAACCTTACGTGCAGTGCTCATTTCCTCTCTTTCTCATACGACCTAGAAACATTTTTTTTTTCTTTCCAGTTCACATTTCATACCATTGTCGGATCATCTTCAAATTAAAGTTATCTTCTTCCTATATGCTTCCACAGCTCTTTTTTTCCTTTCAGTTCTACCTGCCCCTGACTTCCTGGAAGCGATCTATCCAAAAATACTGTCACACATTTTTAGTTTGATTTAGACCAAGGTTAGGCTTTTTGGTCTGTACTGGTCCATATCATCCAGAGGATGTCTTACACCTGTAATTGGTTCACATGAGGCTGGAAAGTGTGAAAGTCTGGACAAGTTAGTTAGATATGAAAGGGCCTTGGGTTTCTGTTCTGGTCCAGTTTATGTGTATAGATATATATAGATACACAGCAATGTTTTGTTTACAATCATAAGGAGGGGCTGTTCCAATTAAAGTGGTCATGTTGTAATAAGGTGAAAGAATTTCTTTCTTTCACTTCTGAGACACTAAAAAAAACAGCATTGAGAAGCCTGAACACCTCAGAGACCGTTATCTATCACATTTTCTCTCTTATCTCCCTGCAGGCAATACCCAATAGCTTTGCTTTCAGCGTCTTGGCAGCTTAATCAAAGACAGAAAGTCCACAGTGGATTTAGAAATGTGCAGGCGGGAACAGACAGCACAGGATTCTCCTTACCTGTTGTCTCTGTCTTAAAGAGTAAAAATAACTTAAAATTTATAACTCAAAGGTAAAAGATCTAAATTATTTTAATATTTACTCAGCTACCGCAGGGCAAACACTGAAGACATTATCGATTTTCTGAAACATAAAAAAAATCCTATTTTCACATTGATCTGATAAGAAGTATCTTCAGGCTGTGTGGGTATGTTAGCGAGCTGAGAATCCCATGTGTGAGGATGTTGGGGTGGATGAGTGTGAGTGAATTAACAATGCATGAGATTTTGACTCTGAAAAATGTTTGTTTGCATCTGTTCTCCTTCCAAGTATCAGTAGGCGTTTTCACATGTACACTTCAGAAATTGTTTGTAGGATCACATCTGGAAATTGTCTGCTGTTGCCTGTTCTCACATGTACTACACAGCAGGGGATGTTACATATCAGGTACTTTCTCGCTGCTATAAATACTTAGTTTGGATTTGGCACCTGAGCACAGCGTGCAGGAGGCAGGACACATGACATCTATGGACTCAAGTTTTTCACATGGGCTCATTACACAAACTCTGTACTACAGCTGTCAAGTAAAAGACTTTTATGTCTGATGTGACTGAGTTTATGCTCTGCCACACAGCACTGCCAGAATGAAAAAAGATCAGGGCTGCAGTTCATGTGTGAAAATGGCTTTAAGTCGATAATTGTCCTTACATTCTAGCTGTACAATGCAAACTTTAATCAAAATGTAATCTTAATTCAGCTGAAGCTATAAATGCAAGTTGAGATTATACCATCTGCCTGGTGTCTTTTTTTTTTTTTTTTTTTTTTTGACAGTGGAGAGAAGACACAGGATACAAAAATAGCCATGCAATGCAGTGAGATTACTCGATTTACATTTCATTGAAAAATAATTATACTGCTTGTAATAGTAATTTAGAATAAGGTGACAGGGTGGTGCAACAGTCAGCAGTGCTTTGTTTGTGCTCGGGTTTGAACCTGACATCCAGCTGTGTAGCATTCCCACCCCCGTGCTTATGAGGGGGTTTTCTCCAGGTGTTCCGATTTCCTCACAAAGTTCAAAGACTTGCAGGTGAGGATGTTTGTCAAATTTAAAATGTAGGCGTACTTTATTGATTTAATGGGCTTTTTCTCTAAAAAAAAAGAAAAATTCTTTAAGAGAGCATAAAGCTAATATGCATCAGTTAGTGGGTAATAGTTGCACTGCTGTAATCTCATTGCACTTTTCAGTAATGCTGTGATTTAATTTATTTCTGTACTTAACTGACTAATCATATTATAGTTACTTACCAAAGAATTGTGCCATTACTTGTGCTACACAAGTTCTTCAGTTTTATGCATGATTGACAGCTCACATGTGGAGAAGAAACAAATAATATAGCAACTTTTGAGGAGTGGAAATATAAACACTGCTTTCAGTTTTACTGCACAAAAGGACAAGAACATGACAGTAAAGTGCAAAGTGTGCACCCAGGCCAGAAACAGTGATCCTACAGTAGCTTTACTGTGGCCACAACATTTTTCTGCAAAGTGCTCCTTTGGCTGTTTTTCATTTATGTTTATACTTAAACACTAAAACAAAGCTCTTCTGTATGTCTGTTATAATAAGATGGAGATTTGTGCCAGTGTGTGGGACTGTGGCCTACTGTTAATAATATTGTTATTGTGCTTAATGGTAACACATCTCAGGCCGTGTAACAGGTAATGTAATGACTAGTGTAACATAATGCATTACTTAAAAAAAAAAGAGTATGTGTAATGCATTGTTTTTTTGAGAAACAACTGCAGCGCTGGCAACAGTGCCACTTGTTTAAATGCATTTGCCTGCAGTGCCAGGACTCTATCACTCTTTTTAATAATGTTTTTTATCTACCAGTTAAAAGTTGTTGTCCCAAATTTCCCCTCTGTGGGACAATAAAGGCTGTTTCTTCTTCTTCTTCTTCATCTTCTTGTTTATATCTTTTTAAAATTCATTGAAAGGTACAGGATTTGTATTCATTTTAATAGGCAGATGGTTCCATGAAATGATTACAGGCATTTGTCTCAGTTAACCCACAGCTCTGCTTTAGGAAACGTGGGAATTCTGTACAACGCCATTCAAATTAAATCTAATGTGCCCGCTAATTATGGAACTTATTTTCCATTCCTCCACGCTCACCTTCAACTTAATCACAGGTTCTCTTTTATTGTCCTACTGGGATAAAGAGAGTTTCTGGGAAATTCAATTATCTAAGTGGAAGATACTGTTCTTTGACTACACATGTGACGGTCCCTGATTCAATTTATTTCTCCTTTACTGTGCAATGAGGGATCTCTCCATTTCCTCTAGTGTTTGGCCCAATTTTATCTTTTAGTCCTAGTGTAATATTGACTATAAATAACTCTTTACTAAGTCCCAATATTGTATTTCTTAGAGTGTTTTTTTTTTGCAAATAGAAGTTAAAATTAAGTTGTCTTTTGGGCTGAAGC